>NC_058371.1:48022500-48642500 GCF_018350175.1 Felis catus | reverse complement strand
AAGGGAAGAAGAGGGAGCCATGGTTGCCGGTATTCCAACAGCCATTTAGCTGTGTACAAGGAGCACAGGTGATTGAAGAAAATAGTTTCTGGCAAAGGGATCTGATGGTGTTTCCAAACCAAAGCCAGTACTAGCAGCAGCAGGTGGGTAAAGTGTATAAATGAGCCTTGTAGGATGTCAGGTCATGGCCATGAAGAAGTTGGCTGGGAAGAAATAATGCAGAGAAAAGTGACTTCCTTCTGCTTGGAGCAAGCAGGCCATGAAGGGTTTTGTTCTCAGGGCAAAAGCTCACTATAGCAGGCTCCTTCCTTCCTCTTCCTGTCTGCCACACATAGAGCCAGGAAGTAAAACCCCGAGAAAGTACAAAAAATCAGGTCAAAAAGGCAACAAGAGACCTTCTCTTTAAACTGATAAGAACAGATACTACACTTGATCTTAGCCAAAAGGCCGAGAAGCAATGAGAAAGGATTTCTCTTTAAATGACTCAAACAGAACATAAGAGGTGTCTCTGAGCAATAAAAAGATTCTGTTAAAATAAGACCATTCTGTCAAATGTTTGGATTTACTAATAAACCACAAGGAAGGGCTCTTGATGTCCAATTGAAATTTGGGAGGAGTGAAGACCACTACAGATCAGTTAGGAAAGTATCAGGTGGATTTCACATACTTCTTTGAAAAATCACCCTACTAAAATAAGTCTTCAAGGAATGATTTTTTTTTAAGTAGTCTTCATGCTCAGCACAGAGCCCTACCCGGGGCTTGAACTCACAACCCTAAGATCAAGACCTGAAGTGAGATCAAGGGTTAGATGCTTAGCCAACTGAGCCACCCAGGGTGCTCTAAGGGATGATTTTTGTGATTCATTTGTAAGGATGTAGTGTGTGCCTCAACAGGAGGGGCTGGTCACATGGGTCACTTCAACACATTGGTGAAATTTTATTTCTCGCACAGGGTGATGGGTCCGGGGTGATCATTTCACCATAATGTTCCATAACTCACATCTGTGAGTCTCAATGGGTGCAGCTGGCATTTGGGGCCAGACGATTCTTGGTTGTGTGGTACCATTCAACACCCATGGCTGCAGCCTGAAAAATACTTTGCCTCATGCCCCAGTGTCACAATGTGACAATCAAAAAAGGAGGCCCTTACATTGAAACACCTTCCAGGAAGCGTGGAACAACCCCCAGGGGGAACTGCTGACTCATCTCTTCAGTACCTGTTTTCTTCTGCACAGAGCAGTCATTACATAAGAGAGCCTCTCAATGATTCCTTTCCCTGCATTCAACAATTATGCATTGAGCCTGTGACACATATCGGCCCCATTCCAAGTGCTATGGATATATGTGGATGTAGCAGTGACAAGACAAAGTTCTTGCCCAGAGGAGCTCTCATCTCAGTTTGATACCAAAGAGATATACATGCTATATCAAGAATTGGAAACATGTTCATATCTTTGACTGAGTTCTATGCCTGGAAGCATGCTCTGGATTGAATGTCTGTGTCACCTCCAAATCCATATGTTGAAGCCTTAATCTTCAATGTGATGGTATCTGGAGGAGGAACCTTTGGGAGGTAATTAGGTCATGAAGGAGAAGCCCTCATGAATGAGTTTAGTGCCCTTGTAAGAGCAACAAGAGAGAGATGAGATCTCTCTCTGCCATGTAAAGACACAGCAAGAAAGTGGCCAGGTCTGGAAGGAGGCCTTCACAAGAACGCAACTGCCATCTTGGATGTCCAGTCTCCAAAACTGTGATAAATAAATTTCCATTGTTTAAGCCTCCCCAGTCTGTGGTATTTTGTTGTAACAGCCAGAGCAGACTAGGACAAAGCATAAACTGCGGAAATGACTCAAAATACAGAGGGGCGCCAGGGTGGCTTGAGCATCCAACTCAGGTCATGATCTTGTGGTTCATGAGTTCTAATCCCCTGTTGGGCTTGCTGCTTTCAGCACAGAGCCCACTTACGATCTTCTGTCCCCCTTTCCCTCTGCCCCTCCCCTTCTCACACACACACACACACACACACACACACTCTCCCTCTCAAAAATAAATAAACTTTAAAAAAATGACTCAAAATACAGAAATACCCTGTGTAAAAAGAAACTCACTGTAGACATTTTTTAAATAGCAAAGTCCTCACAGCAAGCAGCCAATCTAAATAGTTTGAAAAGGGCCATGAAAATAATGGGAGGGCAGCACAAGGTTTATATGCTAGTTTTAAAAATTATCTAAAGAGATTGGAAAACTTTTGGAAAATGGTTCTATTGTAATAAATGGGAGGTATAGGATATGAAATCATATACAAAGAATGATAGTGCTAGGAGCTGAAACAAACAAATCCAGAATGAAATATATCAAAATGTGAACAGTGCTGTTTCAGGGTGGTGCATAGCCACACATATGTTTTTATTCTTCCAGGTTTCCTGTGTTTGAACTTTTGTATACATTGTGGTAGTTCAGAGGATGACCTCAGGAGTAAGAAACTGTTTTATTTCTGATTTGCTTTATGAATTTGGACAAATTAACTTCTCTGCTCTGGATGCTTCATTTGTAAACTGTAAACATTTTCCTATATCATGGAGTTCTCTCGAGGAATAAATGAGATGATATAGGTAGAGAGAGAGCTTAGTGTAGTGCCTGTGCACAGTAGTGCTAAATAAAATGCTATTAGTCGTATTGGATGAACAGACATTCATTTTATAAACTGTTGGATACCATTTGCTAACATCGTGCTGAAGATTTTTGCATCTATGTTCATGAGAGATATTGGTCTGTAGTTTCCCTTTCATGTATATCATTCATAAATTCATTTTATAATTGTAAAAAAAAACTCTTCAAAAATTATTGTTTTAGTTCAGCTGTTAAAACAGGCTTGGTTGTGCAGATTAGGCATTAAAAAAATCATATTCGAATGGTAGGAGCAGACATCATCTTTCAGCTTGAGACAAATGCCACAGTATATGCCTGTGTGTTTGGCTCATATGCTACCAAGTGTAGAACTCATACTCTATGTATAAGATCAACTTTTAAGAGACAGATAAACTCCTTGTAAAATATAAAACTCTAAAATTAAAATGCTGGCTAGCCAGTAAATTTCACAGAGCCAGAGAGAAGAAGGATGGCCAAAATTCACTCAAGACATGATGAAAATGAAGTTGAACATATATTTTGCTTTCTAGATCCTAGAAAGCAGAGCTCACTGATGTAGCCACAAAAACATAATCTCTGATTCTACAGACACTCAAATATTCAAATGTTTATTAAGCTTGTAAATCTTAGGCTGGAATTTTGGAGCCTTAAGTAAATTTAGAGATTCCTTAATGTGACTCTGTTTTTAAGTGGAGAAAGTGAGGCCCAGGGAGGTCAAGTGACTTGTCCAAGAATATCCAGGGAATTCTACTTCGGGCCAGCTGAAATTCTATTACCCCTCCTACATGTTATTACTTATGAATGGCAATCTCCCTTCCAGTCAACTTCCTATTCGGTCTTTATATCAAGTGATCTGGAAGATTACTGATCTCATTTGAGTACTCTCTAGGCATCAGTCCATTCATTCATTCATTCATTCACAACATCTATTAATTGCCCACTCTGTGTTAGGCTCCACGTAGGTACTGGGGTATAATGGTGAGTAAGATACAGGCCTCCTATCTCCCAGGGGCCACCTCTGTTTCGAGATGGGCAAGAGGCAGTTACTGTCAAATTTAGATAGGGACAATGGGAGATGGCCATCTCCAGCCACCTGATGCCCACCCACATACTTCCTCTTCTCCTCTGCCTCATCCAGCCTTCTCCTGTCACCCCTTCATAGATCTTTTAAAAGTATTTTGTGAATTCCCGACCCTATAACATGACCTCATACCCCGGGGCTTCCCACCATCTAAGTGATTCTGATCATCCTTCTCCAGGGAATGTTGAGCCAGATGGGTATTCTGCAGGCAGAGGTTGAGTCCTTTGAGGCAGTGACCAGTCTCAGCCCCTGAGATTCTAATTCAATGAATTTGGGATGGGACTTGGAAAACTGGTATTTAAAAACTCCCTGGTGACTCATATCATCTGCCTCATCTAGGAAGACCATTGTAGCGGATATATAAACCAATCTGCCAGCCCTATTTACAGCACTTCTTGGACATTTACTGCCACAGACCCAAGACATTACCCCCTGTAACATCAGATCAATCGGAAGCTCTCTCTTCCCCACTAGAATTTGGAACTGAGACATGGAATTCTAGCCAGTAAATCTCTATTGGCTTTATAAATGGAATGTATCCATCTATCCATCATTAAACAACTACTCGTTAATTCATTTAGCAAATTGGGGAAACAAAAACAAGTCCCTCTCTCATGGAACTTATTTTGTACTGGGGGTGGTGTTAATACATATACTAATATCTCAGGTTCTGATAAGTACTAAGACAAACAAAGCAGATACAGTCATCAGAATGGGGATGGCCCTCAAGTCCTCTCCGATAAGGGGGAACTTGAATGATCCCCAAAGGAAGTAAGGGAGGGAGGAGTGGCTTTCTTTGTGGGGCTAGAACCTTCCAGGCAAAGAAACCGTATCATACAGAGTCCCAAAGTGTGCAGCCCCAGTGTGCTTGGTGTGTTTTTGCAACTGTGAGGAGGCCTGTGGGTTGAGGTAGAGAGGACTGAGTGAAGTGACAGGAGGAAAGGCAGAGAGGGCTAGGCCAGGGCTTGGCAAACCTTTTCTGTAAAGGTCCTGGTTATTAATATTTTAGGCTTGAGGGCTATGTGGTCTCTATTGCAACTACTCAACTCTGCTGTTGCAGCTCAAAGGCAGCTATAGACAATATGTAAACAAGTGAGTGTGACTGTGTCCCAATAAAACGTTATTTACAAAAATGGGTGGTGGGCCATATTTGGCCTGCAGGCCATGGCTTGCCAACATTGGTCAAGTGGATTTTATTTTCAGTGAGAAAAGTAGCCATTCATTGGACAGTTTAAAGGAAAGTAGTGAAAATAAATAAATATAAACAAACAAAAAATAAATAACAGAGAGAAGTGAAATGTTCTAACCTATATCTGAAATACATCTCTACAGCTGACTAATATTTTAAAGATTCACCATAGTCGCTTCTTGAAGAATGGACCATAGTGGGCTATGGGCAGAAACAGTTAGCAGGCAAGCACATCATTCCAGGTGACAGGTCGTGAGAAGGAAGTGGTCAGAACCCGGGTGTTCTGATGGTAGGGTTGACAGGATTTCCGGAAAGACTAAATACAGTGTGTGAGAGAAAGAAAGAATTCACAAATGCCTCTGAGGTCTACAGCCTGAGACACGATCAACGGAGAGAGCAGAGCTGCAGTTACTGGAGCTAGGAAAGACCGGAAGAGAAGCAGAGTTTGAGGAGGGGATTTTGGGTATGATCCTTCACGCTGAAGTCAGATGTCCAGTGGAGACAGCAAGGTGGACACCTGAGCTGGAGGCATGGGAGGAGATCATGGAGTCAGTGCTATAAATTTGGTCACCAATTTCAAGCTATATGGCTGGGTGAGATTCAGTCAAGGAACCAACCTATGGCATCCCATAGTGTGACAGTGTCATAAGAAACACCCTTCCAGGGCACAGGGTGGCCACAGGACATCCTAGACAGCGGTGGGGAAAGGTGGCATCAGTCCATGCTCTGTTGTCATTTCCCAACACCTAGGTTTCACGTCAGTCATTCTAGACTCCTTGGGGGGCACCTAAATTCAGTGACAAGTGTCCTTCCAAAAGACATACAGACAAGAGGTGCACAGAGGGGAGAAGAGGAGGGGATGTGAAGACAGAGGCAGAGATTGGAGTCCTGTAGTCCTAAGCCAAGGAAGCCTGGAGCCACAAGAGCTGGAAGAAGCCAGGGAAGAGTCTGCCTTTGAGTCCTGCCAGCCCTTTGATATGGGACTTCCAGCCTCCAGAATGGTGAGAGAGTACACATTCCTGTTTAATAAGCCCCTGGTTCTCTGGTAATTTGTTACCGCAGCCCTAGGAAACAAATACAACAGCTATACAAGTTCTGAGTTCTCAACACACCTAAGGGATAGTTTTTAAAAAGTGATCGAAGAACAAAATAATAAAAGTTAGCATAACTTATCACTCTGAGAGCATTCATTCTGATGTGACAAAAGCCTCTGTCTAACAGGGACGCTTGGCAATGCAACTGCCAGATTAAAAATAGAAACGTAAGCATAGGCACCTGACTGCTAATTTGTCGATATAATGAATGTAGGCATCCAGATAAATACAGAGAGGCTCAGAACTCTGCGTGCTTGCCTGGCGCTCGCCTCTGCAGGCGTCTGTGGGTGGGTGGGCTGGCCTGGTAAGCAAGCGCAGGAAATGGGGAGGGGATGCAGAAAGGAGGAGGTCCTTGTTCATGTGCCTTTTTTTATATCACTGTGAGAGTCTCTGTGGTAATGTTTTGTGGTCTCCTGGCTGAACCGTTTCCTCTCAGGTTTTCAGGGACTGTCCTTACGTATGGTGCACTAGCCTTGCGTGGCTTTGTGTATTCTCCTTAGGGCAACCTTTCTTTTAGAAACAGCAACTTTCTGGGACAAGGATTTCCTCTTGCACTTCAACCTTGTGGTCTCACCCCCAGGGACATCTGAAGGAGGGCAGCGGGGCTTGCTCTGGGAACAAAGAACCTGAGACCATGAACTTTGGGGCTGGAGACACCTCCTCTGACCACATGGGGTTGCTGACCCTGTGCTGTAGTCCATTCAGGTTGATGTAACCGAGTACCGCAGACTGCAAATATTTATATCTCATGGTTCGAGATGCTGGTAGTCCAAGATCAAGGTGCCAGCAGATTCAGTTTTTGGTGAGAGCTCCCTCTCTGGTTCACAGATGTCTGGTTTCTCTCTGGGTCCTCACATGGCAGACAGAGCTCTGGTGTCTCTCCCTCTTCTTGAAAGGACACTAATCTCATCATGGGGGTCCCACCCTCATGATTTCATCTAGTCCTAATCACCTCCCCAAGGCCTCACCTCCTAATATCATCACTTTGGGGATTAGGGCTTCAACACATGAATTTGTGGGGTTGTGGGGGACACAAACGTTCAGTCCATAGTACCCAGTGTCTGGTTAAGTGACAGGTCTAAACTTGAAACTAACATGTATAGGGCAGGGACACTGGGTCTCAATATCTGAAATGTATCCTTCTGGGAATATTCTTGAATGTATTGTATATACAATGACCACTGGATTTATAGGGGAGGTCAGTGAGTACAGAGCAGGTTACACTGGGGCCAGATTCTGCCTTGCTCACACACCAGGCAAGACGTGCTGCAGGCCAACCCTGCAGCCTAGAAGTCTTGCTGTGAGGGACGGGATGCAGCTAGACCAGGCAGAAGGGCAAATGCTGGCTTAGTCTCTGTTCTCCCCAGGGATGTAAATGTGGATTATTAGTAGACTGATGTTTCAGGACAAAACAAGGATAAATCTTGAACATGGCTTTTCAGCATGACAGAGGCTGGCCAAGGGAGAGGATTTTAGAGGTGTGGGCCCCCCCAGCACTCTTGTGACCACACCATATTGCAGATAAGTACTTAATTTTCTGCTTGAGTCACTCCTTATCAGGGAAATACAAATCAAAACCACACTCAGGTATCACCTCACGCCAGTCAGAGTGGCCAAAATGAACAAACCAGGAGACTACAGATGCTGGAGAGGATGTGGAGAAACGGGAACCCTCTTGCACTGTTGGTGGGAATGCAAATTGGTGCAGCCGCTCTGGAAAGCAGCGTGGAGGTTTCTCAGAAAATTAAAAATAGACCTACCCTATGACCCAGCAATAGCACTGCTAGGAATTTATCCAAGGGATACAGGAGTACTGATGCATAGGGCCACTTGTACCCCAATGTTCATAGCAGCACTCTCAACAATAGCCAAATTATGGAAAGAGCCTAAATGTCCATCAACTGATGAATGGATAAAGAAATTGTGGTTTATATACACAATGGAATACTACGTGGCAATGAGAAAAAATGAAATATGGCCTTTTGTAGCAACGTGGATGGAACTGGAGAGTGTGATGCTAAGTGAAATAAGCCATACAGAGAAAGACAGATACCATATGGTTTCACTCTTATGTGGATCCTGAGAAACTTAACAGGAACCCATGGGGGAGGGGAAGGAAAAAAAAAAAAAGAGGTTAGAGTGGGAGAGAGCCAAAGCATAAGAGACTGTTAAAAACTGAGAACAAACTGAGGGTTGATGTGGGGTGGGAGGGAGGAGAGGGTGGGTGATGGGTATTGAGGAGGGCACCTTTTGGGATGAACACTGGGTGTTGTATGGAAACCAATTTGACAATAAATTTCATATATAAAATAAAAAAAAAAATTTCTGCTTGAGGCCCTCCTGTATGAGACACAGAAGTCCCATGATGAGCAGAAAAGCCTATGCAGAGAGTGGGTCAGCCGACATCAGCCAGAGAGAGAAAACACCATGAGCCAGCAAGTCAGTATGCCCGGCAAAGACAAGAGTGAATATGGCGCTTACAAGTAGTGACCATATAATTTATCCTCCAAATCATGATGTTCTTGAGATTGGCAGGGGTACTGTTAATGATCATCTTTAGATAGTGTGTGTAAACCAGGACTATCTGACATAAATCAGGATGTAAGGTCAATCTACGCAGAAGAAGATGGGGTGGGGGGAGGAGAAAGGGGAAGGGAGGGAGAGAACAAGAGACAGAGAGAGAGAGAGGAGAGGAGAGGAGAGGAAGGGAGAATGGGAATAAAAGAGAAGCTAGTAAGAGTCAAAGAGAGACACCCTGTGTGGGCACGCCTGGGTGGCACTCTGCTAGTTGTTTACAAAGTGTTATCTTAACCTCTTTCCCAGACAAGCAAATTAGCATGTTAGAGAAATATATAATGATATAAGCCTCCACTTGCAACAGAGAGTCAGAGCTTCCAAACAAACAGAATTTCTCACGAATACCAAACAGAAGGGAAACGAAAACTCAAGAAGAGCAAAATACATTTCTCATTTGGCACTCACTCCCTTCCCTTCAACACCTGTCTGCTTTCTGCTGGATCCTAGGCTCAAGGGCCAGCACTTATTTACATAGCTTTTAACAGCCCAGAGAAAACATCAGGAGGCTATTGCATTCACATAGAAAGATGTTGAGAACTAGAAGGAAAACATGAAATCAGCAAGAGCACATGGCGGTAACTGTTTTGGAAATGTGCTACCACATGGACCATGCCAGGGTGATGCTCTGTTGTTTCTACTGGATCAGACACAGCTATGTGGGGGTGTCAGTGTTTCAGATGTGTTCTTATGGAAGGACAAGTGCTTGGCTAACTGAGCATGGGGAGGATGGTGAAAGAAGACAGGAGCTGGAAGTAGAAAAACCCATCCAAGCACAAAGCCCCACTAGGGAAGGAGAGTGCAGGAAGAAGTCGGGAGCAGAGGGTGGGGGGGCACTCCCCAAGAGTCTCAGGCAGGAAAGCTGGGTCTGGATCTGTATGCAACTGTACACAGCGTCTACAAACGGGTTCTGAAGAGCAGAGCTGTTCCTTGATGTTTAGACCAAACTCTTTCGTATTTTAAAACGCTCTCACAGACCCTCTTTCTTCCTATCAGAGCACTTGCCTCCATTTGTCAAGGTTCATTGACTAGTGTGAGTCGATGTCAGGCTCACCGTTGGCCTAGAAGCCCCATGAAAGCAGGGGGTGCATCTGTTTTGCAGTATGATGATACTCCCAGGCCGTAACTAGCATGGTGCCAGGTGCATGGGGTATTCCACAAATATTTGTGGAACGAACCAAGACATTATTTAAGACTCTTTCATTACTGATCTCGCCCATAGCCATGTCTCCAACCACCACCCAGAGGCTGACAACACTCAACTGTTCATCTTCAGCCCCATTCTCTCCTCCAGAATTGTGAATCAAAAAGTCTCCTCCACATTTTCATGTGAAAATGTTAGAGCATCTCAACTGCACTTGACAGGTCCCAAACTGAACTTGTGAGCTGCTTTCTCTCCAACCAGTTTTTCCTCAAATGTTTTTTATCTTAGGGAGTGGGACCCTCTTCACCTGAACCAGGGCTGCCACCTTCATCTTCTTCATTCCTGCATCTCCTGTCCATCCGCAAAACCTTTCATTCATATCTCCTAAATTCTCTAGATAGTAATAATTTATCTCCATAGATCATGATGGTTAACAGTGCAGGCTGAGGAGATGTGGTGACTGGGTTTGAAAACAGGCTCTGCTACTTGCTAGCAATTTGCTTAACTACTCGGCACCTTGTTTCCTTATATACAAAATGGAGATAATAATAGTATGTGCTTCATAGAGTTCCTTTGAGATAAGTTCCTTTGAGTAAGATAATACATATGATGTCCTTTCAAAAGTGTTAGCTGCTATCATCACCACCACAATTATAATCATCACCACCATCATCACCATCATCATCAACACTATCATCATCACCACCATCACCTCAATGTCATCACCGCAACCATCACCACCACCATCACCACCACCACCATTACCATCAACATATCGTCACCATGACTGTCATCATTGTTACCTTAATGGCTATACTCCTAATCTAAGTTATCATCATCTCTCCTATGGGTCACTTCAATAGCCACCTAACATCTCCCCACAACCATTCTTGCCTTCTTCCAACATACTTTCCACTATGTAACTCAAGTGATCTTTTAAAAATGCAATCTCATGCCATTCATATGTTTAAACTACTAAATCAGTGGCTTCACACAAAAGATGAGATGAAACCAAAAAATTTTAGCATAGTTTAAATAGCCAACCTTGGACATCTTTTAGCCTCAAACCTGCCATATACCTTCCCACTTCAGGACCTTCCAGGTCCTGTCTACCTGAATCAGAGATGGCGTTCTTGACCCCTCCCTCTTCTTCATTCTTGCGTCTCCTATCCTCTGCTGATATATCTGTGCTGGAAACACGTTGTTCCCTCTGCCGATAACACTGTTCCTCTTGCCTTCTCCTCTTTCCTTCCCTCCACGGTCAAAACACCTCTGAAATATTGGTTATACTCACTGTCTCCACTCTCCCATTAACTTCACAATGGCTTCTGCCTCCCTCTTTCCACTGAAATTGCCCAGCAAAAGAACATGGCCACTGTTACTGAAGCCAACGAACTTATTTTTAACCTTATCTGACTTGACCTTTCTGAGTGTCTGAGATTGCTAACCACTCTTTCCTCAAAGTTTCCTCCACCTTTGTATCCCCTGCCTAATCTCTTGGTTCTCTTCATCTTTCTCTGGATAATTCTTCTTTTTCCTTCATCTAACCCTTTTTCTCTATCAGCCTCTTAGAAGTTGCTTTCCCAGGGTTTCCTGATTATAACTCTTCCTCATTTGCTCTACTCACTCTCCGTGGGTGATCCCATCCATTCACATCATACCCATTGCATTATGACTCCAAAATCCTTCTCTCTGAGTCCTTCCTCCCTCCCCAGCTCCAGGCCCATGTTCCTCCATGGGGGCGTTTCATAAACACTTCAAACACAACACATATAAAGCTGAAATCTCAGAACATAACCTTCCTGTCTCTGTTGGTATCTCAATGAAGGGCTCTGACACCTATTCAGTTAACCAAGCAAACGCATGAGTCATTCTTGTCTCCTTCCTTTCTCTCCCTCCCTACATCCAGTTAATCATCAGATTCTCTTAACTCTGCCTCCTTAGATGTACTCAGATGTGTTGACTTGTCTTTGCTCCAATGCCACTCCCTTAGTTCAGGCCCTCATCATTTCCCACTTGCACTATGGCCACAGCTCCCTAATCCATGTCCCCAGCCTTTCCTCTCTCCTGCCCTTTTTGTGCTGCTATCAGAGTTGAGGGAAAACATATCCCCAAATTATTTTCCAGAGAACTAGTGGCCCACCTTTTAAAGGAAGGGTTTCTTAGGCAAATAAGAAATGACTTAGTTAAGAAAACATCTCCTCTGTGGCCCTTTTTTAGTGATTTACCACACATATCAGCATATTTAAGGTTCTGGGAAGTCCTGTCACAAAGAATCTATTTGGAATTGTTTCACCAAGCATTTCCCAGACTTCTTTGACCATAAAACCCCTTCTCCTGGACATACTTCTTAACATCTTGCAGGATATTATATACTGTTTGAAAACACCAATCTGGCCATCTTACTTCTCTCTTTGAAAATAGGACAGGGAAGTGGATAAACATTAAAAGAAGACAATTTGAACTTTATTCTATGAGCAATTAAAAATCCTTGGAGTTCTGAGTGGGGGAAATGACCTAATATTCACTTAATCAGTAGCTTCCAATGATCGAGCTCCTACTGTCTGATAGGTTTTTCTCATCTACCACTTCAGTTCTTACAAGACTAAGGTGGGCATAATCCCCAAGTGAGGAGACTGAAGTCAGGTTGGTTAAGTATTGGGTCTAAGGTCATATAACCTATAAAGGTGGAGTCGTCTCTGGCTCAAGGTCTAGTTGGCTTAAAAACAATTTTTTTTAATGTTTTATTTATTTTTGAGACAGAGAGAGACAGAGCATGAGCAGGGGAGGGACAGAGAGAGACGGAGACACAGAATCCAAAGCAAGCTCCAGGCTCTGAGGCATCAGCACAGAGCTCAACGTGGGGCTCGAACTCACAAACCACGAGATCATGATCTGAGCCAAAGTCGGATGCTCAACTGACTGAGCCACCCAGGCGCCCCAAATTGGCTTTAAAGCCATGGCTGTTTGCAATAAGCAGGTGCCATTTTGCCTGCAGGGCAGATTGGAAATAGGCAAATCTAAGGCTTGGACATAAATTCCTAGAAGGCCATCACTTCTTTCTTTGTTCTTCTTTACCTTTGCTCTCACACCCAGATAATGCTTTGAGTACTAGCCATTCTTCTTAGGCTTGGGTCCCATTTTCTTTTCTATAGTCCCACTATATATATATATATATATATATATATATATATTTTTTTTTTTTTTTTTTTTTTTTTCCTTATGCACTCAGCACATCATCAGCTCCAGGATAGCTCCTCTCTTGCTTAAAAACTTTGTGTTTCTCCCTAGTGCCTGTCCAAGTCCAAATTTCTCAGCTTGACATTCTAAGCCCTCCCTTAACTGCCATCAACTTTCCTTTCTGATCTTAACTTTGACACTTTTCAAAATATTACACATATTACCCCAACTGAACTACTCACTATTTAGCAGCCTTCCTGCTTTTGTTCTTGCTCTTCCCTACTGTCGGAAAGTACCTATCTTTTGGTGTCCCTTTTCACTATAACTCTGTAGAACAAGTCCTAATCTAGACCAATCAGATGCTCTTAGGTTTTCAGCATAAAGGGTAAGGAGGTGCCCCACCCCCTCCAAACTCAGAGGGCAGGTTAACTTCTGAAAATTAAACTAGTAAAACCCACAGTGGATGACATCAGCCAACTGCAAAGATAATATACCCAAAGGAAGTCTCAAGAAGCAGGTAGTTAAGGAGATATGAAAACATCTCCCTGGAAGAAGGTACCCAGCGCTTATTCTGAGGGCACAACACTACCTACATTTCTGGAACCATAAGATGAGCAAACAAGGCACTTTCAAATCAGTTACAAGGAGCACAGGGAATAACTGAACTGTGATCAACTGTGCTAACTGGCCAAGGCAGTGACTCAATCAATTACATTCTGCTCTGGTGTATTGAAACATAGCTTGTGCTGTAATAGACAGAAGGCAGGTAAGGAGAAAAATTTGGAGTGGCTGTTCCAGCACCAACTAGAAGAGACACTGAGTTTGGGGGATACTGACTTTTGGGACAGGGGAAGGATCGGGGATGAAGGGATTGGAAAGAGTTCATCCAGCTTTCTCAAAGCTGGTTAGTTTTCCCCAAAGTCCTGTGTTTCCTTTGTTCAAATGACAAACCCACCAAGGCACCTTTTGAAAACCAATCTGGCTTTCTTTTGCATCATCAGAAAGGGATACACTGGGCAGTGAAAAGGGATATCCTCAGTGTATCTATCTCATGGGGTTCTTGGGAGGATTCAATGAGATAATGTGTGTTGAGGGATGGATATAGGCTGTACAAAGTAATTGTTCTATAAATGCATGTGTTTAAAATTAGTGTACTGTAGGTCTGCCTTTGACGACAAGTTCTTATACATCTGCTTAAGGTAAACTGGCTTCCTGGCATCTAGGTGCCTGGATGATGGTGGGCACCCACACCTGCAAAACAGGCTCCATGACCCTGGATGAGAATGAGCCAATTGAAGCCTTGTCTTAGAAAGGGCCTGACAACCATCCACCTGGTCTAGGGCATCTGTAGTTCATTATCATCCTCCAACCTCCTTTCTCTAAGCGCTAAGCATATGTCTTACACCATTTTTGTTCAATTTTCAATGTCATCACTTGCATGTATCTCTAACCCCAATTCTGTCAGAGTGTATACTCCTTGAGGATTGAGGCTCTTATGTCCCTTGCAGGGCTTCAAATGTGATAAATCTTCAATAAGTTGAAATGAGATGAATTAAAGATAAGGCAAATGATCTTGGGTTCAAATGAAGACTATAAAATCTGTCCCCCCAGTGAACTTGGTTGCAGACCCCCAGGGAGGGGAGCTGGTGCTACAGGCTGAGAGTGTCTCTCCTGGTGTCCCCATCCCAGAGAGTGGACACAGGAGAGCCTGCTAGGCTGAAGGGGGGCTGTTCAGCTGCCCCAGAAGGGGACAGACAGACCAGAGGCAGACGATTGGATAGAGCCCGCCACACTTACCTGGATCTCTGTCTGCACAGTGCATTTAACCAACTTGAAGTTCTTCCCGGTGTTGAAGCTGTTACTATAGAAGCACACCTTGAGGATCCGCACGTCTTCCTTTTCCACATCTACTGGCACCACCACCATGGGCTCTGGGGGGCCTTCAGGCCGACGTAACGTGCCCACCTTCACTCGGCTCAGGGGCTCGGACACCCCAGACATTCTCTCAGGCGGCAGCTAGGACCGGCACATCTCAGTCCTGTGGAGACAGCAGAGGGACAGCCCCGAAATGAGTCCGAGTAGGCCCCCATGCCTCATGCCCCAGGGACGGCACCCACCAAGCTCCAGGACCCAGCAAACCACACTTGCTCCCATTCTCAAAAACTCCCCTTAAAGGCATCCAGCTTTATTGACTGGGGGAAGCCGAAACACAAAGGAGCAGTTTGCATCAACATCCGGGTATAAAACCCCGGGACCTTGAGTTCCTGGGCTGAGAGCATTCTTTTCTAGAAGCCCCTCTCTCCATCACATTTCTCCTCCCACACTGACTCCAGGCAAGAGGCCCACATTTTGCAAGCGCAGCTGCGGGAGGAGGCGGCCACAGCATGGTTCCAAGGCACAGCTGAGCAGAAAAAGCAAAGAGCGAGACAGTAGAAAATAGCAGGAGAGAAACAGGGACAAGAGAAGAAGCAGAATCGGAGAATGGGTGGCCCGGAGGGAGCCTCAATGGAGAAGGCAGGAAAGGGCCCAGGTGGGGGGCCCGTCCATGAGCTGATGGCATTGTCTGCCCCCACCCGCAGCTGCCAACCCGAACTTCCTGGGCAGGAGGCCTCAGTCCCACAGGAACTCATCATACAGCACATGGTTCATTGCACACAGGAGAATTCAAGAGGAATAGCACTCCCACAGTTCAATGTGGGAGGTCCTCTGCCAGGTGGGAGAGGACTGGGCTGGGACCCTAGAAGATCCAGCCCAGTTTGGATGACAGTTTGGTCAACACTTCCATAGACTGTGAGAATCCTAGGAATCTTGAGCTCTCTCTGAGTCCCTGCAAAATAGCTCCTGTCCTCTTGATCCAACACAACCCTATAGGGTTTACTTCTCATTGCTCTAAAGCAGGAACACCCCAAGGAAACAATGCAAGTTTTATCTGCAGGCTGGTGGTATCAACCTTGGCTCCGCATTAGGATCCCCTGGGAAGCCTTTAAGAAAGCCTAAATCCGGCTCTGTGCCCAGAGATGGCCACTGAGTTGGCCTGTGGGGAGACCTGGCATTTTTAAGTTTCCAAGGATTTTTCTAACATTTAGCCTGGGCCGGGAGCCACCTTTCTCGACTAACCTTAGCTCTCATTCTGAACTAATTCTTACAGAAAAATTATCTCCCCTCTAACAAGACACTGTAATTCTTGGGGGACGTTTTTAGACCAGCAGTTGGGGGCAAAAGAATGGAACTGGCAACGTGAAAACACAAATGTGGAGGCAAGATTTTAGAAGCGGAACCAAAGTCATGGTAATCCATTCACACAGTGCTGGACACTAGCAGGGAAGATGTTGACAGTCATTGGCTTCAAGGACTTGTCCCTTGTAGCCAGTGTGTATCATGAGGGCACAAAGGAGATGCTGTGAGGACGAGGGAAAAGCAGGGCATGTCCCTTCCATCAGGGGTGGCCAGACAATGGGCAGAACACCAGTCTCAGTCCTCAAGGGCAGCCAGAATTTGAGACAAGACAGAAGGAGAAAAGAATATCCAGTCTCCTTTATTTTAGAGGCTAGTATGTATATTCTAGAAGTATCCATGCCATTTTCCTTTTTTTTAATTTTATTTATTTATAATTTTGAGAGAGAGGGAGAGAGAATGAGAGTGAAGGGGGAGCAGAGAGCCAGGGGATGGAGGATATGAAGCTGTGGGACAGAGCGCGGGGCTCAAACTCATGAACCATGAGATCATGACCTGAACTGAAGTCAGATGCTTTACCGACTGAGCCACCCAGGTGTCCCTGTGCTATTTTTCAATAAATATCCACTGAACATGTCCTGTGTGCCAATACTCTGGTATGTGTTGTGCATGAACCTCCATTTCCCCCATACTTTCAACAAGGTGTCCATAGGAAATAGCTTGAGAGGCAACCCTGGGAAGCCCTTTGAGGGAGTAGGAAATGCATGGTAGGGAAGGGAAGACAGCCAAAGGAGGGTTGTCAATGGAGTTGTCACTAAGGCAGCTGCAGTGCAGTCCTGCTGGGGACTCTGGGAGCTGGGACATGCTGCAGACGTGCTGTGGACCTGCTCCACCAACGGAGGGGCAGGGAGGAGGATTGGGGGTATTTATACACCTTTTCTTTCTTTTTTTTTTTAATATATGAAATTTATTGTCAAATTGGTTTCCATACAACACCCAGTGCTCATCCCAAAAGATGCCCTCTTCAATACTCATCATCTACCCTCCCCTCCCTCCCATCCCCCATCAACCCTCAGTTTGTTCTCAGTTTTTAAGAGTCTCTTATGGTTTGGTTCTCTTCCACTCTAACCTCTTTTTTTTTTTTTTTATACGCCTTTTCTGACAGACATCATTCCTAGCATTGCCAGCCAGTTCTACACAAGGGCAGAACGGACTCGGGAGCCAGAGAAAGTCGCAGGCAAAAAGATGCAAATGTTGGCAGGCAGAAGTAAGCAGGAGAATACTGGAATGTCAAGGCCCAAGGGGCTATTAGATGGGACAATGACAGATCTGCTACAGGATATGAAGAGGAGGGAAGGTGTGCCCCTAAAGAGCATACACTCTAGTCATGGAGACACACACACACACACACACAGCACTAGGCATACACATAACAGGTCCCAGATTCAGGAAATGCTGTGTCTATTTAGCCAGGGGCCCCATGACCACTGGGTATCTATTCGTACAGACTAGTGTTCAGGCAGGGGCTTCATGATGCAGTTTTGTAAAATAGGTGTTGGGGTAAGAAGGAAATGGAGTGGCACACGGCGTCCATCCCCGCGGACTGGATGGAAGTCAAAGGGCCTGTATTCCAGAAGCCATTTGGAAACCAGGGGCACAATCAGTGCTGTCATGTTGCCTAGTGGGGACAGGGATTCCGGGCTGGGGAGAAGGGCTATGCCCACATCTGTAGGTCACAACGCATGGCTTCCGGGCGTCCACGATGAAGGGGGTGGGCTGCCTTTCAAGAGATGCCCCCTGGCCCAGACAGCACTCTCATCCAAAGGGTGCTGGTGCCAGTGAGCACACAGGGGATGCCCCAGGGACTCCCTGCAACATGGGGGAAGAATTGGAGAGAGAATAGCCAAGTAGAAATAGCATGTCAGTAAAATGCAAAAGATCTGGTGCAACCCAGGCACCCCCATTTTCACATATTCTGTGAGCCATTGGCTGAAGTTAAGAGTGAAGCAGAGGAGCCCTTTCTGACAGGCAGAACGAGGGGCAGAGATAGAGCAGGTGAGTTAGAAATCTTTGCATGGGACAGAGGCCAGGGCAAGTCTGGCGGTGGGTGGTGGGGGGAGGTGCTTGGTGAGGAAGGGATTAGACCGCCATGGCTCAGGTCATGGTCTCCTTGGTTGTGAGCTCGAGCCCCGCCTCGGGCTCTGTGTGACAGCTCAGAGTCTGGAGCCTGCTCCGCATTCTGTGTCTTTGGCTCCCTCTGCCCCTCCCCCACTTGTGCTCTGTCTCTCTCTTTCTCAAAACTAATAAATAAACATTAAAAAAAATCAAACGTATGCAGCTGCCATCAGTCAATGAAATGTGGTGCTTTTAAATTGGAGCAGCCAAGAGGCTGGAAGCATGTGATCAGGACACGGAGCAAAAGGGACTCTCGTTCATTGTTGGTGCAAACTTTGGAAGACAGTTGGACGGTTTCTTACAAAACTAAACATATTCTTACCATACGATCCAGCAATAGTGCTCCTTAGTATTTACCCAAAGGAGTTGAAAACTTATGTCCACACAAAAACCTACACATGGATGTTTATAGCAGCTTTATTCATAACACCAAAACTCAGAAGCAACCAAGATGGCCTTCAGTAGGTGAATGGGTAAATAATCTGTGGTACATCCAGACGATGGGATATTATTCAGTGCTAAAAAGATAGGCTCTATCAAGCCACAAGGAGACGGGGAGGAAATTTAAATGCATCTAACTGAAAGAAGCCCATCTGAAAAGGGTACACGCTGTTTGATTTCCGCTATATGCCATTCTGCAAAAGGCAAAACTACAGAGACAGTAGAAAGATCAGTGGCCGCCAGGGGCTGGGGGAAAGAAGAGATGTACAGGCGGAATACAGAGGATTTTTAAGGCACTGCAGATACTCTGTGTGATATTATAATGATGGCTATCTACCATTATACATTTGTCCAAACTCATGGAGTGTATAACGTCGAGTGAACCCTAACGTAAATTATGGATGCCGGGGGTGGCGGTGATGTGAAGCCTGTCGTAGTAAATGTACCACTCTGGTGGGGGGACAGCCATAGTGGGGGAGGCTGTACATGAGTGTGGATGGGGGTATATGGGAAATCTCTGCCCCTTCCTCTCAGTTTTGCTGTGAACATAAAACTGTGCCAAAAAAAAAATAATAATAATAAAGTCTATTCAGAAAAAAATGGAATGATGAGAAACCACAGCTGGATAGTTGACCCCCATTACCCAGACTGACTGGGCAGCAACCAGCCCGTTCAGGAGCCAGCCTCCACCTCTGCCCTGAGCAAAGAGAAACATTCATAGTCTACATCTGACTGAACACAGCCCACCCAGACTGATGCATTGGCCACCACCAACATGCCTCGAGGACCCTGGTTTCTTATCTTCATCAGTTTTTCCAGGCCTTTGGTTTAGGAGCCATCATTTCTAGTGGTCAACATGGCTCTTGTTGAAATGCTTCTGCAAAACCATTTCAGTCACTCAGGATCTACTTCTCCCTTCAGCTGGAGCTAAGTCCTGCAGGTCTGCCTTTAATCCTTTGCAGCAGTATCCTCCAGATATTTATTCCAAGAATGTAAGTGCTTTATACTTAAGCATCTCCTTGGAGATGGGCATGGATGAGTATGCCCATTTTACAGATGAGAAAACATAAGAAATTTTTAAGCCATCTGGTCAAGGATTCCTGCTTGTTGAGTAGCAAACTTGGATCCCAGAGCAGATCTGAATTCAAGTACAAAGTTTTTCGCACTTTCCCATCTGCCTTTGAAAAAGGTAGTATCTCTTGATTTTACTGACGTTGGCACAAACTCCATGTGAGGAGGAATGTGTCAACTTGGCATTGAATATCCTCAGTCTGTGAAGGATCCTGAGGTCCTCCAGTTTAGGGAGCATCACCTCCCCAAGCTTGGTCTCAGTTGTGAGAGTCCCCGGAGGGGACTCACGTGTTTGGTCAAAAGACGCAGGCCCGGAACGGTGGTACCACATCTCCACTGACACGTGTAAACTTCCTCAAGGGCACCCCAAACTCCCATCTGTCAGCGCTGATCTGCAATGGACTGCCAAGGGATCCCCCCAAAACTCCCTGAAGCAGAGTAACTGAAAGGTGTGATGTAAGGAATCGTCAGCCACCTGCCTTCAGGGTCTTGGAGAACATAGCTCTCAACATCACGTGCGAGTTTCTCTTCTTGTCAGTTCCAGCTCATTTTCTGGCCAGTTCTAAAACCCTGGGAAAGCTCCTTAACCTCTCTTGGCCTCCTTTTCCTCACCTGTAAAATGGGGGTAATGCTCCCTGCTCTGTTTGCCTTATAGAAAGTTTGTGAGGACAAAGTGCAAACATGTAAATGAAAATTCATCATAAGCAATAAAGCTGAGTGCAAATGAAAGGCTTTATCATCATGGTTATCACTCGCCTATTTCCCAAAACCTTGTCTGACTATCTGTAGTCCCCATATCTTGTTCCCCCTTCCAAAGGCTCTTGGGGAGAGGTGTGTGTGTGTGTGTGTGTGTGTGTGCGTGTGTGTGTGTGTGTGTGTGTGTGTGTGGAAATTCAGATTTGCAGCATTGGCCAATTTCCACGGTGTAAATATTCCCACTATGGCTGATTTCAAGCCACCACCATGTGTCACTGAGCACAGAGTTGGGAGATATGAGAGTAACCCACTGACCGTAGCTCCCCTGTTTCTGACAACTGAACTTGTCTATTTCTCCAGCTCTTGCCTGATTACTTGAATTTCTCATCACTAGCTTGTCTCTGTATTTTGATGATCCTTAAATCCTTTGACTCTCAACCTGTGAGCCAAAAGTGCCGTCCCTTCTTCCAGTCAAGACCTGGCCCCCTCCCCCCAGCCTGGTAATCCCTCCCTGCATCTCATCCCAGCCCCAGCCCCTGTGAGCAGTGTGAGAGGAGAGAAGGTCCTCTGGCACCCGCAGAAACTCTGGACCTGAGCCATCACGGGCTCCAGCGTGCCTCCCAACCCAGATCTGCCCAAATCCAAGTCAAAGAATAACAAACACAAGGAAATGCGCTCAAATTAAAACAGGAAAGGTTTTGATTGGCTAAAAGAATGCCTTGGCCCAAACCTGTAAAGGGTAGTACGGGAACCTGCATAATCTCTGAGTCCCTGAAGTCGTCAGGAAGAAAATTAATGATACTCTTCCTGAATGGCAAGACATTCACCTGCTGAAAGGATGGGGTCCTGAAGCAGGGTTTAAATCCCTTCAGAGCCTCTGGGTTACCACTGTGCCCAGGGCTGTGTTCCTGGCAGGGGAAGCTGACAGGGTCACAGGCATCAGTATCACAGAAAAATACAACGTTGCCCTTGAAGACATTGGAGTGGAACCGTACGTCTTTATTGGACACATACTGTGTGCCAGGAATTTATGTAAGTGATCTCTGATTCTCCAGAAAATTCTGCAGGATGGGTAATGATAGCTTCATACCCCCCAAAAGGGAAACTGAGGCCTAGTGAGATGACCTTGTCCAGATCACACAGCTGGTAAGCGGCAAACACTTAAGGCCACCATGTTGCCTCACTCTGAAGTCTATTGTGAGTAATGCCCCAGACTTGCATGGCATGGCAGCTCCAAGCACAGGAGTTTTTTTTTTAATGTTTATTTAATTTTGAGACAGAGAGAGACAGAGCATGAGTGGCAGAGGGGCAGAGAGAGAGGGAGACACAGAATCAGAAGCAGGGTCCAGACTCTGAGCTGTCAGCACAGAGCCCGACACGGGGCTCAAACTCACAAACTGTGAGATCATGACATGAGCTGAAGTCGGTCGCTCAACCGACTGAGCCACCCAGGTGCCCCCAAGCACGTGAGTTTTAAACCCAGGGTCAAATGAGTCAGATGTGTGCACCTTCTCTCTGACATCATGCCACTGTTCCAACTAACGGTCCCCACTCCATGCTCCCTCAGATCATGGGCAGGACTTCTAATCCTCGAGACTATGCATTTTACCCTCAGGACTCTCAGCATCCACTCTCACGTCTGGTTCTCTGAGAGGCCAAGCTTCAATGTCACCTGCCAAAGACTAGAGGGCTGGCGTCACGTCCTGCCACCACCATGCTTAGGGGGTAGTAGCCAGGTCTGCCACCAACTGGCTCTGAGGCCTGAAGACATCAGTCCAGAGGGGTTGGAGTTCCCAAGCAGGAGCAGGTAGGTGGATGATGGCCTTTGATGCCAGTGCTCATGGCAAAATGGGAAAAATTAGGACCCTCTAGAGAATCCATCATAAAGCCCAATGGATTATTTTTGAAGGGCTGTCTTTTATTCTAACATTATGCCTTTCTACCTTTGTTGGTTTTCCAATGCTTGTTTGTTCATTAAGTGACAAGGATAGTCTTTGGCGAATGACATTGAGCTTGGCTTCTCAGAGAACCAGATGTCAGAGCGAATGCTGGGAGTCCTGAGGATAAAATCCTTCTCTCGAGGATTGAAAGTTCTGCCCGTGATCTGAGGGAGCATGGAGAGAGACCATTGCATGATATCAGGGAGAAGGCACACTCACCTGACTCATCAGATCTAGGCTTAAAACTCATGTCCTTGAGGCTGTCATGCCATTTAAGTCTGGGGCATTACTCACAATGCACTTCAGAGTCGGGCAACATGGTGGCCTTAAGTCACTGCCATTTACCAGCTGCGTGATCTGGACAAGGTCACCTTGCTAAGCTTCAGTTTCCTCTCTTGTTTTATGAGGCTGACACTACCTATCCTGCAGAATTTTCTGGAGAATCAGAGGTTACCTCTGTAAACTCCCTGGCACATGTATTTTTTAAGTGCCTGTGACTTGGCAGAAGACAGGATCAGAAACCCAATACCAGTTTCTCCTTGTAAAACATTAGCCTGGCCTAGTGAGTCCAGGATCAGCCCCTTCTGTCTCCACTGCTCTGAGGCTGCCTTTTCGCCAACACCCACCTTCCTCCAGCCACCTGCCCACCTGAAGGGATCACCCCTACCTCCCACTCTTTGCACGCACGTAGGGCCATCGACTGTCCTGACAACACCACAGAAGCATGGAAGGAAGCCTCATGGGAGACAGTCACAACATAAGCCCCTTGGATCTAGCAGAAGCCAGAATGTCATGAGACACACGCTTTATTTCCACTCTGTCTCTGAGTCACTTCCTCTTGCTGTTTCCACATCAACGGAATGGGGAACACATGCCTTTCCTCTGCAAAGGCCTGCGGAGAGCAGCCGCTTAACTAATTGGCAGTGACCTTGTAGTCTCAGGGAGCCAGGTCTGCATTTCTGGGCAAGTCGGGCCCTGCTGGTGCCACGCAGCACACTCCCCCCCTCCGAGCCTAGGCCCTTTCAGCCCCAGTTCCCGAGGGGCCAGCGCCGTGCCCACTCTGGGACCGCCCAATCAGTTACTTGGTTAATCCCTTCCCCTCAGCTCCAAGCATCCCTCCCCGTCACCTCTCTAAGGAAGGAACCAGAAAGGTTGTGATTATCCCCAGCTATAATTCAATGTAATTCAAAAAGCATTTCTTGAGGCTCTACACATTTGCAGCTCGCCGTCCCCCCACACATCACCCACTCGGGATCATTCTGTTGCCAGCACCTGCCAGCCCAGAGGCCCGCTGATGTGGGGCTGGCTGTCAGCCGGGGGGAAAACAGAGGGGTGGGTCGTCCCCACCCAAGGGACAACAGAGACTCATGACCCTGTCTCCCTTACTGTTCTTTTCACTAGTTCAAGGACTTTGATCCCTAGAGCTAGGCAGATTCTGCTTACCTCCTGTGTGGCCTCTGGGCTCCACTGCTTTCCCCAACCTTGCTCCTTGTAGGCCAGTTCATGAGTGGCTGTGGCTACTTTTGTCTCTCCTTCCCCTTCCCTCCTCCCCATCCTCCCTTCCCCCTCCCCCACTTTCCTTCCTTCCTTCCTCCCCTCTCCTGGTCTTCCCTTCTGCTCCTCCCCCCATTTCTGCCTTCCTATGTTTTCAGGGCCATGCCAGGCTCCAGAAGAAGGAAGAGGGTCCCTGCCCAGCAGAGATTCATAATCTGGTCAAGAGGAAAGAGATAAACACAAACTAGGCACAGCGTGATATGGGATCTGACAGGGGTCCATGTTTGTCCGCTTGAGGAGCCCAGAAGACCGCTTGCCTATGGGGGCCCCAGGATCTCAGGACGATCGGGAAACCGCATTACATAACACAGGGCTGGTGAGGAGGGTGGCGAGGGGTGTTGGGAAATGAGAGGAGATGGTGGCAACGTGCTAAGGAATTTGAACTTTGCCCTGTGGAGAAGCAGATTTTTATTTAAAATATATAATTCTGGGGCGCTCGGGTGGCTCAGTCGGTTAGGCGTCTGACATCGGCTCAGGTCATGATCTCATGGTTTGTGGGTTTGAGCCTTGCTTGCTGGCTGTGCAGAGCCCGCTTCGGGATCCTCTGCCCTCCTCTCTCTCCCCCTCCCCCCCCCAAATAAATACACGTTAAAATATGTATATTTATATGATGCTGGTCATAGGACGAAGCACAGGTGTGAGCTGGGAGGCAGCAGGGCAGTCCGGATGAGGCCCCGGTAAGCGTTTCAGAACTGGTAATGCAGCGAAAAGGTGACCTGATTGGTAGCATTTGCCAATTTCCCCAGTGTAAATGCTTCCATGGCTGATTGCCAGTTGCCCATGTGGCTTTGCTGAAAGTGGATTAGGGGAGGAATGGGGGCTGTCAGCTTGTGAGAGCTGGTTCCGGCACACCACTGCCTGGACAGTGGTTCAGACAGATGCGGCGGGGATGAGGGGTGTGCAGATTTCAGAGTCACATTTCACAGGACTTGCCTCCAGCTGCTTCTGACCCTCGACCCTCGGGGTCTGGCCCTGCAGCCTCACCACCGGCACCCGGAGATAGCAATATACAAGGTGCGCAGAAGCACAAGGTTTTCAGATGTGTGTTTCCCTCCAAGGGGCTTCTGTTACTGTCCAACCTCTTAAAGGGTGTAGCTTTCAAAACCACATTCTTTGTCATCTCTAACCTGAAACTAAATTCTTCTCCAGCTTCTCCGCTTTGAGGCATGATCTCAACTTTTTCCTTTTCTCCCAGCCTTCCACTCCAGCGAATCTCCTTTCCCTGTCTGTGTGCGTTACAGAGTTGGCTGTTGAGCAGAGAAATTTGGCACTGTGACCAATCAATGCTTCAGTTGGGTATTTGACTGGGTTTCCCCCATTTTCTTAAGAGGTTAATGAGGGGCGCCTGGGTGGCTCAGTCGGTTAAACGTCCGACTTCGGCTCAGGTCATGATCTCGCGGTTTGTGAGTTCGAGCCCCGCGTCGGGCTCTGTGCTGATGGCTCAGAGCCTGGAGCCTGTTTCAGATTCTGTGTCTCCCTCTCTCTGACCCTGCCCCGTTCATGCTCTGTCTCTCTCTGTCTCAAAAATAAATAAACGTTAAAAAAAAAAAGAGGTTAATGAGGAGGGCAGATGACAAGCAGGTGAATTCATAATCTGTCAAATGGTTTCTCCACCGACCGAGGATCCAGTGTCTATATTCACTTGGGGACCGACTGCTATTTTAATTGGCCCTTGTTCACACCTTTTAATTTGGCATTAAGGAGTTTGTGATTATCAAACAAGAAGCTCCAAGTTAAACACAGGAGTGGGAGAGATTTGGACTTTAATTTCAGGCCACAAAGGACCCCTGAAATCTGCATAGGTTGGTAAGACATGCCAAGTGTAATGAAACACAACTGGTGAAATGGGATAAATGTGAAGTTCTTCACGAAGATGAAAAAATAATCTTCCCCAAGCTGGGATGAGGAAGATGTGGTTTAGCAACAGCACGGGTTAAAAAAATGGGGTTTAAGTTATCTGTGAGCTCACTGTTAGTCACTGTGATATGGCTGCCAAAAAGATCAATGCATTTTGGGCTACTAGAAAATCCCTAAAACAAGAGTGGTGACTTTCCCCGGGGCTCTGCATAGACGTGACCACATCAACAGCACTGCTGGCCCAGGCAGCCGGGGGGTTTGAGGGGCTGCATTCTAGGGGGAGGATATGCAGAGCCCTGGGACCCTGGGGATTCTGTCATATGATGCAGGAGGGAAGGGAGAGTGGAGTCCTGGGAAGTGAGGACAGCGTTGCTGGTTTCAAATGGTTATAGGGCCGACCATGCAACAGGCAGACCCTACTCGCTCATCCAAGTCAAGGATTGAAAAAATTGCAATGGAGAGACAGGAGGGAAGAGGGTCTTTACATTTGCAGGACCACACACTTTCCAGAGTATCTGCACTCTTGCTATCTTGTTATTTCCCAAAGCAGGTGTCCTTCCCATTTGGAGGAGGAGAAAAAGTGACTGAGCAGCTTGCCTTTGTTAAGTGGCACAGGCAGGACCAGAACTCAGATTTCCCTTCTTTTTTAAAGTTTATTTATTTACTTAGAGAGGGGGGGGGGGGCAGGGTCAGAGAGAATGAGAGAATCCCAAGCAGGCTCAGTGCTATCAGCACAGGAACCAGGAGATCATGACCTGAGCTGAAACCAAGAGTCGGACACTTAACCAACTGAGCCACCCAGGCGCCCCTCAGATTTCCCACTTTAACCCAACAAATTCAAGTTTGTGCTTACAGCTCAAATCCATTCAGCAAGCCCCCACCCCCAATCCCCCCACCGCCCCACTCTGGGCTTTGTCTCCACACATGCAGAGAGGATAGCTCAGATGAACACTGCTTTTCTGTGTGGACCCAGTAGTCTGCTCAAACAAAAACTTCCACGTAAGCTCATTAGTTTCTAGCCAGGAACTAGAACACCAGCCAAGGAACACCAGCCTTGGATATATTAACATGCATAATGATGATGGCTATGTAAACTTTTATTTCTTTGTCATCTCTTATGGCACATTTGATAAACAGGAAAAAAATCAATAATACAAAGAAAACGCCCCCACTTTTCTTCCCACAAGAAAGTACAAAGCCAGTTCCAACAGTTGTCCCCTCGTCTATGACCACCTTGAAAACAGCTAAAACATCTTCGCAAACAAGCCTCTCCACCTGCCAATCCCCAATCTGCTCCTCTTCACAAATCCAGTATACAAATTTGCTTTATATAAACACAAATCAAAACCATTAAACATGACCATGGCCCCCATCTGTACCCTGTAGCAATCAGCTTTCATTTTCCTGCGAATTGGATAGAAGAGCTATTTAGATGCCCCATCAGGCAAGCAGGATGCCACCTGTGTGTGAAAATACTTGAGGAAATTAAAAATAGTTGGAGAAATCCTGGGCAGGTAAACATGCTGATAAAAACAGCTTTGAGGTAAGCGCTACAAATCTATTAACTAAGTCAAGAAACCTGGAGAAAAATAATAAAGTCGTATGTTTATGGCCTTGAAATGAAACAGTCACAACTGGCAGAGTTGATTGAGAACTGGCTTTCTGAAGCCGAGCTGGTCAAATATAAAGCAACTCAATGTACCGACCTGGTCACCCAACTTGGGGAAACGCATCCCATATATCTAAAAGGGGAGATCACAGAGCATTTGCACAAAGATGTTCATACCTGTGTGATTTATAACAGTGAGAGAGTAAAATCAGAACGAAATCCTCAGAGCAATGCTTAGGGGGGTTCTAGGCAATATCGATGATGATAAACTCTATGATTAAAGTATGAGCAGTGGTGATGCATGAAAATCTTAGTATAAAAATGTTAAGTGACAGGGAATGAAGCTTACATGCTGATTATAATGACGTAAAAATATATCTACATTTAGAATGACATAGAGATAAAAGATATTAAGTTCTTTTACTGTTAAACTGGTTAAATATGTATAAGAAAAATCAGTGGCTTCCCTACAGATAAAAGGCAGCCCTCTTTCCATTGTCCATCTCTACCTCCCCCCGCAACACGGTCCTCCTTTCTATGCTCTGTGCATAGCCCAGAGAATGGCCAATCTCCCGGCCCCAAAGCTAGACTATAGGGCAGACAGTCCCTGGAAATCCAGATTTCTGGATCCTCTCCACAATCAGGATTAGGGGTGAATAGGGTAGAGAGATATATCAATATACCTGCCGAGAGAACCCCGGGACTACAGAATGTTACCTTCAACTGTAGACAGTCCTCTTAAGAGAGCAGAGCATTGGCAGCACCTGTGTACCTGAGACCTCGATTCCCTCTCCAGCCCTGAGACCCTGAGCATGTGTCTCCTTCCTCCCTCCCCCTGTGCACGCCCACCAAGGGCTCACTTCCGGGAACTAACAGCAGTTAACGCAGAGCACTTCCCTGGACCTTCCTGGGCCAGCACCTCATGTGCACACTGAGTCGGTTCAATCGACCCTAATAACACACCTAAAAGGTAGTAGGTACTGTTCTCATTTATCCTACAGATGAAGGAGGTGAGGCTGAGCAGAGTGACTTCCCGAAGGTCACACAGCAAGTAGAGAGCAGAGCTGTGGCTCAGGCAGAGCTCAGATGGGCGCCAGGTGAAGTCTCTTTACCCCTACACCCTGCAGTGATGTGGGGGCCAGGGCTGGCCGTGAAGGAGGCCTTGCTTGGCCCCCAGACACTCCCAGGGTACTGTGCTTTGAGATTCTGGATTCTAATTATTAAAAAAGTAGACTGTTGGATCTGAAACATGGTCTCAAATAGCACCTGGTCCCATGGCTTCCTCACCCTGGCTGTGTGCACATATGTCAGTATATATATTGACAGAGACTCTCTCCTTGATCAGATTTCAGTTGGGTTCCTTTGGGTCCACTGCTCGACAAGACCTGAGCTTCAGCGTCTACCTCTATCCTCAAGGAGTCCATCTTTAGCAAGAATACTGCTAGGTAGGCTTAGCCAGTATTCTCCACCTTCTATAGCTGATTACTCTTGATATCTGATCAAATCTCCTGCCCCCACCGCATCCCCATCCACTAGGTAATATTTGATGGCTCTGGCCAGCCTTCAACAGGAATCCTGTTAGGTCCATTTACATAAAGAATCACCCTACCCTTGGGGCGCCTGGGTGGCTCAGTTGGTTAAGCGTCTGACTCTTGGTTTTGGCTCAGGTCATGATCTCACAGGTCATGAGTTTGAGACCTGCTTGGGGCTCCACACTGACAGCACAGAGCCTACTTGAAATTCTCTCTCTCTGCCTCTCCTCTGCTCTCTCTCTCTCTCTCAAAATAAATAAATCAACTTAAAAAAAAATTACTCTGCCCTCTTCACAATTTTCCATCCACTGATCCCTACACTGCTCCTTAACTATAAATGCCTATTTTTTCTTGCTTTGTTTCAGTTTCTTTCCCCTACTGCAAAACCCCATTGTTGTAGTCCTCCTGAATAAAGTCTGCCTTACCATCTGTAACAAGTGTCTGAATAATTTTTCTGTAACAATCTAGATCTAAGTATATGCATACAATGCAAAGTTCAGTCCCACCCTAGTGAGTGGAGACCTCTAGGGCTGGGTCCAGCCTTCTTTATGTTTAACTGACATCCCTGGTGATTCTGATACAAGCCCAAGGGCAGTGGAGGGTTGGGGGGGGGGGTGGGGGCGGGATGGCCAGTTTGGCCCCTGTCTCTATGGTGAGAACTGAGCTTCAGAGAAACAACAGTGTGTGGGGATTCTTGGCTGGAACCCAGATCTCTCGATTCCCTGACTGTAGGCCTCTCCCTACCAGGACGGGTTTGACAAATATTCAGTACAGCAATGGGTCTCACAGCATTGCAGTCAATTCTCACACGCAGGCCCTTTCTGGGTGTCTCTGAGTATCTTATTTCAGAGCACAGTAGTGGTTTCTGTTTCAGTATTTTGTTACCCGAGCCTGTTATTGGGAAATGGACAGAAAGAGAAGAAACAGGTGGTTTCATTTATTCAGAGCTCAGAAAATTGGGGGGAACTCTTTTTAAAAATGCCAGCCACGGTGGTCTGAGGTCAGGCTCCTGAGAGCAGAGGTGAGAAACCCCCCAGCTTAGAGCCCTGTTTCCACAATCTTTCCAGCCCCTGCTTGAACTGGTGCAGGATCTTTTTCTTCCCTGGTTAGAACAACAAAACAAAACACAAAGGGAAAATCCAACCCCAAATTGTCTGAGCCTGAAGGGAGCAAAGTTACTGTTCGACACTTTTAAAAGAGCTATGGAAGGGAAAGTTCTCATGGATCCAAAGTGGGGCATAGAAACTAAGCCAGGTGGCCAGACGAGGCCAGGAAAGAATGAACACGTAGGGTCTACTGTGGGGCAATATTTGAGTAGGAGGCCCTGTGAATCGGAGTTTATGGGCTCAGCAATGAGTGATTCAAAAAAAAGGAAAAGAAATGTAGGGTGTTTTCCCATAGCTCTGTCCTTCTCACTGAGCTACAGAGCTGCACTCATACATTGGTTCCTGTCTGCCTGGAAAGGTCATTGCTAAGGAGACTACTTGGCATATATAATCAAATTTAATGTAAAAACTCCGAAGATCATATGCCTCCTCGCTACACAAATACACTGCCGTGGTTGTAACTAGGTTGTATGCAGAAAAGGAGACAGAGGAATTAAAACAGTCATAGTAGTGGGGCGCCTGGGTGGCGCAGTCGGTTAAGCGTCCGACTTCAGCCAGGTCACGATCTCGCGGTCTGTGAGTTCGAGCCCCGCGTCGGGCTCTGGGCTGATGGCTCAGAGCCTGGAGCCTGTTTCCTATTCTGTGTCTCCCTCTCTCTCTGCCCCTCCCCCGTTCATGCTCTGTCTCTCTCTGTCCCAAAAATAAATAAACGTTGAAAACAGTCATAGTAGAGAGGTAATGAAGTTTTCCTTTCTGATGGGTTTGGCTTCAAGGATGAATAGTTCTCAAAAATCGCTTTGGCTACCTGTATAGATATATTTGACCCAAGCCTGAAAATAACGAGGTCCCCACTACTACGTCAGCCCCAAGCGTGTTCTCTAGCAGCCCAGTAGGGAGTGAAGTCACAATCCTGGGCTCTCGTTCGTAAAAGTCATGAATCCAGCTCCCCCCATGGCGGGTATAAGTCTATGTTTGGCATAACGGTCCTCAACCCTTTCTGCGTTTCGTTCTTCTTTCATTGGTTTCTGAGGCACACAGGAAGTCAGAAAAAAAAGAACAGCAACCCCCTTCTCCACAGCTTCACCACAGACTTGAGGCAGAAGGGAGAGAGTACAGCAGAACCCAGAAAGTGCTCTGTGGCCCAGAACAGGCTAGGTGAGGGGAGCGAGCCCTGGGGCCCTTCCCCTCCCACAGGGCTCAGGCAGGAGGGCAGTGTGGGCCTTATGTCCACCGCCAGGGCCTCGAGAGCCTCCAGAGGCACCCAGTTCTACTCTTTCCTTCTGGCGACCCAGAATTTTCTCACTCCTTACATACACATACAAAAACTATAGCATGTAATTCTTTTGAATCACATTTAACTCAAAGGCCACAATGATCTTTCGATAACTTGGCCAAGTCACCTCACCTGTGGGGACCTCAGTTTTCTCATACAAAAAAGTGAAGAGATTAGGGGATAGGAATGTGTTTCCAACAAAGTCTTGAGCATGAATATTTCAAACTGTTAAAAGTGATAGCCTGGTTTCAGGAGGAGGTTTATTTCTGCCTTGTTTGGCAGAAAATGCTTCGATGTTTACAGAACTCCCAAAACACTTTTCAGGGGCCCTGAATTCCAGGGTAAAGCTGCAGGACCAGATTAGATGCTTCCTGAAGTGCCCTCTTGGATCTAAAATTTTGGGAGGTAAAATCATTAGCCACAGGGAAGCCCCTGGGTTGTTGAGGGAGAACTGAGAGGCCGAGAAACAAAATGTGAGGGGCAGGAAAATAGTTGGGCGGGGGGGGGGGGGGGGGATGACTTGAGATATTGGTATCAGGGAAAACAGAGCAACTAAAATTATAAACTCATTGGTGGTGAGAATCACACTGAAGGGGGCTTACAAATGAACTGTTTGGTTTTTTACCTCCTTTGCTTTATAGATGAGGCCAGAGGTGTTAAGCGACCTTCCCAAACACACAGAGCTGAACTCTTGGTTGTGGGGAACAGAGCAGGGATCTTTTGAAGGGTATAACCACAGGACTGAAGGCTTTGTCAGGAGGCCCTTGTTACCCATGGTAAACCATCTTGTGGGTACAAGAGTCCAAGTGATCCCATAAAGACTGACCATGCAGGTAACACCAATCAGGTACAGAGTTAAACACAGGAGGAGGCCCCTGTCCTCTAGAACCTTCCACACCTGCATTACAATCCCTCTCTGATCTTAACTTCACCCTGCCCACCATGGACTGTCCTCTTGGGAGAGGCTTCTTCCAACCTGAGCCTATGTTCTTATGTGCCCAGAATGTAGACAGGGCACCTACATTTTAATGGCGGCCTTAAGTAGAAATACTCATCCCTCACACATGAAGTAGCAAGTGACAGTTCACAAAGCACTTGCCCTGTCTCCTCCCTCTTCCCTCTTCCTTTCCAGGGGAGGGGACGCTAGCTCAGAAAAGGTAAAGGCCCACACTCAACAGGCTGCAGAAAAAGGATCAGAACTGAGGCCTCCCAACTAGCAGCCAAAGGAGGCTTTAGGAGAGAAGAGTTGGTATCATAGTGGGTTTGGAAGAAGCACGTCTTCCGGGTCGATCCTGCCCACTCAACCCATCTAGGACAAATCCTGTTACTGACCTGAACCTCAGTGAGCTCACTCACAAAAGTTGAATGTGCTCATACCATTCCCTAGAATGGTTATGAAGATGAACAAAAATGATGTATATAATAACATTTGGTGAACTTTGAATCCTTAATGTCAAGTGTTGGTCATGATCACAAATCGTCTGTGCTCCTCTGGCTCCATCAAGCATCTACACAAACATTTCAATGACAGGGACCCATTCCTGTCAAAGACAACCCATTCATTCCATGTTTTGGACCATTTTTAGTACTGGAGAGTCCCTCCCTATGATGTGTTAAAGGAGTTTTTCTACAACTGCTACTGGTGGGTACGGGCTCTGCCTTGGGAGTTGCCAGGCATGAACCACGTTCCCCTGCTTTGCTCAGCAAGTCCTGGTTCCAAACACAGGACTTCAGAGACACAAGACTATTTGGGGTAGGGTGTTCCTAGATCATTCCATACCAAGACAACCTGTAGTCCAGACACATTTTATTTTTATTTTTTTATTTTGAAAGAGAGAGAGAGAGAGTGTGCATGAGCAGAGGGAGAGGCAGAAAGAGAGGGAGAGAGAGAATCCCAAGCAGACTCTGCACTGTCAGCAACCATGAGATCACAACCTGAGCTGAAATCAAGAGTTGAGTGCTTAACCACATTTTAATGCCCACCTCAAGAAACCCATAGAAATCAGTCTGGATGAGATTTGCTGACACCAGTGATGGCAACTGGATACTCCAGAGCCCACTCAGTCTTTCAGCAGGGGCCTTGGGTGGGGGCGGGGGGGGGGGACAGTCAAGCCTCCCCAGGCCTGCCTAGACCTGACTAGCCTGAGTCCACCTGAAGCTGTCTGGGTCTAGTCTTAAGCTCTTAGGATTTTAGAGCTACATGTAGGCTTGGAAGGTACATGTCCCAAAATATTCTCCCATAGCTTTGCAATCACAGATGTGGCTTCTGCTGGAGTCTCAGTCCACTCTGAACTCTGGTCTCTGCTCATCCCTGCACCCAGTTGGCAACCACATCCCCCTTCGTCCCCACAGCACTGGCTGAGCAGACTAACCTCCCACTCTTGGAATCTATTCTTGGCTGTCAGCATCGCCATCATTTGTCAAGTGTCTAATTGCCATGGCTGGGTGCCAGGTGAGGGGAAGAAAGAACCTAGAACAGAGGCTACCCTGCATGCTGCCATGGCCCATGACCCTGCTGGGAACAAACAGGTCATATGGGCAGAGCACTGAGCCAGATGTAGACGGACATGGTAAACTTGGTAGACACAGGGCTCACCAAAGGTGAGAAGCAGCGCTGAGTGCATAACTTGGAGTGGGGAGAAGAGGCTCACCATGGGTGAGGCCTGTGGAACAAAGGAAAGAACACAGCCCCACGAAGCAGGCATAAGGGCTTCCCATGTTCTAATCCTCAGGACATCAGAATTGACCATATTTGAACATAGGACCTTTAAAGAGGTGATTAAGGTAAAATGAGGCCATTAGGATGGGCCCTAATCCAATCTGGTGTCCTTAAAAAGAGGAAATTTAGACCCACAAAGAAACACCAGCTGCGTACAGAGAAAAGACCGTGTAAGGACACAGCAAGAAGACTGTCATCTACAAGCCAAGGAGAGAGGCCCCAGAAGAAACCAAGCCTGCTGACACATTGATCTTGAATTTCCAGTTTCCAGAACAGTGAGAACGAAATATCTGCTGTTTAAGTCATTGAGTCCATGGTATCCTGTTAAGGCAGCTTGAGCAGGACTAACACAGGAAGGGGATCTGGGTTCTGTCTCCCACCCCTTCTATACCTAGTGGCTGGAAACTTGAGAAGTCATTTCCACTCTCGTCCTGCATGGCCTCCATGTTTGGTGCTCAGAATTTACCCGCAGGGACCAGCCCAGATGATCAGAATGGTGTAGGATTTAGCATTGGAGGGGGGGTCCAGGAGATCACCCAGTCTAGTGGCTTCCAAACTCTGAATGCTTCTCAGGTGTATGCAAATACAGGAGGCCTACTCTAGATCTACCCTTCAGAATAAATGGGTGGGGCGACAGTAGGAATTTTTATTTTAACAGGAATTAAGAATGAGAATGAACAGATCAAGTGGCTGAGGCTGATTCCAGGGAGGGAAATGAGCTGCCCACGTCTGATGCTCGGAGCAGGGCAAAGCCGGGACCTGTGTGAGGTCTCCTCATCCTGGGCTGCATCTGGCTCTAGGCCTTCTTTGTGTGTCCAGAGCAGAGTAGGGGGAATCAGGACATCTGTCCTGGCAGGGACTGAGCTACCGACCCCTTCCCACTGCCCTCGGGGCCCCTGGATGCTGCAGGCTAGAGGCATTTATTCGTCCATGTCATCCCGTCCTGGACTCTCAGAATGGCCGTTCCTTCAGCCCCTTCCACCCTCATGGGTACAACTAACCCTGGGACTGTGACCAAGTCAGTTCACCTCTTTGGGCCTAGGGTCCCCTCTGTACAGAGAGAGAGAAAGGCTGGACTCTCAGGTTGCTTCTGGCTTGGATGTGCTGTCTGATTATAGCACCTTGGGGCTGGAAGGCCGTGAAGACATCTTCCTGGTGCACCTGGAGAAACGATCCCCTTGGATCATGTGGACAGGGCCTTGTCATAACCATGTTTTCTAGTTTCTGCATTTGGTGCTTTGGCCTCTAGGGCCTTGCTGACCCTGGAGGGACTAGTGTTAGCCAATTTTTGAGAGTATGACTTTATACACAAACCAACCAATCTGGAGCCCCCCTACCACCCCTATTCCCCTTGTTTATTGGGCTCTCACCCTTCGAGCATGTGCCCCAGAAGCTGCTGGAATTATTCCAATTAGCTAATTCTAGACCTGCTTTCCCTGCTTCATCCATCCTTCCCAAGGAAGCCACATTACAGGCTCTTGCCCACATTTTCCCCCTCTGTCCGTGTCTCCTGACCTGCTCTGTGCTGCTCTGTGTGGTCCCCCTGCACGGCACGCTCTGCCTCCTGTTTCTTGGGACTTGCGAGTGTAAACTTCCTTCGTGAATCATCTCTGTGTCTGCGTATTTTGGCAAACCGGCCTAAAATAAATCCTGAGTCTCCTCAGATCAGGCTTGCCATGGCCTGACCCTCTGGGCCTGTGTGCGACCCCTTTTGGGGTTCACATATCCTCCAGTCTATCTCCTGTATGATGTACAAACATTTTCATTGTCTCTGTGTACCACCCATGAAAAAGGTTTGCAATCCCTGACCCAGTCAACTTCCAGTCCAGCAATGGAATGTCCCTCTTAGCCCCCATGGCCCCCTCAGTCATGGGGCCTTACTGCCTTATGCACCAGGCTTTTCTACTTCTAAGGAGCTGGAAAAGTCTGCATGATGCTCGCCACAAACTTGCCTCCTCCCAACTGTTGGTCCCTGGTTGGACTCCTGACCTCTGGGGACATTCAGGATTAGCTGAATTCCACTTCAATAGGACAGCCCTTCTGCTATTTCAAAGAAGTTCTTGGTTCCCTTGAGGCATTTTTTCTCCTGTCTAAACATCCCAAGTTCCTTCATTGTGCCCCAGAAGTTGAGAATCAGGCTTTTCATGATTCCATGGCTCTAGAAGATTGCATCTTAAGGCCCATCTCTGAGGGTTAAGCTTAAAGAAGGCAGAACCCTGACCTGCAAAGATGCCTGACCTCCATGTGACCAGCTCTAATTTTTCATGAGATTTCAAATGTGAAATCCCTAGTTTTTAAATGTTGGTACAAACTTAAGAAATATGGTAGCTGCATGGAGCTCTGGGTCCTCTTCTAGCTCTTTGCCCAAGGCCAATTCCTCTGGATGGCTTGGCTACTCCCAGTTGGAAGGGATGGAGTTTTCCCAACACTGCTTGCAGTGCCTCCACTGATGGTTGTCATGTGAGAGTGGATGCCTAATCTCCACATGCCCACTGCTATATTTTCATGGGAAGCTGGACATTCAGATTTTTAACATGAACTCTTTAATCTTTAAATGTTGGCATAAATTGACAAAATATAGTGTAAACCAACAAAAACACATCTTTGGATTGCATGGAGACCCAGGACAACTAGTTTGCATCCTGTCCCAAGTCCCAGCCAGGGTTACCTTCCACTTCAGGACAGAGTGGTCACTCAGCTCTTCCCCAAGAGCTTTCTCAGCTATAGTATTCTCTGACCATAGCTCCCTGTGCTGGTTAATTTCATGTGTCAGCTAGATTTGGCTATGGGGTGCCCAGCTATTTGGTCAAAGATTATTCTGGGTGTTTCTGTAAAGTTTTTGGATCAGATTAACATTTGACTCAGTAGACTGAGTAAAGCAGATTGCTCTCTCTAATGTGGGTGGGCCTTGTCCAAGCAGATGAAGGCCTACTAGAACAAAAAGGCTCACCTTCTCCTGAACCTGAGAGAGTTCTTCTGGCCTGACATCCTTTCAAGTGTAGCATTGGCAGTTTCCTGACTTTTGGACTCAAATTAAGACTTCAGCTCTTCCTCAGTGTTGGGCCTGCCAAGATTAGGGAACTATCCCATGTGCTCCCCTGGGTCTCCAGCTTGCTGTTGCTGCTCTATATATACTAGATCCTGTTTCTTTGGGGGACTAACACACTCTCCTTAACCAAAAGAGAGATATAAATATGAAGAAGAAATTAAACACTGTACCAAATGAAGATACCTTTTCTTATTCTCTGCCTGATCATTTATACCATATTTCCAGTATTTAATATAATAGAATAACAATAACAGCTACCATTTGTCAAGCACTTTTTGTGTGTTAAGTTTTACATATATATATATATATATATATATATATATATATATATATGGGTTTTACATATGTGTTTTACATATATATAAGCATGGTGGTAAGTTTTACATATACATAAGAATTTATGTACATACATAATTATAAATTTACATATTTTATATAAATTTATATGTATTTATAAGAATATATATACATTCTTATTTGAGTCAATCAAATATATATATTCTTATTTGATCAACATAAAACCCTGTCCCCTTACCAGAACACATGAGTGTCATGAGGACAGGGGCCTTCTCACTACTGTATGCTTGTGCCAGGACCAGTGTTTATAAGGAGGAGGTACTCAATAAATTATGTATTGAATTAAGGAATGAATTATTTTTTTAAATAGATACTATTACTATCCCCGTATCACACATGAGGAAATGGAATCTCAAAGGCACTAAATACCAGCCCAAGGTCACAGGACTAAGAAATGGTGGAGCTGAGACACAACCCCAAGTTCATTTCAGTTCAATACCCACACTCCTGATCCTGTGCTTGCTTCCACTGCACATGGAAGAGCCAGGCCCCTCCCCACTGCCTGACCTTGGCATTTACACCTACAGCTTTCTCAGCCAACAAGGATGCCCTGAGTGTAGCTCCTTCATGGCCCAGTGCCCCTCACTCACTCCCACACTGATAGGTCTGTGACCAAGCCATCCACTGAGGTTTCTAAAGACTAATTTGAGAGTCTAACCACAGTTTCATCTTTAAAAATAAAGACAAAAGCAAGAGAGGAAACCCACTGCAGGGTCTTGGTTCACCCCATTTTTCTCAGAGCTGTTTCAGGTAATAGGAGACACTGGCTGAGTCTCAGCTGAGAGGCCAGAGTCACAGAGGCTGACCTCTCTTGGTCCTTGCTAAGAACTTTCTGAGGAAACGTGCACGATTTGCAAAAATTACCACCTCCTCACATTCTGTCTCTGTAACCCCATGTGGGTCAAACCACACAGCAGGCCAGCAACTGAAAACAGGTGGTGAGTGGAATTAGGTATGGCTCACAAAAGGGACAACACAGCAAGTATACGGAAGACGTGGGAGAGAGAAAAGGGTGAAGGCGATGAAGGAAGGGCTCCAGACAGACCAAAACAAGGTGAGAACTTGCATGGTCATGGGGGCACAGTCAGACCCACGTAGGGTGGAAGGCACAACAAGGGATGATTGGTAACTTGATCTTGAATGGAGCCACCAACACAAGTTTCTTCATTTGTTCCTTAATAACCAGACCCTCCCACAACCAAGTATCTGGAAAACTTCCCTGATTGCTTTGCTCCCTCACAGAAACCATTTTAGTCCAAAAACACATAGGGTCCCTACATCTGCTTTGCCCCAAACTACCAACAGTCTGATTGCTCTTTCTACCCCCAAAGCATCAATATCCTATTTCAATGGTTTCAGGACAACACAACCATTCTAATAATGACATAGTAAGCTATGAGGAAAGCTTTGCAGTCAGGGTGTTACAGCTCCTTCCTTAACCCCTAGGAGCTCCAAGACCACAAGCACAACACATCCTCAGTGGGAACCTCAGTTACTCCATTGAAGCACTGGGGGCTGGATCAGCTCTTACACTCTTTGGCTGAATTCCTTCATACATGAACTCTGTGCTGCTTGACATTGAGTTCTTTGCAGGCCTTGGAGTCCCTGAGCCTAGCACAGGGACTTGCCAGAGTGGGGGCCCCTACATGCTTCAGAGGGGATCCCATGATTACAGGATGGTATAAGGGGAGCTATAGGGCAGGTGGTGAGGGGAAAGGTCTTAGGTTAAGACCTTTAAGAAGAGGGAAGTGGAGGCTTGAAAACATTGGGAAGAGCGAGGGCATAAAGAGGAGATGATATTCCTTTCTTCTTTTATCCCAATATCACAGCTCTGTTTATTCTGAGAAGCAACCAGCTGCAGCTCCAAAATAGATATGCCGAGAACCGCCTCTAATGACAGAGAGTACTTCTGTGGGAGCCAAGGTTAGAACAGCCCTTTTCAAGGCATGGGAGCAGAGAAGAGCCTAGAAGGGAGACACTCCTGGGGGTCTTTCTACTCCTGCCTTGCTGGCTCCCCTCCTCCTCCCTCCCAGCCTGAGGCAGCAGTGGCTCTTTGCAGAGTCCCCAGGACATAACAACTAGCTGACCAGCTGCAGAGCAGAGCATGTCCCCTCAGTCACTGGCATCTCCAGTGACAGTGTTTAGCTCTTCCCTGACAGATGGTCCCATGGCTGGGTGTGACAAATGGCTTTCCTCTCCCCAGACCTGAATATCCTTTCCCCGCAGCCTTTCTGAGCACAAGAGAGATAATGAGACAGCCCAACAGAACCAAACTTTGTTAGGCATAATATGTTAAGAGTTCGTGTACAGGCACAAATTAATAATGCACCAAATGGAGTTAAGCCAACAAGGAAGAATTTATTCAGTACTATTGCAATAGGGGAGAGAGATTAAACTCATCTCCAGCTATAGCAGAGCCAGCAGGGGTTTATAGCCAATGGGCAAGGTGAGGGAATGGTTGGAAAATCACTAAGAGGAACTTGGTTAGCTGTCAAGGATGGGGGACTCTTGCTGAACTGAGCATGGAAGGCCGAGGATAAAAGGCTAAGGGTGAAGCCCAGATGAGAAGAGGATTCAGTGGAGAGGAAGCAGAGAGATCAGTAATTTGGGGAAAAAGCTGTTCCCCTCCCTTACCTCCCTTGGAAACAAGCCAACATGGGTATCAGCCCTCATAAGAACCAACAGAGTGGGGGCATCTGGGTGGCTCAGTCGGTTGAGCATCCAACTTTGGCTCAGGTCGTGATCTCATGGTTCATGAGTTCGAGCCCTGCATCGGGCTCTCAGCTGTCAACACAGAGCCTTCTTTGGATCCTCTGTCCTCTCTCTCTCTCCTCTCAAAAATAAATATAACATTAAAAAAATTTTAAAAAATAAAAGAACCACCTGAGTGAAATGATGGTCCACAGCTACCTGGAACTAGTAACAAGAACAGCATGGGTTTGGGCCCACAGAAGGGCCAATCCTACCCACAAAGTAGGCCCAGTCTGGTCCTGACTCTACCACATCCCATTTGGTAGGACTCTCTTCATCCCCCAGCACCATATGAGGTGTCAACAGGACCCTGACAACAGATTCCCCATCAATGCCTACCGCACTTTCAGGGGCAAGTATCTCCGTCTAGCTGGATATTTGGCTGAGAAGGGACAGCTGGAGAAGCCCAGACACTCACACGGTCAGTTTGTTCAGCAATTCACCAACTCCATCTTCCAGGACATATGCTCTGGATTTGTTGTTTAACTGCCCAGAATTACAGGCCCTCTGTCTGCCTCCCTATGCTCTCTGCAGGGTCTCTCAGAGATGCCTGGACTTCTCTCAAAGCCAAGAGGGCCTCTGGACTCAGGCCTCACAGGACAAAGGGCCCCTGATATTATTTCTAAATGAGTCATTCATGAAGTCACTCTGTGTGTGTGTGTGTGTGTGTGTGTGTTTAAAATTATTAATTAGTGAAAGTAAACATTTAAAATACATCATGATATTTGTTGCCTTATATTGATATTTCTTCTTGGTTAACCCAGAGAGCCTCGAAAAATGGAAAAGACTTTCCTAGAATTTTAGAGACCCCATTTTCAGAGAACCTCTACCTCTTCGAACTGAGGACTCAAATGCCAGTAAGCCCGAGTCCAGCCTCCCCTTCCTTCTCCTGTGCACCTAGTGTTATTTCTTAGGTTGCCGCCCACTGGCCCCTCTGCACAGTCCCTGACCTCACTTTCTGACCAGCAGCACCCTCTCCTCTCCATACACACAGACCCACAAACCCAAACACCTCCTGACAAACTGGAACTGGAGCCTCTGAGCTGGCAGGATCCTCTCCTGGCCTGTGTTCTACAAACTCAGAAGTTTCAAATGGGACTTCTTGCCTCCCTTGGGGATACGAGCCGGTCACAAGCTATTTGCATATAGTGAAGCCTGGCCTGCATAGGAACCTTGTTCTGGACCTGCCTCCCCAGGAGTGAGATTAGGTGGGGGGGGGGGGGGGGGGGGGGGGGGGGAGGGGGATGCAGGCTAGAAGACTGCCTGCTCTGATCCTGGCCTAGAATGAACCAGGATTTCTGGCAGACCCTGGTCCAGCCAGCTGAAAGACTTCCTCAACTTAACTAGGCAAAAGCTGGCCTGCCACCTCAAGACCCTGGGCACCCAAATCTAGAAGCTGGTTGTTGCCTGTAGAGACTATGCTGTTTACTTATGAACAAACTAGGGTAGCATAAAAAGAGCAGGGGTGGGAATTAGTCCAAAGCCCTGAACAAAGTAGGCAGCCTCCCCCTGTGGGCAGGTGATGCTCACTAGAATACCTGGGATGGTGACTTAGTCTCTTAGGTCTGCTATAACAAAATTACATTGGCTGAGGATGCTTAGAAAGAACAGACATTTCTTTCTCATTGTCTGAAGGCTGGAAGTCTGAGATGAGAATGCCAGTGTGGTCAGGTGAGGGCGCTCTTCCAGGGTACAGATTTTTCACTGTGTCCTACAGGATGGAAGGGAGCCCTCGGGGGGTCTCTTTTATAAGAGCATGATCCCACTCACAAAGGCTTTGTTTTTATGACCTAATCCCCTCCCACCTCCTAACACCATCACCTGGGGGGTTCGGGTTTCAGCATATGAATTCATGGGGGGCATGCATTCAGATCCTGGCAGACTGAAAGACTGAGGAGGTGGGAAGTGCTGAGAGGGAGGTGTCCTCAGGGAGGATGAACTAATTCTAGGGTCAGGAATGGGCCAGACTACCTTGAAATTTTCTAGACTCTGATTTGGGTCATCTTAAGTCTCAAGTGCCTAGTCTTGACTTGCCTGGGTTTCCATTTTCTGTTCATCACAGGAAGAGGCTATCAGGTGGGTCTTTGTCTTAGGGGAGAAGAAGCTGAGAAGCTTCATTGGAATGTTTGGAACGTGGCAGTGTAAAGAGATGAGGGAGGTGTTTCCAGAACTGACCTTGAGAACTCTCATATTACCGGGGCAGTATCAACGGGAAATACTATAAAAACATAAAGCATGTTTGGGGTGGTTGTTTGGAATTCTCTCCGGACTACTAAATCTATAGTCTCTCATTATCTTATCCTGTATCTCAACTCTCCAAGGGTCCATTTTGTGGCCTTTGGACAGGAAGGTGGGTTTCCAACCACTGGGCTCAACACCGTCCCCGTCATGAGGGGCATCTCTGTCCTCTCTCGTGTTTAGATGTGTGGTTCTTGCCTTCCAGGAGGCACAGACTATCAGTAATGATAACTTCAAATTAATAGACATATATTAGGAACTTTTAATGTGCCAGCCACAAATATTAACTCAATTCTCAAAACAAAGCAAAAAGGTTGGTACTATTATTCTCCTGCCAAGTTACATGTGGGGGAACTGAAGCATACAGAGGTTAAAATAACCCTCTCAATGTCATGGAGCTGGGAAATGGCAGATCCTCCTACTTCCTTAACCAGCGCACCACCCCATCTTTCACGGAAATATATAGGACTTCATCAAATTGTGGAGGAAAGCAGCCATGGCTTTGGCAGGTGCCTGTTCTTGCACAATGATTCCCTCCCCCACAGAAAACATGTGCTTCACCATGCCAAGGTTAAGTTCTGTGTGCAGCCTTTTTCCCAGGGTCTCCTTCTGTGCTCCTTCAGCCTGGGGCTGGGCCACAGGGACTGTGATTATTATCAGTCAACAAGCATCACTGAGTACCCACTGAATGGGCAGACAGGACAGAGAATACAAAGGCAAGCAAAGTGTGAGGCAGAAACTCAACAACCAAGTTGGACAGGCAGAGGCTTCCACAGAATTTCACAGGGCAGAGTGTGGTGAGTGCTACAAGAGAGGCACAAATCAAATTACACATGGGAGCAGCAAAAGAGAAGGGAGTGCCCTCACCTGATGCGGAAGGGCAGCATGGGCATATGGATAGGTTTGTCAACAAAGGAGGTGGGTGGGGAGGTTGTCAGCAAAATTTAGAAGGAATGTGGGCAAAACAGCCAGAAAGTAAAGGCTTGGCACACTTGATTCAGTGTGCCAAGGTTTATAAAGGCAACTGCATAAGACAGATTTGCAAAGACCTAGGGGCTGCAACTGGGAGGCCGATGCATTGATTAGGACAAGAAAAAGTAGAGTCTTGCCCAGGATGGGAGGTAACAATAAGGAGGAGATAAAGGGTAGAATGTTTGAGGTAGAATCCACAGGAATTGGTAGCCACTGGAGGGGAGCCCATGTCACCTACAACATTCTTCAATCAATAGGAGCCTGGTGAGGCTATTCATCAAGTCAGAGGATGAGAAGGTTGGGCTGGAAAATTCTGTTTGAGACTGGGGCCTTCCTGGATGGATAGAGAAAGTGGGAGGGCCAACCATGCTTCCTTAACAATGGCTCAAGAATTTATAGGCCCCATTCTGTTTAATGCCTGTGGCATTGAACACAATGACCCTCATCTCTACAGTCCCCTGTGCCTGCCTATCTAGGTCTCCTTGGCAGAGCCTGCTTCCAGTTCTAGCTCTGTCATAAAGCTTTCCTCTCCACCCCTCAATAAGATGAGCTCTTCCTCCCTGTTAGGCACATCTTATGGTGAACATGCTATGCTCACTCTTTTGGACCACAGGTTTCTTGTAACCTGGGAATAGTACCATATACACTTTTTGCCCCCAGTTATATTTCACACAGGACTGGGATATACAGAGTAAGCCATCATTTACTCAAGAGTATGGAATTGAATGGCCCAGCCCAATCCCCTGGGGTATGTGCTCTGCAGCTACGTGGGGCCCCTCCTTGCATGCCCGTGGGATATATCTTGCAACTCATGGTGGAGGAGCCCAGCTCTGTCCCTTACTAGCGTGTCACACACAGAGTTCTCAGATAGGGAAACCGAAGGACTCCATAAAAATCTTTTTTGCTCCTTTTCCTGCTGCCGTTCTTGCTGGGACCTGCACCTCCACTTTATACACACCTCATAATGTAAAGGGGATAGGCCCTCTTGTAAGGGACAAGGAGTTAATGATTTCTTTAGGATAGACAACATCTAAGGAAGGACCAGGTGAGAATGACCAAGGAAGCCATCATCTGTGTATTCTAGACCACCAGCGTTAGACATCTCAAGTGATAACACCTGGGCCCTTGTCCTTGTTCTAACTGGTTCCTGGAGAGGACACGTATACCAGCCCATGATCCTCAATAAAAATCCCAGACCCCAAACAAAGACAAGGCTCCCTTCTTTCCTTTCTGAGTCTCTCAGACACTCTCTACCTTCAATAAGCTCTGCTTTTACTGCCTACAGGCTCGCATTTGATATCTGTCCTGTGCACAGCTGGGGACCCTCTTGGCTTTTTCTGTGGGAACCCCTGGGGGTCCTCAGACCCTGCCTGCTGGCATCAGTTCCAGCTATTCTGAAACTTGTCCTTTGTAAAATGAAACAATGATGGGCAGCTATTTGAGTTGACTTAAGGATTCAACTCGAGGTCGTATGTAAGATGTACAGACACAGGGGGACTGGCACAAGGCACTCCATGAATGGGAACAGGAAGGCAGGCTCCGGGTCTAATCTTAGCCTTGCAGTGGCCTGGGTATTTCCTTCGTTCCTCCTCTGCAGGACGAGGGAGAGTAATCTTGACCTGCAGGACTGGGGGTGGGCAAGATGACCAGTAAGAATCCACAGAAACATGTAACAGAGACACTTCCCCCAGGGGCTGTACCAGCTCAGCGCATGGCAGACTTTTCTGGGGCTTCTGCCAAGAGCCATCACACAGCCTTCTCCAGACACAGGCACAGGCCAGACCTCACCTCTGTCTTGCCCAGGGAAGGTCCATGATGAGAAAGATGAAGATGTGCTCCAGGAGCACCATGGAGATGGGAGAGAGGGCAGTGCTGGCCCTGAATTAGGCTTAGTTAGCGAGGGAAGAGTTGTCAGAGGCCAGGCAGTCCAGACTTCAGCACCATGCAGAAGGCCCTCCTGGCCACTTTATGCCTCAATTCTTCTAGGGATAAGGCACTTAATTCCTCAAGATGTTAGCAGCCTGCTCCAATGCTCAGAGCTCCAGTGATAAGAAAGTCTTCTTTTTTAAAAAAATCTTTTTGTAAGTTTATTTATTTATTTTGAGAGAGAGAGAGAGAGAGAGAGAGAGAGAGAGAGGCAGAGGGAGAGAATCCCAAGCAGGCTCTGCACTGTCAGCACGGAGTCGGATGTGGGGCTTGAACTCACCAACCGTAAGATCATGACCCAAACCCAAGTCGGATGCTTAACTGACTGAGCCATCCAGGCGCCCCAAGAAAGACTTCTTTTATATTCAGCCCAAGTACACTTTTCTGTAACTTCCTGGGTCTGCCTTCTGGACACACATGTGTAATAAAACACATCTCTCCTTTGCTAAGGGCCCTTCAATGTTAGGAAACTGCTTATCAACTCCTCCAGGTTTTTCCACTTTAAACTGCTGCAGACCTTCACACAGTCCTCACAAGATGAGATCTTCAGATCCCTCGCCCCCCTGGGCATAACCAGCAAGCTCTGTCCCACTAGTTCCAGCAGGACCTCATAGTTGAGGGTCCAAGACCACAGAAGCACCATGGCCTGATGGAATGTGCTGGCCCTTATCCTTGTCCCTTCCCCAGTACGGAGATTTTCCCAGGGCCAGTAGGATACTCTGCAATTTTTCCCATTTTCTGCCCCGAGGGGACCAGGAGTGGCTGCTATCCTCCAAAGAACTGTGTTGGGCGCTGATATCATAAGGATTCCCAAACTCCAGCCATGTGAGCATCGTGGGTGTGCTCTGTCACTAAAGTGGGTCAGTGTTGGCACAGCAGTGACATGCCAGCACTTATTGAACCTCATTTCCACCTAGTGGTTCTAGATTTCACATGGGAATGGCTATGCCTGCCACTAACTCTCATCCTGGTCTGACAGAGAGGCACTGACCAGGATGACGGCAATGGCCTTAGGATGGGGTCCCGGTCCCTCCTGTCCAATCCCAGGCTTGGCGTCCTCCCACCAGTCTCCCCAGGGAGGGGCAGGCTGCTGCAAAGAGGTTACCTGTAAGGCTAGAGCACCCCCAAGGAAGCATCCATGGGGGGAAGGTGAGGGGAGAGCAGAACAGTTCTGGGGGACAGCAGCGGGGGTGGCAGAAAACAGGATGAGACAGACTGTACCAGTCCCCAGCTCCTCCTAAATCTCTCTGTGAAATGCAGAAAGCTTTACACAGGTGATAAATTCACCCCAACAATAAACCCCCATTAGGATGCTGCTGTGGGCTTGAGGATCCAGCACTTTTAGCTCTTTTCAATCAGACTAGAGGAGTCACAGGGTGAGAAGAGGAGAGCACTGGATCTCACCAGCATAAGGAAATGACACATACCTGCCATGCTTGCTGACAGGGAGCCCCAGGGTGAATCACGCCCAGGAAGTAGAGAAGAGAGACCAGGTTGGCTCAGAGGAGGGTGAGAGAGGGGAGGAGGGATGAGCCCCTGGGCAGACCGGCTCCAGGCACAGCCACAGGCTCTAACTTTTCAAGTCCACTGGTCCCGCCTCCCGGATGATGAACTGGGTCAGCAAATCGATAGAAGCTCAGGGCCTGACCGGGATTACAACAGGCTGCCAGGAATTGGACCACAATCTGTGTCCATAAGAGGAAGTTCCAAACAGAGAACAGGGCTTCCCCTTCTTACTACCCGGATCCAGGCAGTTAGTAAACACCAAATAAGCACACACTCAGCTCCTTGTTTTTGTGAGCAGAGACTGCATTTTCTTGGCACAATTGGGCAGAACTGGCTGCACAGATGGATGTGAGGATGAGAGAAATTCCTGATGGAGGGCATTGGATCATGGGTGTTATCAGTGGCAGGAGGGTTGCTCCAAAGCCTGGGAAATCCGGGTATAGAGGCACAAGGGACCGTAGCTCATTGGAAACTGGAAATGCAGGGCAACGGGGGCCTCACGGGTACCCCATCTTTCCTAGGAAGCCCATCTGGGATGTCAGAGATGGAAGGGTCCTTCTAGTTCCCTTAGTGCAACCTCCTAATTTTACAGAGCAGGGGCCTGGCTTTCACCGGGCAGTCTGAGGGAAAGCTGGCCCCCTGGCTCCCCCAGCCTGGAGCTCTTTCCTTTCAAAAGCCAAATCCTCCACACCCTTCATCACTCCACTCACTATTTAAATGGCCAAAAGTTTTGCTTCAAGAATAATCTAGGGCCCCCCGTTTTTTTCCCTGATTATCATCGGGAAGAAGAAGAAATGCCCCAGAGGGCATTGTTTCTGACCTTGTTTTCTCCTTCCTGCTAGTCAAAATATACAAGGTAAAATGGCCTTCGCACAAGTTTCTCACATCCTTTTTTTTTTTTTTTTTTTTTAATTTCATAGCATACATGGCATCATTTTTGAGGTGGTTCACAGCATTTTAGGGCATCCTGCCAGGGGAAATCCTGTCCCTTCCACCCACCCCCATATTTACTCCCCGCCTCTGTAGTCTGCAGGCTTTAATCATGCTGATCTCCTGCTACCTGGTCAGGGAGAAAGTTGGCTCCCAGATCACCAGGCTCACACGACCAAGGTCGGGGGTCAGGGAGGGCCCTGGTGACAAGCCTGCCCCTTGCAATCAACTCCTCTTTAGGCTGTCCTCTGGCCTTTGTGATATCTTGGCTTCTTCATTCCTTACTGCTAAGTCAGGCCCCATCTGGAACATCCACTGCCTTAGAACAATGTGCCCTTCCTTAGCAGCATTGGCCAGAGCTGCAAATGTACATTTATTCTTTAGACAACCTGATTCAAGTTGGCCTCTCTCTTTGGATGCTAAGTTCTAGGAGGGCGGGGAAGATGGAGTTTCTTTACTCAGCACTGTAGCCCTAGAATCTAGTTGACTTAATGACATTTACTGATTGATAAAATGAAAGTGACCTTCATTTCTTATTGTGTGTAAGAAGGTGTGAGTGTGTGGTTTATGGTAATGGTGAGAAATTGACCTAATGTGGCCTAGGTCCATCCTCCAAACGTGTAGAAATGCTGTATAAAACATAACAAAAATAATCTTAATTCCACCCAAGCTGGAAAGAGTAAATTCTTGGGTCTCAGAAATAGAGGGGGCTCATGTACAGAACACGGACTGGCGGCTAAAGTTGTGGACACCCCAGGAACTGGGGTTGGGGGTTAATGTTCGTGTGGGTGGTGTCATCCAGCTTCAGATCCTTGAGAGGCAGGGGCTGAGCCCAGAGAATGAATAGCTGCCTTGATTATGTGATTATGAGAAGGACACCAGAAACATCACTCAATGGCCCTCGGAGGTGAGAAAGTTTCACTTCCAGCAGGGCCCAGTCAAAAAAAGAAGGAAACTGAAAACCCAAACCTTTGCCATTGTACATATGTGGGATGTGAATTCCAATCCAAGTAATTCAAATAAAAACAAATCCAGAAATGGTAACAAATGATTCAGATTTTTCCTCTGAAAAAGCAAAACTCTGTAGGACACTTGCCTAATCAGAGATACGTGGGACCCCTTGCCCCCTCACATACACATACATACAATTCAAAATTGCAAACTACGCAGGCAGATAACCAATGCTGAGGGAGGTTCAGCAGATGCAAATTATAGATTAGAAAATCAAGAACCAAAGCTAGTAGAATAATTCAGGACCATACAAAGTAAATTTGAAATACTTAAATAGAGAAAAAAAATAGCACAAGAAGTCCAAGATAATAATCCTAATGGCTAAGTTGGGGAGGGGGCTATTGAAAAGTTGTTAACACTAAAACATGAGTCGAAGGTAGTTTGGAAAATGGAAGGAAAAGGATTACAGTCAGAGTGTCATGAGGTCTTTCCACTTTGGGGAGAAGGGTAACAACAGTGATCAATGAGAGATTTTCAAGAATGTTAAAAATGAGTAAAACAATTAAAATAATAGAATTGTAATATATAACTTCTAAATCCAGAAGGTAAAAAAGAAGGACATAAAAGAAACACAATCTCATGAGGGGCAAAAGGTAGGAAAAAGGCAACTATAAACAATATAGCAAAAATGTGCTAAATATTAGAGGCTTAATATATTTTAAAAAGTTTAAATTGACATATCAAAAGACAAACACCTTTAGGCTCATTTTTTTTTTAATCCAGCTGTATGTAGTTTACAAAAAAACAAACCTAAAACATTAGGACATAGAAAAGTTGAAAATAAGGAGGTAGAAAAGCATAAACCAGACAATTACTAAATGAAAGAGAGTTGATATAGATACATAAGGTAACAGACTAAATTTGAAAAAAAGTTAAAAATATGATAATGAGGAAATGACTTTTAAAAGGGAAAAATTGACTGAGGAGGTATAATACTAAGTACACCCAAACACAAAGAATTCAAAACATAAAGCAAAAATTAACAGAAGTATAAAAAGAATTCTTTCTTTCCCAACGTCACTTGAACTGAACACTACAGAACTATGCAGGTACCCCTACATTCAATTCAACAGAACCTACAAAACTCAGCCATGTCTACAGCCCTATGCTGCCTTGACAGGATCCAGATGGTTATAAGCATTCTACATAGATGGTGAGCAAAGAGAGAGGACAATAAGAACTAACGGAAAAACTGAGCATCCACTACATTTAAGACATCATGCTAGGCACTTATGCACCATCTTATGCAACCTCAGAAATCCAAAGAGGTTGGATTAGTAACTGCAATTCACAGAGAAGAAACCAAAATTCAAAGGTGTTTAGTAACTTTTCAGAGGTCACAAGACTAGTGAGCAATAGAGATTGAATTCAGACCTTCTAATATAATCTCCATAAATCCACGGACTGTTTTTTTTACCCTGTAACCCCAGTATGTAAAACTAGGCCTAGCAGAGATGAGGCGCTTCATAAATACCTGCTGCTATAGACTGAATGTTTGAATTCCCCCCAAATTCATATGTTGAAGTCCTAACCCCCCAAGGGGATTGGTATTATGAAGTGGGGCCTTTGGGAGTTGATCAGGTCATGAAGGTGGAGCCCTCATGAATAAACTTAGTGTTCTTCTAAAGGAGACCCCAGACAGCTCCCTCACCCCTTCCACTGTGTAAGGACACAGTCAAAGAAGACCATCAATGAACCAGGAAGCGATCTCTCACCAGACAGAATCTGCTGGCACTTTGTTCTTGGACTTCCAGCCTCCAGAACTGTGAGAAATAAATGTCTGCTGTTTAAGCCATGTGTGTGGTACTTTTGTTACAGCAGCCTGAAGAAACAAAGACACTTACTGACTAGGTGAATGAATTCAGATACTCCCAGCCTGTGCTTCCCCATTATGCCAGACCACCTAGTCTACCATCTCCCTCAATCTTGGCTATCTGTCTCCTGACTCCACCCAAAACTCCCCTCCTCCAACAAAGCCTTCTCCGTTCTCCAGCCTGTTCACTAGCCATTTCCTCTTCTTCATCCAGAGCTGGCAAAGGAGAAAGGAGAAAGCCAGGCTCTTACAACATATCCGGGATGTCCTGCAAACACAGACAATTTCCTCACAGGCTGGTGGTTGGGCAGTGATGCTTCTGATAGCTGCTGATGGAGAAGGCAGGCACAGGGTGGTCCAATGCACTGGAGATTTGGGGGGACATCCTCTGTGGTCAGCGACTAGCATCGCCTCCCTATACCACGTGGCCATTAGCTGGTGTCTAGAATGCGGGAAGAAACTGAGGTATTTAAACACCATTTGAAATTGACCTGTAACCATTGAGTGGTAAGAAAATTCTTGGGGACAGCAAAAATGTCACCAGACAGAGGAATTTTTGTCTGTAGCTATTTTTAACTTTATTTTGAAATAATTATAAACTCACAGGAAGTTGTGAAAAATAGCACACAGAGTGCCCTGTACTCTTGACCCATCTTCCCATAGTGCTGCAGCAAAATATCAAAACCAGGAAATTGACATTGCTATAATACTGGGATGAGATGACAGACCTAATTCCATTTTCACCACCTTTCTGTGTGTGTGTGTGTGTGTGTGTGTGTGTGTGTGCATAGTTTGATGCCATCTTACTTCATGTATATGGCGGTGTAACTACCTCCACATTAAAGATACAGAATGTTTCCACCACCATGAAAGAACTCCCTTGATGGTCACACTTGCCCCCCTACCTCTGCAACTACTAATGTGTTCTTCATCTCTATAGTTTCATTTTAATAATGTTACATAAATGGAAGCCTTTGAAGGCTGACTTTTTTCACCACGCACAATGCCCTTGAGATCCATCCATCCATAGTCCATTCCTTTGTATTGCCGAGTAATATTTCATTGTATGGATATAACAGTCGCCCACTGTAGAACATCTGAGTTGTTTCCAGTTTTTGACTGTTCATTGGAGCTCTTTCACAAAAGGGTGGCTAGTCCTATTTGAAGTAGTAGTGTCTTTAGAATTCCCAGGGAGCAGCCAGGATCTACCTCCACTTTCAGTGATGTGCATGCCCAGAATGTGGAAAGAACTGCAGTCCATGAATTGACTTTTTGGCTGTGGCTCATTCCTACTGATCCTTCAAGTTTTAAGCAGAATATCACCTTTTCTGAGAAGTGTTTGCATCGATAACCATCTCCTGGGCCAAGCCCCTGCAGCTCTCCATAATCCTTGTGTGTCTTTTGCTTCTATATCCTCAGCTCTGGCTCAGGACCAGTATGCTCAATAAACATCATTGAATCAGTAGATCAACAGCAAGGTTGTCACCATGGTCTCTCTCTCTCTTTCTTTCTTTCTTTCTTTCTTTCTTTCTTTCTTTCTTTCTTTCTTTCTTTCTCACAGTCATGGTCATTTTCTAACACAGGCCATCCCTTCCTGTGGTTACATGTTCCTATAACAATGTTATAAAGGAGGATGGCCATCATCCAGAGGGCTATATTTCTTACTCAAACACTGTTGTAACTCTAATAAAGATAAGGCCACCAGAAGGGCCCTCAGGTGGTTCCCAGATTTTGCTATCAGAGATAATACCATAAAGGACATCTTAGTAAGTAAGGGCATTTCTGCATATCTGATTGTTTCAGAGGAGACAGCCCTAGAAGGAGAATGATGGAGTCAGAAGGCATATTTTTTATATGCAATCTTTTATATTTCCCAGGACATGTTGCCAAGTTGCTTTCCAGAAAGGTAGTTCTATTAGTCTCCTACTGCTCCTGTAACAAACTATCATAAGCTTAGTGGCTAAAAATAACACAAATTTATCATACAGTTCAGGAGGTCAGAGACCTAAAATTAAGGTACCAGCAGGGCTGTGTTCCTTCTGGAGGCTCTAGGGAAGAATCCTTTTCCTTGTCTTTTACAGCTTCTAGAGACTGTTTGCATTCACCAGCTCATGGCTCCTTCCTCCATCTTCAAATTCAACAGAAAATCACCTTCAGCTCTCTCTCTGTGACTTCTGCTTCTCTTGTCACATTTCCTTCTGTGTCACATCACCTTCCCAGATAATCTCAGATATCTCCCTCTCTCAAGATCCTTACCTTCAATCACATCTGCAATGACTCTTTTGCCATGTAAGTTAACATATTCACAGCCTTTTGGACTGGGACAAGTACATCTTTGGGGGGCCATTAGTATGCACGCACCTGCTGAGTATTAAAGCACTGAGACTCTGTTTGAACAAAAGTAGCATCTGAAGCATTAAGAGGCAGAATAAAAAAATAGCCATTTACTCTAAGAACACCATTCACTCAAGACTGAACGGCAAGGCGAGTTTTCAATTTTAGGTATATGCAGTACAATAAAAATACCATTCTTGAAAATCAGGGATGATTCTGTGGGAAGACTGTCACTGATATTAACACTGCGCTCGAGCCCAAGAAAGAAAAACCAGTACCCACACAAATTCTCCTTTTGAATTCTACAAGCAGGACAGCATGGCCAGGAAGTCAAGCTCAGCTATCTCTTTCATATAATAACTATTGTCAAACAGTCCAGCAGTATGGAAATGATTTATTGACATGTAACTCATGACCTTGTTGCCTGTTCTCTCTGCAAAGTTTTATCTAGTTCCAGCCATAATATAATCATACCTTGTCAGTTCCCAAGCACTATAGATGTCACCATTTCCCTCCAATTCTCAAGCTTAACAGGTCTCCTAACAGGCACACCTGCTAGCCACGGAGCACAAGCTGCTACAGGACCAAAGCTCACAAATTGACAGCAGGTGTCCTTCACTGTCAGCCTGCAATGCCTCCTCCCCCTTTCTCAGAGAATTTCGCTCACTGTCTTTGCAGGGAACTACTCCTTCTTCTACAGCAACCAAGTGATTTATTACAGGCTGCCCATCATGGTAGGCCATCTCTTTTATCTTTTTCCCCTGGTCTGGATCACAGCATGGGACACATTGCCCAAGCTGGGGCAAACATGGCACCCCACCCTCTTGGCATGGGTTGGGGAGATTGGTCCAGAAATGGACACAGGATCTTAGCCAAACCGATCCAAGTTCTTCTTTTGCATTTTTTAAAACATTAGCCTAGGGAAACAGGCTTTCTCTGGTGGGTAAAAAGGCTGTAGGTGAGATCCTGGAAGCAATTAGCAGCTCTGCTTCCTGCCTTTTGCAGAAGTTGTTCTGAAAGATGAAGCCAACACGAGGCAAGGGCCAGAAAGGCAAAAGAGCAGACCTGGAGACACTTGGCCATGTCTAAATTCCCAGTTCCAGTTGTTCCTGAGTGCAGTTGCTTCCTTATTCTTTCCTTAGTATGGGGACATGAGCCAGTGTATCCCCTCTTTGGGTTTCTGTCATCTGCAACCACAAGACTATGCACTAGGACAATAACAGGTGGGTGACACTTCTCATTTCATTCTCACTAGCAGGCTCTTTCCTGTTGATGTTGTTTACTAGGCCACTCTTAGATCTAAATGGCTGATAAGGTTTAATGATCATTAAACATCTGGATAGCAGGGAAATCATGCCCCTCAGAGTAGCCTTTCCTCCCCTCAGGCCAATCCTATCACTAAGGGGCCTCATTTGTCTCAGCATGGGTCTTGGTCTGAACTGCCATCATAGGGTAGATACAGGGATGTGTTGTGGTGACCAAAGTATGATTGTGTGTATGTGTGTGTGTATGGGGGGGGGGAGTGAGGGAGAGAGAGCACTTGTGAGCGAATGAGTTAGGAGCTCTGCCTACCCATATGCATAGGTCAACATGTACAACTAGACCAAACTGGGCCCTTCCTATCCCATGAGATGAAAAGACAAGGAGGGGGAAAAAATCCTACAGCAGATTGGCAAGCAACAGACACTGCTTCTAAGGAGTCCACTTTCTTGGACAGGGCACGCCATCCTCCAAACTGAGGGTGACTCACCGGCTTTATGTAGTAGCTCTCCATCTGCCCCACTGCCTTTATCTTTGGCATCTTATAGCACACAACCTCCAACACCAACAACCCCATTGATGTGTAGGCCATGGCACTCTGTGCTATAGACCTCTAGGCCTCTTCTGTAGTGGGTGCTAAGTCAGTATTTGTGGAATTAAATCCCACTTAATCCTGAGACTAGATCAGTAATCCCACGAGCATGCGGTTCACTGCTTCTCTATCTCCTTGAGGTGACAGTGGCTCAACTGGCTTAGGAAAGGAGACCCCATGCTCCTTATTCAACGCTTTCTGTTGTTCTTGTTCTAGAAAATGCTGTAGCATTTTACCATCCCCTTGAATAACATGCATCAAAATAATGTGCATCCAAATAAATTAAAGCTCCTATCTTGATGCTTTATAGTCAAAACAAGTTCACAAGTGTGGGCTGGCCCAGATCCATCCCCTATATACATGAAGTATACAATATTCTTGCTCTAACAAGCATTTAGAAGAAGAGAGGCCTTTCCCGTCTTCCGATTTGTTGTTCACAGGAACACATTCTGACCTTTACTTGGCCTTCTGTGTATCATGCCTATGGTGGAGACTACGAATTCTATTGCTGAGTGGGTGCATGAAAAAGGCGCTTTGGCAATTTGTCAAGATAAGCGTAGGGCACTTTTTAAAAAGAATGGAGCAGTGGGAAGCCACTAGCCATATTAATTGGTGAGCAGGTTGCAAGCTGGGAAGGGTGAGGAATCTCAGTGTTCAGAAGAGCAGAGGGAACGTGGTCAGCCGGGGGGGGGGAAGTAGGTGGCTGGACCAGAGGGGCCTCAAGCAGGCCCCCTGAGTCACCCATGACAGGCACAGCAGAGCACTGCTGTCAGTTCCCTGCCCAGGGGAAGTGGGGCCCAAACAGCACACTGAGTCATATTTATTGAAGAGACCACAAGAACAAAAGCTGTACACAGGAGCCTCTGCGGGGGATGGCATTCACACTGCTTTTACCACTCCATTAACAGTGTTTCTCTTTCCTCCTGTGGATGGGCTACGTGGGATGTGGGTTAAGAAAATCAAACACAGGTTCCATTTTCACATTATCCTTTAGTGGGTGGTTTTAACTCTATAGAACCAGGTGTGTTTTGAGAGATTTGCTTACAACCAGCATTTTTTAAAAAAAATTTAGAGAGAGTCAGGAAGAGGGACAGAGGGAGAGAGAGAGAGAACCTCTGACTCAGGGCTTGGTGTGGGGCTGGATCCCACGACCTGAGCCACAATCAAGAGTCGGATGCTCAGCCAACTGGGCCCCCTGGGCTCCCCTACAACCAACATTTTATTTTTAACTTTCCCCTAGAATAAGTCCAGGTTTGATTAAGAGAAAAATCTTTATGAAATTATCCTGGAAAGGTAAACTATTGGTAATTCAAAGTTAAGGTTTAAACTGTGAAGATGATAAGCAGCATGATTGTATTCTTATTGCCAAAGATCTTTTTGGAAACTTAGTCCTAGCCTCAGATAGAATGCCCCAGGGACAAGCAGAGGATAAAAAATCAATGGTTTTGGGAGTGAAGCAAGTTCTGCCTCTACATGGCTACAGGACCTTAGGCAAGTCACTTTCCTGTTTTCTTATGTCTATATTTTTATTCGAAAAGTAAAAAAAAAAAAAAAAAAAAAAAAAAAAGAACAATTGAGAAAATAACAATTACCCACATTTCCACAAACCCAAATTAACCACTATTAATATCTTGTGAACTATTTTCTCATTTGTTAACAAAACAGTTAGACTGTGTGATTGCCAAGGTCCTACTGGCTTAACATTCTCTGATTCTGTGACTAATTAGTCCATGGGTCCAGAAATAACATAGATCAAAACTGTCTCCCCAGTGCTTCCCCATCAAAAACTTATATTTTTAAGAAGTTAGTGGTGATATGTTTAAACATTGTCTTGTATCTGACCTCTTGCAACTTCATTATGAAGCAGGAGTTCCAACTTTTTAACAGATAATAGAAGGCTCTATTCATCTTTGCCTTGAACTTATGGGATTCGAGGGTGGGTAACAGTGAAGTCCCTGAATGAAGGTGCACACCTCTCCCCAGAGGGTTTGGAAATAGATCTTCCAAGCAAAGCCAGAGCCTCGAGAGCTGCTGGCATCACCCATCTTTCCTGTTGACACCCCCTTTATAAGGAGACCCCTATGATGGTCTGGAAGAGCCTTACTGAAGAGAATGCCAATGTGCCTGAAATGCTTGTTCATCCTCAGTGAGACTCCCAGTCTTCAAGATTTCCATCACATCCAAATTCTATTTGTTGGTCACACTTTCATTTAACTTACTCGTAAATTACTGATGTTACACACTCTAATATTGCTTGCTTCAGCTATCCTGTTTGCAAATTCAGCTCTTTTCCAGGCCATCTGTAAACACGTAACCACCACAGAAGTATCCATGACATAAACTTCGAATACCTACACCAGTGACTGCTTCCCCAGTACCTCTATCACGGCTTGGGCAAGTTCTGACTCATTTGTTTTCCTTATTGAAAGGACAGAGCTATATGCATTCCCAAGCCAGAATCAGAAGAAGCCTCTAGAACATTCCTGGGCTGAGGTTTTGACTAACAGATGATCAGCCATCTTGGTCATGGGGCTCCAGGGACAAGGTAGTAGAAGTATTATGGCAATGTATTCTTACAGTCATAAGACACATATTCTCTTTGAAGAGGGCTTTAGTTCTGTCCACTGAGGTCTTTGGAGGGCAAGTGACTGTCATCTCTAAGTTTGCTACAATTTTAGGTCTTCAAGGGTGTTTTAGACATTTTGGAATCTAACTCCTCCATTTGACAGGGGAAGAAATGGGACCAGTTTTGTCCAAGATAATTCATTCCTATGTCTATAATGTGTAAAACACCTTGACATGTGTAAAAGATACTGACACATATTTTTAAGCCTTGGAGCTTTACTAGAACTCTGTGCATTAGACAACTCTGTGCATTGGACAAGTTCTTTGCTCCATTTTACAGGGGAACAAAAGAAATTTCAAGGTTGTTGAGTGCAGGACCCAAGATCAGAGGTACTGAGTACCTAGCATTCTTGTTGTTGCATGGCACTGCCTCTTGAGAATCCAAAACCAACTTGCTGGTTTTTACTTGAGAAAGAGGCAGGTCCCAGGGAAGAATGAAGAGTTCATAGGCCTTCAGCACTCCAAATACACATTTCACATTTTGCTGGGTTCTTTCTATTGATTACTTCATGTAACTGTCATAATAGCTCAGTGAGGCAAATATTCTAGTCTTCATAGGAAAAAAACACTTGGGTTGAAGAAACTTGACCTGGATCACAGAATGAAAAAAAGATGGGATCTGGAATTGGGATATATGTCTACAGACTGCAGACTGTTTCATGTTATATGACACCCGGGGATGCCAAGCCACAACCATCCAGTTTCTGATCAGGACACCAATAAAGATCAGGAGATGGGCCTCAGCGCACTTATGTGGCATCTGGCCTAGCAGTTTATGGCTAGGGTGGAAGAAATGGAAAGGACAGAGGTGGGGCAGGGACATGGCTGATCGGAGGAGCTGGGGCCATCCAGCAGCATGGAGGAGCATCTGAAAGGCAGAGGCGCCCAGGGACTGGAAGAACAAGAGGGCTAAGTAGGAAGGGGTGGGCAGGGCAGTGCCAGAACATTGAAGAACAACTTCCAAATGGAAGAGGCTGCAGGGAACACGGCGGCTGGGAGAGGGGATGCAGGCTTGGTGCAGGGCAGGGCTGCGTGGGAGCCGAGAGGATTCTGCAAGCTGCCCTGCCTGCATCACAGGCATCCTGAGAACAAGTGCAAGCAGAGAGATCCGGCCCTTCAAGAACCACCTACCCAGCCGCCCCCACAAAGACATTACCCAATGCCAAGTAAAAGCTAAGCAGCAACCAATTTGGGCCCCCGATGATGAGCCAATATCTCTGGAGCATAATGCTGGCCACCTCTGAAGTTACCTTCCTCAGTTGCAGAGAGAAGCCAGGGAACTGTTTGTATTGTCTGCAGTGCTCCATGGACAGTGCTGGGAGGTGTGATCACACTTCCCTTACTGGTTGCTAAGCAACAGCATTAAGCCATGTGCAAGGCTGAAGCTCTAGGAGGTGTGTGTGGCAGAGTGTGTGCATGCTGGGGAAGAGCTGCAGAGTGGAGTGGAAAAAAAGTAGGCTTGTTGATTTTGTTGTGACTGCAAGATCTTGGCAGGTGAGGTTAAGAAGAGCCCTATCCTGCAGAGGGAACAAGGAGGAAATTGCAATACTACTCAATTGTGGGCCGCAAATGAAGAAACATCTTGAGTATTCACAACATAGGAAGAGGACCAAGTTCTGTTGAAAACTGTTCCTAAGAACAGTACCTCAGAGTATGTAGGTTTCAGGCATCTAGTTTCACTTGTTTTCAATTTCCAGGATATTTCAGGGCTTTTTCCCCCATAAGCTACTCAGTGCTCACTTTATCTAGAGATAATTTTATTTATCTGGAGATGATTTTATATGAATTGGAAGGAGAAGCACCTTTGGTGTGTTTGAAACCTGAGGCCTTTTGAGGTCTGCATTGCTAGGGTAGAATGCTACTGAAGCAAGCTGAATGGGTTGGTTTGGGAGAAGGGAGATTCTCCATCTCTGTGGGTACCTAAGCAGTCTGGACAACCACTTGGCATGAGAGACTCTTGGAATAATGACCTTGAAAGAGAAAGAGGAGAGACAAGGCAAGAGGCAGCAAGAACAAAGGCATGAGAGATGAAAATAAAGGGTATGTTCTGAGCAGATGAGGTAATACCAGCTTAACTATACGAAGGTAAGGTAGAATGTTACGGACTGATTTCTGTTGTGCCAAAATTCATACACAGTACAAGTCCTAACCCCCAGTACCTCAGAATGTGACTGTATTTGAAGATAGGTAAAATAAATAAGGTTATTAGGGTGGACCCTAAGCCAGTATGACTGGTGCCCTTATAAGAAATTAGCACAGACATGAACAGATGATGTGAGGACACAGGAAGAAGACAGCCCTCTACAAACCAAGGAAAGAGGCCTTAGAGGAAACCCACCTCGTCAACACTTTGACCTTGGACTTCCAGCCTCTAGAACTGTGAGAAAATAAATGTCTGTTGTTGAAGCCACCTAGTTGGTGGTATTTGTTATAACAGCCCAAGCTGACTAACACAAGAATGATGAGAAGGCTGGGAGTAGAGGAGGCCAGAGACAAAATGCAGAAGAATCTTGGGACCATGAAAGCCAGGCCAAGGAATTCAAACTTATTTGTAGATGGGTTCTATATAGTCAGTTTAATTAGCAAAATATTTCTAAACAAAAGGCCCATTTGGAGAGTGGAAAGATAGGAACCCACAGTGATGAAGAGGCTAGGAATTATAGCTAAGGGGTCTTGTTTCTTGTGGAATGTTATGTCTACTGCTGACCATGACATTTTAAGATGGTGATAAAAACATTAATGCAGAAGTGGAGAGCCAGAGGGCAGGGCCTCTGAAACCCATGTCATTCAAGATAGAAGGAAATCTTGCTCTTTATGTTGAGCCTGGATCAGAAAATAATGGGTAGGTGGTCCCTCTCTTTGAGGGCCATCATACTGGAAACCAGTCATTATTCTGGGATGTTGTAGAGGACAGTTCTAGCACCAGTGAGTGAGTTTTAGATAGAGATCATAGCTCAGCTCAGTGAAAGGAAGAGCCTTCTAGCAATCTGAGTTTTCTAACAACGATGAGTTCTCTGTGTGAGATATTGTCCACAGGTGCCCAAAGAAAAGAAGACCCTTCTCCATAAGGAATTTGGACTAGACCACTTCAGCTGTCCACTTGCTTCCCCAAAGCATTGTCTATTCACTGTTCGTGGAGGCATGTCTGGTCCTTTGGGATGCTCCACTTTTCTGTGATCAAAGGAGACTCCCCATCACTCTTCCATTATACACAGCATCATGGTCAACAGAGAGCAAGTAGTTCTATGAGAACAAAGCAAAGATAAGGATCCACAGAACCTCTTGCTTGGGCTTTCTTCCCTCTATGTAAATGGGAAATGCAAACTACCTATAACACCTACCATGATCTTGAGTGACTAGACTTGTAGCTGAATCAGGTCCTCCAGCTTCCAGATCACAGTGAACTGCACTTAATGACATGCTTTATGGCTTAAAATTTTTTTAATGTTTATTTATTTATTTTGAGAGGGGGGGTGGGGTATAGAGAGAGGGAGAGAGAGAATCTCAAGCATGGTCCATGCTGTCAGTGCAGAGTCCGACGCGGGGCTCTATGTAACAGACCATGAGATCATGACCTGGGCTGAAATCAGTCGGACACTTAACCAACTGAGCCACCCAGATGCCTTGACATGCTTAATGGATTTTTAAAGATATGTGGAGAACCTATTGGATGCCAGAGACTGCCCAAGCCACTGAGGGCTGACAGTACACAGCTCTCCTGGCAAAGGTGTGAGAAGTGAATCTCACTTTGGGGACCAAGTTTGGACACCTTTGGTGAGAGACAGATCAGTCATGCTACAGTCATTGGTATGAGCCTCTCTTGGTTCTCAAAGTTGGCCGCTGTAACCCGGAACTCTCAGTGTGCCCCCAGGCTCACAAGCTCCTGGGGAGCCGTGGATGTGTTTTCACGTGACTCATCTTCCCATGTACACATCATAGGTTCTGCTTATTTTTCAAAGCTGATTCAGCTGTGTGTAATAGAATTTATCCACCTCTCTTGGTTGGGTCTGAAAGTCAGTGTAGTACTGGCTACACACCATTGTCAGGAGGTCAGGCCTGCAGTTTGGGGAGAGCAACGGCTTCCCTCACAAGCAGTTAAAAGCCAGCCCTGAGCTAGTTTGTCTTTGCAGGGAAATGGGCATTTGTTTTGCAATCCCTATTCTCCATGCCATTAAAACCTTCATGCAGAATAGCCACGCTGTCCCCTCAGTGGTAGGCAGCTCCCCATTTTCACCATGCTTACTCAGATATCAACATGGGCAGTCCTGTCCCAAGGATGTAGCATCTTTCTTTTAACCTGTGTCAAAGATGATGAAGTTTCTTTTCCCTTAGGAGAGAGTAACAGAATTCCTCCAGGAAGAAAACTGTATTTATTTAGGAATATGCCCACTGTGGTCTGAATGTTTGTGCTCCCCCTAAATTCCTGTTAAAATTCTAACCCCTAAGGGGGTGGTATTAAGAGGTGGGGCCTTTAGAAGGTGATTAGGTCATGCCAGTGGAACCCTTATGAATGGGGTTAGCACCTTATAAAAGAGACCTCAGACAGCTCCCTCACTCCTTCTACCACGTGAGGACACAGCCAAAGAAGACTGTCTATGAATCAGGAAGTGAGCCCTCACCAGACACTGAACCTGTTGGTGCCTTGATCTTGGACTTTCAGCCTCTAGAACTGTAAGGAATAAATGTCTGTTGTTTATAAGTCACCCGGTCTGTGGTATTTTGTTATAGCAGCCCACATGAACCAGGATAGCACTCCACTAACTCACTGCAATTAGGGGATGAGGCTTAAGGAGTCTGGGCAGGTATTTTGCCATTGCTCCAGAAAAGGAGAGAAAAAGGACAGGAAGGAGGACTGGGAGGAGACCAGAGAAAGTGGAATGCTGCAGGATTGGACCCTCTTCAGAACACTCTTCCTCTCTTTCCAATTCTGCCAGTTCTGTGTGGTTAGACTTCTCAGGGTGATTGGTGAAGGCACTGAGTTCTGTGCCTTGGGGTGATGTGAGCACATAAGATCTGGCAGCACAGAGGTGATGAGAAGCACAAGGCAGGGAGTCCAGAACTGGTCCGGCAGAGAGTTTGGGGCAGAACCTTGGGCCACCTGCCACGGGCTATGGAGCAGGGTCTCCGTCCTAAGCCTGACTGGAAGACAAGGGGCAAGGGCCCTGTATGAAACTGCAGTTACACATATTTCTGTCTTTATAATATCTGGTGAGTGTATTGATGCTTATTATGTGCCACAAACAAATGCTGCGTGTTTTCTATACATCAATACATCATCTCCTTGTAATCGTTGCAGTATCTCTTTAAGGAAAGCACTATTATTATTGCCATTTGGCATGCAGGAAAGCTGAGGATTTAAGGGGTTAAGAATGTGCTCGAGGCCACGCGGCTGGGAAGTAAGGAGCCACACCTTGAGTTTGAGTGCTGGCTCCTAACCATTAAGAACACTGCCTGCTGATAGATTGTGAATTGTTTGTGTGCAAGCCGGATGTTCCTCTGCCTCCACTGGGAGACTGGATTGCTCCATATTCAAAGGAGCAATCATATCAGGCCCAAGCTTGTGGTGGTAGGAGAGGAGAGGGTGAGGGAAGAATAAGGAGTTGGGGAACCGCACACAAAATAGTAAGCTGAGGTGCTTGCCATTTTCCTGGAAAGTGAAAGGTGGGATCAAGAACTGAGTCCTGGAGTCCTCTCTCCAACCTTAGGACATTTTCCTTTCTGAGTTACAGGACTCAGAGCAATACACACACACACACACACACACACACACACACACACACACACAGAAGAAGGCCAGAAGGCAGGCAACAAGATTAATGGATATGGTAGAGGTTGGAGAGGGGGTTATCAAGAGCACCTTTGTGAAAATAAGCTATGAGCTGTTCAAGGCACATTCTGGGAGCTGTGGGTCTCCTCCAGGGTGACCTTGTCATTAAATAGCTATAGATAAATGGCAAAGAACTGGAGTTTCCAGAGATATACCTGAGTTCCTTGGAGCTTCTATGATTCTGTGAAGTCCTAAGGTCAGGGGACACAATTAGCCTGATGGCTTCATTGGAGAGAAATGAGGTTAAAAGCAAGAATTAAAGGCGGTCTTGGGAGAAAGAAACTATGCTTGGAGGTTATTTGAGTGTTGAAGAGGGCAGGGTAAGGGCTTGGCTGTGTATCAACTGAGAGATCTGGAAGGAAGAGAATCTGGAAGAAGTACAGGAAGGAGAAGAAAAAAGGGAGATCAATCATAGAATGAAATTCCTGAGCCTGACGTGGATGCCAAAGGCAGCACATTTTTGCCTGAGGAAAACATTCTTAATACAGCTCTGGGGGTGGCAGTTCCCTGAGTGATACAGATTAGTAATCAAATTATTTTCAAGGCTGATGAGCCCACCGACAGCTCTGGCACCCAGCCATGTCATCCCATGGATGGGGTTCAGCAAATGCCTTCTCCTCTCCATCGTCTCAGCCTTTGTATACACATTTCAAGAACTAGAGGCCAGTAAGGGCCAAAGCAACCACGTCTCGGTTTGTTTTGGTTTGTTTTTCAGACCTTCACTGCAATCCAGCACACACTGATTGAACACCTCCTCCACAATACCCACTGAGAGGGGCGCTCAGGCGTCTTCCAAGATTCATAGTCTAATCGGGAAAGATGATGTTATGGACTGAATGTATGTATCAGCCACACCCCCCCCACCCAAATCCACATGTTGGAGCCCTAGCCTGTAACATGATGGTGTCTAGAGATAGGGTCTTTATGGAATAATTAAGGTTAAATGATGTTGTAACGGTAGACCCTAACCTGAGAGATTTAGTGTCCTTATGAGAAAAGGAAGAGCAACCAGAGCTCTTCTCTCCTTGCACGCACACACACACACACACACACACACGCAGAAGAAGGGCATGAGAGGATACAGCAAGATGGTGGCAGTCTGCAAGCCAGGAAGAGGGCGTTCACCAGAAATGGCACCGCGATCTCAGAATTCCAGGCTCCAAGACTTGTGAGAAAATAAATGTCTATTGTGTAAGCCACCCAGCGATGGCATTTTGTTGTGGCAGTTTGCACTGACAAAGGCAGAGGGCACACATAAAACCAATGGTAAAGCAAGACGGAAGGAAAGTCCTATCAGAGTCAGAAAGAGGGTTATGGGAACGGGGAAGATGGTAAGGTGACGCCAGACTGAGGGCTCTGGGGAGAAGGGCCTGGCAGAGGTGGTGCTCAGGTTAGAGCCTGAAGGGGTCTGAGAGATGGGAGTTTGGGAAGCCCAGGAGAGGCAATCCTGACAGAGAACACCATGGACAAAGGCCAGAGGCTAGAAAAGTCCACCAAGCCCCCAGACGTTCTTGGGAAGATAAAAGTTGGGGCTTCATGGCGGAGCCCATGGAGACATGGTAGGTATTTCCACCAGGGTGAGCATGAAACCATTTTTGTAGAATTAAGAACAAAGCAAAACAAAACTTAAAGAGGAAGAAACAGCTGCCTGACTCTGACTGCAGACAGAAGTTGGTTCTCATACACACCCCTAAGTAACAGAATTGGCTTCACATGAGTGGTTCTCAAAGTGTGCTCCCTGGGCCAGCAGCATTAACAGCACCTGTGAAACTGTCTGAAATGCAAATTCTTAGGGCCCAAGCCAGGCACACTGCATCAGAAACTGTAGAATTGGAATCTAGTAACCTGTGTTTTCAAAAGCCCCCTAGGTGATTCCGATGGTGCTGACACTTGAGAAACGCTGTTCTGTGCAGCCCTGGACGAGCTAGGTTGCTTCCACTGGGAATGTTCCCCCAAGTGTGTTCATCCTGGGATCAGGAAGTCCTCTGCCCACTCATTTCTCCCTCATCATCCCTTAGCAGCTGATGAGATTTTGCACATTTTGTTTTTATGTGAATCCCTCTGATGCCCCTCATTCCCACAGGTTTTGGAGACCGTCTCTAAATTAGCACTTTCCCTCCTGAAAACCTCCTCAGATCTGAACAAATGTTTCCTGAGTACAGGTTTCACATCCTGACATTTGCTGGAATATGATTGGGAGACCGAGAGCCACGAGACAAGGCCTCTGCCTTCCACCGTTCCGTTAGCAAGGCATGTACTTGTGAAAAATAAGTTTATCTCAAGATAACATGTGCCTGGCAATAGATGGATGGCACAGCCAAGAGCTCTGGAGGAGGGGTGCTCGGGGATGGTGGAATGCGAGCTCCTGTCCAATGCCCAGTTCCTTTCCCCCCACCAGACTTTTCTAGTCCTAAATATCCTATATGTTCCATAATTCCTGTGAAATACCCTATTTGTACTATTGGGGCAAACCAGATGCCCGTGTGTCCCTTGCTTTCCAGGTGTGTGTCATCTTCACAGATTCCCCATTCCTGAGCACGGCCTCATCCTCTGACCTTCCCCCCAACAGATGGCTGTTGCTCATCTGGCCAAGCCCCTCTCCATCCTCTCTGCCCTACTCCCCAGCCCACATAGATGTACGGGGAAAAGAGAAGGAAGTGGGCTCTTCCTGGGGGCCAGCCCTCACCACCACCCTCTCTGGGCAGTTTTACACCCCAGCCCTGCAGCAGGAGCTTCAGGCCATGGCAACATGGCAACAAATGCCTTCACTGCGCCTTGCTTCCCGACCCCAAATCCAAGCACGCACACTCCAGAGTAAACACCATGGGAACCTGCCCTCCTGTGGCTGCCATGAAGTTCTTTCTAAAGAGTAGTATTATCGGTCACTTATTCCCCCTCCAGGGTCTGAGTCTTTAAAAGCCACCCTTCCTGCCTTCACCCATGTCTCTGTCACTTCTTCATAAGTCTGACTACATACTTCTATTCTTGTGCTCTCTTCTGCAATCCTTCCTCTTTCCTTGCCTCACTCTCACCCCAAACTCCACAGTACTCCTCTCCAGCTCATATTGTCTTCTCGAGACAGGACCAAAGATGAAGAATGGAAGGGGCAGTCTCTCTCTGTAGAACTGGCTGATGAATCACTGGTGAGTGTGGTTTGTGGGATAGAACAGTCTGTTCTCCAGAGAAAGGAGAATGAAAAGCCTCAGGCCCATGCCTAAGACACCAGCAACCCTGAAGTCCTCATGCTGGCAGGAAGGGTAGGGGTGGACTCCAGGCCTGAAGAAAATCCTGGTATAAAATCATATCCCTAGGGGTGCCTGGAGGGCTCAGTGGGTTAAGCATCTGACTTCAGCTCAGGTCATAATCTCATGGCTCATGAGTTTGAGCCCCGGGTCGGACTTTCTGCTGTCATTACAGAACCCACTTCGGACCCTCTGTCTCCCTCTCTCTGCCCCTCCCCCACTAGCGCTCTCTCTCTCTCTCTCTCTCTCTCTCTCTCTCTCTCTCTCCCTCAAAAATAAATAAATATTAAATAAAACAAAATCACATTCCTAAAGGTACTGTTCCAGTAGTACAACCCTGAGTCAAATCTTGCAATCATGTTACGGTATCTTTGGGTTTCTCCACCATGTCCAGTATATTGTCTCTCTGGGTCTCCCATTTTTTTTTAATTTTTAAAGTTTATTTATTTATTTTGAGAGACAGAGAGAGTGACGGGGGAAGGGCAGAGGTAGAGGGAGAGAGAGGGAAAGAGAGAATCCCGAGCAGGCTCCACAATGTGAGCACAGAACCCTACGTGGGGCTCAAACCCAAGAACCATGAGATCATGACCCAAACAGAAGCCAAGAGTCGGTTGTCTGACCGACTGAGCCACCAGACGCCCCAGGTTCTCCCATTTTAAAGGAAGTGATAACAATATTCCAGGCAACAGAAAATACAGTGCCGTATTTCCAACTTGTAACTGCAAACTTGTTTTTTAAATAATTTTCTATATGGTTATATGTAGTGTAAATTAAAGACCAGTGCTGGTTTTCTCAGCAGGAATTGAGAGAGAATAAAGAGGGACAGATTGGTGTGGTTGCTTGATTGACTGACTCACTAGCTTACATTCCTTCTTCCTTCTTTAATTGATTCATTCATTCATTCATTCATTCATTCTTAAAGTCATTTGTTCATCCATCCATCCATCCATTCATCCATCCATCTGTTTTTTATATATCTATTTTTCTGTATCGTATATGCTTGAATATAAGGTAAAGCTCTTCCCTTTCCCAAATTAGCTGTCAGAAAAGAGGAAGTACATATTCTAGCCCTAACAGAATATTTCACAGTATGGGCTGCCCTCTCAGTTATTCTATTTTGAATAAAAATATACTCTTTGAGAAAAAGTATTAGCCTGATACCACTTCAATCAATGCCTCCCAAAGGAGGCTTACAAAGGTCACCTAACTGATTTTTTTTTTTTAAGGCAGCATGGTACTACAATATAGATTCAGTAACTTTTCTTGAGGGCATAGCCTCCCAATTACAAGTGTGAATTTTGTTATTAAAAAGAAAACACTTAAAAGATCATTTTTTAAAAGCAATGCATGAAGTGGTTTTATTGTGAACAGCAAAAACAAACACAAAAAAACCATCTAAAGGATTTGATTAAGCTTTTCTCCAAAGAAGGCATACAAAGGGCCAATAGTCCATGAAAAGATGCTCCACATCATTTGTCACTATAGGGAAATACATGTGAAAACCACATGATATCATGCCCTCTAGAATAGCTAGAATCAAAATTACAGACAATAACCAGCATTGATGAGAATCAGGAAAATTAGAGCCGTGACACGTTGCTCCCATCTAATGATGGGAATGTAACATGCTACAGCTGCTGGGGAAAGCAGTTCGATTCTTCCTCAAAACGTTAAACACAGAGGTATCACACAACCCAGAAATTCCATGCCTATGTAGATAACTAAGAGAAATGCAAACGTACGTCCACATAAAAACTGATACGTGTATGTTCCATAGCATCATTATTCAACGTGGTCAAAAAAATGGAAACAACTCAAATGTGTATCAGCTAACGAATGGGTAAACAAAATGTGGTATATCCATACACTGGAATATTATGTGGCAATAAAAAAAGAGTGAAGGCGGCACACATGCTGTGACCTGGATGAACCTTGAAAACGTGATGCCAGGCGAAAGAAGCCAGTCAAAAAAAAAAAAAAAAGTCACGTTAGTGCATGACTCCATTTATGTGAAATGTCCAGGATAGGCAAATCCATAAAAACAGAGAGTGGTTGCAGGGGCTGGCAGGGGGAGAGAAGATAGAAAATTAAGGAACAGCTGCTTTTGGTATGTGGTTTTTTACGGGGTGATAAAAATGTTTTGCAATCAGACAGTGGTGTCCACTGCACAGCTCTGGGAATACATCAAAATTCACCAAATGTACATTTTAAAAGGATGAATTTTATGGTGTGTGAATTAGGTCTCATAAGAGCTGCTCTTCAAAAATAAACAAACACAGTCTGGAACAAAAAGAGGTAACCAACTCTCTTTAGAATGTAGGGACAATGGTATAGGCGAGAACGTGGATTGCTGACTCAAAAAATGGGTTCCAGTGGTGAGAAGGATACCGATGTCAAAGATGTGAGGGGAGTGTTAAAGGTTTTGTACCAGGGGGCATTGGAGAAAAGCCATATTTTAATTCAATGTATTATTTTACACAGGATGTGATTTTAAACAGGTCACTGAAACAACGTATTAAATATTACTCTAAAACATTTACATATTCACATCAGCTTTTTTTTTTTTTTAACAACCTCCTTATTGGGAGGTACACAGATGGTCAGTTTCAGGCACACATTGTGCATATCAAACGCCAACTGAGTGTCAGGCACCAGCTGCATCCTTAGGATATAACACGGACTCTCAGTGCATGGCTCTGACCTCGACAGAGCTTACAGCCTAGTTTGCTTGAATCGCAATGGAGCTCAATTTTGAAGTACTTTCTGTGAAGAGTTGGTAAAACACATCATAAAACCTTGCGGGTCATTCCTAATATTTGGGGGGTGCCGTAGGTTCCTGGGAGCTCAGACGAAAATTCTGTGCTTTCTTCCCGTTATCATGTATGTGCATTGGCTCAGAGGGGGAAATTATGCATCTGCTCTCGACAGTTCTGCATACAGTACCCTGCTACCCCAACACATACACATGCCCTACCCCAGGCTGGATTCCTTACTTTGAGATGATTATTTACAGAATCCACTTGAATCCAGACCCATTCTCCAGCCCCCACCACACACAAACAATAAGGATCTCCAGAACTGGAGGCCTGGAAAGGATCCAAGATGACCCAGGCCCCAAGAGATGCATGGAGGGCCCAGAGACCACCCAGGGACCACTGTGGAAGAGCTTAAGGTCCAGCAGGCACCTGCCTCCCTGCTTCAACCCTGGGAGGGTCTGTTTTTACCTGGTTTACGTACTGAGCTTTTGCCTAAGATCCGTTTTGAGGAAAACTGTCCACTTGTTAACAAGTCCCCAAACCTTATTGTATGTACAAATGAAAACCCTGAAACTTGAACAGGCTTACCCAGGTGACTCATCTAAGATCATGTGGAGGGACAGTGACAGAGCAGCCACTGACCAGACCCAGGGCTCCCATTCTCAGGGTGGGGTTCTCTCTGCCCCTCATGCCTTTCCCTGGGAGTGAACACAGGTTGGAGGCTAAGTGTTTAGCAAACGGGAGCAGGAAGAGTTTTTCTACATAGAGAGTCAGGAGGAGAAAGAGGGAGAGGGCTCAGAGGTACACTGGGGCCAATGGAGGGCCACTCTCTGGAGATAAAGGAGCCAATGTGTACTCAGGATTTTCAAATCTTGGGACTGCAGGATCCAGAAAGCTCTGAGTGCAGTTACCATGGCAAACCCTATGCCTGTGCACATTCAGGCTTAAGTCCGGGTTACTAAAAACCGCCAACCTCTGCCTTGCAAATCTCTCTTCCATATTCCCAAAGCAGTTTCCCCTCTACCAGGTTCCCTGCATTTTTTCCTATACCCTGTCTTTCTCCTGTCCTTCAGTCTGGTTCAAATGAGCTCAATAAGCAGGAGGATGAGGGAAAAGACAAAGGCAAGGATCCAGGGATTAGAGAGACACAGGAGTATCTTATAAAGAGATTATGGAGCTTCTGCTCCAAATCTCTGACTTCCTGTCCCAGGGCTTGAGGAAACCTCCACAAATCCAAAGAGACAAAGAGCACAACCTGACACCTGGGGAGAATGAGGTTCCTGCTCTGTTGCCATTGGCAGCTGAGATGCCAGCACAGGGAATGAGGCAGATCCACATCTGGCCCAGTGAGCCAGGCATCAGTGTGTAGGGAAGAAGGGAAATGGAATCTCCACTCTTTGGGACTTGAGTCAATTAAGAAGGAGATCAAAATGAAAAGCACCTCTCTGCCCCCAAAGAATTTCACACTGGGATGGGCTAATAAATTCTGGCAGATCAGAGGAGGCAAAGAAGCTCTGTCAGAGTTGGGAAGGTGGGCAGGGCTTCGGGCAGGACCAGGACTTGAGCAAATGTTTGATGGGGACCAGTGAGCAGATCAGGCTAGTTAGGGTGAAGAGCTTAGCATGGAAAGTATGGGGGAGCTAGAAGGGTAGACAAAGGCCGGATAATGGATGGCACTGAAGACTAAATTTAAGGGATCTGGATTTGTCTAGGGTCATGGGAGCTTCTGAGGGAACTGGAAGAAGGAAAGACAGAGGCTCCTAGATAATATTAGGGGATATTAGCTAATCAGCGTGGCCTGGACTAGAGCGGTGCTGCAGGGGGGTGGGGGAAGAGAAGACAGAAATGAGAGTCATAAAGGAGGAATCTGCAGGATTAGGGATAGGTAAGATACGAGCAGAGAAAAGCAAAGAGGAGAAAGGGAAGAGAACTTCAAGGTTTCTGACTTGGGACTCTAGGAGAAAGACCACTACATGAACAGGAAAGACGCCTGGAGGAAGAGATGGTTTTGTTTGAGAAACTGATGAACTTGGTTTCCTACATGTAGCATTTAAGATGAATTACTCAAGTGGAAATGTCTTATAGACTGTTGGAAGTGGGGGGCTGAAGGGAGGAGGGCCTGGCTGGAAGTAGAGCCCTGGAGTCACATGAACTGATGAGGGTGGATGGAGGGGCAGCAGATCTAAGTGCAAGTTGCTCACTGACTCTCAAGGAGGTTGCCATTAAACCTGGAGACAAGCTGACACTTAGCGCATACATAGCAAAAAATGAAGGCTGTGGGAAAGGGCTTATCTGTGAATCAAAAGTGTGGAAGAAGGAGGGGATTAAGGAGAATGGCAAATTCTGGGTATAACGTAAACAATTTGATGTTCCCATGAACCCTACAGCTTTCCCATTCAACTAAGGACCAATTTCAACTCGGAGAATGGAGAAGCCTCCAATTGACTAGCAGATATCTCCAGGACCCCCATATCATCCTGAATTTATCCAGACTCTTAAGACATGAATTATTGTAACATATCATAGCTGCTCCTCCTGAAATGTCAAGCTCTCTTTTCTCGGATCCTTTTTACTTGCTACTGCCCAAATTTGATCAGGGCCCCCTTCACCCAAGTTGACATCTCCACAGCTCTTTACAGCCTTCAGCATAAAGTCCAAAGGCTCCCTGCAGCCTTCAGAGTAATGTTCAAACTTTTCAGCCACCAGGTTGAAGCCTTATCTTACTTTCCGCCCTTATCTTTATTGCCCTTTGACAGCCTCGGCTCCACCCAAAGTGAGTCATTCAGACTAGGCCTTCCCACTTCCCTGCTTTTATTTACTCTCTTCTTTATCCACAAGCACCATCCCAAGTTTCTGCGGCCAGACCCTACCCATCCTTTCTGAGCTTTTCCAATTCCACTTCCTCCAGGAAGCATCCCTGGACTCCCCAGACAGAATAATCTCTCTATCCTCTGACATCATCAAACTTTATGGGTGCCTTTTATGGCACTGCAAGTCCCCATCTTGTCTTACAGTTACGTATCTTTATTTACCACCTCCTCAACCAGTCTGTAAACTCACTGAGAACAGACACAGTCCCTCACCTGTAAAGAAAGACTGACCGTGGGGCACCCGAGTGACTCAGTCAGTTCGGCTCAGGTCATGATCTTATGGTTCGTGAGTACGAGCCCCACATTGGGCTCACTGCTGTCAGCACAGAGCTCGCTTCGGATCCTCTGTCCCCCATCTCTCTCTGCTCCTCCCCTGCTCATGCATTCTCTCTCTCTCTCTCTCTCTCTCAAAAATAAATAAACATTTAAAAAAGAAAAGGAAAGAAAGACTGGCCCTGAGAGTCGAGGAGGTGAGGAGGGGAGAAAAAGGAAACAAATATCTAGAACAAGTTGCAAATGAGAAAACTAAGTCTCTGTGTGGCAATGCCACACAGGTAGAAAGTGACAGAGTCAAGGCTCTAACCCACAACTCTTCATCTTTCTAGGTAGAGTGCCTACGGTGCTTTCCAGGGCATTTCCACACAAGTCAAGGATTTCTCTCAAGGATCTAATCAAGGACGCTGTACTTCTTCATCATTTTTAAGTGAGAAAAGGGAGGTCTGCAAGACTGAAGAGACCACCCTCCCCCTCCAAAGTTACATTGCTAGCAAATGGCAGGATCTAAACTGGAGCCGTGTCTTGTTTTCATTTCTGATCAGCCGTCCGCTAACCTGGCCTCCCAACTTGCCTGCACGAGGGGCTTGGGAACTCAAGTCACTTATGACTGCCTAGGTTCACATCACTGTACATTGGTAGCCCGTGTTTGTGAAAATAGAGGAGGGAAGGTAACCGGCTGCTGATAAGGGCGCCTTCTGAGATGCTGGAGTGTCAGATCTCTGCTAACCTGCCTGGAGCAGGAACAGGTGTGGGAGAGTGTAAACCCACACCCCAAGAGAGGAGCTGGGTTCCCATTGCAAAAGCTCCTGGAGAACAGAGATGTGCTTGAGGCTAGGGAGGAAGTAGGGGGCGGGGCAAATTACATCATTTAGAAACCAGAAGATGTGATGTTCCAGTGGCCAGGACCAGAGGGGCTGTTCTCTCACTGGTGGGAAACAGACCCCTGCCCCTTCCCATCCCCCAAGAGCAAACAAAGCCCAAACTCTTGGAGGGGGTGGGGGAGACAATTCCCAGAAGGCTTGCAAGGAACCTCCAGGGTCCTCAGTTGTCCCAGTGGGGATGCATCAGCTGGGAGAGTCTGAGAGATCCAGGCGGTGGGCAGACCCTCAGAAAAAGACCCTCAGAAAAAGGGGCACAGGAAAGGGGACCGGTGGTCCTGTGCCCTCAAAGGTGTTGGGAGAATTGGCCTAACTGAAAGGGAGACTGGCTCATGAGATAACAATTAAACCCAGTGTCAAGTTCTAAACACCGGGAGAGGTATGTTCCTGTGAGGCCCCAGCTAGTGAGTGATGTGGCCAGATTCTTTGCAGGTGGATTTAAAGACATAAAAGGCAAGAAGGGCACTGGCAGGAAGATGTTAGTGAGCAGTCCCCAAGAGAGAAATGGGGAAGGATCACCCTTCCATGGATGTTGGCGGTAGTTGGTGTTAGTTCTAATCATGTTGACCAGGGGAGTGTCCTTTCTTGCCGCCCACCCATAGCCCACCTGGAACCACCCCTGTGTTCCCACCAATCCATCCATTGTGTCTAGGTAAAAAGGGCATCGGAATTTGCAGCCTCCAGCCTGCTCTCTTAATCAAACTGTCATCATGAGTAATAATTATACCTTGGGAAACAGCAGAGTGACTCAAAAAACGGTCCCCTCCCCCACAGCCACGCCTTCACACAGCTCAGAGCTTTGCACAGGACGCTGAGAACCCCAAGAGAGTGAAGCCACTAGCTCATGAAGCTTGTCAGCTTGTTCAACACCTCAAGTGACCATTCAGACTCCATTGTCTGATGGGCAGTAGTAGAAAGTCTCTTTAATGGTTAAATAGCTAATTAGGCCCAGGCTGTTCATCAAGCATGGGGAATTGGGTGTGCAGTGGGAGGCAAGACGCAAAAACTGTTGGAGATGTGATGCAGGTCAGTGAGACAGCACACGCAAGAAGCCATGGGTGCCAGCCCTCAGAAGATGGCCTTTTCCCTCAGGTGCTTCCCCACCAGCTCAGGTGAACCCTAAGTATAAAAGTAGAATGATAAGGAGAGCCATACTTATTCAATGCCTACTGCGTGCCTGTTGAAGGGCTGAATTTTATTTTTAAATTTATTTATTTTTATTTTGAGAGAGAGCAAGGAGGGGAGGGGCAGATACAGAGACAGAGAATCCCAAGCAGGCTCCAAGCTGTCAGCACAGAGCCCGATGCGGGCCTTGAACCCACGAACCGTGAGATCACGACTTGAGCAGAAATCAAGAGTCGGATGCTTAACCGACTGAGACACTCAGGCGCCCCGAAGGACGGGATTTCTTTTATGTGCAGTTGAGGCAAAAGGGATGTTAAAATATTGAAATAGGCCATGTAAGTTGATAAATGCCTATTACCCCAGCCCCTCTCCTCCAACTGCCTGCCTCCTTTCTCACCTGTCTTATAGATGAGGAGGACAAGGCTACGTGACTTGCCTAATGTCAAGCAGCAAGTCCAGGAACTGGAGCTGGAAGCTTGGCTGACTGACTCCAAGCTTTTGCACTTGACCATAGGACTACCAGCCATGTTAGCATTGCGGAGGCCACTATTCTTGCTCCTCCCCCTCTACCCTAGAAATGACCCAGAGTCTAGGAGAAACCCTCAGTCACTGAGCCAGCAAGGACTTCTCTTCATCACCACCCTTGCAGCCCTGAACATGCCAGCAGTTGGGTATCTCCAGCCACCCATGTGTGACCACCCGAGAGCCCCATTCCTCTGGGAGGCCAAGGCCGCAAGGCCACTCCTGGGCAGGGGGAAATTTACAGGCTGGGAGACCTACCGCTTGGGGTCTACCCAGGTATGCTCCCTTCCTTCCCTTCCCGCACCAACTGTGCCTGTCTTAGCCATATTCAGGGCACTGAGCTACTGCCATCAGAATGGAGGGCTACTTGCTCAGAGCCATACTTTCCCCAGGGTTCTCTGTGAACAATGGGAAATGGGGGTAAGTTGCAGTAAGATTTTGGTTGACACGAGTAGGGGTTTCTGTCCACGGGGGATATGTGGTGCAGGGACAGCTCTACATAAGTGCTCAGTCCCTGAAGATCTTCTGTAAGTTGGACACCGCTGAGTCTACAATAAATTAGATCCCTCCCTGATAGAGTTATGGGATGAATAATGTCCTCTGAAAGACCTGCTTGGTCCCAGAACTGTACCCGCATGAACTGTCACTAGATATGAAATGTTATTTCCTATGAAACAATAATAGGTTTCCCTACACCCCTGCCAGAGTTCTATAGTCAAATTTACAGAATGCTAGTAGGCCCAGTGATACAGGAGTCTTTTTTCTGCAGGACTTATCATAACCTTGACTGTGCAAATTTGCATGACAAATCTGTGAGAGCCAGCTCATTTGAACATTTCCCTAATGGAACACCCATAACTATCTCATGGCATAGAGTTTCTCTGAACACTGTTTGGCAAATGCTGCTCTAAAGAGCTGGGGACAAAAGGCCTATCACTGGGCATGGGGATGGGGAGGCTTAGCCATTGGAAAGAGGGGCCATTTTTCACTCAGCGGTTCCCACAAGGGGAACACAATTTCCATTTCCTCTTTCTCTTAACAAATTCTTAACTCCCTCTGGGTTCCCTTTTCGGAGGCCCCTAGTTTGCTTTCACAAATGCCCCTGTTAAAGTCCAAACATGGTTCACAAGGCGCCCTTTCTTCATCCACCCCTGAAAGCTATTTTTCTAATAAGCTACTTGTAAAAATGGGAATAAGGGCAGCCACATTTTATAGGGCATTTGTTTGTGTCAGGCGCTGTGCTAGGTGTTTTATGTGGATTCTCTCTTTTAATTCATTCACATTTCCCTTCAGTTAATTCTGCCCTGAGCCACTGCCTCTCCCCACCCACTTTCCTCCAAGAGGAGAGCTGGGGATCTTCTCCCCTAGCAGCCGGTCATACTCGAAGGCAATGGCAAAGCTGGAAAAACAAAAGCCAATTTGAGCTCTCCCTCTCTGCCCAGGAGCTAACCCACTCTCTCACTAGAAGCAGGACCCTACCACATTATTTCCCCTGGGATCTCGGAGTGCTCGGTAAATATAAACAGAAGTCAATGAGCCCCAAGTACTTGGTGGATACCACTTTGGTCATCCCCATGGAGGTGTTACAAAAATTAGTATCTGCCACTTTTTCCTTAGCACTCACTAGGCAACTACATGCATTATCACTGATCCTCTCAACAGCCTGGACAACCAAGTATGCCCTGTATTCTTTCAGAAAAGAGATACTGGGGCTAAGTGGTCTGTGCGGAGCCTCATAGTGGGCAAGCAGCCAAGTTTGGATTTGAATCCAGGTCCGTCAGGCTCCAAAGCCCAATTTCTTTCTGAGGCATCATTGTCCCTCAGCTGTGTAGATAAACACGTGGACCAAGTTGTTTTTGTTTTTGTTTTTGTTTTTGTTTTTAAAAAATAACACGGTCAGGGGCACCTGGGTGGCTCAATCGGTTAAGCTTCTGACTCCTGATTTCAGCTCAGGTCATGATCTCATGGTTCAAGCCCCGTGTCGGGCTCTGTGCTGACAGTGTGGAGCCTGCTTGGGATTCTCTCTCTCTCCCTCTCCCTCTCTCTGTCCCCCTCCCAAATAAATAAACATTTTAAAAACCAGAGGAAGAAATAACACAGTCAGTCAGTGAAGGAGTCCCAAACTGGAATCCAGGAGGATTGGTTACAAGATAAATGTGCCCTGAGACTGTTCTCCTGGCACCTGCCTATCCCCAGCATGGTAGCGTCTTCAGCCTTCTTGTAGAGAAGTGTTGCCAGATAAAACACCAGATACCCGGTTACATTTCAATTTCAGAGAAACAATAAATAACGTCTGAGTCTAAGTATGTCCCAATATTGCACGGGATATACTTATACTAGAAAAAGATTAATTGCTTCTCTGAAATTCAAATCTGAGTGTCCTGTGTTTTTATTTGCTAAATCTAGCAACCCCACCCTAGAGTCAGAGGCATGCCGGGAAGTCTCCCGCCTGGCTCTAGGTCCCAAGCGTTGCTCCAACACGAGTTGCCATGGCAGCCTGAGCAGGCCCTTCTGGAGCTGTCTCTACTTACCTCTCCAGCTTCACCTCGCCCCTGCATTCTCCATGCTCAGAACACACTGCACTGCTTTCAGTTTCCTGAATGTGTCATGCTGCTTCTGGCCTCAGGTCTTAGCCCTAACTGTGCTTTGTGCGGGTCTTTTTCCCTCTCTCCCGCTATCTGGCTAATTCCTGTGGATCCTTAGCGTCTCCACCTAGAGTCACTTCTGCCGGGAAGTCTTCCCTGACTCCGTGACCACTGCCCCTTCCCATTGCAGCATGCCCCAGGGAGCAGGGGCGGGTCACATGCACCCGTGTCTCCCCACGCCCAGCACCAGCATGTGACCTCAGGTGGGAAGTTCAGCAGATGCTTATTGAATGAATGAATGAATGAATGAATGAAGAATGTTCAGGCAGAGCTGCATCTCTTGAATGTGACTGCTTCCTCCTTCCCTTCCATCTTTACTCACTTTTTCATCTCTGCCTCCTCTCCCTCCCTCAGAGTTGTGAAAAGCTGGGGCTTAGCTCCCCAACAGCATTTCCTGGCCGGGACTCAGGTGAGGAGAGAGCGCCTGCTTATGTCCCTTACCTGATCGTTCCAGACCAACTGTCCCTGTGGGCTCAGGTCTAGCTACAGGTCAGCAGAAACTTCCTCCTGGGTTCCCAAACCCTCCTGGCACATGCCCCCTCTGTGTCCAAACTCTGCTTCCCTTCTCCCCCTGGCCCTTTTAAAAGAGTCTAATTGGATTAAGCCCCACATTTGGGGTGTGGGGAGATGCCAGTGTCAGATGGCTGAGGGTTAGGGCAGGTGGTGGGGCTCGGTGGGCTCAGAACATCACCCATATGTTCCTTGTTCACCCACCCAAGGCTTTGCCCACGCACAGCCTGACAGCAGGAGAAGGCAGCACAGAACTTAACCCTTTCATGGCCTTTAGAAGGTAGTTTCACAAAGAACCAGTGTGCAGGGAGTGCTAACTTTAGTACACACACACACACACACACACACACACACACACACACACACACCCTGGAGTTCTGCCTCTATTCCCCTCTCAGAGCCCTCCCAGCTTGCTTCCAGTCAGGGTTCGATTTAGCAGATGCCCTCTAGGGGGGCAGGAAGTCCATGCCAGAGCAGTGGGAAGGGCATGGGAATAGGACCAGGGTGGGGGTGCTGAAGGGAATGGGGAGAGGGGAGAGGGCAGGACGCAGGGAGGGGCTCTGAGGCAGCACCTGTGACCAGATTCTGAAAGCCCTGGTCTGTTGCTCTCTGGTCTAACCTTTAGAGGCAGGTGGCCCTTTGGTGCCTTCTCATCATCTGCAACCCACCCCCCCCCCCACGCCTCCCCTCCACGAATACTTAACGAGGACAAAGAGGGAGAAACACCCTTCTGTCTCAAATTAACTCCAAAAATAGAATCCCTCTACCCCTGGGGAGGGCTAGTGAGCCCGGGCATGCGGTGCACCAGCAGCTCCGACTCCTGAGTTCCTTTTTCAGGAACTCTCAGGCCGGTCCAGGTACCCCCGGTCTCGGAATCACCCCCTGCCACCCCCTGCCACCCCGTCCAGCCTCCAACTTCTGGCTGGGCGCTCAGCCCGGATCGCGGGAGGGGACTCACACCGAGAGAAGCGCCGACTCCGACGGCTCCTCGGCTCCGCCAGGTGAGGCGCGGGTTGCGCGGCGGCAGGTACAGGTGGGTCCAGGGGCTGCGGCAGGTAAGGGATCCGCGGTGGCTCCGGAGGCCTCCGCTGAGTAACAGGGCTGACAGGTTTGTGTTTTCCCCTCTCCTCCTCCTAGTTAACCACACCCCTGCTGCTCTCCTCCTCACTTCCTTAAAGGGTGGGGTGTGTTGTCTGTGGTGCTGAGTGTGTGCCTGCTCCAGCCTCTTACCATAAACCCTGAAGTAGACGCCACCACCAATTCCCTGAGCTGCACGTGCCCACCTGGGCAGCCCTCTCCCAACCCCAGAAGGGGTCTTCTGCTGTTGCGTGCCCTGTGAGCGGCTGACCCCTCTGAATTTCTACCACCCCTCCCTCTTCCTACTCCACAGGCCGGCTTTTGGAGGCCACGTTTAGACGTTGGTGTTTCCTCTCTAGGCTCCTAGTGGGAGGCTGTTACCTGCCTCCCATAATCTCAGCATCTGTGACCCTCCGGGGCTTCCCCCTCTCCCCCCTACTTCTACAGCGGCCCCAGCCCCTTGATGGGACACTGGGATCAGGTGAATATTGCCAGGGGCTTTGGCAGAACTGATCCAGGTGCTTGTGCTGTGAGAGGGCAGGACCAGGGGCAGCACAAGAATTGTCACAGAAGCTGGGCAGCCTTTACCTGGCCCCATCTCCATATCAGCTAACTTGGCTGCCCAAACAAAGAGGCTGGTTCACCTCTATACTCAGGCCAGCAGGGCAGTGAAATTCAAGACAGTGACTCAAGGGCACTTAGAAACCCTTTTTCCCCTATTGCTAGAAAAATTCCTGACTTTCCCTTGAGTAGGAGGAGGTGAACTGGACTTAGCATAAGGTCGCAAAGCTGGTGTGTCCTCTATGTCCCCCACAACCTCAAAGCTCCTCTCCAGAGCCCCTGCCCCAAACTTCTTCATCCTGTGTCCTGTGAAGAATTAGGATCTCCCGGAGTTCTAGAAGATACTATTCACAGGGTCGTCTCTGAAGATGGTGGCCCCCGGAGTTGTGCAGCCATAGGTGACAGCCTGGCACACACGGTGACCCCCCTGACACTCCCTCACCCGTAACCCCAAACTCAATGGATTAGCCACCCCAGGAGAACAAAAGGAAAATCTAGCATTTGGTGAGCAAGTTTCAACACCAACCACTGTTGCTAAGAAAGCTTTCAGTTTACGTGATTTCATTTAATTTCCCCCACTTTCTGAAAAGAAAACCAAGGCTTAGATTCCTTAACTTGTCCAAGGCCACAAAGCCAGAATGTCAAATATCTCTCAAAGTGTGATCAGCTGACTCCTGGACGCCACTGCAGGTTTTAGAGGGCTTCGGAAAATGGGGGGGCCCTTCTGTCTTCTTGTGCACAGGAATGAGGAGATGAATGTTGAATGATGTGAAGGTTACATACTTGCATTAGCAGTTGAGGGTCTGTGTTGGGCGGGAGGCAATGGGAACGAAGGAACAAAACTAATCCAAATAGGTTTAAGAAAAGGTGAGTTTGTGTATGCTGCCATCATGTGGCCAAATCCATAACCTACAATCTGGCTGGGCTGTAATTTGAGAAATTTTCAGATATTCAAACTTTTTGGAGCATGTTGAATTCTTCAGAGTTTTTTTTTTTTTTTTTTTTTTTTAAGCTCTGAAACCTAGCTCCTAGCACCGTACAATCATAGGTTTTATTTATTAAGAGGACCTTGGGAAACTCCCTGGGTTGGATACACTGCCTGTGTTGTATGCAGTATTAGTAAAAAACCTATCAGAAATGCTTCCCAGAGCCTAGAATTCTGTATAAATGTTCTTAAAAGATTCTACCTATGTCTCATTGTGTGTTTTGTCATTTGTTTAAGATGGTAGCTAGTGGAACAGGTTAACCTGCACATGGGAAGGATCCAGTCAAGAGGAAAGGCGTGACTTTAGGAAGCAGATTGATCTCTCTGAGCTTGTATTTCCTAATCTAGGAGAGTAGAGGAATAAGTACTATCTTTTCTACCCATTTCACAGGGTATTGTGATGCCCCACTTAATTGATAGGTATGATAGGTATGAAATTGATTGGTATGAAAAAATACATCCTATGGTGATTAAAATGCTATTGTGCTATAACATACTATGATTTTATTTTTAGAAATAATAGGAATTAGGGGCTCCTGGCTGGCTGAGTCAGTAGAGCATGTGACTCTTGATCTCAGGGTTTTAAGTTTAAGCCCCACATTGGGCGCGGAGCTTACTTAAAAAAAAGGGGGAGGATGGGCTAAATGGGTAAGGGGCATTAAGGAATCTACTGAAATCATTGCTTCACTATACACTAATTTGGGTGTAAATTTTAAAAAATAAAAAATAAAGTTAAATAAAAAGAAGAATAGGAATTAAATAGGGTAGGTTCAGTGGGGAGAGATTACATATGTATCTGAACAGATACAATCTGTCAAGTGTTTGCTGTGTGACTAGAACTTTCATCCATCATCTAACTGATCTCCACAATTCATTGAGGTAAATAGTAGCATTCTTATCTGGTAGAAAGGAAAAGGAGGAAAAGGTAAATAATTTGTCCACAGCCACCCAGGTGGGAGAGAGCAGAACTGAATCTAAACCCATCATTGGCATGTAATGGTAAGTAATTGGGGTCTCTCCATTATGGATAGTGGAATAAAATCAATACTATAATTTTATTATCAGAATAAATTTCATGTTAAAAGAATAGTCTGGTTATAAGTGCTCTGAACAAGAACAACAAAATGAGCAAAGAAAAAAAAAAAAACTCCTGGGCACAAGGATTAAATACTTGAAATCCTTCATCACCAAAGGACATCTACCTCTAATTAAACCAGGTACTGCTGGGTTTGCTAAATGGACCACTGCCCACTGCTGATACCAGAACAAAAACAAAAAACAAACAAACCTCAAAACCATGCCCTAGACTTCAAAAGGACCCTTTATTCCATCATAAAGACACTGCTGGTTGTCCTCCTTTCTTCCCTTGTAATAGAATCCCTGGTTTTTAGTCATAAGCTGCCCAAGATAAAGACTACATTTTTCAGTCTCCTTTGCAGGTATGGCCATGTGATGAAGGTCTGGGCCACGGCTGGTGAGTAGAGGTTGTGTGTGCAGCTTGAGGATCGTGCATTTCAAGGGAATGGGCACAGCCTCCACTACCTCCTTTCCCACTTGCACCTACTGATGGAAACTGGAGTGGCCATCTTGGTCTGTGGTGTTGAGAAACGAAGGCTGGGTCCATAATGCCATCAAGCAAGCCCTAGACATGGCCTGGGCCTACTTGAACTTTTTTAAGTTTATTCATTTATTTTGAAAGACAGAGAGAGAGAGAGGAGAGATAGAGAGAGAGAGAGAGAGAGAGAGAGAGAGAGAGAGAGAATGCACGTAAGCAGGGGAGGGGCAGAGAGAGAGGGAGAGAGAGAATCCCAAGCAGACTTTGTGCTATTAGCGTGGAGCCTGATGTGGGGCTTGAACTCATGAACCATGAGATCATGACCTGAGTTGGACGCCTAACCACCTAAGCCACCCAGGCGCCCCTGGGCCTACTTGAACTTTTACATGAGAAGGAAAGAGACACTTAAATTGTTCAGGTTACTGCATTGGGGGCTCTTCTGTCACCATAGCTTAAAATGCATCCTAACTAAGGGGCACCTGAGTGGCTGAGTTGGCTAAGCGTCTGACTTCAACTCAGGTCATGATCTCATGGTTCATGGGTTAGAGCCCTGTGTCAGACTCTGTGCTCAAACCTGGAGTCGGCTTCAGATTCTGTGTCTCCCTCTCTCTCTGCCTCTCCCCTGCTAGTGTTCTGTCTCTCTCTCTAAAACAATAAATAAACATTAAAAAAAAGTTTTAAAAAATGCATCCTAATATACTATCATTCAGCGTATTTTTTTTTATACAAATCAAGGCTGAACCTCAATTTCCTCATCTATAAAATGGGAATAATTTACTTGACCCAGTTGTCTAAGGACTAGAAATAATACATGTAAATTTCCCTGCTAGTGCTATGGCTCATAGCTACCAATAAATGGCAGGTATTAAATACTGTTGTAACTTTAAAAAATGTGTTCCTGAAATAAAAATAATGGTTGCTTTAAAATATTCCACCACACCCATCCCCCTGAATGTGGAGGGGAGAAGTGAGACAAAAATAGCAAATTTGATAACTGACATAAACTGAATGATGGGTATGTGGGGGTTAATTATACCATTCTCTCTAATATTGTGTTTGGAAATGTTTATAGTGAAAAAGTTAAAATAAATAAAATCTTTCCATAGAGGGAAAAAAACAGATTCCTGGGCATAAGCCAAAGTGAATCTCTTTGGGAAAAATAAAGCCATATTAAATCCACTGAGAAATTAATTTGGGTACCCAAGAGGGAGGGCAGTTGGAGAAGTCAGAAGAATGTTTTTATTTTCCCTTTAAAAGCAACAGGCAGAGCGTCAGTGCCACAGAGGCCAGGCAGTTTCCACAACTCTGGGCACTGCTGTCTGGCACTTTTGTGGCTCCCCAACGTGGCTGCAGGGCAGTGGGCTGGAGGGTGCTCCCATAGAGTTGCCGTGTGGAAATGCAGCCTTCCCTCCCGCCCTGCCCACTTCGAGTCAGCTCTGTGACTTCTGTGACTTTGGCCTTCTCGGCCCTCAATCCTTTACTCCCACCTGTGAGTGAGCTCGCCAGGTCCCCACAACCTATGGATAAGCTCTGAAGCAAAGGCGTCACTGTACGAACCTTGTCTTGCCATTATCGACACCCGCAATTCTAACAAATGTGGCTGTCTGTTCCTAGCTCACACTAGGTTGGAAGCATTAACTAGGGATCGAGAGCAGGCTGTGACAGGCAGATTGGTGCTGGTAGCAAGAAGAACCTCTGAAAAAGAAAGAAAACTAAAGTGCCTAGCAACTCTAAGAACCCTTAAAACATAGGCATCTGTGGCCACTTACATAATAGGGACAAACAACCCTACCTACTGCATTAACTCCTGAGGGCACCCCTTTATGACCCAGCATAGCACAGTAATTATTGTCTGTTTTGGTAAATTGTGAAGGAACGTTCAAATGATATTCTGCATGCTAGGTTTTAGAGAAAGAAAAATCATACAATATATTTCAAAAAATGTCTACTCAAAATATTTGCAGTAAAATAATTGGGTGCTTAAAGAGAAATTTCTGGAAAATGGAAAATCAGTTTAGATTTCATTTTGCCAAGTTACCAAGTTGCCTGTCTGTACTAGAGTATTTTACCACCCTGCCTCCTTCACGGTGAATAGCAGCCAGGTGTAACCTTCACTGGGGAAATCCAGGCAAGGGGTTGAAAGCTTGAGTGTCTACAGAGGCAAGGCAGGGAATGTGAGGGAAGCTAGCTGGATAGAGACTGTGGCAAACTGGAGAACAAATGTCCCTCCCACAGGGAGCAGCTGCTATTCAGCATGTCTACAGCCACAGATGCTTGCGTGGTTCAGTCGGTTAAGCATCCGACTTCAGCTGAGGTTATGATCTCGCCCTTCTTGGGTTCCAGCCCCACGTCAGGCTCTGTGTTGACAGCTTGGAGCCTGGAGCCTGTTCCAGATTCTGTGTCTCCCTCCCTCTGACCCTCCCCCACTTGCATTCTCTCTCTTTCTCTCTCTCTCTCTCTCAAAAATAAACATTTAAAAAAAAAATAGGGGCGCCTGGGTGGCTCAGTCAGTTAGGCGTCTGACTTTGGCTCAGGTCATGATCTCGCGGTTTGCGAGTTCGAGCCCCGAGTCGGGTTCTGTGCTGAGAGATCAGAGCTCAGAGCCTGGAGCCTGCTTTGGATTCTGTGTCTCCGTCTCTCTCTGCTCCTCTCCCACTCATGCTCTGTCTCTCTCAAACATAAATAAACATTTGAAAGATTCTAAAAATATAAAAGTTGAGGCTTACTAAATGCCCATCAGCTAATGAGTGGATAAAGATGTGGTGTACATACATACAATAGAATATTACTCAGCCATTGGAAAGAATGAAATCTTGCCACTTGTAACATCATGGATGGATCTAGAGTGTATTAGGCTAAGTGAAATAACTTAGAGAAAGACAAATACCATATGATTTCACTCATACGTGGGATTTAAGAAACAAAACAGATGAACATGGGGGGAAAAGAGAGGAAAACCAGAAAACAGATTCTCATTTTTTTATGTTTATTTATTTATTTTGAGAGAGAGAGCACAGAGGAGAGACAGAGAGAGAGACGAAGAGAGAGAATCCCAAGCAGGCTCCATGCTATCAGCACAAAGCCTGATGCAGGGCTTAAACTCATGAACTGTGAGATCATGACCTGAGCTGAAATCAGGAGTTGGATGCTTAACCGACTGAGTCACCCAGGTGCTCCAAAACAGATTCTTAACTATAGAGAACAAACTGAGGGTTACTGGAGGGATAACAGGGGAGGATCGGCTAGATGTGATGGGTATTAAGGAGGGCACTTGTGATGAGCACTGGGTGTTATATGTAAGTGATGAATCACGAAATTCTACTTTTGAAACTAATATTACCTTATGTGTTAACTAATTGGAATTTAAATCAACACTTGAAACAACAACAAAAAAAAGTTGAGGCTTACAAGATCATATATGATAAATGGTACAGAGGGGAAAAAAACATGTGGATCAAATAAAAGAAGTCTGCAACCTAATCTGACCCAGAGGCAGGCAATTTACTACCCTAAGTGTATTCCTAACTACTTGCATTAATACTACTTCTTATGGAAGTTCTCCCTGCATTATTCAAGCCAAATAAGAGCTCCTACCTTCCTTTTTTCCATGGTTTAGGCCTCAGAGAAGGCCTAAGCCATCACTGTGTGCCACATCAAGCATCAGACTATAGTGATTTTCTCAAAGATTTCCTTGGTAATTCTGTTGAATAAGCTCAGTTATGTCTGCACGTCTGGTTGCCTATGTCTGGCAGTGGTTCTTGCAATTGTCAGCTTTGCAACTGTTGCATTCAGCAGCCATCCTATATATTATCCCTGTAATATTCTGTGAAATGAAATCTGCTTTTTGGATATTAACAGAGCCGCTCCAGCTTTCTTTGACTCCTATTAGCATGGTATACCTTTTTTTCTATTCTTTTAACTTCTTTGTATGCTCATATTTAAAGTGGGCTCCTTTTAGGCAGCGTATAGTTGGGTTTTGCCTTTAAAAGAAAAAAAAAATCTAATCTTGTTAATCTCTCTGCCTTTTATTTGCAATAATCATTTTCAAACCTACTGATTTAAAAAGGAAAAAAAAAAAGAATACTTACCTTTCTGCACCTAGGATTTTTTTCGTCACACAACACTTAAAAGATAGTTGTCATTTCTTACATTAATTTTCATGGTTATAGCAAGGGCCTAGAATGTGGCAGTGCCTGGCAAGAATGTCTGGGGTACGAGATGGGGCAAATCACCAACAGCGAGAACTGCCAGAAGGCTTTTGCATTAGTTTAGTAGGTACAAGGGAGGAACTGAACTTCAAAGTCCTACGAAAAAGTTCCTTTCTACTGAAAGAAGGAACAGAAGCTGGTGACAGATTGGTTATAGTCACCAAGATTTCTCTTTTCTGGTCTCTGGGTAAGTATTAGTCACCCTCTTTACTGAAATTATGCAAAGTATAAAAAAGTTCAGAGTGTCTGCGCTGCTGAGAACTTAGGGGCATTTAGTTCCATCTTTCCTTTTATAGTCCAGGGAAAGGAAGCCAGAAAAGTGAAGTAATATGTCCTGGGTCATGCCTCTGGCTAGTACTGGGGCTTGGAATAGAACCAAGTCTTTTCTGGATTTCCAGAAAACCTGGAGAACCTTACGGGCTGAATACTAACTTTTAAATTCCGCTTAGAGAAAATAAGATATATTCAATTTCTACTCTTCACCTGTTTTGATTTGTGGCCCCACTCAGAGAGTCTGAGAAAACCAATGACACAATAAACAGGGGAAAAAGCCCTGTAAGAACAAAATGAAACACACAGATAGCAAAACACATAGATTGACAGAGTAACTGGGACACACAGATAAGACAACACAGTGACAGAAAATGAAGTAGAAAACAAGATTTTCAGGGAGATGCCTGGAGGGTAGGGTTATTAGCTCCATCTTGTGGTCTTTTCAGAGACTGCCTCTAAGGTTAATTTTTGAATCCATAACTAAAACTCCAGATCTGACTCCTCGGGTGAGAAGCTCTGGAACAGTGGGCCTCAAGCTTTACTGTACCTGAGAATTAACTGGAGAGTATGTGAAAATGCAAATTCCTGGGCCTTTCTCTCACAGAGGCAAGTAGACCAAAGTGGGCCAGGGATCTGTGCTTTTAGAGAGCTCCCCAGGTAATGCAGGAGGACTAGGAACCATGTATAAGAAACATTGCAGAAGGCAGTAATTAGTGGTATTCATCCTCTTGGCATCGTGGGAAAGTGGCGGAGGGCGGGGGGGGGGGGTGTTTGAGGTAAAGCTTGGAAGACAATTGTCAAGAACTATAAAAGGACTGAGATTTTAGCCTTCTTGCAAATTAACAAGTTAGCCTGTCATAGAATCAAGAATGCTGGTAGATGAGACTCCTGGATCAGAGACAAAGAGCAGTGGGTTACTAACACGGGTGACTGTGAATAACCTACTGGGGATATAAGTTACTGGTAACTTACTGGGAATAAGCATTGGGGCCACTTTTCTGAGCCCCAATTACCAGAAACCTAGGTGAGGAGGGCCATGGTAGGCTTCATTATAGGAGAGGCACTAGAAGCTTAGGGAAAATGAATGTCGCATAAGGGAGATTAAATCTGCTGGATCTTTGCCTGGAGGGGGACACTATTTATCTTCCAAAGCTCTCCACCACAGAAGAATCCCTGAAAAGATTTTCCGAAAAAGGCAGTCAGTGCCTCTGCTCAAATACAGAAAAATGACACACATGAGCTGTCTTCCAACACAAACCAAGAAAATGGAAATGTGTCAGGGGAAAGGGATCCTACATCTGAAGGCTGTAAAGTGATCAAACTGAGGCAGGAATGGGGAGTTGGAGAGATTCAGCCTGGATTCTAGTTTCCATAGCTAACTTTGCGGAAATCCTTAAATGTCTCTGGTTTAATGGGGGGGTCTGCCTAATGTAATAAGCACTTTCCATATTCATTTCACTTTAATACTCATCTCATGCAGAAAAGAGCTGCAAATGGTGATATTTTTCCTCAAGACGAAATAGATCGTGAAAGATTGTGACATACCCACTTATGGAAGCACGGACCGGAAAAGTGTCTTTTTTAGAGGTCTTCCCACTACCCCCTTCTCTCACCTGTTTCCTCCTTATCCCAGGGAGCAGGAATAAGTCTCGCCAAAATAAGTAAACAACGAAAGCAAAAGTGGTAAACAGATGCTTAAGACTCAACCATTATTCCAGAACCAGGAAGTGGAGGGCTCGCTCTTCTCCAACCTCGCCGACCTGAGATTTCCAGAGATTCGGTGAGGAAGGATCTTAAATTTCATTCCCATTTCAAACCGTTAATAGGTTTCCAATGACACGGAAGCCCTACAGCACAACTGGGCAGCTTCTTTCTCCCTGAACCGGGCCAGACCGCAGAGGACAGGCGGAGGCCGACGAGCACCCGCGGGACCGGCGGGAACCGCGAAGTACAGGGTCCCGCCCCGCTCTTCCGGGGTTTCCCTGCGCCGACTGGAATTAGGGCGGAGCCTCCAGAGCGCGTCCCTCGCGATTGGCCGGCGCCTCTGTCGCTCAGCGCGCCGGACGGAAGGGGTCGGGAGCCGCCCCGCGCGGGTCCTGAATCCTCGAGGTGGGTGGGAGGGGTGGGAGTCAAAGTTACCGGCTTGGGAACCGGTGGCCACAGCTATGGAGCTGGGCCCTGCCGTGTCCCCCGGGCCTTCCCGCTCCTTCAAGGAGGAGCTGCTCTGTGCCGTCTGCTACGATCCCTTCCGCGATGCCGTGACTCTGCGCTGCGGCCACAACTTCTGCCGCGGGTGCGTGACCCGCTGCTGGGAGGTGCAGGTGACGCCCACCTGCCCGGTGTGCAAGGACCGCGCGGCCCTCGCCGACCTGCGCACTAACCACACCCTCAACAACCTGGTAGAGAAACTGCTACGCGAGGAGTCCGAGGGCGCGCGCTGGGCGGGCCACCGATCCCCGCGCCTCTGCCGCCTGCACCGCGGCCAGTTCAGCCTCTTCTGCCTCGACGACAAGGAGTTGCTGTGCTGCTCGTGCCAGGCCGACTCCCGGCACCAGGGGCACCGCGTGCAGCCAGTGAAAGACACTGCCCACGACTTTCGGGTAAGAGCGGCAGTGTGCGGGAGGTGGCCGAGAGCGCACGTGGCGGCCGTGTCCCGACCGGACCTCGGCACCCCTGACCCCGCGGCTCCCTTCAGAGCTGGGTGCCCAGACCTCGCCCCCTCGGACTCCGCTAACCTACAGGGGGGTCGGGCCAGGAGGCCTGCGAGGGGAGAAGAGGGAAAGTAAACAGGAAGTGTGGGAACTGGGGTTACACGTTGTTCTCAGGACGGCCCCACCCACTTCTGAACGGCCGAGCCCCTGCACCAGTTACCCCAGCAGGGTGTGGCTCAGGCCCATTTGAGAAGCACAGGAGTGGGTAAAGCCCAAGGATCTTGGAGCTTAGGGCAGTCAGGTTAGAGGTGCGGGAGCCCAGGACCTGGGGAGCCAGGGAAAGGTCTTCCAAAGTGGGTCACATACTTCCCGGAGCTGGCCCTATGTATCGTGGAGGAGTGGAGAGGCTTTTGGCCCTGGCCAACTGGTTTATTCTGGATCACACTCTGCGCCCCAATGCCTAGAGTTCCAGTGGCTGTAAATAAAGTGAGGAATGTACAGGGCAAAAGTAACATGGAGAACACTTTGGTATCGGAAGGGGAAATGATCAGAAAGTAAGGATTAGCCATCTCTGGAGTTTTCACAATTTTTGACCTTTAGCCCATGGTTTTTCCATTGTGATCCAGAGCACTCATATGTATGTGCCAATTGAAACAGAAGTTCTGTGAAAACGTCTATTGTACTCTGGGATTGGCTGTTATTTTATTTTTACTGATTGATTTAAAAATTGCACAGGGTGGGGCACCTGGGTGGCTCAGTCGGTTAAGCGTCCGACTTCAGCTCAGGTCACAATCTCGCGGTCCGTGAGTTCGAGCCCCGCGTCGGGCTCTGTGCTGACTGCTCAGAGCCTGGAGCCTGTTTCAGATTCTGTGTCTCCCTCTCTCTCTGACCCTCCCCTGTTCATGCTCTGTCTCTGTCTCAAAAATAAATAAACATTAAAAAAAAATTTTTTTTTAAATAAAAATTGCACAGGGTGTGAAACACTATTTCCTTAGCTATTAACACATGGGTCAGACCCACTGGTTAAGCTGGTAGGAAGCTGAATGTATTGAAAAGGAGGTGCGCTGGTCTCCAGACCCTGTTTTCTTTTCAATGCCTTTTTTTCTTTTCTTTTTTTTTTTAAGCTTATTTATTTTGAGAGAGAGCATGTGTGCATGAAGGAGGGAGGGGCAGAGAGAGAGAGAGAGAGAGAGAGAGAGAGAGAGAGAATCCCAAGCAGGCTCCACACTGTCAGCGCAGAGCCCAATGCGGGGCTTGAACTCACACTGTGAGATCATAACCTGAGCCCAAATCAAAAATCTGATGCTTAACAGACTGAGCCATCAGGGCACCCCTAATGCCTTTCTTAAGAAATATTGAAAGTTGGTTACAGTTCCATTGCACATTTTGACAGAGTTCAAGTAAAGGGGAATGTTAACAGAACGCATGTTTGAATAACACAGTAACTTGCCAGAGGGATAACCCTGTAACGCCTGTTGCCGTATTTAACAGTGGTCCACAACAGTGCTTTTTCCCATACTCTCTGGCACAAGTGCCAGGTCCTGATTTGGTACAGCTAAAGTAAATACTGGGCATTCTGGGGGCTGGGGTTGAGGTGGGGCTGGGCACCATGGATCAAGTCATGGCTCATCACCATGAGACTGGCACAGGTACAGAGCAGGAAGATGGGCAGGGGTCGAGGCCAAGAGCACTAAGTCAGAACCCCCAGGTCTGGGCTAAGCCGGGATTCACAGTTAGTGAGTCAGGTGCCCGGAAGCACATACGGTCTAATGACAACTTCCTGTTCATTCAGCAGATGCCTTGTACTGCTAGGTCCCAGGGATACTGCAAGACATGAGATAAACAACAGGTCGTACCTTCAGGGAGCTTGAAGCAGAGACCTGAGGGATGAGGAGGTGTTAGCCAGGTGAAGGGGGTGAAGAAGCCAGGCAGAGGCAGCAGCATACATAGGGGTCCAGAAGCTGGGAGGCCTAACTCTTTAGGCAGTAAGAGGATTTCAGAGTGGTTAGAGTGAGAATGGAGTGCAGAAGAGGCCTTGAGGCCTTGAGGCTTGGCCTTTATCTTAGAGACTTTAGGGAGCAGTAGGAGGGTTTTAAGCAGAGGGATGATGCTGTCAGACTGATGGGCACCTAGGGTGACCTATGAGGACAGAGGGAGTCCGGTCCCGAAAGATGTGAGGAGAATGCAAGCCATGTGTGCTCAGCCCTTCGCAGGGTGGGACTCAGTCGTGCGTTAGGCACCCGTGTCCCAAGGACCTGTTGTGTGGTGTTAGGGACCTGTTAGGGGTGCTGAAGCCACAGAGGTAAGACCGAGCCCTCGCCCTGTGGAACTCACACTGTAGTAGGGGAAGTCAGACAATAAATAGTGCTGGGTGACTGGGCGGGGAGCAGCGTGGGAAGGCTGGAGAGGGGAGAGCAGGCTGAGGGGCTTCTGTTGTGTGCGGTGGGCAGCCCTGAAAGCTTCTAAATAGGGACTTTGTGGTGAGCTGTGTGTTTAGAAAGATCACTTGGGCAATCATCTGAGGAATTCGGTAAAAATAATAATCAAACCAGGCGACACTATTTTTTTATAAATTTTTTTGGTTTATTTTTGAGAGACAGAGCACAAGTGGGGGAGGGGCAGAGAGAGGGAGACACAGAATCCAAAGCAGGCTCCATGCTCTGAGCTGTCAGCGCAGAGCCCGACGCGGGGCTCAAATTCACAAATGGTAAGATCGTGACCTGAGCCGAAGTCGGACGCTTAACCGACTGAGCCACCCAGGCGCCCCCAGCCGACGCTTTTTGACCGCTTACTATGTGCCTGGTGCTCTTGAGTGTTTACATGTCAACCAATTTAATCCTCACAAAAACCCTATGAGGTTGCATATTGGTCTGCTATTGCTGTTGTAATAAATTGCCACAAACACGGCAGTTTAGCACAGCACAGAAGTGTTTTCTTATGGTTCTGGAGGTCAGAAGTCCTGAAATCCAGGTGTTGGCAGCACTACGTGCCTTTTGGAGGCCAAGACAGAATTTATTTCCTTGCCCTGTCCAGCTTTTAGAGGCCCCTTTCTCCATCATTCCAACGTCTGCTTCTGTTGTCTCATTGCCTTCTCTGACTGACTCCCCTAACTTCCTTTTAAAAGGACCCTTCGAGGGGCGCCTGGGTGGCGCAGTCGGTTAAGCCTCCGACTTCAGCCAGGTCACGATCTCGCGGTCCGTGAGTTCGAGCCCCGCGTCAGGCTCTGGGCTGATGGCTCGGAGCCTGGAGCCTGTTTCCGATTCTGTGTCTCCCTCTCTCTCTGCCCCTCCCCCGTTCATGCTCTGTCTCTCTCTGTCCCAAAAATAAATAAACGTTGAAAAAAAAAAATAAAAGGACCCTTCGATGACTTGGGCCCACCTGGACCATCCAGGATAATCGTCCATCTTAAAATCCATAATTTCATCCTACCTGCAAAGTCCTTTTTGTCATATAAATAATATATTCACAAATTCTGAGTTTTAGGATGTGGACGTCTTTATTCAACTTGCTACATGTAGGTATTGTTCTCCCCATTTTACAGACAGTGATACTGAGTCTCAGGTGACGTGACTTGTCTGAAGTCACAGGGTAAGTACTATATACAGTTCACCTGGGGCCTTGTTCAGCCCCTACTCTGGTCATGGACTTTGTGAGAAACTTCTCTGGTCCCTGGGGAAGACTTTCCCTGCCGGTTCTCTGTTCTGGGAGCTGTGAGGGCAGCCGATTATGTAGGAGTTTTAAGAGGCTTGAGTGGGTAAGAACTGCCATCAGTGGGTGCCTACTGTGTGCCAGGCACAGTATGTCCAGCAGAGGACAGAGGAGTCCTAGCCCTAGGCTTCTTGGAGTCAGACATAACTGAATAACAATCACACTAATTAGGGGCATCTGGGTGGCTCAGTCGGTTGAGCGTCCGACCCTTGATTTCAGCTCAGGTCATGATCTCATGGTCCGTGAATTCAAGTCGCGCAGAGCCTGCTTAGGATTCTTTGTCTCCCTCTCTCCCTGCCCCTCCCCTGCTCACTCTCTCTGTCTTTCTCAAAAATAAGTAAATAAACTTAAAAAAGTGTGTGTGTGTGTGTGTATATATATAATCACCCTCGTTGTAGTTTCAGGGTGACATTCCCGTGAAGGACAGTACAGTATGTGACCCACTGTGACAAGGCAGCCTGCTTTTGTCTGCTGGGGCATGGAAAGGAGTCTCTGGGGAGGTGATTTCAAGACTCAGGAGGAGTTAGCTAAGTGAGGGGCAGCAAGCAGCAGTGGTGGGGCAGGGGGCAGGGATGCAGAGTAACCCAGAGACGTCTGGACGGGGAATGAGGGCATCCAGTCCAGGACAGATCGCAAGGGGCACGAAGGGCATGTTAAAGATCTGAGATTTTGTCCTACCTACATACGTGGGGCATGAAGGAAGGAAGTGCTGAGATACCCAAACATGGCATAAGTGTTTGATTTTTTTCTAATGTTTATTTATTTATTTATTTATTTTTTGAGAGAGAGAGAGAGAGAGAGAGAGAGTGAGCGAGCGCACGAGCCGGGGAGGGGCAGAGAGAGAGACAGAAGATCTCAAGCAGGCTCCAGGCTCCGAGCTGTCAACACAGAGCCCGACGCCAGGCTCAAACTCACAAACTGCGAGTTCATGACCGGAGCTGAAGCAGGCGCTTAACCAATGGGGCCACCCAGGTGCCCCACACATGACATAAGTGTTTCAACCAGATCACTAAAAGTACATGTTGGGGCTTGAAGTGACATCCACTGGCACGTGTTTCTCAAACCTCAACAACCTACCCGTTCTTCGAGGAGAAACTGTTCTAACACTGTGAAATAAAATATATTCCTTACATACAAACACTAAACTAGTGTAAATTCCTCCTATTCCACACATAGGCAGTAAAACAGACACACAAAACTTACAAATTAAGCACAAACAAAACAAAAATCAATTCACTTCTAGTTCAGATATTCATTACAAGGCCTTATTTTGCTGAAACTCAAGTGCTGCTCCTTCGGTGGCTCTGAGGCTTGTCTGGCAATACTCGCGATACCCCTTTACCCTCTTCTATGTGATGACTTGATTTGCCAGCCTCAGTTTCCCTCTTCGAAGAACCAAAACTTGGCTGTGATGTAATTGGCCTTCATTAGATCTAGCCTATCCTTTACTTGTTAGGTGTATTTCTGTTCTTTCCCTATTAGGCCGAGACAATGAAAGTCGTATAGCTTGGACATTGTTAGCAAATACAGACTGGTCCTGAAGTTGTAGGAACTGAAAGCGTGTGTCGGCAGTGTTCATAAGGTGACTCAGAAAAGGTTTACCTTAGGTAGGTGTTTTGGTTTTGGTTTTGGTTTGTTTGTGTGTGTAGGTCATTGAATGAAAACACTAATTGAAAACTCTTCCTGGAAAACTTGCAGATCCCCAAAGATAGAGACTCGGAGCCAGAGGGCACTGTGAGGAGATGATTCCATTTTACTAGTGAGAAAACAGAAACTTGGAGAGATACAGCAATTCGTGACAGTCGCAGGGAGTGAAAAGGGTACACGCAGGATTAGAACTCAGATTTCCTGAGTCCCAGTCCAGTGTTTACTCTGCCTTGCAGAACCCCCACAAAGTCCCGGGCCTCGAACTGCCTTGTCCAGATCACTTTCTTAGGCGTCATATGGGACTGACTTGAGAGCCATTCTCTGCCCTCCAGCTTCTTCTGCACCAGCCCCAGTCTGTTCCCCTTCTGGGATTACCTTCTTACAATTAGTCTGGCTAAATCTTAGCCTGGAATATTCCATGTTTTCCTTAAATCTCCCCCCCTCATAATTTTCCCCCTTTTCCTAACTACACACCCCCTTCTGGACCCCCCCATTATGGGCTCGGCCCTACCAGATCCAAATTGCATGGAGGACATTGATTGCCTGCTTGGTGAGGCATGTGCCCAAGGGCAGGGATGGGGTCTTACTGAACACTGCTTATTGAGGCTCCTGAGTTATTGGACCCCAGCACAAGGCACCATGGTGGACACCTGCTTCATAAGCACACCGAGGGGAAAGGAAAAATGGGAGACTGGGTTGGAGTTGGATAGGAAAAGGATCTGGACGAGATCGAGTTGTCTTGGATGCATTTATCCTATGCATTTAAGAGGCCTGGGAAATAACCCGGAAGGAGAGTTAAGTCACCTGGTGCTAAGTGGCACTTAGTAGTGAGAGTTAACACATGCCTGGTGTGCTCTTTTAAGTACTTTACATGGATTGACTAGTGGGAACCTCACAGCAATCCTGTGAGCTAGGCAGTCTCATTCCTCTTACCCACATGAGAAAACCATGGGGCAGAGAGAAGAAAATGAATGCTCCTAATGGGGGAGCTGGGATTTGAACTTGGGTGGCAGGGTGCCAGAGCTCTTAGCTGCTGTGTCAGTCTGCCTGGAAACAAACATTTGAAATAGGGAAAGTAACAGGAACCAGAGGCAGATGCCAGGACACTGGTAATGGGCTGGGTAAACATGGACCAAGAACTGTTCTTCATTTTTACAGTGAAATTTCAGAGACATGCCTCATTTCTTAATTAAAAAAATTTTTTTTGAGAGAGAGAGAGGGGAGGGGCAGAGAGAAAGGGAGAGAGAGAGAATCCTAAGCAGGCTCCACACCCAGCACTGAGCCCAACATGGGGCTCAGTCTCATGGCCACAGGATCATGACCTGAGCCGAAATTAAGAGTTGGATGCTTAACCGACTGAGCCACCCAGGCACCCCTCTAAGGTATGGAGCCTGACGGCCAGTGAGAGAGAGGGCTTTGCCAAAGTTCTCGCCAGTGGTTAGTGACAAAGACACTATTTATAAATCAGGTCTCCTAACTTTCAGTCCAGGAGCCAGTGTGGAGTAGTGGAAAGACCGTGGACGTTGGATGCACTCATTGACTGGGCAGGTAGGTAGGTATGCACATCCGCTTTGTGCTGAGACCTGGGGATATGCAGGGACAAGACAGTTTCTACCCTTGCAGGGCAAGCGTCCATTCCTTCTGCAAAGGTTTGTTGAGCACCATGTGTGGGGCGAGAGGACCTGGCCTTTCCTGGAAGCCTGCAGCCTTTCCAGGAAAGTGAGGTGATTATCCAGGGTAGTAAGTGGGACCATAGGGTTGTACCTGAGAGCTGTGAGAGCCCACGGGATGTACCTGAACTCTGCTGGGGAGATCAAGGCGGCTCCCTGAGGAAGTGAGGGGAACCTGAGCTGAGTTTTCAGCGCCACGTTGGGATTGTTGGACGGGCAGACAGGAATCATTCAGAAGCAGCAGCATACATAGGGCTTCGGAGGACAGAAAATCTGGCTTGGGGCAGACATCCCTGGCTGCAGACCTGACCCTAGCACTTTGATAAGTACTTGAGGGGCACAGTGACCATCTTGGGAAGTAGTATTTATTCTTTCTCTTACCTGCACCCTTCCCATTTTCTGTTATACCGCATAGCACCTGTGTTAATGGATAATTTGGGCAAAATAACTTTGTAAAATCCTTAGGGTTAATTATTAAATATATTATTGAAACTTGCTGCTTAAAGAATCAAATTGTAATTTTTAAAATCAACGACGTAGACCTTATAATCACATTCTGAACCTTTTAGTGTAAATAAAAGCTTCCTGTTCTGCATGTTTATAACTAACCTTGAGTGTTGTAATTTGAAACTAAAATCAGAGCTCATTTGCTCTTTTGGGCTTGGGGCCTGGTCGATGCTCCACATGTGTCACAGGCCATTTAGCTCCATCCAGGGCAGTGATGACCCGTATGAGTCCCGACCAGGCTTCACACCAGAGCCCCCACTAGGAAGCCAGCAGCTTCTGCTCATTCAACACACTGCTTGGGCTATAATGCAGGTCCCTGAATGGTCAGTCCAGTTGGATACACGTATGTTGTGTGGTGTTAAAATCTGAATATCTAAAACAAATGTGAAAAGTGTATTGTTTAGATTCATTTGAATTCACACTGTTTACATGCAGTATTTCCTAGATGAACCACAAAGTGCATGGAAAGGGAAAAAGTGGAATAAAACGTCACAGTAAATCCCCAAATAGGAAGAAAAGGGAATACTGAACAAGTGGGAGAAATAGGTGGTAGGTTGGATGACATGTTGGGTTATGTTAAATATTCCAGTTAAATGACAGAAGTTGTCAGAGAAGAAAACAACCTAGTTTTGTGCCACTTAAATAGGATTATGACAATGGACGGAAAAAAAATACATTTGATAAAGTTCGGTGTGCTTTAGTACTTAAAAAAAATTAGCAAACTAGGAACGGAAGGAACCTCATTAATCTGATAAAGTATAACTCCTGAAAAGCTTAGAGCTAATACCATATTTAATGGTGAAACACTGAAAGTTTTCTCATTATGGCCAGTTCTATTCAATTGTGTATTGAAAATTGTAGCTAATAAAATAAGTCAGGAATCATAAATAAAAGGTATAAGGTTAGGAAAGAGGGAAACTACACTAGCATGATCTGTAGATGACATGATTACATGTATCTGTATAGAAATTTCTGTTGCATAGGAAATAAAAAGATGCTATGGATAAATTATGAATATAAGTTTAGACAGAATGCCAGTTGCAAAAAGATTAAAATATTTCTGTATATCAGTAGCAAATATCAAATAAAAAATACAGTGGTATAGAAAATTGAGTTTATAACAATAAAGGTAACAAAGATGCAGATCTCTGGCCGGGTGGGGCAGGGGGGAGAAGTGGGGAACAATTTCATTGAGAGACATCAAAGACTAAATGGAGGATATACCAAATTCATAGATGAGAAGACTCACTATTTACAGATGCCAGTTATCTCCAAACTGAGTGTAGAGTCAGTACTATCCTAATCAAAATCCCAATGTGATTATTTTGTGGAATTTGACAAGCTAATTCTAACATTCGTATGAAAACTTTAAGGGACAACGATTGCAAAAACATTCTTAGGAGATATTTATTAGATATTAGATATTTATTAGATATCTATATTAGATATAGAAATATTATAAAATATATTTATTTTACAGCTGTAGAAATTAAGGCTGTGTGATATTGGCAGAGGACAGACAGGTGGACCAGGGAAACAGACTAGAGAACTGGAAACATGTATGGTAGAGGTGGCCTGTGTATCAGTGGGGCATGCTAGTACTCTTAAATAATGGTTCTGAGGAAGCGAGCTCTCAGGTCATACCATTGACAGGATAAACTCCAGGTATCCACATTGGACCCAAATGAGAAAGGAAAGCCATAAAGCTTAAAAAATGATAATAATATAGCAAATTAACTTTGTGACCCTAGGGTATGGGAATATTTTTAAAACTAATTCTAAAGGGTAAGACCAATACATTTGACCATATTGAAGTTAAGAAATACAAGCGATACAGTAGAAGATACCTATTACACATCTAACCCATGAAAGACGTTGCACATTTACAATAAATCCCTACAAACCAGTCAGAAAATGGCAGGCAACTCCGTTAAAAAATGGTTGAAAGACGTGAACAGATTAAAAAATAAATATCCAATGGTTAATAAACACTTCATTAACATCGCTTGTGTGGTATTAGCTAGTACAACTGCTTTGGAAAACGGTTTGGCATTAATCTTCTAAAGCTGAAAATACACACACCAGTGTTTCTGCCTCCAGGAGTATTTTGCACAGAGACAAGTGTACGTGTATATGTGATGTATGCAGGAAGATATGTGCTATTTGTATTACTTGGAGAGTGTCAATGACCCAACTGTCCATGAACACGGAATGGGTAAATGTGTATTCATACACTGGAATACAGTGCAACAATGAATGAGTAAACTTACATACAGTAACGGATTTGAATCCTGTAAACCTTACATTAAGGTTAAGAAAACAAGACACACAAGAATGCACACAGAATGGTTCCATTAATACAAAGTTCAGAACCGGGAAAAACTAAAGTATATTGTTTAGATTAAGGATGCATACATGGGTGCATAGAACTATGAAGAGAAGCAGGGAAATACATGCAAATAAGGACCCTTGTTTCCTCTGGCAGCAAGACGGGGTTACGATTCAGAAGGGACACATCCTGGGTGTGGTTACAGAGGTGTTCACTTTATAACCTTCTGTACTTAACCACATGTATGTGTATTTAAGGCACACATATGTTTTATGCCAAAGCAAACAAGTTGTCAACAACAGAGATTGAAAGGTAAAAAACAACTCTTTAAACCTGGGAGAAATTGCCGGGATTTCCTTTCATTGTGGGAGGAAAGCTCTCGGTAAGTGACAAGAAATGTTTTCATTTTATAGGTTTTTAAATTTTCGAGGTAGACTTTATATACAACAAGATGCATAGATCTTGAATGTTGAATCTGAGGAGTTCTGACAATTATCCACACCCTATACTTGCCACCCCGAACAAACTAGAACATTTCTGTCACCCTGGAGAGCCCTCTTCTTCCCAGTCGGAGGCAACCACCTTCTGATTTCTGCCACCTTCTATTAGTGCTGACCATTCTTGAGCTTCACATAAATTTTAACAACTTACTCAATAATTTTGACAACTTACTCAACTCCTCTGGGCCTTCTTTTCTCCTTTGTGTAAGTGGAGTGTAGTGCCTGCCTCACAGGAATGTAAGAATTAAGTAGCATGATATTTATAAAGTGCTTAATCTGATGCATGATGCACAGTACATGTCAGTAGTAACTCTTGTTACAAATAGAACCATTGGTGGATCTCATCAACTCACACCTCAGAGAAGGGTCATTTTGGGGTTGTTCTTTGCTGCATTACAGTGGAACTCTCATAGTGGTTGAAGAGTTTGGGAAAGGACAAGGGACTTTTGCGTCTGGCCCCCTGCCATCTTTTTTAGCCCGTAATCGAAGGCAGAGGGCTGGGCTGTGTTGTTTTGGGACCAGCACACCCCTGGGTAACGTGTGGGCAGTTCCTTCACGCCTGTCATCCACACATATTTGGCACATCACAGAACTATTACGTGACTTTGTGACAAGACCTCTCGTCCCACAAAATAAAACATTAGGGTGATATTTCACTGGTCTTGTGGGAGGTTCATGCTGATTTTATTTTGCTACTGGGAGGATCACCTTAGAGATGTTATTCTACAGAAAATAATTTTGAAAAATCTGTTATATATTCTCAAGGAGATCATAAAAATGACCAAAATGAATAGAAAAGAAAACGAAATCTGCAGAAAATGAAACGAGGTATCACTTTTGGACTACGGCAGTTAGAAGAATGGGCTATGGAGTAAGAGACTGCTCAGTTATTGCTGCATAACAAATTACCTCCAAAAAGAGTGGTTTAAAACAGAAAATGTTATCGCACAGTTTCTTTGGGTCTGTAATCTGGGCATGACTTAGCTGGGGGTGTCTGCCCTCAGTCTCTCATGATGCTGCAGTCTCATCTGAAGGCTCGAGTAGGCCAAGGTCACCATTCAAGCTTGCTTATTTGCCTGCTCATGTGGTTGCTGGCAGGATTCCGGTCCTTTCGGGCTGTTGGGTGGACGCCATCCTCAGTTCCTAGCCCCGTGGGCCACCCCGTAGACTAGATCACAACATGGCAGCTGGCTTCCATCCAAAGTGAGCAAGCAATGTAGGGTGAGAAGGGGTATGCACAGGCTGTTGGTCCCCTATCTTGGAAGTGATCTCCCTTTGCTTTTGCAACATTCTGCTGATCAGAAGCAAGTTGCTAGGTCCAGCCCACAGGGAGGAGATTCCACCATGGCATGAATGCCAGAAGTGGGGATTACTGGGGCCATTTCATTTCATTCATTCATTCATTCATTCGAAGTGTTTATTTTTGAGAGAGAGACACACAGTGCAAGTGGGGGAGGCACAGAGAGAGACACAGAATCGGAAGCAGGCTCCAGGCTCTGAGCTGTCAACACAGAGCCTGATGCAGGGCTTGAACCCACGAGAAGTGAGATCATGACCTGAGCCGAAATTGGCCGCTTAACTGACTGAGCCACGCAGGCACCCCAGCTGGGACCACTTTAGAGGCTGCCTCCTTCAATCTGCCCTCTGGCCCCCAATGATTCATGTCACCCCACCCCTGCCACATTCATAATATACTCACCCACTCCCAAGATCCCCAAACATCTTGTTATAGTATCAGCCTCTGAATCTCCTCATCTGAATCAGGTCCAGGTGGGGATGAGGCTTTTGAGAACAAATCTGTATCTTCTATTGCTGCATAGCAAATCACCCCCAAAACTGGAAGCTTAAAGCAACAAATTGCCCTATCTCACAGGAAGGAGGGATCACCAGGGGCCATCTTAGAAGCTGGCTATCCCCACTGTCTAGATTCACATCCCTATTCTGCCATACTATTCAGCCACACTAGCTGTGTGCTCTTGGGCTAGTCACTTCCCTTTTGTGTGCTTTTTGTTTTTTAATTTCTAAAATGAGGCTAATAATATTATTCACCTAACAGAGATAATGTTATGATTAACATAATCTATAAAGTAATTAGCACTTTCCCTGGCAAATAGTAAATGCTGGCCATTTATAATTAATGCCATTAGAATTGTTACTATTTTTCCAAAGAAAAAAACCTGGTAAGCTTTCTTCAGAATGATAAGTGAAAAGGTTAACGATGGAAAGAGATGGATAGGCCTTGAATACAAAAGGTAGGAATCCAACCTAAAACTGGTAGTGAAGTCCAAGGAGATCAGAGCAAGAATGCTTAAGTTTAAAAAAACAAAACTACTAAAACCAAAGTATTTGCTGAAAGCAGTGATGAAAGTGTTTCCCATGGCTCCTGTACCAGTAGAATATTGCCACAAGGTAGGGATGTGGGCAGATCTGTGTTTAGATCGGGCCCTGTAGGAATAACTGGACCAACCTGCCATCAGATCTGTTCATTTCTAACTGCAGGCCAGTCCGGTTTAGAAAGTGGGAAAGGGAGCCTGTGAGCACATGGTCTATAGAACTGGCACACAGCTCAGGGGTTCTTGGCTTTCCTGGACCAGCTTTAGGCCTGAGCGGGATGCCCTTCTACGCTGTACTGTGGCCAACTTGCGAGGGAACAGGCCCTGTCTTCCCATCTGTACCAGGTATGAAACGAAGGGGCCGGTTAGAAGGGATCTGAGAGCACTTTATGCTAAAAATGCCAGATTGGAGGTCAGGGCTATAGGATTTCCCTTTCTGCTGTGCCCTGCAGCATGTGGACAGACTGGGTTGAGTAAACAGTTGAGTTGTGCCCACACTGACGTTGGACTCCAGTTGTAAATGGGGTGTGTCCCCCCCCTGCCTGGCCTCCAGCCCTAATGTGCCTCCTCCTTGTATCTCGCGCAGGCCAAGTGCAGGAACATGGAGCATGCGCTGCGGGAGAAAGCCAAGGCCTTCTGGGCTGTGCGGCGCTCCTATGAGGCCATCGCCAAGCATAATCAGGTGAGTGCACTGGCTGAGTGGGGAGACTAGGGACACCTGGGATATGGGGGGAGGGGAGAGGTGAGGGTGGGCCCACCCTGGCTGTGGGTATGGACACAGAATCATCCTTCCCTAACTCTGAGGGTCTAGCACGGTCATGTCCTAGGTTGCTGATTGTGGCTGCACCGCCATGGCCTCTCTAAATCGCTGGGCACAGGCCACGCCAGCAGCCACGGAAGTGGCTTGAAAAACTACCTGTGCCATCTGCACTATGCTTTCAGTCTAACTTCAACACGTGCTGCACTTGACCATCCAACCCAGCTGCTCAAGCCAACGGTGACCTAGGGCTCTTTAGCTCCTCCTCTTTCCCTCTTACTCCCCGGGTCCACTCCATAGCAGTCCTGTCTCCTCTAACTGCAAAATACATCATGTCCACCTGCCGTTCTGTTTCCAGCGTCCTGGCCATGTCTCCGTTGTTTCTCACCTGGCCGTGTACCAGGGCCCCAGCCTTCTGCCCTTCTTCTGCAGTCCGTCTCCATGGAGTGGACTGATGTTTTAGAAAAATACATTGATTGCGTCACTCTTCTGCTTAAAACTGTTGAGATCACACAGTCCAGACTCCTCACCGTGGCCTTCACGGCCTTCATCCCACCCTTCCCTGCTCCTCGGTTTCGTCTCCTCCCATGCTCGGCTCCAGCTACATTGGCCTGCCTTCTGACCCTCACGTGAGCTGTCTCCTCCCAGATCTCCCATAAGGGGCACTTTGTCATTAGTATCTCAGCTCAGATGTCCCTTCGGAGAATCGTTCCCTGATCACCCTACCCAAGCAGCCTTCTCCTTTAGTTGCTCTCATATGTCCCCATTTTGTGTTCTTTGGAACACTACGTTACCTGCAATTAACTTCCTATTTTTTTTTTTTTTATGTACTCCCATTAGAATGTAACGAAAGCAAGCGCAGTAGTATCTGAGAGGATTCTTGGCACACAGTAGTTGATCAATAAGGGGTTGTAAATTGAATGAGTGAATGGTCTCCCCTCTGTCCCCACTGTCATTGTCTATGCCTGGGCACCCTCTCTTCCTCTGAGTCCTGTGCAGATTGGCAGCCGGGTTTCTGATGGGTTGCCCTGGCTTTGCTCTGTCACCCCCTGGGTGAGTACTTCTAAGTACAGCTCAGCTGAGACCTACCTGGCTTGGGCTGCCTGGCACTCCCCTCCCATGCCCATGTGCCCACGGGAGGGGACTAGGCTTGAGAAAGAGCCTCCTTAACATCTGGCCAAGGAGTTTCCCCGAGCCGCAGAGCTGGTGGAATAAGGTAGAAGAAAGGATCGTGAAAAGTGGGTGGCTAGGGCAGTAACGGCAAAGCCGACCTACTCCCAAACCCAAGCCTTGTCCTCCAGGCACATCCGTCACCCCCTGCAAGCTAATCCCCTCATCTGCAGAAAGAGAGCGGCTTCGTCTTACTAGAATGTTGTTAAACGTTCACTTGAGATGATGCATGTGAAGTGCCCAACAGAAAAGTCCTTGCAACAACTCTCGCATCTTATAGACCAGCTGGATTTGAGAGGTGTTTTCACTGTTGGAGTGAATCATTTTGTCATACCGTCAGAGCCAGAACACACGTTGAGCTTCCGATCCAGACAGGAAGTGACTGGAACCTCCCACCCTGTTCCGATCCAGACAGGAAGTGACTGGAACCTCCCACCCTGTTCCGATCCAGACAGGAAGTGACTGGAACCTCCCACCCTGTGGTCAGAACACTCGTAGTGAGTTGCTTTTCCCGTGGTCGCCGTGGAATCCTGGAGCTCTGCCTCTGTGGCTTGAGCTCCTTTGTGGCCAGCCCCATCCATTCACGTGGCTCGCCTCGTCGGGACTGCAGTGGAGGTGCCCGGCGCATGTCCGTAGGTCCAGGTGCTAGCACCTGTCTGCCCGTCCCAGGCGCTGTGCAACTCTCGCGTGGCCAGGTGTCAGATTGCAGGACTCCTATGTGATTCATGCTTTCCCCCTGAGTCCAGTCTGCGCAGGCTGATGAGGGAAGTGAAGGCTTTGATGTTTACCCCTTTAAGGCTCCGGATTGCCAGCCGGCAGGGTAGCTAGACTTGACTTTGCACTGGCGGGATTTTCCTGCCTGCTTTTTTATCTTTCTGTGGGTCAGAAATCCTCCTGCGTTTCACTGTCTCTCCCACCATGCACAACCCATCTTTTGGGCCTGGTATTTCAGCAGTACCCTCCCATTTGCATGCCTTTGACAGTTAGTCAGTTTGTACACCGGCTCACGAGTATAAAGCCATTTGTGTTTCTTCTGTGAACACCAGTTCACATGCTTTTTTTTTCCTTGGAATATTTGCCCTTTTCTCTAGTGGATTCATAGGAGTCCTCTCTATATTAAGAATAACAGTCTGTTATCCGTTGCAAATATTTTTCCTCGCTTGTCATTTCTTTTTCAGTGAACCACTTTTACCTTTTCTGGGTCATTTTCACTTTTTCGGTGAATATTTTGTCACATATTGTCAGAGCCATGAGCATATTATTTATCATGTACTGAACTTTTCAATCTCAAGATGAGATAGTGACCTGCCGTTGCTACCGCACACATTTCAAGTTGTTTTTCCAGTGGTCATCTTAGAATTGTATTTTTGTACTTCACTTTATTAGTAGTCTCTTGCCATTTAGAACTTGTCATGTTTAGGGCGCCTGGGTGGCTCAGTGGTTAAGCATCTGACTCTTGATTTCAGCTCAGGTCTTGGTGTCAGGGTAATGACTTTAGGCCCCATGTTGGGCTCTGTGCTGGGCATGAAGCCTACTTTAAAAAAAAAAAACAACTTCTTATTTTTATATCCATTCAATGATCTCCTTTGAGGCTTCTCAGTGTTTTACTGCTGTACAAAAGGTCTTTTTCATTCCAAGGTGAGAAATATTTCTCTGCTTTTTCTTTGAGTGCATTTATGGGTTTGTTTTAACTTTTAAAAAGCTTTTTGTAGTTACAATTAGGAGTATGTGTATCGTTAATGATTTGGTGGGGTTTTTTTTAATTTTTTTTTTTTAACGTTTATTTATTTTTGAGACAGAGAGAGACAGAGCATGAATGGGGGAGGGTCAGAGAGAGAGAGGGAGACACAGAATCTGAAACAGGCTCCAGGCTCTGAGCTGTCAGCACAGAGCCCGACGCGGGGCTTGAACTCACGAACCGCGAGATCATGACCTGAGCCAAAGTCGGATGCTTAACCGACTGAGCCACCCAGGCGCCCCAATGATTTGGTTTTAAAGTAAATACTTCCTACTCTTTTGGGAAGCCTCTGGATCAGACAGATTTGAAGTCTTAAGATTGGAAGGCAAATAAGTTTTATTTATTTTTTTTAACTTGTTTTATTTTTTATTTTTTAAAATCTACATCCAAATTAGTTAGCATATAGTGCAACAATGATGTCAGGAGTAGATTCCTTAGTGCCCCTTACCCATTTAGCCCATCCCCCCCCTCCCACAGCCCCTCCCGAAACCCTCAGTTTGTTCTCCATATTTATGAGTCTCTTCTGTTTTGTCCCCTCCCTGTTTTTATATGATTTTTGTTTCCCTTCCCTTATGTTCGTCTGTTTTAGTCTCTTAAAGTCCTCATATGAGTGAAGTCATATGATTTTTGTTTTTCTCTGACTAATTTCACTTAGCATAATACCCTCCAGTTCCATCCATGTAGTTGCAAATGGCAAGATTTCATTCTTTTTGATTGCCAAGTAATACTTCATTGTATATATCTACCACATTTTCTTCATTCATCCATCGATGGACATTTGGGCTCTTTCCATACTTTGGCTATTGTCGATAGTGCTGCTATAAACATGGGGGTGCATGCGTCCCTTCGAAACAGCACACCTGTATCCTGTGGATAAATGCCTGGTAGTGCAATTGCTGGGTCATAGGGTAGTTCTATTTTTAGTTTTTTGGAGAACCTCCTACTGTTTTCCAGAGTGGCTGCACCAGCTTGCATTCCCAGCAAATAAGTTTTAAACATCGTTGTTATTTGCAAGGCACTTGGGTGGCTCAGTCGGTTAAGTGTGCAACTTCAGCTCAGGTCATGATCTCACGGTTGGTGAGTTAGAGCCCCACATCAGGCTCTGTGCTGACAGCTCAGAGCCTGGAGCCTGCTTCAGATTCTGTGTCTCCCTTTCTCTCTGCCCCTCCCTTGTTTATGCACTCTCTCTCTCAAAAATAAATTAACATGCAAAAAATTTTAAAAATACATTCAAAAAATAAAAAATGGTTCTTACAGCAACAGTTCATTTCTGCGATTCAGTATTTCCCTTGCTGTTGTGCACCTAACCAAGATACAGATTAGTGTGTGTTGAGGAGGATCCAGACGATAGGCGTCATCTAGAAGCAGTGATTCGATTTGAGATTTCAACTTATCAAGACAATCTCATTAAGCTGTGTGCTTTAAACTTACAACTCTATGCTGATAAAACTGCACCTGCATTTTACCTGTCGGGGGGTCTGCTCATGGTTTCGTTTGAAAACAGAGCTCCTTTGCTAGAAACCTCCGAGTCACACGGCCAGGCACCGGCGAAGGGCTTCCATCCGAGGCTGACTCTCTGTGGCTCCGTCCTGCTCTCTGCCACAGGTGGAGGCTGTCTGGCTGGAAGGGCGAATCCGGCAGGAGTTTGACAAGCTTCGCGAGTTCCTGAGAGTGGAGGAGCAAGCCATCCTGGATGCCATGGCCGAGGAGGCGAGGGAGAAGCAGCGTCTGGCTGAAGGGAAGATGAAGCGTCTGGCAGAGGACACAGAGGCTCTGGCCCATGAGATTGAGCGGCTGCAGGTGGAAATGAAGGAGGATGACGTTTCCTTTCTCATGGTGAGGGGCTTGCCGCCTGGCTTCAGTGACAGGGACCAGGTGTTCAGGAGCCGGTGGGGAGCCGGAGGCCCCCGGCCCCGGCCCACCCCGTCTTCCCATAGTCTCGGGGTGCTGGGCCCTCGGAGCCTTCGGAGGAAGTTCTCTGCCCGTCAGGAGGCCAAGAGGGTTTTCATCAGAGTTCACTTCTCTCTGCCTCTGTCTCCTTTCCTTCTCCCTTGCCCTTCCTCTCTTGTACTCACTCTTGCTCTCTTTTCTTTTCTTCTCTCTCTGCTCCAAATGGAGTACTTGGTAAATAAGCTTTTTATTTTGGATTAATTTTAGATGTATGGAAAAGTTGCAGGGATAGCCCTGAGTGCCCCCGTACGCCTCTCCTTGTTTCTCCCATTGTCGACACCTTACATCATCTTGTGGCACATTTGTCCGCGGGAAGCTGACCTGGGTGTGTTGTAATTAACTAATGTCCAGACTTCTTTGGAGTCACCACTTTTTGCATTACTATCCTCTTCCTGCTCCAGGGTCCCATCCAGGGGCTCACAGTGCATTTAGTTGTCCCGTCTCCCAGTCTCCCCTGGTCTGTGACAGCTTCTTATTTTCTGTTTTTCATGACCTTGGCAGTCCTGAGGAGTTCTGGCCAGATGGCCTGTTCTCCCACCGGGGCTTGTCTGATGTTTTTCTCATGATTAGACAGGGGTTATAGGATTTTACAAAGAAGACAAAATGGAATATTCTAGAGTTATACAATTATTTTAACTTTTTAATGTAAATATGACATTTTGATATTCTCTATTGTTTTCTTAAGAAAAGGGTGACTTTGGGGCACCAGGGTTGGCTCAGGCAGTTGGGTGTCAGACTTCAGCTCAGGTCACGATCTCACAGTTGTTGAGTTCGAGCTCTGTGTCAGGTTCTGTGCTGACAGCTCGGAACCTGGAGCCCGCTTTGAATTCTGTGTCTCCCTCTCTCTCTGCTCCTCCCCCACTCACACTCTGTCTCTCTCGCAAAAAGAATACACATTAAAAAAAATTTTTTTTTTTTTTAAATAAAAGGGTGACCTCTTTCTCTCTTTAAAAAATATCTATTTAGTTGATTTTTTTTCTTTTTATTGCTTTCATCCCCTGCCTCCTGCCCCCCATGAGTCACTAAGTCTTTATAGAGATGTTTCTATAATGGAAAGCTAGTTTGGAAATCGATTAGGATGGTGAGGTATCTCCTCCACTTAGAGAACAGCCAAACCCTCTGGAAAGGGGACTCTTTGTAGAGTGGATTGAGAAGGGACAGGGACATATTCCATTCAAGCTGGGTGGGTGTCACATCCCCGCCAGGGACCATTGGGGTTCTCTGCCTCATACAAAGCTTTGAATCCTGATGTCTCCTGTCTCCAAAATGCCCCTGATAATAAAATCATTTGGTGGATTCTAAAAGCTAGATTCCTTGCTGTTTCTGGTTAGGAAATTGGGAGTGTCGTCTTGCCCAGTGACCAGTGTGCTTTCATGACCTTTTTTTTTTAAGCTTATGTATTTATTTTGAGAGAGACAGAGTGCAAGTGAGAAAGGACCAGAGAGAGAGGGAGAGAGAGAATCCCAAGCAGGCTCTGTGCTGTCGGCACGGACCCCAAAACGGGGCTTGAACCCCCAAAACTGTGAGATCGTGACCTGAGCCGAAATCAGGAGTCAGATGCCTAAATGACTGAGTCGGCCAGGTGCCCTGATTTTTTCTTTTTTAATGTAACAGTTTTATTGAGATAAAATTCACATATTGTATAATTCACTCATTTAAAATGTGTAGTTCAGTGGTTTTTACTGTAGTCACAGAGTTATACAGCCATCACCATAATCAGTCATAGAATTAGTTTTACCCCCCCAACAGAAACCCCGTACTTTTTAGCTGTCACCCTCCTATGCTCCCCCTCTCGCCCCACCATCAGCCCTCAGCAAACGCTAATCTACTTTCTATCTCTAAGGATTTGCCTAGTCTGGACATTTTCCATAAATGATTCCTATAAATGGAATCACATAACATGTAGCCTTTTGTGACCAGCTTCTTTCACTCTGCACGTTTTGAAACTATATCTGTTGCAGCATGTATCAGTACAGGACTGAATAATACTCCGTTGTGTGGATATGCTACATTTTATTTACCCATTCATCAATTGGTGGACATTTGGGTTGCTTCCACTTTTTAGCGATTATGAATCATACTGCTATAAACATTCATGTGCAAGTTTTTGTGTAGACATATGTTTTTATTTCTCTTGAGTATGTGCCTAGGAATAGATTTACTGAATCATACGGTAACTTGTAAGTTTAACCGTTTGCCCGGCTGCTTTCTAAGCAACTGCACTGATTTTATAGTCCCATCAGCAGTGTATGAGGGCTAACTTCTCCACATGCTTGCCAGCGCTAACTTTCTTTGAAAATGTCTTATTATTTTTAAATTTTTATTTTAGAGAGCGAGCGTGAGCAGGGGAGAGAGAGGGGCAAAGGGAGAGAGAGGGAGAAAGAGAAAGAGAACCCTAAGCAGGCTCTGTGCCGAGCACGGAGCCCTGTGTGGGGCTCAATCCCGTGACCCTGGGATCACGACCTGAACCAAAATCAAAGTTGGACACTCAACCGACTGAACCACCTAGGCACCTCCTGACTGTTTTTTCAAATAGCCATTGCCGTGGGTGCAAAATGGTATCTCACTGTGGTTTTAATTTGCATTTCTTCAGTGGCTAATGATATTGAACATCTTTTCACGTACTTGTTGGTCATTTGTATATCTTTGGGGGAACTGCACATTCAAATCCTTGGTCCATTTTTTAAAGTGGGTTGCTTGTCTTTTTGTTGTTGAATTGTAACGGTTTTTAGGCATTATGCACACTTTGCAGGTATGTGATTTGTAAATATTTTTTCCCATTTTGTGGGTCATTTGTTCACTTTCTTGGTAACTTCCTTTGAAGTACAGAAGCTTTTCCTTTTGATGGAGTCCGGTTGGTCTGTGTTTTCTTTGCTGTTTATGCTTTTGGAGTCATATCTAAGAAACTATAGTCTAATCCAGTTTTATAGGCTTAGCTCCACATTTAAGTTTTGAGTTAATTCAGAAAATTTTGGGTGTGGTGCAGGGTGGGAATCCGTCTTCAATCTGTTGCATGTGGACGTCCGGTTGTCCCACTGAAGACCATTTACCGAAGATCATTCTTTCCCCAACGAATGGCCTTGGCACCCTTGTAGAAAACCAACTGACAGTAAATGTGAGGGTTTACTTCTCGACTTTCAGTGTCCATTAGATCTGTATGTCTGTCCTTATGTTAGTACCACGTTGTTTTCACTACTCTTGCTTTTAGTAAGCGTTGGAGTCGGGATGTGTGAGCCACCAACTTTGTTTTTGCCCAAGATTGTTTTGGCTATTCTGGTTCCCTTGAATTTCCATACGAATTTTAGGATCAGCTTGTCAGTGTCTATAAAGAAGCCAGCTAGAATTTTGATAGGAACTGTATTGAATCTGTAAATCAGTTGGGGGAGCATTGCCATCTTAACAATGTGAAGTCTTCTGGTCCATGAACATGGGATATAGGGCTACTTTTGAGATGAGAAACTTACTTTTTTTTTTTTCCTGTGCTTATGGCTCTGTTTTTTGTTTGTTTGCTCGTTTGTTTGTTTTTTCTTTTAGAAACACAAAAGCCGAAAACGCCGGTAAGTTGCCAAAGCTGATGGAGGGGAGGGGAAGAGCAGGCAGAAATACCAGGGGTGCCAGCGCCAGTGGCTCCAGGGCCAGGCAGGTAATGAAGCCAGCTGGGTATGACCCAGAGGGAGTGGTGGGGACTGGCCAGGTGGACAGAGCCCTCCTTTGAGCCATTCCACTTCCGATTTATGCTGGTGAAGTGTTGTTTTTCTGAGTGTGGAAAATCACCGTCCGTTGTGTGGGGAGAGAATGTGGCATCTTGCACATGGCTTGTATTTCTCAGGGGGCCATCCCAACGTTTAAGCGTATTTCTTGGTTAGCCCCTCCTCGCCTCAGGGACACACTGGTTTGTGTTGATGTCTGTTGGGCTCACAGCGATGAACTGTATCCCAGTCACCGCTGTACGAAGGTGAAAGAGAATGCTTTGGAGAGTAGTGAGTTTCCCGCCACCGAAGGTGTTCAAAGTGAAGACCAATGATACGTTCAGACATTGGGACTAGGGGACCCTTATGGTCCCTTCTGACTCAGACATCCCACGAGCAGATATGTAAGTATGCTTTGTGCCCTCAAGAAGGGGAACTGTGTCTGAGAACGTCCTATATATATTTATCCCAGCTGGGGCAGGATGAGCCCGAATACTGAATCCTGCAGAGAGCTAGGAGCAGCCTAATTGGCTACTGGCTCGTCTCCCATCAGAGCCCAGCCCAGGTTTGTCATGGGTAGGATGGCCAGGGAATGAGTCCTGTCGCCCGTGGCCGGCTGACCCAGTTAGGCCCAGGATGCACGGCCCCAGCCCTGCCCACCAGGCCTTCCCTCCCTTCCCAGCCTCTTCTGCACCATGGAGCCAGAGCCCGTCCAGCCCGGGATGCTCATCGACGTCTGCAAGTACCTGGATTCCCTGCAGTACCGCGTCTGGAGGAAGATGGTCACGTCCGTTGAATCTGGTGAGTGGGGGTGCGGGCAGGGTTACAGGAAGGAGGGGGGTACTTTACGTGAGGCACAGAGCCAGCTGCACTCCTCTCTTTTAGCTTCCCATCCTGTCGGACCTTCTCCAGCCTCTTGCAGACAGGTGCCTGGTGCCCTCTCCACCCCCAGCCCCACCACTCAAAACCCTCTGGCAGAGCCCCTGTCATTGGGTCCTGACACTCGGCCACCTCTGCAGAAAGAGGAGCTGGCTGCCCTCTCTGTTCGGAACTGGACCGTGTAGGTTATGGAAGGTCTCCTCCTTTCAGGATCGCCTTTCCAAGGTGACACCAGGCCACGCGAGTCACTGTGTTTGTTGGGCGCTACGGACTGAGTGTTTGTGTCCCCTTACATTCGTAGGTTGAAGCCCCAACCTCCAATGGGATGGCATTTGAGGTGTGGCCTTTGGGAGGTGATTTGGGTTACATGAGGTCATGAGCATAGAGCCCCAGGATGGGGTTAGTGCCCTTACAAGGAGAGGCACCAGAGGGCCGGCTTCCTCTCCCCTTTGCCCGGTGTGGGGACACAGCAAGAGGCAGCCGTCTGTGAGCCACGAGGAGGGAGGGCCTCACCCAAACTGAACCACGCTACAGCCCAGTCTCAGACTTCAGTCTCCAGAACCATGAGAGGGACATTTCGGTTGTTGAAGCCACGCAGCCCGGGGTATTTTTGTGTAGCAACCCAAGCTAAGACGTGATTTTGTAGGGAGAAATGTCAGTGACCCACCCAGAGGGATGTTACGTGCTTCTCCAAATCGTCATGGAGTTTTGTGAGCACCCGGGGCCCCTGCTCCTGTTGGTTTCCTGTGGCTGCTCTAACAAAGGACTGCACACTGGGTGCCGTAAGATGACAGATTTACTTGCTCTCGCAGTTCCAGGGGCCAGAAGACCAGAGTGCTGGTGTCGGCAGGGCCGTACTCCCTCTGAAACCTATAGGGAGGGCCTTCCATGCCTCTCGCTGGCTTCTGGTGTTGGCCAGCAATCCTTGGCCGGCAGCTGTAGCCCTTGGATCCCGGCCCTTGTCATCACCTGGCCTTGTCCCCTCGTGTGTCTGTGTCCCTTCTCCTTTCTTTGGCAAGAACAACAGTCATGTTGGGTTAAGGTCCCACTCGGCTCCTGTCTGATGTCATCTCAGTCACATCTGCCATGACCCCACTCCCAAATAAGGATGCCTTCTGAAATACTGGCGGTTAAGACATCCCCATCTTTTTCGGTGGGGCACAGTTCAGCCCATAACCCTGCCCCTCAGCCCTGGACAGCTCCCTCCAAGCCCTGGGGCCAGTTGGGACACAGTGGGTCACTTTGGGGGGATGGAGGCATTGGCTGGCGGCTGGCATGGGAGGCAGGCAGCACCTAAGGTTGGCTGATTCGCCCCCGCTGTCCCCCTCTGCTCTCAGTGCCTTTCAGCTTCGATCCCAATACCGCGGCCGGCTGGCTCTCGGTGTCCAATGACCTCACCAGTGTCACCAACCACGGCTACCGCGTGCAGGTGGAGAACCCGGAGCGCTTCTCCTCAGCGCCGTGCCTGCTGGGCTCCCGCGTCTTCTCGCAGGGCTCCCACACCTGGGAGGTGGACCTGGGGGGGCTGCCCAGCTGGCGGGTGGGTGTGATGCGGCTGCAGCAGGACGCCGGCGCCGAAGGCCACTCGCACAGCTGCTACCACGACACCCGCTCGGGCTTCTGGTACGTGTGTCGCACGCAGGGCGTAGAGGGAGACCACTGTGTGACCTCGGACCCGGCCACGTCAGCCCTGGTCCCGGCCATCCCCCGCCGCCTGCGCGTAGAGCTGGAGTGTGAGGAGGGCGAGCTGTCTTTCTACGACGCGGAGAGCCACTGCCACCTCTACACCTTCCACGCCCGCTTCGGGGAGGTGCGGCCCTACTTCTACCTGGGGGGCATGCGGGGGGACGGGCCTGCCGAGCCTCTGCGCATCTGCCCCCTGCGGATCACTGTCAAGGAGGAGCTGGATGGCTGAGGTTGGCCCGGAGCCGGATGGATGCTGCCTGGGACCGGGTCGTGGTCCTGCTCTCTTTCTGCCCTTCCTCAGTCCACGTTCACCTCAGTACCTCTGAACCGACTGCCTCTGCCAGCATCTTCCTGCTGACCTGTCTTGTCCTATTCCTATGGCTCCAGGCCCCAGACCTTCTCCTTCATTTCTGGTCTCTTCTCTGCCCACGGTTAAAAGTCATCCAGGAGACCCCTCACTCCCCAGATCCATGGCACCTTCAGGATGTGAATTTTCTAAACCCTAATGCCAGGATTTCTGGGGATGACATTTGCTTCTAGAATGGGCCTGTTTTTTAAAAAAAATTTTTTTAATGTTTATTTTTGAGACAAAGCGTGAGCGGGGGAGGGGCAGAGAGAGAGGGAGACACAGACCCGAAGCAAGCTCCAGGCTCTGAGCTGTCCGCACAGAGCCTGACGCGGGGTGGGCCCAAACCCACGCACTGAACCCGCAAGATCATGACCTGAGCTGAAGTCAAACGCTTAACCAACTGAGCCACCCAGACGCCCCTAGAATGGGCCTGTTTTAAAACGTAGGTTTTATTATCCAGGTATGGCAAGGCCAGTGGACCTGGAGAGGGCCGCAGTTGAAAAGAGATTGTTATTTACAGCTCCCAAGAGGAGGGCCCCACCGCACTTTTGGGAGTAGCCACACAGGGCAGCATCAGGGGAAGCATCAGGGTCTGTGAGGAGGCAGGGGGAGTTGAGGAAGCACAGGTTGGAGACTTTATTGTGGTTTCAGCGATAGGAACAGGTGGGGCAGGGCTCTGGGTAGACGGGTTTGAGATCTTCTAGTTCGAATCATTTTGGCAGGCTCTGGGACATCGGGGCTGTCCCCATTTGTCAGGGATGATCCAGAGGGGAACCTTGGCCCCCAGTGTGAGAGCCAGGTAAAGGAAGTGGTTGGGGGTATAGCTCAGGATGGGTTGGTTTGCAGATGAAAGGCGTGCTCACCGGGGAGTTGATTGCTTTCTCCTGGGAGGAACAGGTTCCCCAGGCCTGTGAGGCCCCAGATGCCAGAGCCTCAAGAATACAGAAAATAAGAAAATATAGTTCATACAGGGCTGCTGCTGTGGCTTTGGGGCAGGACCTGGGCTCAACTTGTCTATCACTTTATCCCAGTATTTTAAAACTGCTCCCCAGGATCCCCTGTGGTCCCCTTGGGGAATAGGCAAGGCTGCCCATCAGATTAGCTCTGATTTATCTATTTGCACTTCTTGGACTATTGCACTTAAAAAACACTTTTTCTTTCTTTTTTTTTTTTTTTTTACATTTTAGCCTTAAAAAGTGACTTATACAATGCAAGTGGAAAAAACCCCACAATTTAAAAAAGCACAGTTTAGACCCGTTCCTTCTCTGGGCTTCAGTTTCCTCATCTGGGGATGAGATAGGAGGACTGGGAAATTATGTCCTGTGATTGCTGTGGAAGAAACAGCTCTGATGCGGCCTCATAAAGTAATGAGGGACCCCTTTCATTCAGGTCTGGGGTGAGAAGGGCGGGAGATGGCCTCGCTTGGCCTTTGCTGCCCTCCCTGGCCTCAGCTGCTTGTCTTACACCCTGTCGCCTTTCGTGTTGTCATCCTGATTGCTTCTGCCCCCTTTCAATTCCTGTCGTGCCTACAAACTTGCACCTCCATCTTCCTCCTTGCTCATGCCTGCAGATAAATGTTGATTGTCCGCTTGCTCTGTCCCAGGAAACGGCGTGGTAGGAGGAAATACTGTCCCGTGGGGGTGGTGGTCTAATCAGGGGGCACGTTCCCGACCGAGGACTCGAGTTCTTTCTTCCCCCTGTGCCCCCACCTCACAGAAATGGGCTTTTAAAACAGAAATGACGACTCAAAACTGAAGCGTTGTCAATGGGATGTGTACGATCAGTAGGGGCCACGGGGAGGGACGCGGTAGGAAATGCCACTGGGTGAAGGGGGCTGGGTTGGAATGTTGGCTGACTGGCATGTGCAGGCGGGAAGGCACTTGGGCTCATTGACGCTCAAGGCACTTTGGTGACCAGCACCTGAGACCAGTGTGCATTCTCTTGGTGTTTATCTAGCCCATCAAATAGAATCTCTGCAAAAATCTTGACCTGAAATTATTTTAAGTTATAATAAACTTTTAAAAACGTTTTTTTATTTCCAACGTAGATAGTGGAAGGGGTTTTTTAAAGAGTACAATTTGGATAGCCTAGGCCTCTTTTTTAAAAAATAAAAATGATATTTGAGCTAAAACCCACTTTTTCTTTTGACATTGTCCTTTTGTGTCCTTGGAAGCAAAAGCTCATCCATATTGTAGCATGTATTTGACTTCGTTCCCTTTCATGATCAAGTCACATTCTGTTGTGTGGATATACTGCATTTTATCTATTCTTGAGGTAGTGGACATTCAGATCGTTTTCATCTGTTGCCATTACAAAGAATGCTGCTGTGAACATGCCTTGTACATGGGTTGTACAAGTTTTTGTGTGGACGTAGGTTTTCTGTTCTCTTGGGTATATACCTAGGAGTGGATTTGATGGATCATACATGAACTCTGTTTAACCCTTTGGGGAACTGCTAGGCTATTTTTTTTTTTTATGTTTATTTATTTTTGAGAGACAGAGTGTGAGCAGGGGAGGGCAGAGAGAGAGGGAGACACAGAATCAGAAGCAGGCTCCAGGCTCTAGGCTCTGAGCTCTCGGCACAGAGCCCAACGCAGGGCTCAAATCCACCAACTGTGAGATCATGACCTGAGCCGAAGACAGACGCTTAATCCACTGAGCCACCCAGGTGCCCCTAGGCTATTTTTCAATGTAGCTGCATCATTTTATATTATTAGAGGTGCACAAAGGTTCTGGTTGCTCCATATCCTTGTCAACACTTGTTACTGTCTTAGCCATCCTAATGGGGGTGAAGTGATACCTCATTGTGGTTATTTATTTGGGGGAGAGAAGGTGAGTGGGAGAGGGGCAGAGAGAGAGGAAGAGAAAGAATCCCAAGCAGGCTCCACACTCAGCATGGAGCCCAACGCCGGGCTCGAACTCACCAGCCATGAGATCATGACTTGAGCCGAAACCAAGAGCTGGATGCTTCACCAGCTGAGCCACGCGGGTGCCCCTTTGAGCTGCTTCCTGTTGCTTCCTTGGCCTGCAAGGCCTGTTGCCCTCCTTTATTTGCCTTCAGTCGTCTGGGCTCCATGGTGCCTCCTGAGACCTGCCCAGGGCTTGCCTGGCTGCCACCTCACGTTGTCCACTCTGCTGGAAGGGCGCCTGCATGCACAGTGCCTCTGCTGCCTTCTCTGCACGGGGACTTTTGAGTGCAGGAACCACATCACCTTCACCTTTCTACTCCTGGGTCCTTGTTGCTGGGGCATAAGCAAGATCATTGGACGTGTGAGTTGGAGTTCAGGCAAGCTGTGCCTGAAAGCCTCACATGACTGGTGGCATCTTTGGTAAGGAGAAAGCGGCCTGGCACCTGAAATCCAGACTCCTGGGATCCTGATCCTAAGTATGATTTATGAGCTACCGGAGCCTTTGGAACCATGATGCTCATCTAAAATGAGGATTATAGTACTACCTCAGATTGTCATGCGGATTGAGATAATTTTTTTGGTACAAATGCCATGTATTCTAAACATAGTACAGCCTTAATACATGTTGGTCGGTTCTTCAGGAAATGAGAGATTCTGAATACTGACATGATTCACATTAATGAATCCCAAAGGAAATCGAGAAATTTAAAGTTATCTATTTTGGGAGTACTCCAATTTCTTGAGATTTTTAGCAAGGATATATACATACAGGATATAGGCTTATGAAAAATTTCCATACAGCGGGAAAATGGTTATGTTGTAGTGACCGAGAAAAATAGGGTTCAGAGTTACAGACATGCAACACACACAAAAAGACCAGTAGGATCTTGTCTGTAATTTGTGTGTGTTTGAGTAGATAATCCATATAACATGGCTGTACATTTCAAGGGTACAAAAGGTACTAAGAACAGTCTCCCACTTCTGACCACTCAGCTTCCCTCCTGTGAGCAATCCATATTACCATTTTTTAAAAAACTCGTTCCAGTGATATTTCATGCATAGCTTGAGTATATTCTGGTTCCCCCAAATACACCGTCATGTAAGAGCACATACTCAGATCTGTATCCCTAAGCAACCCAACCAAGAAGAGAAAACTCAATTTCCTGTCCTTAAGGGGAAGGTTTGCCATGGATGTTTTCTTGCAGTCGGCTCAACTGGCAGATTTATTTAGCTTTCCATTCTTGTTTAAATATTTCACTCTAGGGTTTTTATTTTCTTTCTTTTTTTTTTTTTTTTAGGTTTACTTATTTATTTTTGAGAGAGAGAGAATGTGAGCCGGGGAGGGCCAGAGACAGAGAGAGAGAATCCCAAGCAGGCTCCACACTGTTAGTATAGAGCCCGACATGGGACTTGATCTCAAGAAATGTGAGATTGTGACCTGAGCTGAAATCAAGAGTCGGATGCTTAACCAACAGAGCCACCCAGATGCTCCTCACCCAAGGGTTTTAAAGCAGAGGAAAGCTATGGAATTTAGTTGTTCCTGACATCAGAAAATTAACCTGAGACCTCAACATGTTTTTAAAATTTCAATTCTCACAGGGCAAGGACCTGAATAGTCTAGTGGTCACAAGGTCTTGATGTGGGATCGGCGAGCTTGGGTTCAAAGTCTGACCCATCCACTGTGTGACTTGGGCACAGTTACTTGACCTTAGTGCCTTACCTTCATCATGTGAACAATGGAGATAAGGATACCTAAAGGGCTCCTGGCTGGCTCAGTGGAGCTGTGACTCTTGATCCTGGGATTGTGAGTTCGAGCCCCATGTTGGGTGTAGTGATCGCTTAAAAAAATAAATTAGAAAAAATGTTTTTAGGGGCGCCTGAAGTCGGTTAAGCGTCCGACTTCAGCCAGGTCACGATCTCGCGGTCATGAGTTCGAGCCCCGCGTCGGGCTCTGGGCTGATGGCTCAGAGCCTGGAGCCTATTTCCGATTCTGTGTCTCCCTCTCTCTCTGCCCCTCCCCCATTCATGCTCTGTCTCTCTCTGTCCCAAAAATAAATAAATGTTGGAAAAAAAATTAAAAAAAAAAAAGAAAAATGTTTTTAAATTTAAGAGAGGCAGAGACAGTGCGAGCAGGGGAGGGGCAGAGAGAGAGGGAGAGAGAGAATCCCAAGCAGGCTCCACGTTGCCAGCACAGAGCCCAGTGTGGGACTTGAACTCATGAAACTATGAGATCATGCTCTGAGCCAAAACCAGGAGTCAGGTGCTTAACCAACTGAGCCCCCGCCACCCCCCCCCAAATAAAATTTCTTTAAAAAACTAAGATATGTTAAGATGAATGGAGATAATAACCCACCTCGTAAGTGTGGTTGTGGGACTACACGAGCTAACCTTTAAAACACTTAGAACACGTCTGGCACGTACTCTGTGGTTGAGAATTTACTGTTATTTTACCTGGTTCTGCTACCAAATAACAGGCTTTAGAGAAAACCGTTGAACTTGTCTTCTGTAAAAAGGGAAACTGGGACACTTGCGTAATTGTTTTCAAGGTCTTTTGCAATTCTAACATCCTGTGATTCACAATCTGTGTCACTAGCAGAAGCCCAGGGTCCTGCACGTGGTAGCAGCTGCTGCTGACCGGTATTTAAGAACCTGGGTGTGGCACCACCCAGAGCTTTGCCCATGTTTTGAGTCTAGACAGAGTGAAGGCTAGTGTCCTAATGTTTGAAGCGTAACAAAGCTTATTCTAGAGGGGAGCGGGTCTTGAAGAAATGTTGCTAAAAATAAACAGCCACGCACAATAAAACCGTATGGTCACGTTCCAGAGATGGCTCCTATGCTTGGAGGGGCGAGATTAAAGATGGCGTCAAGTGCTGACCCACATCCACTGTGGGGATGATTTTGGTGGCAGCAGAGCTGTTTGGATCCGGCGAAATTTGATGACTCTCTGTGGTGGAGATTGTAGCATCTGCCTTCAAGGTCTCAGAAAATGCAGCTTCTCACACTGGCCTGTGCCACCCTCTCCTTCCTCCGGCCCTGACTGGAGGCCCGATGGAGTCAGTGATGGCTAAAGCCTCATGGCCCAGCAGAGGGAAGCTTCCCTGCTCTGGGTGCTCTTTGTCCTTGTTTGTGGGTGTCACTTGGGTGTGTGTGGGGGGGGTTAGTTTTGCTAGGGAACAGACTGAGGAAGATGGGAGATTCTGGTTTCTATGGATACTGGGCTAGCTGGGATTTGCATAATGCATTTCAGAGAACAGTCTGGGAACAATGTGGCCCCAGGAGGAACATAAAGGCACATGGAAACGAGTTGGAGGGCCTAGAAAGTCAGGCTCCATTTCAGCCCTCACTTAGGAACAGGAGTCTGGGATCCAACCCCCTGCGCCCCTGTCGGAGAGGAAGCAACAGGGAGCCCCGAGGATGCATGGAGGTTGTGCATACACAGCGCCCCTGCCACAGGCACGGTCTGTACTGTGAGCTCAAAAAATGTCCCTGCTCTTTGGCTCCCCCTTTATCTCAGCTACTGTCTGAAGGGGTCCTTAAATACCTGTACCCAGCATGGGAAGCTCCCAAGTGTGCTTCCAGAACATTTCACACAGGCCCTCTCATTTGAATCCTGACTCCCACATGAGACGTGCTCAGGAGCCGGCAGGTCACGTGACGAGTCAGTAGCCCAGCCAGCCCTCAATGCTGGTCTGGTTCCTGTCCTCAAATCCCCAAATATCTCAGGTTTGCAGCAGTAAGGGTGGCATAATTGAGCCCGTTGAGTTTGTGAGGGCCTGAACTAGAGGAGGAGCAGTGGGGATAAGGAGAAATGGGCATCAGGAATACCGGAGGAGGCAAATCGGCCAGGCAGCATCAGGCAAGTCAGGGGCAATGGCCACCAGTTTCTGGCTTGATGGAGTGTGGTCAGTGAGGCGTGGACGAGGGGAGCACCCGGGTTCAGTGTTGTGTGGTGGGACAGCGGGATGGAAGTAGACTGAGGGCCATCAGAGAGCACTCTAGATCAGGATGGGAGACACTGGAGTCAGGAGTCATCACGGAGTCACCTTGTGGAGGCCCGTGGAGGCTGCAGGAGTCTGACTTCCCATGTGGGGAGAGTCTAGAAGGAGAGGAGGCAGCAGGCACAGAATCCTGGGGAGTACTGACACATTCGGAGGTGGGCCGAGGTCTCCAGGGAGAGACACAAGTGAATGCCCAAGCAGAACCAGGGGAAAGTGGTGTGACAGAAGCAAAACAACATGTTGAAGGGAGTGGGCAAGTGCGGAAAGACCCAGAGAGTCCGTAACATGAGCACAGAAAGTGATTGAACTCCAGTTTAATCATGGAGCCTGGAGTAGCTTTTCCTGGTATCAGTGAAGACAGAAGAAAAGACGAAAACTCACCATCAGGAAATGATGGGTAGCCAACCTGTTGGCAGAACTTAGGAGGAATGCCCCCTAATTATGAAGCCAGGGGTGGTGGTGGCATTTTTAGCACCCACCCTGCCTTTTGAAACACTCTCCCAAGAGATCTCAAAAGCTGCTGTGTCTCTCCTTGTGTCTCTCCTGTATCTGCACTGTGAGGACCAGACCCTATGAAGGTTCTGGTGTTAGACTCTGGGGCTCAAATGAGGTGGGCTTGTTGGTGCTACAAGGTCATGGCCCTGACTCCCTCCTTGCTTTATTCCCTTTTGCTCTCCATGAACCTGGTCTCAGCTGTGGGGATTAAAAGGGGAAAACCACACTGCAGGGCCATGGGTGACACCACAGCAGCGACTGGGGAGCTTATGGAGATCAATATTTGTTGAGTGGATGAATGCGTAAAGGAATGAATCAGTACCCCAAAGGGGAAAGTGCATTTGGTGAACAAAAGTTGAGGTGGTGAGACCCAGCCATTCCCCTCACCAGGAAGTGATGGCTTTCACTGTTGAGACTGAGGGTCACGACATTTTTTTTTTTAACTAAGGGACTTCCCTTACCTATCCTAACCCTCTACCATTCCCAAGCTGTTCTTTCAAGTGGCCAGGAATACTGGTTTCTTCTGTCCTTCACCCTGCCATACCCATTCGGTTGACTGCACATCCCAGAAAAGTTCCAGGCAGAAAGGAGGGGGAAGTGATGGCAGCGTCGTGAGACCAGGGAGGTGTCCCTACAAAAGGGGGGAAGAGGTGGCCCTACCAGGGTGCACACGAGTTTGTAGTTTGTCGTTGCTGTGTTTCTGTTTGTATGAGTCCACTTTTTCGTAGTCTCAGGAGAGCTGTAAGCCTAGAAGATCCCACCTCCATACAACAGAGCCCCCTCTGCTGGTACCTGCGGGAAGGTGGGAGGTGCTGGGAACCCAGGCACCAGAATTGTCCACACATTGTCACCTGACGACCTTGTGTGGGGTGGAGGGAATCCATGCATCCAGTTAGAAACCATCTTCTTGAGGATGAGTTTATTGATCAGAAGCAACAGAGGACATGACAAAATACCACAGAAACAAAGGAAAAGAATCATCCTGACTCAGTGGGAGCGCATGCCCCTTTAAAAGGCCATCTGCAACATCCGGAAGAAAACTGTCTTCCTCAACAAGGAGTCTTGTGTGTAATAGGAGCAGAGGGAGCAGGAGGGGAGCACGTTCCAGTGGAGACGGAGGGAGGGGAGGTGGGAGGGAGGGTAGAATCCCAGGAAAGCTGAAAAGGTAACTGCAGACTTGAAGCCCATAGAAGAGACAGCAAAGACCCGAGGTGTAACTAAGGTGGGTATGATTGAGCAAGAAATGTGGAAATGGACTTGGAAATAATGCCAGAAGACAGAAGTGAGGGATTTTTTTTTTTTTAAAGAAAAAGAAATCAAGATATGGAGGACAGAAAATAAAAATCCAGCTTAAGAATGATAAAACTAAATTACTGGTGTAACTGGAGGCTGAAAGTGTGTATCACATTCCGGACAAATTCATGACCAACGCTTTGAGTTGTAGAATATAAAATAAACTCTTCTAAATATCCATGAGTCCCAAGGAAAACAACACAACAATCACCCGGTGATGTACAAATCAAAACCAGCCCGTGCTACCAAAAGAAAAATAACGGGGGAGTATATATAGAATCTTGAGCAAATTCTGAATTGTTTGAGAATTTTATACCCACACACGTTGCACGAAGGTAAAAAATGGCATTTTCCGAAATGTAAGGATTCAGAAAATATACGACCCATAAACCCTGCTTGCTTGATTGATTATGTAATTTTGTTGAAGATGGATTAGGTTGCAAATGTCAAAAATATTCCTGGAAGAGATAATATATAGTGTTAAATGAAATTTAACAACAATAATCTGATTATATGACTCCAGGTTCTATTAACCAAATCCAGAAAATTGGAGGCAAGAGAAGTAAAATTTCCTAAATCCCTCACTTGAGGAAAAGGAGTGGGAAAGAACAGAATTAAGATAATATATTGTTTTATTCTGCACTTTTGATATTGAAATAAGTATAGTGTATACTTCAAATATAGTATATTCAAAGATTGCTTAAACACTAGGAGACTTTTTTTTAATGTTTATTTATATTTGAGAGAGAGAGTGAGACATAGAATTCAAAGTAGGCTCTGTGCTGTCAGCACCAAGTCCAAGGCGGGGCTCTGTCTGGAGCTTGAACCCATGAACCAAGAGATCATGCCCTGAGTTGGATGCTCAACCAAATGAGCCACCCAGGCACCCCAAACACTAGGAGACTTTTTTTTTTAAATTTTTTTACGTTTATTTATCTTTGAGACCGAGAGAGACAGAGCATGAACAGGGGAGAGGCAGAGGGAGAGGGAGACACAGAATCCGAAACAGGCTCCAGGCTCTGAGTTGTCAGCCCAGAGTCCGACGCGGGGCTTGAACTCACGGACCCTGAGATCATGACCTGAGCCGAAGTCGGCCGCCCAACCGACCAAGCCACCCAGGCGCCCCACTAGGAGACTTTTAAAACAGCATATATATTCCTTCCAAAGCACGAACAAACAGGAAAGAAAAAGTGCACGCAGCAAAAATGCAAACAAAGCTAACAAGAACCATAAAATTCAATATAATCGTCACTAAGTCAACAAATATATTCCTATTAAAAAGTTAAGATTTGCAAATAAGATTGTAAAAACTGCAATCAACTGCTTGTTAAAAACACATCTCAGACAAAATGAGAAAATGAACCACAGTAGTAAGGGGTCTGGTTTCTAAGTAGATACCCAAACAGAAAGGAAACAAGACTGGCAACAATTAACTGCACACAGAGATTCAGAAGAAAAGGACATAGTGAGATTTAAAGGGATATTTCGCACCAACAAAAGCATCAACATCTATTACAAGAGGTTGGACACACACTGCAAGTTTGCTGCTGTAATAATTACTTACAAACCCAAGAAAATCAACTGAAAGCAGTGAATCCAAATGACATTAGCTTATAAAAACCAACACTTTTTTTTTTTTTTGCCAGCAATGTCTACCTAGGAAATATGATAGAAGTATGATTCCATTTCACAAAATTAACTACAGTATAAAACTACCTCTTGATTTAAATTTTAAAACAACTAGAAAACTAATTTTTAAAATCAACAGGAATAAGCAATCATAAATAAAAACACCTATGATTTGGTTTTGAAATTAAAGTGATTTTTAATATAATTTGGAATAACAAGCAAAAAAAATCTTTTTTCAAAAAAATTTTATTTATTTATTTTAAGAGAGAGAGAGAGAGAGAGCAAGCAGGGGAGGGGCAGAGAGAGAGAGAGGGAGAGAGAGAGAATCCCAAGCAGGCTTCACACGGTCAGCACAGAGCCTGCTGTGGCAGGGAGAGGCTCATGAACTGTGAGATAATGACCTCAGCCAAAATCAAGAGTCAGACACTTAACCCACTGATCTACCCAGGCATCCCAAGGGGGCAAAAAAAAAAAAAAAAAAAAATCTTTAAAGCGATCACATCCCCTAGGACTGCATCTCCAGGAAATACTCAGTTATTGGGACAAGAAATTATGTACAGAGTCTCCTTCTTCATCACAGAATTATTTTAAACAGGGGACAGTTGGAAATAAACCAAATATACAAAAGAAGGGGCATAAAAATAAATTAGTCCATATGCTAGAATACTATGAAGCCACTAAAAACCAAAACAACTAAAAAATTTATTCTCCCGACAATATTTAGATTTAGACCTGCAGAAATGCTACCTGACAAAAGTCAAAGTTAAAAAAAGTAAACTATAATGAGTGCAAATCCAAATTTGTAAATATATCACATTTTTGATACGAATACCTGATATTGTGAACAATGGGTATCTTTGGATGATGTGTTTACATGTGACTTTTGTTTTCTTCCTCCTCCTCCCTCATTGTGCTTCCTCCCTTGTTTTCTAAAGAAAGAAAACATTGCACCTAAAATCGGAAAGGGGGACATTAAGGAAATAAGAGTCGGTTAGAGGCGACTATTAGATGGTGACTGGCGCCCCTGACGCAGGGTTTTATTTGCAGGACTGTAAGGCTAGGAGGGAGCAGCCTGAACGGACAAGAGAGAGGGAGCACAAAGGCAGGACTGGGTCCCCAGAGAGAGGATGGGTGACACATCGGGACAAATGGAAGCAATCACATAGACTCATAATGAATCCAAGGGGCATAGGTGTCCAGGAAGAACAAAACAAAAACAAAAAACAAAACACGTGAAGCCAGCACACTCCAAAGAGCTGACCCGCAAGGGACAGAACCCGCGGACTTGGAGACCCCAGCGTGGCGCGAGCCCGCACACCAAGCACCGCGGAGCAAGGCATGTTTTGCAGGGGGGGGGGGGGGGGGGGGCCACGGTGCTCAGCCAGCCGCGCCGACCATGAAACGTCCGCCGAGCTGGCCCAGACGCCTCATTAAGGCATCCGGGTCTTGGAGAAACATCCTAAGCAGGGACGCTGCTATTGGCTCCTGCTACTGGCATGATGTCACCATCCGCCAATCTGAAGTCAGTTGAGCCTCCCAGGCTAAGGAGTTAATGAAAGAGATAATTAACTCTTCCTAAACCAAAGGAGCCTGCAAAAACAGTGCCACTCATGTCTTACGGCTATTCTTTGCCAGGGTAGGGAAGGGTGAGGGTGAGGAAGTGGAATTGGAATTGGAAATGAACAGTAAAGACAGATAGTGAAACTCAAAAGTGTGAGATTTTATGGAAATTAACTCATGCTGTGTTTTGTAGCTTTTTAAATTCACTGGCTGTAAGACTTTTCCTTTGTTACTAAATAATCTCCCAATGCATAGTATTTAATAGCTGCAAAACTTTTCAACTTAATGGACATTCCATAAGTGCACCAGTGTATAAATCTATGCTATCATTTTTACTGGCTAAAAGGAATTGTATTGTATGTATAAAGAATAATTTATTTTAAAAGTGCCCAGGCCACTATTGAAAATAATGCTGCAGTGAACTATTGTATGTACATTGCATTGTAGGACACTCGTCCAATGAATTAATTAGGATAAATTCCTAGAAGTGAAATTCCTAGAAGTGAAATTCCTTTGTCAACATTACAATACATGTTCTCAGATTGCTCTCCAGAAATGTAAACAGTCTACGGGAATGTCCAGTTGTTTAAACCCTAAACAAACTTGTATGTTTTCAATCTCTTACATCTTTGATAATCTAGTACAAAATGATAGCTCATGAATCTCTTAATTCATTTCTTTTGTTATTAATGATGTTGACCATGTTTTCATGTATTCAATGGCCTTTTATATTTATTTTCTGAATTATCTTCTTTGCCCATTGTTATATCAGGAGGTTTGTCTTTTTCTAATCCATTTGCAAGATCTCTAATTTCCACTTGACAGTATTTTCTTGACTTTTTTTCCATCGGGGCATAGCAGGTGTATAGTTTTCCTTTATTATGCTATTTTGCCAGGCTTTTGTTTCTGTGTTCAGGTACTTTTGTAGTGCATCTGGACAACTGTCCTGTTTTTTCTGTGCTGTGGAATAGTTTATGTAGTATGCTCCTGGAAAGTTTAAAGAACCAGAGACATTATTGGAGGTAATTCTTTGACTACTTAAAAACTATCTGACATAATTTTAGTCAATTCAGTTCAATTATTCTGTTCTTTATTAAATTAAAATTTTTATTTTAGTTCAGTTAAAGTTTTAAATAAAACGTCATGAAAATTTCTTTGTCAAAAAGGGCTAGTATCCAAAATCTATAAAGAGCTCACCAAACTCCACACCTGAAAAACAAATAATCCAGCGAAGAAATGGGCAGAAAACATGAATAGACACTTCTCTAAAGAAGACATCCAGATGGCCAATAGGCACATGAAAAGATGCTCAACGTTGCTCCTCATCAGGGAAATACAAATCAAAACCACACTCAGATACCACCTTAGGCTAGTCAGAGTGGCTGAAATGAACAAATCAGGAGACTATAGATGCTGGCGGGGATGTGGAGAAATGGGAACCCTCTTGCACTGTTGGTGGGAATGCAAACTGGTGCAGCCGCTCTGGAAAACAGTGTGGAGGTTCCTCAGAAAATTAAAAATAGATCTACCCTATGACCCAGCAATAGCACTGCTAGGAATTTACCCAAGGGATACAGGAGTGCTGATGCATAGAGGCACTTGTACCCCAATGTTTATAGCAGCACTCTCAACAATAGCCAAATCATGGAAAGAGCCTAAATGTCCATCAACTGATGAATGGATAAAGAAATTGTGGTTTATATACACAATGGAATACTACTTGGCAATGAGAAAGAATGAAATATGTCCTTTTGCAGCAACGGGGATGGAACTGGAGAGTGTTATGCTAAGTGAAATAAGTCATACAGAGAAAGACAGATACCATATGTTTTCACTTTTATGTGGATCCTGAGAAACTTAACAGAAGACCATGGGGGAGGGGAAGGAAAAAAGAAAGAAAGAAAGAAAGAAAGAAAGAAAGAAAGAAAGAAAGAAAGGTTAGAGATGGAGGGAGCCAAACCATAAGAGACTTTTAAAAACTGAGAACAAACTGAGGGTTGATGGAGGGTGGGAGGGAGGGGAGGGTGGGTGATGGGCATTGAGGAGGACACCTGTTGGGATGAGCACTGGGTATTGTATGGAAACCAATTTGACAATAAATTTCATATTTAAAATAAAAAAAATCTTGGAAATGAAAAAAAAATTTTCTTTGTCAAACATTTACAAATTAGTAGTATTCACTTGGGTACAAATGCAAAATTCAAAAAGAAGACAGTACAAGTTAAGTTCCTCTCTTTTCTCTGTCCCCAAACATCTATATCCTCTTCCCATAGGCAAGCATCATTACTGGTTTATTATGAATCTTTCCAGAGATATACTAAAATAACAAAAGCACATCCTTTCTTTTAAGTACAAAATAGTCACAGATTCTAAATATCTTCATTTTGCTTTCTAAAAACATATTTTGAAGATTTTATCTTATATAACACGCAAGAGTTACCTCATTCTTTTTAAGACTGTATATTGTCTCATTGTATGGAACTTATAATTTACTTATGTACATCATTTTTTTAAAATTAAGGTTTTTTTCTAATATTTGCTTTTATAAATGATGCTACAGTAACTATCCTTACATGTAACTATCAAATCTGTGAATTGCTTTCTTTTGTTGTTATTTTTAAAAATTTTTTCTTTAACATTTATTCATTTTTGAGAGACAGAGTGCAAGTGGGGGAGGGGCAGAGAGAGAGGGAGACACAGAACTGGAAGCAGGCTTCAGGCTCTGAGCTGTCAGCACAGAGCCCAATGCGCAGCTTGAACTCACAAACCGTGAGATCATGACCTAAGCCAAAATCAAGAGTTGGACACTTAACTGACTGAGCCACCCAGGCACCTAGAAAACACATGCTTAATGATGAAATGTTGAAAGCTTTTTTCCTGAAGTCAGGAGCAAGACAAAGATGTTCACAATCACTGCCTTTCTTCAGTATCTTTTTGGAGGCCCTAGGTAATAGGATAAGGCAAGATAAAGAAATAAACGGCATAAGGGTTGAAAAGGAAAAAAATAAAACTCAGTATTTGTAGGTGATACAATTATTTGTGTAGATAATCAAAACAATTTACATATAAATTATTAATAAATGAGCTTGGCAAGAAACTAGAATTTGAAATTTAACAAAAGGCATTTCAACAAAAGACTTTTTCAGTAATACTGAAAGATTAAATATTTAGGAATAAATATAACAAAATATTTTGATGACTCTACACAAAATTATAAAAGGTTTTGAAACTTAAAAAAAAATCTCTCTGATTAAAAAAAGCTTTTGAAAAAATTGAAGAAGATCTAAATAAATGACAAATATACCATGTTCATGGATTGTAATATTCAATCAAAATTGATAAGATGTCAGTTCTACCCCAATTGGTCTATAGATGCAACACAATTCCAGTCAAAATTTCACATGATTTATAAAAATAATACTGGGTAGATTTTAGAGTCAAATGTAAAAATCAAAAAGTCCTTTCAAATGTGAAATAAAATAAGTGAGTATTTTTAAAACCTTGGTGGAGGGAAATAAACAAGGCACACACAAATATTTATAATGAAAAGACTGATGAACTTGACTACGTTAAGATTAAGACGTTTTGCTCACCAAAAGAAGTCATTAAGAAAGTATTCATACAAGCAACAGAGTGGGAGAAGATATTTGCAAAACCTAATCCAACAAAGGGCTTGAATTTAGGATCTATGAAGAAGTAAAGATGGGCTTTAGTATAGTTCTCTAAAACCCAGACCAAAATGGAACACGAAAAGAAACGTTTTCATTTGCTATATGTATTCTTTCCCCATTCAGAGAACCAAAAGCCCGGGGTGGGATGATTTGGAGGGAACCAGAACCCTCATTATTCATAACTGGGCATTTGCTTCTGCACTGAAGTGTCTTTGCTCTGCATTTTGTGCGGCTGACCACGTTAGGAGCAAGTTGGATGCTGAACACTGTCTAGGGTGGTGCACTGTTCTCTCCTTATGCAAAGGTAACTAGGAGCAAGAATTATAAACAACGTTAATAGTCTAATTTTGCAAATCCATATTTAAAAAAATTGCTACGATGAACATGTATTTTAAAATTAGAGGGGCGCCTGGGTGGTGCAGTCGGTTAAGCGTCCGACTTCAGCCAGGTCACGATCTCGCGGTTCGTGAGTTCGAGCCCCGCGTCAGGCTCTGGGCTGATGGCTCAGAGCCTGGAGCCTGTTTCCGATTCTGTGTCTCCCTCTCTCTCTGCCCCTCCCCCGTTCATGCTCTGTCTTTCTCTGTCCCAAAAATAAATAAACGTTGAAAAAAATTAAAAAAATAAAATAAAATAAAATTAGAAAACAAAATTCTAAGCCTTATAATAAAGTGTGAAGCAGCAGGGTGGCGGTACCATGATGTAAAATATCGACTATGGTAAAACCCCCATCCGCCTTCAAAATATCTTTCCTGGGTTCATACTTCCATATTTGAAGTGTTACCATATGCTTCCTCCAGTTCAAGAATTCCACTCTCCCTGTGGGTTCCCCTTTAAAAATTCTAGATTCATATTCAGCTCTTGTGTTAGCCGTTCTAAATCATTGTCTCCATCAGGTGCTTTAGGAAATACAGGAGTGAGAACGATTGTTTCCTGAGTCACAGAAAGCCTCTCAGAGGGGTTGACAACCGTGCTGGGATTTAAAAGGTAAATGGGAGCCAGCCAGCCAGAGATGGTGGAAGTCACTGCAGCCATGAGGAAGGACAGTATATGCAAAGGTGAGTGGCTGGAAATTGTGTGGCATCTTTGGGGAGCCAACTGTATTTTGTTGTAGCTTGAAAGGTGTTCAGTGTGTAGTGTGTGTGTGTGTGTGTGTGTGTGTGTGTGTGTGTCAGGGGTGAGGTGCAGAAGGGCAGAGTGCTGTGCATGCAAGGCACTGGGGACACACAGAGAGGTTTAGATTTTTTCCTGTAGGTGCTGGGGAGCCATTGAAGGTTCTAAGGAAGGTCAAGGTGTGATCAGGAGCAGATTTCCCCTTTTTCTCTTTCCCCAGCCCCTAGCCCAGTGAGGTTATTCTCTGTGTGAGGAAAGAATGGCCATAATGGCTTGGCTTCCACAGCCATGATGCTCATTACTTAAAGAACCACAGTCACTCATGGTCCTTGGAAGGACTTGCCTGGTGTCATCCCTGGGGAGCTGAGGGCATCATTGGAGTCCTCAGAGTCTCAGCAGCCAGGATGATGTCATGCTTTATGTGACTTGAGTTGTTCCCCCAGGGACAGCTCTCACTGTAGCGGAGAGTGCATGCCCACAGGCTGAAGAAAGCCAAAGATGACTAGCTGAGATACAGGCTGAGGTAAATGCCCAGAAGCGGCTTGTGATGTTTTGTTGAATGTTTCACATGAAGTTGACAGTGGCTTCCAATCTCTCCATTTCCAGATCAGCTCTGCTAGGGAAAATGGTAGTAAGTCCTTCTGTGCCAGACTTCTGACATAGGTCCTATTCCCTTTGGCCTGTTGGGCTCCTCTGTGCACTCCTTTCTCGTCTTCCTCAGCATCCATGAAGGCAGACATTAAATTATGACAGATTCTAGCAGCTCATCTGGGGAATAGTTGTTCAGAACTTGAAACACATAACCCATAAAGTAGTAAAAGTTTGCTTCTCTTGCCTTGGAATGAATCCATCTACTGTCTCTATCCCCAAAAGTTTCCTTCTTCTCCGCTTCCCTCTTCCCAGGATGTTTCTGGTACATTCTGAATTCACAGCCTGCTGGATTAATCCCCAACATGTGTTTTGTTGAAATGTACCACCCAAAGGAAAGAAGGGAGCAGACGAAACAATACACTGTCTTCCTTCTTTCTTCTTTCGGACTCCTTAGGAGTCACAGCAACAGCCCTGGTCAGGGGTCTTAGGTGTGACCCAGCTCAACCTTTTCATCTCACAGGCTGGGAACTTGAATCCTCCTACCTTTCTCCCTCTGAGGGAACCCCCAGGAATCCCGTGCATCAAGTGCTGTGACCAAATTCTTGTGAAAAGACTGGGATTTCTGAGGCCAGTTCATTCCCTGTCATGTGTTTCTTCGTGGTGTATTCATGCCTTCCTTAATCCCATAGTGTTTGAGACTCTGCCAGGCAGTGAGATTCACAGAGTTTAAAAATTTCAGAAGTTCTTGGGCTCAAGAAGCTCACGGTCTAATGGAGAGAAGGTAAAATACATTGTGAATGTTTAGTGTCAACATTCTGCTTGAGGCCAGAGAGGAGGAGGGGAAATGGGGAAGGCAGGGGGCACCCTATAAGGGGGCAGAAAGAATGAGCAGGAGGGGCGCCTGGGTGGCGCAGTCGGTTGAGCGTCCGACTTCAGCCAGGTCACGATCTCGCGGTCCGTGAGTTCGAGCCCCGCGTCAGGTTCTGGGCTGATGGCTCAGAGCCTGGAGCCTGTTTCCGATTCTGTGTCTCCCTCTCTCTCTGCCCCTCCCCCGTTCATGCTCTGTCTCTCTCTGTCCCAAAAATAAAAAAAAAAAAAAAAGAATGAGCAGGAGAGGGTGGCCTGGAAGAAGAATGGGGTCATGACCTGCACTGTCTGGATTATAAACTACTTGAAGCCTTTTGGATTTCTGAATTTTGTTTCTATAATATCAACCTACACAAAACATTCACTCCTGGGATTGGTGCAGCGTGGAGTCTTGGAGCCAGCAAGCCTTGGCTCGTTGTCTGGCTCTTTCCTGTACATAGCAAGGTGACCTTGGCCAAGTTAGTGAACCCCCTTGGGACTCAGTTTCTTTATCTGTAAAACAATAATTGCCTTCCCTGCCAGATAGGTTTGTTCTGAAAGTTAAATGAGATAATCTATGTCAAGAACCCAGCAGAGCGCCTGACTCACGCAGGAATCAGTATGTAGCAATGTTGCTGGTGTTCTCTCAGGCTGGGATTCCAAGAAAATAGGCCCAAACACTCCCACATTCTAAGGTGAGGAGGTGGGACCCTGATGCAAGGGCACTGACACCTTGTTTAGCCATCCTCAGCCGACCGCCCTTTTTCAACTTGTAAGAGAAGCTGGAAACCAAAAAGTAGGGCTGAGGTGAGAGGGAGGATTCCTTGGAGGAGTGTTGTGGGGATCCTGTGGGTTCCACCCTCCCTCCCAACCCCCCAGCTCCCCTACCCCCATGCTTCCACCACCACTGAGAATGAACTATGTGTGCCCTTCTCTTATCCCAAGACCAAGGGAAGGAATTTTGCAGGGGCCCCCTAGAATACTTCCTATATGAGCCCAGAGGTCACAGTGGGCTGGCATCTCAGTATTGCTTGAGGAATCAGACTAGGAGGGTCCACACTTGGCCAGCACCTCTGATGGCAGAGAGAGGCTGCTGCATGGGGGACAGGATGGCTTGTCAGAACAAAGCACAAGGGAGAATCTCACATGTGATGTGGTCAGCGTGACAAGCTTTCTAGGGTTGCCTTAGATTCCATCCAAGGGGGCCGCCTGGAGGGGAGAGGGGCCCTAGATACAGAAGCTGGTGTGTATCTCCCTTACCCAGAGGCTGCTAGAGCAATCAGTTACAGAGGCACCCATCCACCCACCAGAAAGGAGCTGCAAGGGAGAAAGGCCAGAAATGGGAGTGGGCGCTCTTTGAAGAACCCTCCCAAGTGCTCCAAAGGAAAAGCCAGTTCTGACGCCTGCGAGGCCCAGAGAAGACAATTCATCATCATGACTGAGGCATCCTCAGAAGACCCTTCTCCTCCCCCCCCGCCCCAGGGGGGAAAGAAAGCAAGGCAGAGACCTGGAGAGGAGCTGACCCTGGCCCCAAACACCCCCAGGATGGAGGGAGACAGAAGTGGTAACTTCTAAAAAGTTGGAAATCTTTATGGAACATACTGAGGCTGCTTTAGAAACTGAGAAGAGTGTACACGGAAAAGTTGTGGGATTTGCTGGGATTTTCATCCCGGAACATTGACTGTCACAAGATATATTTGTTCACTTGCATTTTTAAAAAATGTTTATTTATTTATTTTGAAAGAGAGAGAGCATGAGTGAGGGAGAGTCAGAGAGAGAGAGAGAGAGAGAGAGAGAATCCCAAGAGAGCCTCACTGTCAGCGCAGAGCCCCATGCAGGGCTCAAACTCATGAACCATGAGATCATGACCTGAGCCGAGATCAAGAGTCAGAGGCTTAAAGCGATGGAACCACCCAAGCGCCCCGACTGCATTTTGATTTTACTATTAGTTCACTGAATACACCACTTAAGAAAGCCAGTGCCTTACACATGCTGACCTCTCAGCCTGAAATGTCCTCCTCACCCCTACCCCCCACCCTGTTCCTGCATCTAAATGCAAGCCCATCACGGTCTCCTTTAGAAAGTCTCTCTTGACTCTCCTTGTCCCCTGCTTTCCTTTGCGGAGAGAGAAAGGCCACACCCGCACACCTGTTTGATTCCAGGACAAAAGCTCCCCAATACCCCAGCCTTGGGGGAAGAGACTATTCTTTATAATAATTCTTTTTTTTTTTTGCCACTCCCACACAGTGTTGTTTCATCAGATTTATTTAGTGTAATTTACCAACGATAAAATAAACTCATTTTAAGTTCAGTGAGTTTTAACAAATATATAAACCCATGGCCATCACTACCACAATCAAGATATGGAATGTTTCTCTCATCTCAGAGTTCCCTTGTCCCTTCCCTAGATAATCCTCACCCCTGCCCGGCCCCAGGCAACCCCGATCTGCTTTCTATTTTTTTTTTAATTTTGTAAACTTTTATTCAGTTTTGAGAGACAGAGAGAGACAGAGCACGAATGGGGGAGGGGCAGAGAGCAAGGGAGACACAGAACCCGAAGCAGGCTCCAGGCTCTGAGCTGTCAGCTCAGATCCTGATGCAGGGCTCAAGCACCCAAACCATGAGATCATGACCTGAGCCGAAGTCGGACGCTTAACTGACTGAGCCACCCAGGCACCTCTCCGATCTGCTTTCTAATACTCCAGATGAGCTCTGTCTTTCCTAGAGCTTCTTGTAAGTGAAATTGTACATGACAATTCAGGTTTAATCAAGAAAAAAAATCTGTCTAGATAAGAAAAAGCCAATTTCTTTCTGGAAAATGAGAAAGTCGGTTTAAAATGTGAGTTGTTCTCAAACCAATATTTATTCTCCCTGGAAAGTAAACCCACTGAAATATAATCTTTCTGATTATATTTTCCAATTAGCTGAAAATCTCTGCCTCCTTCTCCATCGTCCCTCCTCCAGTCTATCTGTTTCCATTTTCCTTTGATGTCTTATTTATTTTGCTAGAATATAAAAATGTTATTGGCATTCTGTTTATGGGTATGTCTAATTTCCTTGGATTTGGATACAAATTGATTTTGCACGGGCTCATACATCTTCAAGACTGCTTTGCTTGCATTCGGACTACTCATCAATCTAACATGTTTTCAAAGACGTTAAGCGACTCGAAGTGGATTCCAAACGAAATGAATGAAATTCACCATGGTTTTTGTCATCGTGGCAAGGTTGTATGCATTTCTTCCTTTTCTGCCTTTCTTTGTAACCTACCTTTACAGTCTTCTGCGTCCCTAGTGTCCCTTTAACCTAAATTCTGTAGGGGAGGTACTGGTTGCTCCCCTCCCAACCCCCACCCCCCATACATTCCTGAGTGGGATCAGGAGGCAGTGTGCCAGGTGACTCCAGAGATGAATCCATCTCCCTGGTTCCAGCAACTTCTATGTACAGACAAGAACCGGATGCCTGGCTGGTAGCCCCCCTCTCCCAATCCCCAGCCCTCTGACAGCCTGTGGTAGAGGTGCTTTTGTTAGCTGCTGCAATCACCAGAGGAGGAATCTCGCTGAGGGGTTCAGCCCCTGGGAATTCTGCACGGGAGGAGAAATAGCTCTAGTGCTAGGGGCCAAGATGTGCATAAAAGCAAATATTCTCCTGTCCCAGGCTTTCTTCTTTTTTACCTAATCCAATGGAAGTGTTCTGCCATTGGCAATTAAATTTTGTCCCAAGGCGTTGTTTGCAGTGAGCACAATGTTGCTGTGTTACGAGTGGTGGCTGACCCCGATGGAGTACCTGTGTGGGATGTCTGCTCAGGTCTCCACAAAGGCCGCACTCTGAGAATGGTACCCGTGCAGATTCATACCATGCATCCCAGCCCTGGCCCAGATCCTTGACATCAGATACCCACACCTGATTGAAACTGGGCCAGACGGATTCTCTTGCTTGAATATTTGAAACTGGGATTGAAAGAGGGGCTAACAGGTCTCTCATCTCAGGAAACATGGGATGACCAAGGCTCAGGAAGCAGGGTCTAGCATGGAGATGGAAGGAAATAGCCTTGGATATAGATGCAGATGTGGATAGCAGTGAGCACGCGGTGTGAGGGGCACATCCATATAAGGAGAGGGGAGGCAGGGAGAGAGGGGCAGAGGCACAGAGGGAGGGAGAGAGGGGATGGAGGGAGGCTGCTCAGATTCTGTTGGCTTCCGTCCCCAGTTCCAGCCCAGCTGTCCCTTTGTGTTGGTTTCTGCGTGATATTCCTGTAAACGTGAATGAACTTCCTGTTTATGCTTGAGGTAGTTTGGAGTAGTATCCTGCTATTTTGCATCCAAAAGATTCTGAAAAGGTTGCACCCGGGGCCTCAGGAAAGTTGCACACAACCACCTAAGTGGGCCATTTCAGGGCTTGGAAACAGTAAGGATTCCACCATCCTGGAACAGGGAAGAGTGTTGAATGGAGCACAGACCGCACCAGCCGGTGAAATCAGTGTCAGGGTTTTGGGAACTTGGACAATCTTCCTCCCGAGCCAGAGGCCGTAGCAGGCTCCAAAAGGCCATGTTGAAGGATGTCTGACTGTGCCGGCTCTTCGCTGGGACTTCAGTGAGGTGCATGGAGGCATGTACCAGTCTGCGGCTGCCCAGCTTACTGTGGAGGGGGGAAACGGGGCGGTTATGCTGCTGGGCTCCTGCGTGTCCTCTGTGCTGATGGGAGAGGAGCTGAGACCACCCGGGTCCACTCTCAAAGTGGACTCAGCCAGCGGCAACACATAACACGTGCAGCAGCCTGCATTGAGAACTGAATGCGGTGCACCACTTATGAAACAGGGAGGTCCTGGTGCTTGGAAAGAAGTCACCCGGGATGCACCGGGGGCATGGGGGGACCCTGAGCCTTTGATGCTTTCTCCAAGTCTGTCTGCTGTGCCCTCGTGCTGGGCAGAAGTGGTGATGCCTGTGCCGTGAAGCACAGTTTAGGACCCGGTTTGGGATGCTCCACTGGGCTAATGAGGCGAAAGAGACTGTGACCACTGCCCTCTCCACCCTAAGGAGAAACACGTGGAGAAGCCAGACACAGCCCTCAGGTGTCTGTCTAAGAAACTGAAGCCTCCCAGACATGGCCCACCTCTGGCTGTCCAGTGTAGCCAGCTGTCTAGAAAAGGCTTCCAGCAAATCGAGCTTCCCTAAATTAAATCAGCGGGCTGCCACTTGAGGTTTTATAGGCATTACGCTGCCAGGAAAACCGCACAGGGTCTTTAGAGCAACACAAATTCACTGCGCAGGGCTTCTCAGTCCCCGAGTCAAGCCCAGACCCAAGCTCAGAAGCTACGGGCTCCCTTCAGAAGATCTTCACGACCCCCTCGCCAGCTCCTCTCCAGTCTTCTCCCAGGGGTGGCTCTGGAGGGCCCTGGACAAGGCCACATCCCCAACGGGCAGAGCGTGGACTGGCTCCATCGAGTAACCAGGGACCTGCAGGAGTCAGCGCTTGACGGCCACAGCTTTGTCAGATACCCAGCCGCCGACACATGCCGCCCTGGATTTTTCCCTCCTTGTCCACATTTAAGTGGGACCTTCACGTTAATTACCCAGTCTCTCTCCCAGTGTTCGCTATCAGATAGGATATGATGGTGGATTTTTATCATTTCCTCTATGGGCAGGACCAGCTCGAGACTGACTTGGAGGAGAAAGAGGCCCTGTGTAGGATCAGGGCCTCCACGAGAGGAGGTGAAGGCATTCACCTTGGCGGGCATGTCTGTGCTGTGTGATGTGACCGCACCACCATGACATGAGGCAGGGGCTCCCAGCCCTGATATGGCTGGTTGATTTTGTTCTCTTGGGGATTTTGCATTGAATCAGAGAGAGAGCTAATGGATTTCCCTGTGTGGCCCAACAGCAAAGGATACCAGCTCCAGCAGAAGGCAATGGGGTCCTTGATGGCTGTGAGAAAGCCACATGCGTGGAGCAGCAGAGACTGCAGTCTACAAAGAAGGGCGCGGCTTTACAGAGAGAGATGGGGACAGAGAGAGAAACAGAGAGAGACAGACAGACAGATAGAGACAGGGAGACACATTCTGATTCATGACTGCTTTCCTGGTTCTTGTTTTTGGGGAGAAGGTGTTGTACTCTTTGCTTTGGTTTCCATGAAATATCCCGGACACTCCTCTTACCTTCAAACAAACAAACAAAACAAAACAAAACAAAGCAACCCCAAAATCCACCTTTTAGTTTTGAAATAATTCTAGATCTGGAGGAAGTTGCAAAAATAGTATAGAGAAGTCCCATGTACCCCTCACTGTTTCCCCCATGGTTGCAATTCACATAACGATAGTACAACATCAAACCAGGAAATTGACATTGGTGTAACGTGTGTCATTTTTTTTAATAAAAAAATTTAAATGTTTATTTATTTTTTAGAGAAACAGAGTGCAAGCAGGGGACGGGCAGAGAGAAACAGAGACCCAGGACCCAAAGCAGGCTCCAGGCTCTGCGCTGTCAGCACAGAGCCCGATTCAGGGCTCGAACCCACAAGCTGTGAGATCATGACCTGAATCGAAGTTGGACGCTTAACTGGCTGAGCCACTCAGGCGCTCCTGATGTGTGCCCTTTTATCATATGTGTAGATTTGCAATCAAGATATAGAACTAATCCATCCCATAATCATCTTCTTGTTATCTCTGTGTAGCCACACTTCCTCCCACTGTTCCTAATCCCTGGCAACTACCAATCTGTTTTTCACCTCCATAATTTGAGAATATGCTACAAGTGGAATCATATAGTTTGTGGCCTTTTGAGGCTGACTTTTTTTTACTCAGCATAATTCCTTGGGATGCATCCAACTTGTTATGTGTCTCAATCGTCCATTCACTGTTCTCGCGGACTAGTGTTCCATGGTACGGAGGTACCATATTTGTTTAACCATTCACCTCTCAAGGGACACGCTGGTTTTTTACAGTTTGGGGTTATTACAAATAAAGCTGCTTTGAGCATTTGTGTACTACGCTTTTTTTGTGAACATGTTTTCATTTCTCTGGGAATAATGCCCAGGAGTACAATTGCTGGGCTGTATGGTGAGTTCGTGTTTTGTTTTGTTTTGTTTCAAAGAACTAATAGACCCTTTTCTGGAGTGGCTGCACCATTTTACATTCACACCAGCTATCTATATGAGAGTTCCAGTTTCTCCTCATCATTATCAGCATTTGATATTGTTGTTTTTTTATTTTACTTGTGCTAATCTCATCGTGGTCTTAAATTATATCTCTCTTATGGCTAGTTTTCATGCATATATTTGTTGTTGGTATATTCTCATTGATGAAATGTCTCTTCACATCTTTTGCCCCATTTTTTCCCCTTGGCAATTGTATATTTCTTACTACCCCCAAATTCAACACTCATCTCATTAAACTTATTTGTAAAACACTGATATATGAAGTGGGGGTGGGACGGGAGAGGCTACCTGCTTCTTGCATGTCTGCAAAGAAAGCTCTTTTTGGATGACAATACCATGTGCAGATCTGAGCATAAGCGCATGACTGTTATTCTTAGCCATAAGCTAATAAAAAAAAAAGGAAGAACACATTTCTAAATCATACTATGTTTATACCATAGTCACATTTTAGTTGGCAGAACTGCTCCCAGGACAGACAGGGCAGAGATCTGTCACGCAGGGAAAAGTAAGTGAAGGTTTTTGTAAAGCTGGAAGAGAGAAGTACTACGCTCACACGGGCATTGCTACAGCAGCCTCTGACAATGGTGCGGGGAGTGGGGGGGCGGGGACCAGCGGACAGGAACCAGGGGCCCTCCAGCGGTCATTGGCCCATGCGTTTGCTCTGACGCCACTGCTGTTTCTCAAGTGAGAGGCAGCTCCTCCCATCACATTTTCGTCTCTGTTATCTTCTTGAGGGTCTGTCGAAATCAGGGAGTTATGGCATCAGACTGTTTCTTCAGGAGGTTTCTACCTGCCTTGCTCCTTTTAATCAAGCCTTCCTGAAGGGCTGTGCCATTCGCATGGGAGAGGTCTGTTGGGTCTTTGCCTATATTCTGAAGGTGACTGTTTGGCTCAGGTCCCAGCTACAGTACCTTCCTCTGGGAGTCAGATGTATGTCCTCCCCATTCTCTAAAGGGTGTGTGTGTGTGTGTGTGTGTGTGTGTGTGCTCCCTGTTAAGCTCTGATATAAATGCTCCTGTTTTGTTAAGTTTGAAACAGGTTTCTGTTACTTGCAAACTCGTGGATAGTCTACTTTGAATTCAACCATAATAATAGCTAACATTTATTGAGCACATACTTTGCATCAGGCACTGTTCTTTGCTTTTTTCTTTTCTTTGCTTTTTTTTGAGAGAGGGTGCAAGTGAGCAAGGGACAGAGAGAGAGAGAGAGAGAGAGAGAGAGAGAGAAGCGTGGCTCACCTGAAGTGGGGCTTGTGCTCGCCCAATGTGGGACTCAAACTCACAAACCATGAGATCAAGACCTGAGCTCAAGTCAGGTGCTTAATGACTGAGCCATCCAGGCACCCCTCAGGTAGTGTTCTGACTCATAGGGTTTAGCCCCCTTGATAAATGTTGTTTTTATAAACACCATATGTTGTTGTTCCAAACATTAACCACCATTACAATTAGTTTACAACTACTTACCAGCATAAACAGCTTTGGCAATCCAGGATTGCCTAAATTTGAGCTGGCTAAGTGTTATTTGTATTTCAGTTGACTGAAAAATCTAAGATGCACCTGGCTGGCTCAGTCTGTACAGCATGCTACTCTTGATCTTGGGATTGTGAGTTCAAGCCCCACATTGGGCATGGAGCAGACTTTAAAAAAAGAAAGAAAGAAAGGAAAGGAAAGGAAAGGAAAGGAAAGGAAAGGAAAGGAAAGGAAAGAAAAAATGAGAGTGCACGAGTCATGATAGCCATTCCTCAAGTGAAATAGCACTGCTCGGACATTGTTTTAGAATTATATAGTACGCACATTTTTTTTCGTTTTAGGTAAATATCTGACAATGTTCAATTCAATAAATTATATAGAAGAAACCTCCCAAACTTTAGTCTAAAAAAGGGCACAAAATAAAAGCTCATTTATTTTACATTGTGTAGTTTTTAGAAATTGCACCGGTGTGAGTGTAACAGCCTGCACGTGCAGTGATCAGATAGTCTGAATTCTTGTACAAGGCAAGGACCATATTTCCTGAAGTTTGGAAAGCGACCAGAGGTTTGTTGAGGGTCCCCAAGGCGAATGTGCAGCTAGCCTTGTCGTAGAACTACCTCTGCGACAGGCAGGGCCCCCTGGGGGCCTGGGCACTGACCTCTGGGTCCCAGGAAGTGTAAGTGTGACCTGGTGAGCCAGGTCATTGAACAGGGACTGCCCTTATATGCCTGGCTTTTGGATAATCAGCCACCTCTGCTGCTGTTTCTTTCCACACTTCAGCATCAACCGGAAGATGTGGAGCCCCCTTTCCCACACGTTAGACACTCGCGTTTCCACCCTTGGAACGGGCGGGTGAATGGAGTCCCACAGTGTAGCCAGGCCGCACATGTGTGTCCAGGGGATGGCCTCATGCACCCATCTGAGTGTCATTGCCACAGTGTACCACGAGCTGTGAAAAGTGACAGCAGAGCAGTGTCGCTGATCTGCTCCTCATGGGCCCCTAGTCCCTTTGATGTCCAGCTGCTGCATTTAGATGGATTGAACGCAGACAGCTGGCTCGCCCGCAGCCGATGCAGCAGGCCCAGGGATGGCCTCTGCTCACCCACCTTCCTAGTGGAGCTCGTGACACCTTCGGACACTGGGGTGTAAGGAGCACGCCGTCCAGCTCCTTCCCCGCCATCTCTTCCCTGATGGCAACCCCACCCCTCTGAACCTCCCAGCTTTGACCTTGCTGATTTCTCTCCTCACTCTTTTTATCCTTTGGACTCGATGCTTGGCACCTTTTCTACAATAACTGATTCTTTCTCTCTTCCACCTGGGTACTTTATGCCATCTTGGGGAGGCTCTGGGACTCTCCCATCTGGTAAGGCTGGTAGAGGGGCTCCATGTGGCTTGCCCACCCTCCCTCTTCCAATATTACTGCCCCCCCATTCAAATCTAGGCCTCACCACTTTATGGGAGACTGTGCGAGTTACCTTGACCATTTGACTCCGTTTCTTGTATAAGTGGGGTGGCGAATCCCTTTCTCACCAGCTGTAGTGAGATTTACTGATTATATATATATGATATATATGGTCCATCACAACGTAGTGTGTATATATATATATATATATATAGTCCGTCACAACATAGTATATATACATTATATGTGTGTGTGTGTGTGTGTGTGTGTGAGTATATGGTATATATGGTCCATATATATATATATATATGTATATATATATAGGGTCCATCACAAGGTAATACAGATATAGATATAGATATGGTCCATCACAACATGGTGTGTATATATATAAATATATATACACACACACACACACAGATATACATATATATAGTCCATCACAACGTAGTACTCAAATGGTAGCTAAGTGACTCTAGAAACAAGGCAGCTTTCTGCATTTCCCTTCTCCCCCTCCTTGGTCTCCGGTTGTGATGTCCTGTCCTCCCCCCGCCGGGTCCCAGCCCCCTTCTCCTATCAGTCAGTGAGGGGGACTCTGAGCACTTCCCTCCCCTAGTAGCAGAGTATCTCTCATTGGCTGCCATCACCATGGCAACTCACTGTCTCCTCCCCGCACCCCACCCCCCTTTCCAGAGCAGCAGATTGTGGAGTTCCAGACTTCTCAGCGCTGGAAGGGAGGAGGGGGGAGGGGAGAGAGGATGCCTTGACTGCAAAGGCGGCCACCGGGTTCTGGTTTACTTGGATTCCTGATACCAGCCTGGGAGGCAGTGTGGCCTCTATTATCTCTGCACATCCAGGAAACCATTTAGATACCCATAGGCACTCTTGATTCCGTTTAAAATGAGACAGCCCCGGGCCTGGGGGGGTGGGGCTGGGTTCATGGCTTGTGGCGTGTGTGATAAGCATGTTGTTCCAACAAAAGAAGGGTTTTCATCCCACTGCCTTTGCAGGGCCGCTGGGGGTTACAGGACAGGACACGCGTGAGCAAGCATTGTGAACTCCAAAGGCTGTCAGGGGTCGTTCGTTATTCTGGTCACTCCCTCACCGCTACTCGGTGTGGTGGCCCAGAGTGGGGCAGTCTAATGGGTGCTTTCTTCTCTTGATGCGAAGTGGCTGGTTTGGAGATATAGGTCCACACGGGGCCCCTGGAGGACAGCATAGGGCACTGGACAGTGAGATGCCAACCCTGGGTCCCAGCTGTGAGGTCCGTGCCAGGGCCTGAGAACCTACTTCCTCCCCAGCACGCCTACAGAGTGGATACACAGGGCATCTTCCACCTGCACAAACTGATGTGCAAATGCTCTTCGGTGCTCTCGCAATTTAAAAACAATTTAAAGGCATGGGCTGAGCAAAGGTGACTTTCGTGTGTTCTCGGTCAGCAGGGATGTGGTGGTAGAGGGTGAGAGTCAGTGAAATTGACTGTGGGTGAACAAACCCTCCGTAAAAAGGGTGAGGTGATGAGATTCTGACACAGGCCACCACGTGGATGAACCTGGAGGACATGATGCTAAGTGAAATCAGCCAGACACAAAAGGACAAATACAGCGTATGATCCAGTTGCATGAGGTAATACATGAGGTAATGAATTTGCTAGAAGAGGCAAATTCATCAGGACGGAGAGTAGATTAGAGGTCACCAGGAGCCAAGGGGAGGGGAAAGAGGAGTTAGTGTTTAATGGGAACAGAATTTCAAGGCGGGAAGATGAAATGGTTCGAGGGATGGGTGGTGGTGATGACTGAACAGCACTGTGAAGGTGCTTAATGCCATCCAAGTGTATACGGAGAGATGGTTAAAGTGGTAAGTTTCGTGCTATGTATATTTTATCGCCACAGCAGAAATCCACCCTTTCCCACTGGAAAGAAGGAGGTGAGGTGAGGCGGGGTGGTGGGACGCTGCCTTGGGGGTGCAGGGATGGAGAGCCCACTCAGCGAGGCTTTGATGGGAGAAGCATTCTAGAGAAGGGGGTCTAGTCCGGCAGGCTGCCTGGCCCTGCCACTTCCGGCTGACTGGCAGGCTGAGAAGATGCCATCAGGGCTCCCTGCCTCCGCTCCCTGAGGGAACTAGGGGACCCACCATGGGTGACCTGTCACCTCTGGTCAGGGTTCCATCTGTTTGAGGCATCACCAGGGTAGTGAGGGTCCTCAGCTTCAGTCATGGTCTCCTTCCTTCTGGAAGGCCCAGGGGAGTTGGGTGGGCTGTGAGGGCCCACCAGCTCTAGTCAGGTTGCCACAGAAGAGGCGTGGCCAACATCACAGCCAGGTGGCAAGGGGGGAGCCTTGCTCTCCTGGGACCCGCGTGCCAGGCCCTCACGAGCCCCAAAGCCTGGGGTGTCTGCAGCCCCTCCTTGCCTTCTGACTCACTGTTCAAACCCACCAGCCCTTCTGACAGAGCTGGAAACAGGCACCAAGCCCTCCGGAAGCTATTTTTAGGGTTCATCTGTTCTTTTTGATTTCTCCTCTAGATGCCATATTTTCCCACCCCCAGATCTGAAAGAGCTAAAGATTCTGGAAATCATTCATCGCTCCCCCTCTCCAGGTGCTCTCCCTCTGGCCAGACAGCTGAGCTTGCAAGCGGTGCCTTCGCCCCCACCTTCTCGTACCGTTCCCTCCCTCCTTCTTTCTGCATCCCTACCCTTACCCTCTGGCCCCCAGCGCCACAGGCAGCATGGAAAGCAGGTTGTTTGTCTGACATCATCTTCCACTCCCTGGCCTGCTAAGAGTTACTCACTCAGGCAATCCCTGCTCCACCAGCGGAGACTGTCCAATTGCCAAGCAACCCCCTGTCAGCCAATCACAGAGCTCAGAGGTGATGTCATGGCGAGAGCGAGCAGTGGTGCTGATGTGGAGAGAAGCCCAGGGTACCACTAATTGAGGGAGTGAGGAAGGAAGCACCTCGCCTGAACAGGACCGCAGGTAAGTGGGAATGGAATGCAAATTCTTTGAGGCTTTTCAGACAAAAGAAAAAATTATTAGCAGCCGCAGGGAAGAGGAGCGAGGGGCCTGGCGCCCTTTGTGTTGCCTTTCGGTTTCATTCAATCAATGAAACTTTGTGAAATCCTGGCAGAAATGGGGTGAGGTGAAAAGAATGGGGCTACCCCGAGGGGCAAGGGTGGGCTAGCTCGGAGGACAGGTGCGGATTGCCAGGGTTTCTTTTGGGTCAGATGTCCATGGTGAGATCTTTCTGCATAAAAATGTTTTGTTGCTTTGGGAGAATGGTTTTGTTCAGAGTCCGGCTTCCCTTGGAGCTGGCTCTGACCCGTGATTTGTTTCAGGCTAGAAGCTGCTTTGTGTTTTACATTTCCTTTCTCAGCCACAGTTTTTCTTGGCTCCCTTTCCCCTGTGTATCATCCTTTTCTTTCTCCTCTGTCTGCACTGGGTTACTTTTTGCTCTTGGTTCTAAGGATGCAATGAGATCACCACCTCTTCCTGGCTCCGCCTCGCCCTGAGGTCAACCCATCCTACCTGGGCAGGGCCGGCTGGCTGTCGGGCTGCAAACTGCGGGAACCCACAAGTGCCACGCCCTGGTCCCCGCTGGTGGCTGAGCGAGGCCACTCCTCACTCAGCCCACCGCCCTCGCCTGGAGTTTAGGCATTGCCCTCTTCTCATCCAGGGGACCAGGACCTGGATCCACTGTCCAGTGGCCAGCCTTGTCCCCACGTGGCAGTGCTTTGTTTCATTCCTCCCAGGAAGACACAGTCAGGTGTGGAGGGGTCCCATTGTCCTGAAAAAAGGCAGGTGCCCGGAATCCCTTGGGGGGCTCAAATGTTGAGGTAGCTTGAGTCCAAACACCCTGGGCAGGAATACCCTCGTGTCTCAAGACCAAGAGAACAGTTGGGTGGGGATGGCCAGCGGTGGCCCGCTGGAGTCCTGCGGGGTGGGTGGCAGACTGAGAGAGAATGTGGGAGAATCTGTCTCTCCTGACGCTGAGCCCCTCTCTAGGGGGAGGAAATCTCTCCTACAGGCAGGGAGTCAGGGTGCTAGGGGGAATGAGATCATCCTTCTGTTGAGGAGATAATCATAGTGCTGGAGAGAGTGGTGAGGAAGCAGAGGGGCAAGGTCTGATTAGCAGCTCCACTGAGCAAAGCTAGAGTCTCCAGAGACTCTGCCCTGTCCTCTAGGGCCAGCCAGCCCCCTCCTCTCAAGCATGCCCCAAGCCCCCACCTTGCTGCTAGGAACTCCTTGAAACCCACTTGTCACCGGCACCAGAACACCTGTCAGCAGGTCCCAGACCTTCTGTGATCCCCGGCTCCACCTGGCCCACTCCTGGAACAAGTTTGGAGTGGACGGGGATCTTTAACTGCTAGATGGATTCACCACAGAGCATTGTAGGGAGTGAGCTCCCCATCACTGAGGGCATTCAAACAGAAGTTGGATGATCACCCAGGAGATCGGTTATAGAGATTTCTGCATTGTTTTGGAGACTGGGCTAGATTAGTGTTTTTCAAACTGCTGACTGGGATCCATTAGTGGACTGTGAAATCAAATTTGGGGGTTGTAACTGATATATATATTTTTCAAATAAAATGGAGTTAGAGTAGAAAAAAAGTCAAAACACGTTCCATATAGTAAATATTTCCTATGCCATTTTTTAATGATGTGTTTTTAGTTATATAAATATTTGTAAATAAATTATGTTTATAAACATATTTAATAAATGTCATATTTATAAATAAATGCACCCATATTTATGTCTATATTTTAGTTATGTGTATATTTATGTGTATCCACGTTGATGTATCAATGACTATATATATGTGTGTATATGTCAGTATTAGGACATATACATGCTGGCTCATGATATAAAATGAAGTTCTTTATTGTCGGTCCCAGTAAGAAAAAAAACATTGGCTAAGGGACCCTTATGACCTTTTCTAAGACTATAAGCCTATGGATAATTCTTACTAGACTATGAACTTCTTTTGAACATTTTTTTTTATTTTTAATTTGGTAAAATACACATAACATGAAATTTACCACTTTCGCCATTTTTACGTCGTGTTGACTATATTCCCGTTGTCGTGCTGCCGTCACCACCATCCATCCCCGAAACTGTTTTTATCTGTCCAAATTGAAACTCTGTCCCCGTTGAACACTAACTCTTCATTCTCCCCTCCCCCCCCCCAGCCCCTGGCAACCCCCATTCTACTTCCTGTCTCTGTGAAGTTGACCATTCTAGGTACTTTATATAAGTGGAATCACACAGCATTTGTCTTTTTATGACTGACTTCTTTCACTTAGCATAATGTCCTCAAGATTCACCCATATTGTAGACTGTGAACTTCTTGATTTAAAAAAAATTTTTTTTTAACATTTATTTATTTTTGAGAGAGAGAAAGTGAGAGCGACAGAGTGTGAACAGGGCAGAGGCAGAGACAGAGAGGGAGACACAGAATCCAAAGCAGGCTCCAGGCTCTGAGCTGTCAGCACAGAGCCCGACGCGGGGCTTGAACCCACGAACTGTGAGATCACGATCTGAGCCGAAGGACTGTGACCTTTATTTTTTTTATTTTATTTTTTTTTTAATTTTTTTTTTAACGTTTATTTATTTTTGACACAGAGAGACAGAGCATGATTGGGGGAGGGTCAGAGAGAGGGAGACACAGAATCTGAAACAGGCTCCAGGCTCTGAGCTGTCAGCACAGAGCTCGACGTGGGGCTCGAACTCACAGACCGCGAGATCATGACCTGAGCCGAAGTCGGCCACTTAACCGACTGAGCCACCCAGGCGCCCCAGGACTGTGACCTTCTTGAAAGGAGAACTATCTTGTTCAAACATGTCCCTATGACCATATACAATATCAAGTGTCCAAAATCCAAGTACTGTGTTTAAGTGGAAAAACTATCTCTTTAGGAGATCCTGTGTTCTAAAGGACCCATCAAAAATGGAAAAAATCTGTCCTTCCTGAGCAGAGTGTTGAACAGACATACTATTGGCTGGTGGGGTGGTGGGAGTGTCTTGCATTTTTTGGCTTAATATCTAGATTTCCTTTTGGCTCAGTAAAAGAAATCCAAGGGCCAAGCACAGTTGTTGCTTCTCTCATCCGACTAGGCCAATTAAACCACATTTGCCCTGTGGGACATGAGTGGGCTGACTGATGAGGTTTAAAGTAGGACAATAAAGATTGATAAACTGAGATCCAGAGTAAGGTGTGACAGGGAGGCAGAAAAGGAAGGGAAGAGAGAGGAGAAGAGAGAAGGACCGAGTGTTTATATTAAACCAATCACATAGAAAGAACGGGAAAATTCAGATCTTCTGTGCTGTTGATTTTATTTTCTTTTATTTTTTAAAGTTTATATATTTATTTTGAGAGGAGAGAGAGAGAGAGAGAGAGAGAGAGGAAGGGGCACAGAGAGAGGGAGACAGAGAGAATCCCAAGCAGGCTCTAACATGAGGCTCGATCCCACGAACCGTGAGATTATGATCTGAGCTGAAACCAAGCATCGGACGCTCAACCAACTGAGCCACCCAGGCGTCCCTGTGCTGTTGATTTTAAATGATTGGATATTTTCAAAATCAAAATCCTAATCCAAGAAAGGCTTAATTTTTCCTGAACCCTTGAGATCCTTTCTCCAGACCCCTTGATATCTTTGTTTTATTTCCCACTTACCTGGAGACTATCATTTGCAGACACAGAATTCCCAGAGATTTTGAAATGACAGGTAGGTAGAGCTGAGACCTTTATTTGGGGAGAGGGATAGGAATTTGGGGAAAAATGATAAAACATGCAAAATGTAATTTTTATAATGCTCTGTAGAGAAACAAACTCTACCCCACTTTTTTTTTTTTTTTTTGGCTTGGCTAATAAACATTCATCATGTATGATTGAATTTGCTTATTAAGTTAGAATTTGCTATATTTAGAGATGTGATAGACTGGAAAAATGTTACTTTGTGTGTTTTTCTTTGAGGAAGAGTAAGGACAAAGAAAATCTCTTCTGATATTTTAAAAAACATTTTCTAGGTTTTTACATTTTTAGTTCCACTAGGAAGACAGGAAAATACACAGATAATGGGTACATTACCCCTGCCTCCCCATACACATCTATCCTTTCCCCCTTCCTTCTCTCATGCTCACTGGTCTTTTCTATCCATTAAAACTGATCGCCGCTGTGCGTCCATTCCCTTAGGGTCCTCTGTCAGAGGTAGGTGGTCGGAAGCAAGAGGACAGAACAGATTGAAAGGAACAGGGGTCTGGGGTGGTTGACTGACCTAATTCATGGCAAGGCACAGGCAACCGGGAGTTCAGAGAACAGACCAGAGACTGTGAATCCAGAGAAAGGAGCTGAGTGCAGGCGACAGGGTGAAAGACCCAGTGGGCAAGGGGGTGGGACAGATGCAGAGTTCCAGTGGACCATTTGGGTGTCAGTGCCCTGAAATGCGACAGATGCAGAGTTCCAGTGGACCATTTGGGTGTCAGTGCCCTGAAATGCGAACCAGGTAGAAAGCAAGGTTGAAACACAGAATGTGGAAGCACTAACACAACTTGACTGTTGATCCCGGGATAGGTTTGTCTGTCTTCTGCATCTGCCATCAAACAGATATGTAAGGGCTCAGTAGGTACTCCACAAACCCTTCTTGAAAAATATATTACCCCGGAAGTAGTCTAGGTAGCCAAAATTTTTTTTTATCAAATTAAAGAACCCAAATACAAAAAAGATATGACATTGCTAATGGTTACCACGAAAGAAAGCACTAGAATTTAGAGCCTTTGTCTCAATATAATCAACGCATTTACAAAGCTGAATGCAAATGTCGAATATCTTAAGGCTAAGGAATGTGTCTATTAAATTTATCATTATATATACATGTATATTGTCTTAGCATCTCCCATAGTGCATATAGTAGGTTCTCAATGAATGTTTGTTAAATGAATAATTTAAGAAGGAAATCATTAATAATAATCCAGAACTGAAAACACAGTCACTGTGACAAAATCAGAAATTTTGTAGGGAAGGAAATTAAAGTATGCAAAACTCTCATCTCTCACGAAGAAAAACGTTAGATACTGTTTTCTCCTTAAAGTAATAAAATATAGATAGAAATGATTTTAACTTAAAGATCAAACACAAGATGTGAAACATACAAAGCATTGGGGAAGAATGAAAGAATAATGAAAACAAGAATAATATTGCCAAAGGTGAGACTGTCCCTTGATTATAGGCTAAATGTAGGTTGGGAACCTGACTCTGTTCCTCCTACTTAATCTTGGGAAAGGCACCGAACCTCTTGGGGCTTCTGTCTCTTCATCTGAAAAGGGTGGGCAATGCTAGAGATCTCCAGGGCTCCTCCCATCTAAGGGCAGAGAGCTTGCCCCCTGGGAATGTCTACAAATCTATTGCTTGTTCTCTGCTGATGTGAAAATGATTTAATTTATTACACTTGGTAGGTCATGTGTATGCATTTTAACAGGACTTTTTTTTTTTCCTCATAAAAGGCTTTTTATTCCTTCATTTTCTAGCTTGAACATTTCTTAAAATTTTTATTTATTTATTTATTTATTTATTTATTTCCAAGTTAGTTAGCATATAATGTAATAATGATTTCAGGGGTAGATTCCAGTGATTCATCCCCTATTTAACAGGACTTTCGAAGACATTGCCTGATGCAAGAGAGAACTTAGTAGTGAGAATTTTAAGCCCTGGGGCTGCCCATGGTGGGAAGGCAGATGTGGGGCCCAGGAGCCTTTGTGTGCCCTTCATCCACATGCCCTAGGCAATCATCCGTCTTACTTACATTTTCTCTTGGCCTTGGATATGAGGAAGTACCATGGAGCTTTGACGTAAGAAGACACTAGTTCAAATCCCATCTTTATCATTTTCTGCTTGTATGACTTTAGGTAAATCAAGTAATTCACCTGAATTGATCATCAGTGAAATGGGTATAATAGTACCTATTTTATAGGATTTGGAGAGAATGCAATGATGAAATATATATGTCCAGATTGCAACCATGTAAAAATAATGGACATTAGGAAAAAAAAAAAAAAAACTAGAAGGAAGTGCCAACAGGAAAAAGTAGCAACCTGGCAGGGATTTCTTTTTGTTTCTCTGTCACACAGATGTTTCAAACTAGGATTTTAATATGCTTATAATTAAAACATTACATATAAAATGTACATATACACATATACGCAATTGAAAATGTCTGATAAACTGTAAAGTACTCCAAAATATTGCTATTGGTGTCACTAGGACTCAGATTACAAGAGTTTCTTCCATATGCTGATGCTTCCAAGTAATCTGAGTCCAGGGTCTCTCATGGTACCTGGGTTGCAATGCTCTGCACTCCACCCAGAGACCCTGAATGGAAGTCCATGCCCTGGAACTTTGCTTCTGTTTTTTGTCTTTCTTTTTTTTTTTTTTAATATAATTTATTGTCAAGTTGGCTAACATACAGTGTGCTCTTCGTGTTGGGGGTAGTTTCCCTTGATTCATCGCTAACATACAACATCCAGTGCTCATCCCAACAAGTGCCCTCCTCAATGCCCATCACCCATTTTCCCCTCTCCCCTGCCATCAACCCTCAGTTTGTTCTCTGTATTTAAGAGTCTCTTATGGTTTGCCTCCCTCCCTCTCTGTTTGAAACTATTTTTTCCCCTACCCTTCCCCCATGGTCTTCTGTTAAGTTTCTCAGGTTCTACATATGAGTGAAAACATGGTATCTGTCTTTCTCTGACTTATCTCACTTAGCACGAGTGAGTTCCATCTAGTTCTTCTAGTTCCACGTTGCTGAAAATGGCAGGATTTTATTCTTTCTCCTTGCCAAGTAGCATTCCATTGTATGTAGAAACCACATCTTCTTTATCCATCTATCAGTTGATGGACACTTAGACTCTTTCCACTGGAACTTTGCTTCTAGTATGTTGATTCTTCTGTAGGTGTTGAATGGAAAATAAAAGCAGCCCAGAAAGTGCTATCGCTGTGGATTATTTGGGACTCATTTCCCCAGACTTAATTTTCCTCCTCTGGCTTGCCTCCCAATGTAGCTATTACAACTAGGAGGGGTTCCTCAGACTTAGGCCTCCAGAGGTGTGCACTTGTCAACAGGTGACTCCTCCTTATTTCCTAGAAGCACAACCGAAGCTGCATTTCTGAGTCCGTTAGGTACTGTCTGGAAGTTGCTCCTGACCATGGTTCTCACCTCTCCTATTCTTGATCCCCTTAGAAGCAACCCAAGTGAAAGTGGTGTTCAGGTAAGCGCCAGCTCCCCAATGCCAGCTAATCACACACTGTTGTGCCTGTCCAGTGTCCTGTGGATCTCACTGGCCCAGTCTTGACCTGTGCTCTAATATCCGCTCCTTCTGCCTTTATAACTGCTGGAGAATTGCTGAAGACTCGCGGAGCATCTGCAGAACTTCCAGAGGCCCCGAATTCTCACCCAGGGGACCTGTTTCACATTTTCATCACCCAAAACCCCCGTGGTTACTTTAGGACCCGGCTGAGTGTTTGGCACAGAATTAAATAGTCAATAAATAATATGGAAAGAATGAACCACATTCATGAAAAGAATAATTTCTCTCTCTCTCTCTCTCTCTCTCTCTCTCTTTGTTAACCTAGATATGGCTTTCGGTCAGAGTCTTCTGATCAGCACAAAATAACCAGGGGCACTGTGCAGAGATGATATGATTTTGTGACATTGAGGTAGTTTGTGCAGCTTGTTTCCAGCACACGTATAACTTCGGTAAGACTAGTGATTGGGACAGAGCCACCTCCCTGTCCTGCCTGTGTTAGAAGACCTAGATCAGAGCTCACTGCATCCACTCCACAGTCCCTCTATTGTCTCTGAACACCCCTGCCCCGGACCACTCTATTCAAACCACTTGGATGTGTTAGCTTCCTATGCTTCAAAAATAGTCCTCATAAGATTTGACACATCCCGAAGGCCTTATCTGGGCATTCCTTGCAGTAACAAACAAAATGCTGGCTCACTTGGGCAGTGGACAGTCAGAGTTGCCTTGGGAGTTCTGGCATGTGCCCAATAAATAGCCATGTGGCACTAGAGACTTTGGTGCTCTTGTCTATCAGCTCCTGGTCACCAACTGCATTATAGAAACCCTGGGAGCAGGGGTCACCATTTTTGGTCATGTAGAAAAGTTCTTCTGCATCCCTTTCTCTTCCCTATCTCTGCTGTTCTGGTGGCCCCCAAGTGAGCTTTTCCCTCACATCCTGGTGGTTGGGAGGAGGGAAAGGATCAGTATGAATGGTGAGGGCAAACACTTGGACCCTGGTCCCATCTTGGCCATCAACTCAGTGTGATCTCAGAATCTCTGATCTCTGGGAGGAGCATCTGGGCACTTTGGAAGGGACAGTTGTTGGTTGTGTGGGAATCTTATGTGCAGTTCAGGGTGTTGGTTTACGTGGCCTCTGCCCACTAACAGCCGAGAACACCTCTAGTCTAGTGACCACCAAAAAGTCCCACATATATTCCTGGGAGTGGGCTGCCCTCATTGAGACCCTCTGGCTAGTGATCACCAGTTCAGTCCCCTCCATCGCTGACATTCTGATATTCTAGGAAAGAACTGGGGGTTCTGATCTCTTCACTTTGGACTCCTTGCCCCCCACTGCGCCACATGAGATCCCCTTCAGTCAACAGCCTTAATTTCTAGACCTTCTCTCTCAGCCACCCTCACTGCCAGTCAAAATGTACTCATTCTGCGTCTTACCTCTTCATGGCCTGGGTCTCTGCTCGATGGGGTTACCGCTAATTATCTACCAGTTACGTTAATGGTTCAGTCCATCAACGAAAATGTGTGATCACTTTTTCATACATAGGCGCTTAGATGCTGGCACTGGAGTAAATGTACAGGTCAGTTTGCAAATGAGAAAACAGTGCTGGGTGGAATGCAAACAGTCCAAGGTGTTACTGGTTCTAGGCAGTTCCTCACCATTTTGTGCCTAGTCCTGGCTTCCAAACTTCTTCTCCTAATCTTTCCCTCAAGCTGATGTTGCCAGAAGAATCTATTTTTGCATGAGTAGCAGCTAATGGCAGAGATGGGCTTTAGGATGACAATCCCAGCTCTGCCCTTAACTACCTGTAGGACTTGGTGTCATTAACCTGACTCTGCCAAGCTTCAAGTGCCTCCTTACAAATAACCTCAGGGAATAACTTGAGATAACGCTTGTGAATTTTCTGGTACAAGCAGGTGTTCAAGATGGGGTAGCTATTATTATTGCTATTATCATCAGCATTACCATTTCCTCTCTCTCTTCTTATTCAAACGATGAGGGCAGTACCTTCCTACTGAATAGAATATAAAGTACAAATGCTTCGTCTAGCCTGGAGGTCTCTGATCTTCCCACTGCTATTCCTGGTCCCAATGAGTCTTGCATGCAGCCCAGCAGGTCCTCTGTGTTCCCCCCAAAATCCAGTCTGCACGCCCACACACTGTCAAGTTCGGAAGCCATGGCAGCGAGAGAAGCACCTGCAGAATCTGAATTGCAGCATAACCCAGCACACTCTCACTTTTGCCATTGGAAGCTTGAGTCCCCTCACTACGGGCTTTGCTGGATCAATAACTGACAGCCCCAGGGTGGGGCTGCCCAGGGAGGCCCTGCCTCTTGACCAGCAGTCTGCACCCATCAAGAATGCTTGGGAGTGAGCGTGGGGCAAGAGTCAGGAGGCCACTGTCGTGGGTTCTGGTTCTGTGCTATTGGCTGAGTGAGTGTGAGTCATCTACCTTCGGTTGGGGACTGCTTTGATCTTTGCTATGGCTGGATACAGTCATTGTCCTGGTCTTTCCTAGGACTGGGGAGGCCTGGGACTGGCCTTTGCCATAACAGAAAACACACAAAGAGCCTCTGGGAGGGCTAGAGGTTTGCCTCAGTGCAGAGATTTTTTTTTGCCTTACGATGCTCTGATGTTAGATGTTTCAGATAGGATTTCCCCCCATGGGACTGACTCATGTCTACTCTGGCCTCTGTTGTCTCTCTTAAATGTTATTTATTTTTGAGAGACAGAGAGTGAGTTGGGGAGGTGCAGAGAGAGAGAGGGAGACAGAGGATCTAAAGCGGGCTCTGTGCTGACAGCAGAGAGCCTAATGTGGGGCTAGAATTCATATACTTTGAGATCATGACCTGAGCCGAAGTCAGACCCTCAACTGACTGAGCCACCCAGGTGCCCCTGGCCCCTATTGTCTTTTAGTCTTCATATTGCCTCCCTGAATTCCTGGCATTTTGTCCTCTGTAAACTTGAGCAATAACATCTCTTAACGCCCTTCTCTGGCAGTTCTAGGACAGGCCTGGTGGCCCCATTGCAGTGCAGGTGTTTTGCTGTGGCCTGACAACATAACCCAAGCCACCATGCCGTTTAACAGATTCCCAGCATTGTGAGAAGCTTGTAGGGACCAGGCAAAGGCTGGTTTGTGGGCCCTCAGGTTGATTGGATGTATCCAGGAGAATGGCCTGAGATGTTGGTGTCTAAGATGGGAGAACAGAGGCCAAAGGGCCATTCTGAAGGGCCTCCAGGCTACGGGTTAGCATAACCAGATCTTCCAAGTGGTGTGCATCCAATCTGGGTCTAACCCACCAGCCAACTTGGAGACCTCACGTAGCCGGGCTAAGTGCTGGGGAGGCAGGTATGACCCACCCCATTTGACTCTGATGCTCCCTGTTAATTAGGGGCAAAGTTGGGCGCCCTCCTGTGGCTGCCACCACCCAATGGCTTGGGACCTCTTTGCGCCGCTGGCTTCTCTAGAAGAGTCTAGGCCCTCTCCTCTGCCCCCTTCTATCTTTTCTCAGAATGTCCCATGGGCAGCAACATCTTTTGGGTCTTGAATGCAATAGAAATGTCACGACTATGGCATGAGGATTTCTAGTGGCCCCGTGTACCTGTAGGTGCACCTGTAGGTGCAAATATACAAATTATCTTAAGGAACAAATTGACTGTGTATAAACACTGGTAGTTGAGATAAGGTGGAAGAATCATGGGTCTGAGCCTTGGTTCTGCCACTTACTGCATGTATTAGTTTCCTGCAGTTGCCGTAACAAATTGCCACAAACTTATGACTTGAAACAACACAAATTAATTCTTTCACCGTTCTGGTGTGCAGAAGTCCAAGGTGTCATTCTCCCATAAGACCTTAGGGGAGGGAACTTTTGTGTCTCTTCCAGCTTCTGGTGGCTTGTGTATGCATCGATCCAATCTCTGCCTCCCTCTTCGAATGGCCTCTCCCCTCTGTGTGTCCCTTATAAGGACTCTTGTTATTACATTTGATGCCACCTGGATAATACAGGATGATCTGACCTCGAAGTCCTTCACTTAATTAAATCTGCAGAGACCCTTTCCAAATAAATCCACGTTCCCGAGTTGCAGGGGTTAGGACGAGGACGTATCTTATTGGGAGACACCATTCAACCCACTTCACTGAGTAGCCTTGGAAATGTCACTTACCCTTTCTGAGCCTCAATTTCCACACCTATAAAACAGGGACGATAATCTTTACATCATAAGGCTCTTATGAAAATTAAAATGAAAGCATTTGCCACATGGTAGATGCTCTATAAATACACATTTTTGATTATGTGGGCCCCAGTCCTGTGAAACAGAGAGCTTTCAGTTACAGCTCCCTTGGCTATGCATGCCTCTGCCCATCTCTGGAGTGTCTCCTGTTCCCTGCCCTGGTCTTCCTTCTTGGCCTCTCTGACCTTTGTTCTCTACCTGGTTCTTCATGCTTCTATAACTCCCAGCACAATATCTTCCCAAGAAGTGTGGAAAGCACTCACTCATATTTGTAATTAAACCGTACCTTCAGGCCAGATCGGCTTTCCCTGAGTCTCCAGGACCATGGAGGACCTGGCCGCTAGCATCCAGTCCCTCCTCTGGCCAAAAGGGAAGAGCTCACAAGTCAGAAGAGCTGGGTCCCAGAGCCAGTGCTACCACCAAGTAGCTGTGTGACCTTAGCCAAGAGTCTCAGTTTCTCTAAGCCTCAGGTTCTTCATCTGAAAGTGAAGCTGATGATTCCTGTCTTGTTAACTCAGCCTCAAGTGAACATTAATTGGGATAACGTGGGTGACGGCAGTTGTCATCTGTGCTCCAAGGCTGGAGGGCCTTGATCATCATTCCCAGCTTAGGCTGAGGGGCGCAGTCCCTGGTTCCAGGCACCCACCTCTAGAGAAAAAGCCCAGTTCAGTCCCCCTTCTTTCTCAGAGTCCCTTCTCTGCCTCACTTCACTTATTTGGACCCCTACGTCAGATCCATTACCTAGGTTAAAATCTGATGAGGCTCCCTCTCCTGGCAAGGACCCTCTCACCCTCCCAGTCACCTCATCAATCAGCCCAGTCGTGGGCTGAGATTGTGTGGAATGGAGCCTCATGACCAGGGATGTCCCCTCCAGGCCCTGTTCAGGGACCCGCTGGTACTGTCAGGATCAGCTTGACTCTGAGTAAAGAGGCCTATTGTGCTGCACGGCGAAGGGGGCGGTGCATGGCAGGGCCCCTGGCTCCAAAGAACATGGAGTTGCTGGAGGGAACTTAGTGCTTTTGACCTCGTTTCAGAGCTTTGACCAGAGCCGGTTGACCTGGCTTCCAGTTGCTGTGTTTTTAACTCTCTAACCGCATGACCCCGAGCAACCCACATAAACCCTCTGAACCTCTGTTTCCTCATCTTCAAATGGCAATGACAGTCCTTAACTGCAGGGATGGTGAGGACCAGAGAGGTAGTGACTCTGAAGCAGGTGTGTGGGGGCTGGTGGCCACCCTGATGGAAAAGGCGGACGAAAGGAAACACGTTTATTAAGTACCTCCTTTTTGCTGGATGCTGTATGTATGCATTTCTCATTTAACGTGTGCAATTTGAGGTCAAGTCTGTGTTGGAGTCCACATGGGTCTGGCCTAAAGCTGAGCCCGCTGCTCCTGTTGGCGCCCCTGCCCACCCCCAGCCAGTACAGACCCCAGTCCCCATTGGGAATATGCCTCATTAAGGAAGGAAAGTGACTCTGAGTCAATCTCAGAGTCCTTTGCCTTGTGAGGATGCAGGCAGGGAAGCTGTTGGCTCATGCCGCCCTGGCACAGTGCCCACTGAGGGTGGCTGTGTTAGTCGGCATTCTCCAGAGAAACAGAACCAATAGGACGCATACAGAAAGAGATTTATTGTGACGGATTGCTCACGCGGTTATGGAGGCTGAGAAACCCCACGATCAGCTGCCGACAAGCTGGGGACCCAGGAAAGCTGGGGGCAGAACTCCAGCCCAAGTCTGAAGGCCAGAGAACTGGAGCTCTCGCGTCTGAGGGCAGGAGAAGACGGATGTCCAGCTTAAGCAGAGAGAGCCAATTCACTCTTTCTCCGCCTTCTGTTCTGTTCAGGCCCTCAACAGATTGAGTGAGGCCCACCCACACTGGGGAGGGTCATCTTTACTCAGCCTATCCACTCAAATACTAACCTGTCCCTGAGAGGGGGTGTCCCTGAGACATCCAGAAATAACGCTCACCAGCTATCTGGGCATCCCTTAGTCCAGTCACGTGGACACAAAAGTTAACCACCACAGTGGCCAAGGATCAAGTGTTCCCCATGATGGCTACTTACTGCTGGCTACTCCTCATTCCCTTGCATAGCAGCCTTCGGTAGACGTCTGTCCCCTACTGTCCCTGACCTTCTCCCTCCCTGCTTCTCTTGTTTCACCTCCCCCTCCTCTTTTGCACTCTCTGGTCAACCATAGACGTAGAGATTTCTCACCACACTCGCCCACCTCCAGCTTATGGCTCCCTTCGCACAGTGCCCTCCAGGCTTAACTCCGACTCATCAGTTAAGACTCAATGCAGGTGCTGCTAACACCCGGGGTCCCTTGCTGGCTCCCCAAGCCTCGTGCTGAGCATGAAGCCCCATCTCTGTGCTCCCACAATAATCCTGCGTGCAGATTTCCATCTCTGTACCAACCGCATCGTGATGACATCATTCCTTAATAATATTTGTCTCTTCTCATAGTTGGTCTTAAACGGGGTCAGGGAGTGTTTGGTGGGTAGTGAGCGAGAGGCCATGTGAACTAGGATTTTGACAGCCTCTGTCCAATGCCCTCTCACCCCCTATCAGAATGGGCTGGGAGGGGGAATAGGGAAAAATTCAGGACACAGACTTATTTTGTGAAAACCTCCCAAGCGATTCTGACTTAAGATTTGTCTCTCACCTCAGCCTTTGCTTTGGCCCAGCCACTGAGCCGCACAGAGACAAATGAACAGCTCTTGACATGTACAGTTTTGGGAAACCCATGTCTGATGCTCGGGGGGGCTTGAGACTAGAAAGCCAATTATGAAGCTATCCTTAGTGCCCGGAAACTGAACTTGCTTGCGGTAATATGGAAGAGGGGGGTCTGTGTTTGGGAAAGGGAGAGTGGGTGTGTAGAGGTCCTGGAGGTGGGGGCAGACCAGCTGCGTCCTGGGATTCCCTCCCCAGTGGTGCAAAGACCTTTCTTATGCGAATAACCTGTCAGTGGGAACATGCTCTCTTTCTCAGATTTGTGACAGCGTCCTGAGCTGGTGACAGACCTACTCTGTGACTTTCAGCCAGATTCAGCCCTCACATTCCTGAAAACATGACCCTCGCCGGTAGGTACAAAAACTGTCTATGCAGCGGGGCACCGTAGGGCAGGGTGTTTCTGTACACACATATTTGTGCTTACCTAGACACAGAGAAGGGTAAAAGACTGACAGAAAGTATACCCCAGGACTAAAAGGCGTTATCTCTAGATGGTGGGTGGGATCACAGCTGAGCTTTTCTTTCTTTTTTTTTTTTTTAATTTTTTTTTTAACATTTAGTTATTTTTGAGACAGAGAGAGACAGAGCATGAACGGGGGAGGGGCGGAGAGAGAGGGAGACACAGAATCTGAAACGGACTGCAGGCTCTGAGCTGTCAGCACAGAGCCTGACGCGGGGCTCGAACTCACGGACCGCGAGATCATGACCTGAGCCGAAGTCGGACGCTCAACCGACTGAGCCATCCAGGCGCCCCAGAGCCTTTCTTTTACTCATCTGTGCCTGTTTTAAAAACTTTTTATAATGCACACGTATTATTTTCACACTGGATTATGCTTTCAGCAAGTAAAAGGAAAGAAGAAGGAGAGTGCCTGGGCACCACACTGGGTTTAGCTGAGAACTGAGAGGGCCTGAGCATGTGGAGCTTCAAACAAGGTGCACTGGCCCCAGGGTGGTGGGGGGACAGGCAGGATCACAGGCCGGGGCCAGGGCAATAGTGGGCTGGACTTGACCATATCAGCTCTAACTTGTGACCTCTTGGCTTTCAAATCCTCTCCTGACACAAAGAGACTAGACGGTGGGGGTGCCTTTATGGGCACCGGCACCTGTGCTGGGAAGGTCAGAGAAGGCTCACAGCCTGACCTTGCCACCCAGGGAGAGGCAAGACCGGAGGGATGGTGGTGTGCATCTTTACCATTCAGAGAAGCACTGCTGAGTACTTGGACTAAAATGGAGCGTGGACTTCCTGCATCTCGGAGCAAAGTAAATGGAATATTCTGGGCAAGTGTGAGGAGACAGAGAACTAGGTCCAGGGTGCCAGGTTGGGGTTTGTGGTCTTTACCTGAGGGCCTTCTGCATTCGGTAGGAAGAAGGGAAACAATGTACTCAGGAGAAGATGGGGTCATCTGGGTGCTCTGGAAGGGTCAGGTTCTAATAAGGTGGACAGAAGTGGATCTGAATCACACACAGGAATCCTAAAATGGGCCGCTCAGGACAAAGGGGGCTGAATCCCCAGGCAAGGGGTAGATTTGGGTGGTTTAGGTGCCGCTGTGGAGCCTGGTGACCCCTGGCTGCTCAGGCACCCAGACTCACACGGAGGCTGACTCAGGAGACTAGGAGGGAGTCACCACCTTCTGCCGGTGTTTCTGCAGCCTACAAAGAGAAGATGAAGGAGCTCCCACTGGTGTCCTTGTTCTGCTCCTGTTTTCTGGCCGATCCTCTGAATAAATCATCCTATAAATACGAAGGTAAGTGAGGGCCACAGTTGAGGGTGTAGCTTATGGAGGATTCCTGGGCTCGTATCCATGAGTAGCACGCTCCTGTCCCAATTTTATGAAACTCTCCTCCCAGTATCAAGTTTTCTTTCCCAGAGCCAGTAAAACCACGGCAGCTGATTCTGAGGGTCTAAGCATCAGGCAAAGGCTGGTGTGGGGCTGAACCCCGGGGGACTAGGTAGCAGCTGAAGGTGAATCAGGCCCTCTGCCTCCTGATCTTATCTTTTCTGCATTCATTTAACAAACGGATGCTGTGGAAGATGCCGAGGTGAGGCAGTCAGAGATTCTGCCCTTGGGGAACACCTAGAATAGAAGATGAGTGCAAACCACTGGATTCCACAGTTGATAGGTCTCCTTAGTGAATGGTGGAGATGCTCTGACGGAGTCCAGAGCGGGGGCGAACGAGAGGACTTCCCCCTGCAGCCAGCCAAGGAGGTTGTGCGGTAGCCATGTTGCCTGGGACCTGTGACAGGGTCCCAGGACACTGGCAGGGGGCACTGAGTGGCCACATTCTGCTCAGGGAGGGGTGGGGAGCAGGTCACCTCTTAATTTCCGTGGGATTAAAAGGAAGGGACAGGTTTGTTTTGGAAACGAGAGATGGGAGTGCTTGGGTTACCTGAGATTGTTTTTTCTGTCTAGGCTGGTGTGGGAGACAGTGTAGGAGGAAAGATCAAAGCCAGCGGAAAGACAGTGCTGACTGGAGAGAAAGAAGAGAGCAGGGTAGGAGGGAGCAGGGGAGAGGTGGCAATAGGCTGAGCCATCAGACTGGTAGTGGGACGAGGAGTGGACGGGTGGTGGGTGGTGGGCAAATGAACCACTGGCTGCCGCTGAGGACAATTTGAGCAAGAGCTCAACGACGGTGGGAGCCTGTGGCAGAAACAAAAGTGAAAGCAGTTGCTACGGCCATTATTAGAAACCGCGATGCCAGGGACCTCACTCTTGGAGCCTGAGCCCTTGCCATGGCTACCAGCCCCTTCAGCCCCATTCACCTCAGGTGCCTAGTTCAGGACCAACCCAGAACTGATTGCCTTGGGGACCCTAGAGCTCCCATATACGTGTGCATGTGTGCATGCTTTGGGGGCACCAATCTAGTTTACAGGGGGTGAGCAGCCCCTTTTATTGCTTTCTTTAGCAGACACAGTGGACCTGAACTGGTGTGTAATTTCCGACATGGAAGTCATTGAGCTGAACAAATGTACCTCGGGCCAGTCCTTTGAAGTCATCCTGAAGCCACCTTCCTTCGATGGGGTCCCCGAGTTCAATGCCTCCCTACCCAGGCGGCGAGACCCATCACTGGAAGAGATCCAGAAGAAACTAGAAGCAGCTGAGGAGCGAAGAAAGGTAAGTGCTGTCCTTTCTTTCCTCTATCTCAGCATGAGGGGAGGGACTTAGAGAAGGCAGGTGGTGGCCCTGAGCTGAGGTCAGGTCACCACCAACGTACAAATATTTCGGCAGTGCCTCCCATGGATAGGGCAGACAATGGAACAACCATTGAGGGAAACAAAGAAGTGAGGTACCTGGTCTCTAGGAGCTTACAGTTTGGTTAGAGGGATAAGGCACTGAATTACATATGCCCAAGAGATGGCCTTATATGCACACTGACAAGAGGAAGACATCGGCAAACACTAACGATTTAGGGAAAGGCTAAACAATTAAGGAAAAGGATCCTTAACTGGGGAAAGGGTAAGAAGGTCATGGGGTGGTATATTTCACCCCCTTGTGTGCCTTCCATGTTTCCTATTGATTCCTCTGACCCATCTTTATGGAAGCTCTTCATCTTTTTTTTTTGTAAATGTTTATTTATTATTTTTGAGAGAGAGAGAGTGCAAGCAGGGGAGGGGCGGAGAGCGAGGGGGACAGAGGATCTGAAGTGGGCTCTGTGCTGTCAACACAGAACCTGACGTGAGGCTCAAACTCACAAACCATGAAATTGTGACCTGAGCTGAAGTCAGACACTCAACCTACTGAGCCACCCAGGTGCCCCATAAGCTTTTCGTCTTTGAAAGAGAAAATAATCTTCTTCCTTGAATTCCTATAGCATTTCCTCTCTACCTCTTAGGGCATATGTCACATGCTAGTCTGGGTTAGACTTATATATATGTCTTATCTCTAGTAGACTTTTTGTTTCCCCAAGTTGTTAGAATAGTGCTTGGCACTTGGTATATCATCATTTAATATTTGTGAAGGAGGGAGGGCGGGAAGGAAGGAATGAAGGAAGGAGGGAGGGAGGGAAAGAAGGAGGGAAGGAAGGAAGGAAGGAAGGCAAGAGGGCAATGAGAAAAAGAACTGAGGGTATGGTGGGAGAATCCAGAGTGTCTCAGCTTCTTGCCAATGTGCCAGGCTCAGGGAGGCGTCTGTTCTGGGTGTGCAAATCTTAAGTGATGGTGGTGAAAATTCACCCCGGTATGCTCACTTTCAAGGGCCTCTTTCTCCCTTTTGTGCTTCCTTAGTACCAGGAAGCTGAGCTCCTGAAACACCTAGCAGAGAAACGAGAACACGAGCGGGAGGTGATCCAAAAAGCCATTGAGGAAAACAACAATTTCATCAAGATGGCTAAGGAAAAACTGGCCCAGAAGATGGAATCCAATAAGGAAAACCGGGAGGCCCATCTTGCCGCCATGTTGGAACGGCTGCAAGAGAAGGTAAGTGGTCTTGGAGAGAGAAGAGATTCCTGGAAACTCTCTTCCTTCCATGGCAAGTATAAAGGGCCTACATATTATTTTAGGCAGCAAACAGCCTCAGGTAGGAAAGAGGTGTTTCTGTTAGGTTGGATCCTTAGAGAGTTCCAAGGAATGTTCTGGGAAGTCATAGGCAAGAAACATGAGCCGAGCTTTGGAATTCTTTGGGGACTATGATGCACAGCTACACAATTGAAGTTTCTCATTGTCTTAGTGAGATGAGACCTCTGATCTTCTAGAGGAACCCTGTGTGATGCAAGGGAGTAAGGACAAATAAGCAGTTGTACATTCCCGGCTTCATCCTTCAATGGACTGATTCGATTTAATGCCAGATGATGATTTGGGCTCTTGGCTCTAAGCCAAGGCATGATAAGCTGGGTTGACCATTGAGCAGGAAACCTGATTCTCTCCAAACCTCTTGATATGGACTGAGTGAGTCACGGGTCTTTCCAATATTCTGCCTTTTGTCAATACACCAAATGGTGTCACCTACATAGGAGAAACGTGAGAGACTGGGATTGGTCCCACGTGTCAGCAGAGTAACAGCCCGTTCTGCTGAGAACATGTTGGCCTCATTTCCTGAGTCTCCAGGCTGCCCCAGTTTCTCCTGCAGCTCCTGGGAGAGCTCCAGCTCTGTGTTTTATTTCCAGGAGCCGCCTGCTGCGCGGTGACTCCCGGGACCCGATCGGTGGCCTCGTCCCATGGTGAGCAGCGTGGTCCCCACTCTTTTCCTGCCCATCCACCTAGAGTCTCAGGCCCTTGGCAACAGCTACTAGAAAGATCGGTTTCTTCACAGGGGATCTGAATGTTGCGTAGGCCCTGCCTCTGGCCAGCATGTGGCAACCCTTCCACTCTCACGCTCCACCCTCCTAGGGGAAGTAAGGCCTCCACCAAGTATCAGATGGGAGGGAAGTGATCTGGGTCTGATTTCAGGCTTCCCCAGTTACTGAGGGCTGGCTAGGAACAAACTCTTGCAGGAAAAAACAAAAACAAAACAAAAACCTGGGATTGCGATAAAATGGGGGCGTGGGCTCTCAGGCCAAACCCAAAAGAAATCATTGAAGCTAGAGCCACGGTATGGTATTTAAATGATGGCAAAAACACGTTTACTTTTCATACCCCTATCCCCACAGCAAATCCATGAGGTAAGCACAACAGTGTTATCCTTATTTAATTGATGGGCAAACCATGTCGGAGAAGGTCAAATAACTTGGCCAGGGTCACACAGACACCAAGCAGTGCAGCTGGGACCAGAACCCGGTTCTCTGGGTACCATAAACCTAGGGGACTCTTTCAACCCCTACTTCGGGGGGATCAGTCCACAATCATCCTGTTTTCCCTTTGGCCAGAGAGGGGACCATTGGAAGCCAAAGAAAAGGAGCCCAGAAATCTAGGGTTCTCCCCAGAGAGCTCACCTGAGTGGAGGTAGATTCTGAGGGGAAGAGATTGAGAAGGTCCCCACTCTGGTGTAATAGCTACGGAGGTGAGGTAAGACTTCAAGAAGCAAAATGTCAGAGTAAGAATCTGAGTGGGCATCACTCTTTTGGGATCGTGACCCCATTCACTCTTGGTCACTGATGGAGGCAGGAGGTGGAATGAGAGATAGATGTATGACTTCTGCCCTGCCCCAAGCCAATGCTTTGTGTCAGTTTCTGTGTGGATCACTGACCATCTGCAACAGATTCACCTGGTGTTAAGTTTAAAGCTACAGATCCTTGGGCCCTACCTCAGACCTACGGACACTGGCTCTCTAGGAATGGTGCCCGAGGACCCGGCGGTGTCACAAATTCCTTAGGTCATGCTGATTATGGGGTGAGGTTTAGAACCACTGTCCTAGACACACCACTACCCACACTTTTCCTAGGGCCACGGAAATTTCTAGGGCCTCTTCAGGGATGGATTCATAGTTTAAGATACATCCTGAACTCCTGGACCGACTTAACAGGCCTACTCCAGGCTGATTTTTGATATGTGGATATGATGATATCTGGATGATTGCCAAGGTCTGGTAGAGACATATTTACTGAGCACCTGCCATGTACGAGGTGCTCTAGGAAGAATGGGGAAATACAAAGATGAAAAAGGTGGGCTCCTTGCCTGCAAGAAAGATACCGTTCAATAGGGGACCCAGGCAGATGTACAACGAGTGATGACAGAAGGCAGGCCATGAGGTGCCCTGGAGGTGAACACTAAAGTCACAGAATTCTAGAGGTAAAAGGAGCCTTCCGTTCATGGCCCTCTTTAAAAGCCAGGTTGCTGAGGCCTGATCGGTGGCGTGATTGGTCAAGGTCACGTAGCTGATGGGTCTTTGAAGTCAGATCCCATCTTTTGGCTATTATGCTATGAGGCAAAGAGGGTTCTCATACCCCACTTGTGAGAGAATCCACTTTCTGGAGTTGGGTGACATTTCCAAAGATTCTTCCATCGATTCATACCTTAAGAGCCCTCATCTTTCACCAAAGGGCTTAAGAAAACAACTTGCATGGAGGGAGGGGAAGGACAGAAGTGAAGGCAGTGGTCACGTTGCAAGTGTTGGGCGGGGGTGGGGGGGGGCACTTGTAATGAGGCCTGGCCGTAATGCCACATGCTCCTCTCGCATAGTGACACCGAGCTGCTTCTCACACTGAGTCAAGCAGTGCACTGAGTGCGAGCTCAGGAAGGCCAGGTGAAGGAGGGAGAGGTGGGTGGGCTCTGGGGTTGCTGGGACGTGGGTTCCCCGTGGGAGGTTGGCCCCAGTCAACGAGCTCCCCGGGCCGAACCAGTGGGCTCGCTCACCTGCCTCCTGCCAATCTCACCTGCCACCTTCTGCCCCTTCTCAGGACGTCTTTGCAGACTTTGCTCTTCACTTCCTGTGGCGGCAATTCTTTACTTTGTGTTCTCTTTCCCCTGGCTTCCCTTTATCCCCTTATCCCGGGGGAAGCCTGTGTGACCTGCCCTTTTCACTCCCTTCCTTCTCAGGACAAGCACGCGGAAGAGGTGCGGAAAAACAAGGAGCTGAAGGAAGAGGCCTCCAGGTAAAGCCCAGAGGCCAAAGAAGTTTCCAGAACAGCCGGACAGCTCCAGCAGCTCCGCAGTTCCCGAGGCAGCCTCGTCCGCCGCGGGCTGCTCTCCCAGCACTGGGGTTTGGGGGGGAGGGGGGTGGCCAGGGGTGTTTCCTCTGCTTTTGGTGTTTGTACATGTAAAGAATTGACCAGTGAAGCCATCCTATTTGTTTCCGGGGAACAATGATGGGGTGGGAGAGGGGAGAGAAGGAGAGAACTTGGGAAAGAAGATGGAGAAGGACTCATGGACATTGCAACCCTGCCCACCGCAGACTCAGGTCAAGTCCTTGGCTTTTCTTCGCGGTGAATGTCCAGGCACCATGTTGAGGGAGGCTGCAAACGGGGCAGAGTCCGGGGTGGGGCAGCGGCTGCAGGGCCCTGCGGGGGAAGCCCAGGGAGAGGGTGGGGGGCCCCCCGGACGTGTTGCTTCCGCCCTGCAACAGGTGGGATGAGGTCCGAGTGTGTGTGTATTAACCATCATCTTTTGATCATCATGACCAATGAAATATTTACTCCAGGTCTCCCGTTCTTTATTTCCTGAATTTGTCCTTTCAGTGACTGACAAAATATTCTTGAATTTGGTTTCCACCCATCAGGGGGCAGCTGCCTCTTTTGTTCCTGAGTTTGACCATCAGAGCATCTGAGAGGTGCTGGGGGAGGTGGGTTAAACATGCCAGACTTTGGCATAATTAAAGAGTTTGTTTTTTGCTTTTCTCCTCCTCCTCCCCTCCCCTCCTCCCTCCCTCTCCCTCCCCTCCCCCTCCCCTCCCCTCCCCTCCCACCTCTTCCACTTCTTCCTCCTCTTCTCCTCCTCCTCCTTCTCCTTCCTCTTCTTCTTCTTCTTCTTCTTCTTCTTCTTCTTCTTCTTCTTCCCCCTTTGTGGATTGTCCATTATTGGATTGAATTCACTGAATTGATGAGGAAAGAAATTCCATCTTGCCCGCTATGGGTTGACATTTGAATGGTCCCTGACATCATCCTAAGAAAGAAGTTCTCCTCACTTTGGGGGTGTGGGATTCTAGGTGGTCACAAAAAGTGAGCAAGAAAATTAAATGTCTGTTAGTGGAAAGCAGAGGGATCATTTCAGAGCCAGCATTCACCTTATCCAGAACACTAAACCATGAACAAGAAAGGGGTCTCCCTCCCCTTCTTCCCTGCAAATAAGGGCACAGCCTGCAGAGCAGGGCCCCCACCCTGTCCTGCACACTGTGTAGTTTTGTACAGCCTTGTAAATAAATCTTTTGGTATTGCTCCCGCCCCCACCCACCAGTGGTACTGTATTTGGCTTCTCCATTTTAGGTTGGGATAGCAGGAGGGATCACTGCTGATGATGAAGAGCAGGGAGAGGAGGAAGGTAATGGCAGTTAACACTTAACCAGCACTTACTAGATGCCTGGCAATTTTCTGGAGACCTATATCTATATTTACCTATATCTGTATCTGTCTATACCTACGTTGTCCTATTTTGCAGACAAGGAAACTGAGGTATAGAAAGGTTAAGTAACCTGCCCAAGCCACACAGGTAATAAGTGAGGGAACTGAATTCTGGCCATTTGCTCCCAGAGTATAAGTTCTTAGCCACTGTACTGTGCTGTTTCTCAACACTTCCAAACTCACATGTGAGTTCTAGAATAAGGTTTCTCAAAGTCGAGTTGTGTCTTATTGGATTGTGAAATCAACTTAGTGGGTGCCACCCAACCTTAATTTTTTTTTAATGGAATAGACTAGGAAACAAAGCATCAAAGCGATCACAGGAAACAATGGACACTGGTGGAAATTGTGTTTCAATTGTATGTTTGCTGATGTGTGTTCTAGCATAACATGTACTTCTTCTGGGGGTTGCAATTAAACTCTTTGAAAGCCACTGCTCTCCAGTGAATGTGGAGACTAGAGGTTAGCCCCAGGGGCCTCCGAAGCTGCTGAGCTTGAGAAAGTGAGAAGCTGGGTCTATGCCATCTAGAACTGTCTGCTTCCAAGTGGAAGGACCAAGAGTGGCCTCAAGGGTCTATTCCCACAAATCTACGCCATCAGCTTCTCCATCCTCCCACTGGAAAACCCAAGGCCAAGAGGAAGCTTCATTCCCACTAGTCTTTCCCCCAACTCTCTTGCGCTTATCATTCATTCCCTGATAAACCCAATAACCACCCCTCCATCCTTTGCAAAGGCTGTTCTCTTGCTGGGGTTGCTCTTCCCTGCCTGGCTGAATATGAATTCTCGCTCATTCTTTAAAACTCAGCTCAGATATTAAGTTCCCTGACTCCACCAATATTTCGATACCTCTTATAGGCTGTGTTTACTATGTAATTATTTGTTTACCTCTGTCTCTCAACTATTAGATTTGAAGTTGCTTGGAAACTCTTTGTGTCCCAGGCAGTGGCCGCTCCAGAATTTCCGCATAGGATGGGATTATGGGCAGCAATCTGGATGAAAGAAACATCAGGGTACTTGTCCCGAAGCTTCATTTGTATAGCATTTTACTAAAGCACTGTATATAAGACCCAGAAAATACTATCAATTGCACATATCAAAGAATATGGCTGATCCAGATGATGTAGAAGACTGTAAAATCTGTCAACAAGACAGATGGGTCCCACCAATTCTCAGTGCCTGACATTGAAAGCTGGAAACTCCAACTATGTGCTAGGCATGGGACTAGCTTCTAAGCATTAAAAAGGATTCCTACATTGGAAGGGTTTACGCATCAGTTGGGATGCAAATGAAATGTCTAAGGCAGTGGGTCTTAAATTTTTAGTTTACATCAAAATGCCTCTGAGAGCTTATTAAAATGTATATTACAACGTACATTACAAACATTGGGTGTTTGTAAGTGAAAATAATTTACCAAGCTTATTGAAATGTTATCTTTTTGAAGATGTTGCCTGGGAACCTACATTTTGAAAAGCCACTTTCCAGGTTTTTAGGTGCCAATCATGACTACAGTGTGAGGAATTCTGGACAGCTAAGAGCTAAGCCTTAGGTAGTATTTCCAAAGGCAAGAGGAAGGGAGAAGTCTTCATGAAGTGGGCGGCACTTGAGCTGAGACTTTAAGGATGAGCAGACCTTGAACAGAGAGGAAGAGGCAGACCTAGGAAGGGTGAGCCGGATATGTGAGTTGGGAATCATGAACACTGGGAAGCAGCTGCTGCCGAAGTGAACGAATTCATCACCCAGGAAGAGTATACAAAGAAAAGGGCCCTTGGGATGCCCCTGATGTTGTGCAACATGAGGAATGGAGGCTAAGGAAGAGCAGAATAAAAGACATATTTTAAATCCTGAGATCCCAAATCAGTGGTTTTCAATGGGGCAGGAATGCCCCCTGGAGGGCATTTTGGAAATGTGCAGCAGCGATTTGGTAAACAAGACAGGCTTAGAGCACTTCCTTTGAGTGGATGGAGACCAAGGCTGCCTGACTGCAACCAAGGGAACTTCTCATACCTATAGCATTCAACTTCTGAATGTAAATAAGAAACCCTTTTATGATTATCGAAGCCCAGAGCCTAGCTCAGTTTTACATATAAACACAACTTCTCCCACCCCCACCCCAATTTAAATATTCACTGACTTTTGCAGGAATACAGTTTCTCAGGTCTGCTGGTCTCTGATATTTGCCCCCGATCTCTCTCATTCCTCCCGCTCTTTTCTGTCTCCTGAGTCCTATTCCTGTCCATTCACTCTGTCCTTGGACTCAATTCTTCTCTCACTCAGCACCTTCTTAAAGACAAAGGCTAATTTGAACCCACTCTGAGAACACTTAAAAGCAAGTCATACTGCTTTCAAGTAAATTAAAGGCATGCCAGAAAAAAGTCCCAGTTGATTTAAAGGAATCCAACAAAACCCAGGACCAATAATGTAGAATTCAAAATGTCTGGCATTCAAAACAAACTTCATCAGGCATACAAAGAAGTAAGACACTATAACATTTAGTCAGGAGAAAAATCTATGGATGCAAATCTAGAAATGATGGCTGTGATGGAATTAAGCAAGATTTTAAGATTTCTACAAATGTGCTCCATATGTTCAAGAAACTAGTGGGAAGTATAGATAGAAGAAATAGAAGATATAAAAAAAAAAGACCCAAATGCATTTTCTAGAATGAAAAATACAATATTGGAAAAAAAAATACAGGGGGTGATATTAATGGCTGGTTAGTTACAGCAAAGGGAAACTTGAAGTTAAAGACAAAGAAATAAAAAGTATCTAAAACTAAGCAAGGAATGAAAAGGACTAAAGAAATGAAGAGGACAGCAGTGACCTGTGGAACAAGATAAAATGCTTTATCTTATGTGTAATTAGAGTCTCAGAAGGAGAGGAGAATGTTGCGGGTGGCGAGGGAACAGAAAAACATAGGAAGAAATAATGGCTGACAGCTTTGAGATTTCATAACAAGTATAAGCATCAGATTTAAAAATCCCAACAAGCTCCAAGGAGGATAAACAGAGAAAAATCATACCAAGATGCACCCCAACCAAAATGCTGAAAAAAAAATGATAAAGAGAAAAAGCTTGAAAATAGCTTACAGAAGAAATACCTTACATACAGAGGATCAAAGCAAAGAGGGATAGCTCACTCTTGTCAGAAAATAATTGTTATGGGCTGAACATGAACTCCCCAAATTCCTATGCTGAAGCCCTAACGCCCAGTACTTCAGAATGTGATTGTGTTTGGAGATAGGTCTTTAAAGAAGTAATTCAGTTAAAATGAGATTGTATGGTGGTCCCTAATCCAATCGGACTGCTGTTCTTTTTTTTTTAATGTTTATTTATTTGAGAGAGAGAGAGAGAGAGAGAGAGAGAATGAGCGAGGGAGGGGCAGAGAGAGAGGGAGACACAGAATCCGAAGCAGGCTCCAGGCTCTGAGCTGTCAGCACAGAGCCCGACGCAGGGTTTGAACTCACGGACCGTGAGATCATGACCTGAGCTGAAGTCAGACGCTCAGCCGACTGAGCCACCCAGGCACCCCTGACTGGTGTTTTCATAAGAGGAGGAGGTAAGGACGTGTACAGAGGAAAGACCATGTGACAAAGGAAAGACACAGCAAGAAGACGGCCATCTGCAAGTCAAGGAGAGAAGCCTCCGAAGAAATCAACCCTGCAGCGACCTTGATCTTGGACTTTCCAGCCCCCAGAACTGTGAGCAAATAAATGTCTGTTGGGTAAGCCACCTAGTCTGCAGTAGTTTGTATGGCAGCACTAACAAACTAATAAAATAATGAAGCAAAATCTTTAAAGTTCTGAAAGGAAAAAAAACTGGCAACTAAAAATTATAACTGCAACAAAAATATCCTTCGAGAACGAAGGTGATTCAGATCACCAATATCTGAGAGAATTCATTACCAGCAGATCTGAACTAAAAGAAATGATAACAAACTTTCCTCAAGGAGAAGGAAAATGCTATCAGATTTATGTAAAATAGTATCAGGAACCATAAATATGTGGGTGATATAAACACATTTGTTTTCTTATTTAAAAATGTTTAAAGCAAAATTAATCACAGTGTAGTGAGGGCTTTTTAACACATAAAAATGAAATGTATTACACGAAGGAACAAAAGATTGGAGGTCCGAAATGGAGGTATTTATAAGGTTTTTATACTATAGGAGAGGGGTTATGATGTTTAACAAGAGACTGAAGTAAGTTGAGGATGTATGTTATAAGCCTTAGAGTAACAATGAAAACAACAACACCAACAAGAAAGATGAGAACCAGAAAAACAGAGAGGTGTAGCTAATAAGCCAAGACTGGGGATAAAATAGAATATTAAAAAAAAAATCCAATCCAAAACAAGACAAGAGAAAAGAAACAAAGGCCAAGTGGGACAAATGTAAAGCAAATAGCAAGATGATTTATTTACATCTAACCACACTAATAATTTTTTCATTTATTTCCTTGAGTTTTATTGAGATATAATTGACATATAGCACTGTAAAAGTTTAATGTGTACAACATAATGACTTGACTTACGTATATTGTGAAATGATTACAATACGTTAGCATCCATCATCTCATATAGATACAAAAGAAAAAAAAAGAAAAGAAAAAGAAAAAAATGGATTTTTCCTGTGATGAGAACTCAGAATTTATTCTTAACAACTTTCACATATACCATATTGATAATTCCATTAAATTTAAAGGGTCTAAACACTCCAATTAAAATGTACAGACTGTCACGTTGGACAAAAAAGCAAGATGCAGCTATTTGCTAGACACAGGTAACCCACTTTAAATATAAATACAAAGGTAGGTTAAAAGTAAAAGGATAAATTAAGATATATCATGCAAGTAGCAATGAAAACCGAGCTGGAATGGCCACATTCATATCAGACAAATTAGATTTCAGGACAGGGATTATTGCCAGGCACAAAGGGAGAAAATATATAACAACAAAAGAGTCGATTTATCAAAAGAAAATAATAATTATGGATATATGGGCATCTAATAACAAGAACTTGAAAATACACAAAACCTGATAGAACTGAAAAGAAAATCAGTTGACCAACTAAAACATTATACCCAACAATAATGGAATGTACATCCTTTTTCAAATTCACATGGAATTCATCAAGAAGGACTATATTCAGGGCCATAAAACAAGTTCCAAAACATTTAAGAGGATGGAAATGATACAAAATAAGTTTTTTGACCATGATGGAACTGAAGTAGAAATCAGCAAGAGAGATATGTGGAAATCCCCAAATATCTAGGAATTAAACAACATACTTTAATCCATGGGTGAAAGCATAAATCACAAGAAAAATTAGAAATATTTTGAACTGAATGAAAACAAAAACATATGAAAAATTATAGGATGCAGCTATAGAAATGCTTAGGGAGAAATTTGTATCTTTAAATGCCTATGTTAGAAAAAGAAGATCTGAAGTCCATCTTAAGAATTTAGAAAGGGAAGAACAAATTAACCTCAAAGAACTGAAAGGAATGCATAAAGATAAGAACAGGGCACCCAAGTTGGCTCAGTCAGTTAAGCATCCAACTCTTGGTTTTGGCTCAGGTCGTGATCTCGTGGTTCTTGGGATCGAGCCTGTGTCAGGCTCTGTGCTGACAGCATGGAGCTTGCTTGGGATTCTCTCTGTCCCCCTCTCTCTGCCCCTCCCCTACTCTCTCTCTCTCTCTCTCTCTCTATATATATATATATATATGTGTGTGTGTGTGTATATATATATATATATATATGTGTGTATATATATATATACATATGTATATATATAAATAAATAAATATTTTAAAAAACCAGAGAGATAATAGCCAATTATTTCTCTGGATGAAGATATAGAAATGACAGTACCCCATGGATAATGTTGAGTTTGGTTTCCTTGCAAGTGTGATGCAGAGTAATGTGTCTCAAACTGGGCATGTGACATGTGGGCATATGCAAAGCTACAAGATAAAAATTTCACATCTTCCTAGAGGATTATTTTTATTGGAAAGTTGGGAGAAAATCTTGTTATGGTAAATATGAAAATCAAATACAATACAAAAATGTACCTAGATTTTTAAATTGCAGTCAAAGCACATCATGCAAAAGCTACCATTTTAACTATTTTTAAGTGTACAGTTTAGTAAGTGTTAAACATATTCACATTGCTGTGAAACATATTTCCAGCAATTTTTCATCCTGCAAAACTGAAACTCTGCACTCATTAAACCACTCCCCTCCCCTTCTCCCTCCCCTCAGCCTCTGGTAACCCCCACTCTACTTTCTGTGGCTATGAGTTTAATTGCTTTAGATACCACATATAAGTGGAAGCAGACAATATTTATCTTTTTGTGACTGGCTTATTTCAGTGAACATCGAGTCGTTAAGGTTCAGCCATATTGTAACATGGGACATGATTTCCTTTCTTTTCAAGAATTGTATGAATTCCGTTGTATGAATATGTCACATTTTGTTTATCCATTTATCCATTGGTAGACATCCTCTTTTTGGCTAATGTGAATAACGATGATGGGAGCATATGAACATTACAGAGGGTTAGCTCTGTCTACTATATTCCACAAACCCTAAGGATCAATTTTCACTCTTCTCTACCATTAGGCTTACTTGGTAGAAAAGTTTGGGTAGTCCCAGGGTAGTGGTTAAAAACACGGTCTTTACAACCAGCGCAACCTGGATTTACGCATACCGATCTCTTATTAATTACCTCTGTGAATCTTGGTAAGTGACTAAACTTTGGAAGCCTTTTTTATCTCTCTGTAAAACGAAGATTCAGTAAGTACTATAGCTACAACGCTTAACACAGTGCCTGGCACACGACTAATGTTCAATAAATAGTAGCTAGTGCTATTCTATTGTTGTTTTCTATAAATGACACCAAAGTCTGGTTCCTCTTCCTAATGATAGTGTTATCATAATGTTGTCTTCATGATTTGAAAATATCATTTCCACCCTTACTTCTATTCCATGTATCTCCAATAATTACTTGCATGTGATGTTTACAAATTCCTCAAATTTGTTTCATTCTGCTATAGGTGCTTTCTAGTTGGCCTGTATCTCTTAAAATGTGATGCTCACCCTCATGTACTGCTTTTCTAAACCCAAATAGGTTGGGCCATTTTAGCAAGCCATTTGGCAATATTTAACATGACTCTTAAAAATGCCCATACCCATTTATTTAGGTATATTTCTTCTAAAAATCTAAAGAAATATTCTGAAATACAAAGCTGCATCAACACTAATGTTCATCAAAGTGTTAAATATAAACATGCAAATAATGTAAATGTTTAGCAATAGGGAAATAATTTAAAAAGTAGACAAAAAAGGGGCACCTGGGTGGCTCAGTTGGTTGAGCGTCTCTTTTTCGGCTCAGGTCATGATACCAGGATAGTAGGATCTGTCCCCATATCAGGCTCTGTGCTGAGTGTAGAGTCTGCTTGAGATTCTCTCTCTCTCTCTGTCTCCTCCCACCCACCCGCCCCTCTCTTCTGCTCACACTTGCTCTCTCTCTCTCTCTCAAAACAAGTAGGGAACAGTTATATAATAAATATTTATTAAAAATTTTAATGTTATAGGGAGTGTGATTCAGCAGTCCCTATGAAATAAAAAAATTATATAATATTAAGTAGAAAAAGCAAGATAATTCTCAACCATACAAAATTATATGGGCATAAACACAGCGACATGCTAATTTATGCGTTAAGTCTTTCATTTTACTAAGATCCTATTATGGGTTAGGTCTTGTGCAAGGTTCTGAGGACACACATATAAACACGATTGAAATTCCTATTCTGAAATGTCTTGCAATCTAGCTAAGACAGAGTTTTAAAATATTGTAATAAGTCCCATAATGAAAGTATATGCTTCACGAGCAGAGCGCAGGCCTTACTCTTCAGGGGAGGGGGAGGAGGCGGGGGCAAGAAGGGTACACAGAGGAATCATGTCTAAGCTAACTTTTGGAGGATAACTGGGAAAAGGTAAGGCCAGCAGAGGATGGAAAGAAAAGAATGGGGGACAGAAGTGGAGAGGCTTCCAGACCAAGAGAAGAGCAGGTGCAAAAGTGAGAATGTCACATGGCATTCTGGAAGTGACAAGTGGCTCCCCAAAGCAAGGATTTATGTTAATATGTGGAATTGCCAAGAGCTGGAGCTGGAAGGACTGGCAGGATTCTTCACATGGCCTGGAGGGGTGGGAGCTAACCAGTGTGGGCGTGGTCCTGTGAGTCTTATGGGGCGTTTCAGGCAAGAGAACAACACACTTGTAATTTGGAAGGCCATTAGCAGCGAGGAAAGGGCTGTGACCAGAAGCAGGAGTCTGGTGGGGAGGATACAGAAGAAGACCAGGCAGGGTAGGAGCCTGCACTAAGAATGTGATGGTGAGAAGGGACACTGGGTGGCTCAGTCAGTTAAGCGTCCCACTCTGGATTTTGACTCAGGTCATGATCTCACAATTCATCAGTTCGAGCCCCACGTTGGGCTCCATGCCACCAGGGCCGAGCCTGCTCAGGATTCTCTGTCCCTCTCTCTGTGCCTCCCCTGCTTGCACTCTCTCTCTCTCAAAATAAACAAAAATAATGTGATGGTGAGGGAGTGGAGGGAGGGATTGAAACAGGAGGAATCAACAGAATTTGGTGACCGAATAGAGAGATTTCCACGTTTCTGGCTTGAGCAGATGGGCAGATGGTGCTGCCATCATCAAGATGAGAGTATGGGAGGAGGGGAAGGTTCCGTGAAGAAAGATTCGGTTTGGGGTGTGAGAAATTTGAGATGTGATTTCTTTAAGTAATATAATTAAGCTGATTTCTTGATTACAATTAAGTTACGTAATTTGCTGATGAGCCGTTTCTCACTAACACCATTAGGGAGTAGTGGGGTGCTGTGCTTAACAACCAAAGCTGGGGAACAAGTAGACATAAGCAATCTCAGAAGCAGGAACCGCAGTAATATCCCAATATTCACATGGTTGAGTGAAGTTTCAGCCCTAGCTATAAATACATGAGAAAATATATGCTTGAATGTAGAGTAACTAATTAATGCTAAGTGTGGTGCACATTTTAACTTGCCTTGAGCATAACTTCAAATTATCATAAGTCATTGCGGCCGCAGGGAGTCTGTTTCATAAGTACGTGTTTAGTTTGCATCCTGAAACTTTGGATAAAGACTCCTCACTTCCCAAACTCCCTTACTGCTAGGTGTCAGTTTACCAATTTTTGACCAGGAAATGGAATTAGGACAATACGATTTCCAGGAAGTAGGGGTTTTTTTTAATTAATTTTTTTCACATTTATTTATTTGGCAGGGGGGAAGGGCAGAGAGAGGGAGACAGAAGATCTGAAGCAGGCTCCACACTGTGAGGGCAGAGACCAATTCGGGGCTCAAACTCAGGAACCATGAGATCATGACCTGAGCTGAAATCAAGAGTCGGCCACTTCACTGACTGAGCCGCCCAGGTGCCCCTCCCGGAAGTGTTTTTAATTGGAGAAGTGTGCCCTTTTTCTTCCATTTCCTATCTCCTGCTGGATTGACCATTGGTGGGATGGCTGGAGCTGGGTCAACCATCTTGGATCCTGAGGTGAAAATAGGAAAAGAAGTATACATGGGGGCAGAAGCCTGGATCCCTAACAGCACAGGCACCAAATATACTTCAGACATTTGAAAGAGAAATAAATCCTTTTGTGAGTGTGTGTGTGTGTGTGTGTGTGTGTGTGTGTAACAATTGGATCTAATCATATTGAATTTAATTTCTGTTTTCATTAGTAACATTAATATAAAATTGTTGTCTTCCCAGTGCCCTGACATTGTAATAATGCTGTGGGAGCACTGGGGTCATGGACATGAATAAAAGGACTATAAAACTTGCGTTCTCTTGGGGAAGAATCACCCACCACCAACCACACAGCCACAGGTGATCTGTTCCGTTGCTGTTATGTGCTGGAGGCACAGAAGAGGGGGTCATTAGCTCAGGCTGAATGAGAATGACATTTAAGCTGAATCCTCAGGGTAAGGAGGCAGTCACCAGGTATGGAAGGAGTGTGGGGAGAGGACATTTCGAGGATCATACAGCATGGGTAAAGGCAATGGCTATGTGCAACTTCTAGGAACGTTCTCTGGAAGACTAGTATGTTTAGGGAACAGTGTGTTATCCAGAATAGCCAGAATGACATTTGCAATGGGACTGGCAGAAGATGAGCCAGGGAAGGGCCCCAAATGTCAAACTAATTCACACCTAATCTACAGGTAGTTAAGAGCCATCTAATAATCTGCAAAGATAAGAAGTCTAGTCCCAGCCTGCCAGGGCAATGATCACACAATTCCATTTTCAGAACATCAATCTGTTGGCAGCCAAGTAGCGAAGGGACTTCCTGTGGAAATAACAATATAATTACGACTTCTTTTCAGAGACTCAAATAATTTTTTGGGCAAGAAGTGGGAGTTCGGAGAAGGAAAGGAGGGAGGGAGGGACACACACACACACACACACACACACACACAGAATGTGTACGTTGGACATATTTAATAGATGCTCCAGATGGTAGATAAGGGAGAGAAGAAAGCCTGAAGCCTGAATAAGAAAAGATTTCCAAGGAATGGAAGGAAGGATCAAGACAAATTTTGAAAAGTTTAATTAAGATCATGGGAGATTTTTGCCTTAGGGATGGAGAAAGCTGTGTCTAAATTTATTCGTAATGAGATCTTCACACTTTCTTCCTTGGTCTATTTTTGTGGCTTCTTTGCAGGTGAATGGTAATAGAGGTTAAATGTCTGTTTAGTTTGGTTTCTAGAAATGTTATATGTGGTATTTATTGAATTTCAGGTTTATTTTTTTTATAAATACCCAAGGGAAATTTTATAATTTTAAAATTAAATTCTGCACTGGGAACCAGAGAAGAAAACAGACATGAGATGTCTCCTGTATGCACTATGGCCCTTAGACAATCTCACTTCATTTGGTTTACTCATCACCATAACCCTATGAGGTAGACATTATTGCACCCATTTCACAGAGGTTGCCGATGGTCTCAAAAATTGAGGATAGTGCCCAGGTTCTTTCTAAGTGGAAGAACCAGGATTTGAATTCTTTTTTTTTTTTTTTTTTTTTTTTGAGATAGAGACAGGGAGAGAGAGGAGGAGGGGGGAGGGGCAGAGGGAGGGAGAGAGAGAATCTTAAGGAGGTTCCTTGCTTAGCATGGAACCCGACAGGATGGGGTTTGACCTCACGACCCAGGGTGGGGTTGACCTCACGACTGAGATCATGACCTGAGCTGAAACCAAGAGTTGGATGCTTAATCCACTGAGCCACCCAGCACCCCCCTCCAACCCCACAGGATTTGAAATCTAATCAGCTTGACTGTAAAACCTATGTTCTTTTGAAACACAAAGAACATTCTGGCTCTGCCTTTCACAGGCTGAGAGAATTAGGGCTTTGTCATACAGCTGTAATGAGGTGAACTAAGTTATGCTCTGAATTCCCAAAGGAGATACCTCTGGGTACCTTGAAATGAGGCACACTAGTGATTCCAGGTTAATTTTCTCATGGGAAGGAAATAGAGCACTCATCCATTTTTTCTTGTGGGCAGTTTTATTTGGGTCCCTTGAATCTATGCAGAAAAGACTTCTAAAGCCACTTGTAATGCTCTGGCCTCAGTGAAACAGGGGAGATAGCTGAACAATCCTAAACCACCTTAAATTACCTAATCTCTTCACATATAAACCATATGCTTCTTTGAAAGGTGAGGACTATAAGGCTCTTGATTCATATGGGAAGCTTCAAGAACACGGGGATGCCTTGTTATGTGCTGTTTTTAGTCCGTTTGCTTCAGAAGTCTTGAATGTCTCAAAAATCAAACAGGATATTAATCTATTTTAACTTCTAAAATTCAAGAGAGGTATTCGAACACTCATGGTAATGTGCATTTAGTTTCCTTACTTCCTTTCCTCCATGGTGATTTCATGGAATTGCCATACATGTGGAGGTAGAAATATGGTCTTATGGGTCGAAAGCTCTGTCTTCAGACTGTGGGACCCTGATGCAGAGACAGGAAATGGTCGAAGACATACAAGCACCTTGTATTGCCCTAAAGACCAGACGTCAAGAGTTCACACATTCTGGCATTTCTCTTTCCAATCCTAGCTATTAATGTTTCTTTTTTGCAAAGCCCTCTGGCCTCCGGGCATCGTGCCCATCATGAAATACGTATTTCCAACTCTGTGCCTTCCCTCCTACCTCCTTTTTCCTTCCCTCGCGCTTCTCCTTCATCTATTTATTTGCCTCTGATTAAATTATTTGAGAACCTAGCCAGCACTCAGTGGGCTGCTTAGGAAATGCTTGTGGAGAACTGACAGGTGGCACACCCCTGGGGGAACCCTCCTTTCCGCTGCCTGGCGGGTAATGGAAGTACAGCTCCACTCTCAAAACCTCCCAGGGACCCAGCTCTGTTCTCCACCTTTTTTTATTCCTGGTGTTTCTCACTCTACTTCCTGAGAGTCTTCTGTTTGCTCACACATTGCCCACCGTTGTCCTCTGATGCTCATCTTTCAGATCCTCAGGATTCTTGATGCTGGCTTTCTGCTGTTGTCTGGCCCACAGACCTGGTGCGCTCTGTTGGTCTCAGAAATACCAGAACGTGCAGCTCTCTGCTTCCCTGAGGGACTGACAGTGATCGCGATGCCTATAGCTCATCTGTGGGATGGTGGTAATATAGTTGTGGCAAGTCACAGATGCAGTGTCTGAGGCTTTACTGTGATACAGGAAATATAATAAACACTTAATAAAACATTAGATCTTATCATTAGCTTCCTTTACATGCCTGTGCTTCCTCACACCTGGGATTACCTGACTTTTCTTGATTAGTTTTGGAAAAGTTTCAATTATTATTTCTTAATCGTGTATACTGCCTAAAAGCCAGACACTTTACTTTTTTTTTCTTAATGCTTATTTATTATTGAGAGACAGAGAGAGACAGAGCGTGAGCAGGGAAAGGGCAGAGGGAGGAGGAGACACAGAATCTGAAGCAGGCTCCAGGCTCTGAGCTGGCAGTACAGACCCCGACACGGGGCTCGAACCCACAAACCGCGAGATCATGACCTGAGCTGAAGTCAGACACTCAACCGACTGAGCCACCTAGGCGCCCCTAGAAGCAAGACATTTTAAATATAAAGAGATAAAGAAGTTTAAAGTAAAAACAATAAAAACAGACATGCTAACGCTAATCCAAACAAAGTTGGTCTGGCTTTCTCATAGGCAGCATATAACTGAGTTCTGTTTTTCTACTCAAACTATTTTTACCTTTCAACTGGCATGTTTAGATGATTTTATATATATATATATGTTCTTCTTTTTTTTTTCTTTTTAGAGAGACAGAGTTCGAGCCAGGGAGGGGCAGAGGGAGAGAGAGAGAGAATCAAGCGGGTTCCATGCTTATCACAGAGCCCGACTTGGGACTCAATCTCACAAACCATGAGGTCATGACCTGAGCCAAAATCGAGAGACGGACACTTAACCGACTAAGCAACCCAGGCGCCCCGAACTACCTTATGAGCCAGTAATCACACTACTGGATATTTACCCAAAGAATAAAAAAACACTAATTTGAAAAGATATATGCACCTGTAAGTTTATAGCAGCATTAATTACAATAGCCAAATTATGGAAGCAGCCCAAGTGTTCATCGATAGATGAATGGATGAAGAAGATGTGGTGTACACACACATACACACACACATATATGCATATGTAATGTATTATGAGTAATATTACTCAGGCATAAAAAAGAATGAGATCTTGCCATTTACACAATATGGATGGATCTACCCATATGAAATATTATGAACATGAAATATTATGTGTATAAAACATTATGTATAATATGAAATATTATATGAAATATGTATTATATGAAATATTATAAACATGAAATATTGTGTATAATATGAAATATTTTGTAAAAGAAATATGTATAATATGAATTATGTATAAAAATATTATGTATAATATGAAATCTTATGTATAAGAAATTTTACATATAATATGAAATATATATGAAATATTATCTATATGAAATATTACATATAATATGAAATATGAATATGATATATTATGTATAATATGAAATATTATCTATAAGATGACATATTATGTATAATATGAAATATGTATGAGAAATAATATGTATAATATGAAATATTATATATAAGAAATATGTATAATATGAAATATTATGTAGAAGATATATTATGTATAATATGAATTATGTATAAGATATATTATGTATAATATGAACTATTATATATAAAATGAATTATGTATAAGATATATGTATATGAAATATTATGTATATGAATATTATGTATACTATGAAATATTATATATAACATGAAATATTATGTATACTATGAAATATTATATATAACATGAAATATATATAATATGAAATATTATATATAACACGAAATATATATATGAAATATTATATATAACATGAAATAGTATATATAACAAACATAAATATTATATATAACATGAAATATATGTAACATGAAATATTATAGATAAGATATATTATGTATAACATGAAATATTATGAATATGAAATATTATGTGTAATATGAAATGTATGAATAATATGAAATATTACGAAAATGAAATATTATGTATAATATGAAATATTATATACATGGAGACATAAGATCTAAGTTATTCAGTTATATTTCAGTTGTATACCTCCTTAGGTATACACCCAACAGCGACCACACAATAAGAGGAGACAATGTAGATGCATGTTTTCACAGAGTGGTTTGCCCAAAGCTCGAGTCTCACGCATTTTCTCTTCCTCTCTTGACCTACCCTGTGTTCTGATTTCATCTAATCCCACGGTTTAAAAACCGTGTTTAGTTGGATGTCTTCTGAATCATCTATATCGGGTCTTTCTAACTCCCCTGAGCTACAGACTCTAGACGGACACTGTCGCTCTTACTTAGATCTTACTGGACACCACATCCTAGACGTATCCTCAAACCAGTTCCCAAGGCCGGTGGCCCTTTGCTTTCCTCCTGATTTCTCTGTAGCTCTCACAGAAAGACACAACAATGAGATTAAAGCCCAAGTCTTCATGGAAAGCCTTCCACGCCCTTCTCTGTGTCCTATGATCTGCGTGTGCTCCCGATGCCAGAGGTCCTGAACCAATGCCAGGATATGAAATATTACATATGGTATGAAACATTATATAAAATATGAAATATTACAAATCATATAAAATATGACATATGATATTAAATAATACATATGATATGAAATATTATAGATGATATGAAATATTACAGATGATATGAAATAATATAGATGATATGAAATATTACAGATGATATGAAATATTATATAAGATATGAAATATTACACATGATATGAAATATTACACATGATATGAAATATTATATATGAAGACATAACACATAAGTTATTCAGTTATATTTCTGTTGTATACCTATCCTTAGGTATACAAACAACAGCGACCACAAAATACGAGGAGACAATGTAGATGCATGTTTTCACAGAGTGGTTTGCCCAAAGTTAGATTCTCATGCATTTTCTCTTCCTCTCTTTACCTACCCTGTGTTCGGTTTTCATCTAATCCCACCGTATTTAGTTGCATGTCTTCTGAATTTTCTATATCAGGTCCTTCTAACTCCCCTGAGCTACAGACTCTAGACGGACACTGTCACTCTTACTTAGATCTTACTGGACAGTGCATCCTAGACATATCCTCACACCAATCCCCAAGGCCGGTGGCCCTTTTCTTTTCTCCTGATATCTCTGTAGCTCTCACAGAAAGAGATAACAATGAGATTAAAGCCCAAGTCTTCATGGAAAGCCTTCTGCGCCCTTCTCTATATCCTATGACCTGCATGTGCTCCCGATGCCGGAGGTCCTGAACCAATGACAGGAAAAGAAATCGTATATATACTATGAAAAATATTATATATCATATGAAATATTATAGGTGATAGAAAATATTACAGAGGTTATGAAATATTATAGATGATATGAAATATTAGAGATGACATGAAACAATATAGATGATATGAAATATTGCGGATTATATGAAATATTGTAGATGATATGAGATATTACATATAATATGAAATATTACAGATGATATGAAATATTATATATGAAGATGTAACACATAAGTTATTCAGTTATATTTCAGTTGTATACGTCCTTAAGTATACAAACAACAGCGACCACAAAATAAGAGGGACAATGTAGATGTATGTTTTCTCAGACAGGGTGTTTTGCCCAAAGCTAGATTTTCACGCATTTTTCTTCCTCTCTTTATCTACCCTGTGTTCTGTTTTCATCTAATCCCACAGTTTAAAAACCATATTTAGTTGCATGTCTTCTGAATCATCTATATCGGGTCTTTCTAACTCCCCTGAGCTACAGACTCTAGATGGACACTGTCACTCTTACTTAGATCTTACTGGACACCGCATCCTAGACGTATCCTCAAACCAGTGCCCAAGGCTGGTGGCCCTTTGCTTTCCTCCTGATTTCTCTGTAGCTCTCACAGAAAGAGACAACAATGAGATTAAAGCCCAAAGCTTCATGGAGAGCTTTTAATGCCCCTCTCTGTATCCTATGACCTGCATGTACTCCTGATGCCAGAGGTCCTGAACCAATGCCAGGATATGAAATATTATATATCATGAAATATTATATATCATATGAAATATTACATATAATGTGAAATATTATATATGAAATATTACATACAATATTAAACATTATATATAATATGAAATATTACATATAACATGATATATTATGTATAATATGAAATATTACAGATAATATGAAATATTACTTATAATATGAAATATTATAGATACTATTAATATTACATATAGTGAAATATTACAGATGATATGAAATATTATATATGATATGTAATATTATATATGGTATGAAATATTGTGTATTATATGAAGTAGTGTTTTTTCTACCATGAAAAAAAATATATTACATTGATGGTAGTCCTACAATCTTTGTCATCATGAAATCCTAAGAATTAACCATGCATGAAAATGATAAAGGCAGTAGTCATAATAGGATGTTTTATTTCATGAGGAGCCCTCCTAACCTGAAAAGAATAAAGGACATAATGAGTGTTTAGTCTGGATTAAGGGTATTGAGTAAGGAAGTGGGCAGTCAGAAAAAAGTAGGCTTCCCCAGGAAGAACCTAACAAAGATTTGTCTTGTTGGAGTCAAAAACAGTATGTTTAAAATTTTTTGATATTTATTTATGTTTGAGACAGAGAGAGAGAGTGAGAGCAGGGGAGGGGCACAGAGAGGGGGACAGTGGATCTGAAGCAGGCTCTGTGCTGATAGAGATCGTGATGCAGGGCTTGAACTCCTGAACCAAACCATGAGATCACGACCTGACTCGAAGTCGGGTGCTCAACCGACAGAAACACCCAGGTGCCCCCAAAACAGTATGTTTAGCTTAACATCACAGAGAGCAGAAGAGGATGTAGGAGAGTCAAATGTACCAAGTTCAGTGACATCAAAGCTAAGTATTAAAATTGAAGTCACATAGTTAAGAATTCAGAAACTGAATTATTTAATACCAAGCAAAGCAAAACAAGAGGCACAGAGAGTGGGGTGTTTGAAGCCATGTTTTCAAATGCCAGTTAACATTTAAACTATTCCATGGATGTCCTCAGCAATAAGAAAGGGCTGGGCCAGTCCTAAATGGCTTACCTATGTTAGGGAGTAACCTCACGGGACCCCTCTTCTGACCCTTCCTAGCCCTTGCTGGTCCCCATGACATATTTCTAAAGCATCCGCTCTGCTCTGTTTGGGAATTATTCTATATCTGTTTCCTGCCCTTTACACTCAAACCTCTCTCTGTTGGCAGCGGGTTTTACAATCTTCATCCTTTTTCTTGGATAGAGACTAACCCTGCAAATTGACCACCTAGATAGGTCTGCTTTCTTTTTTTCCCCTCCAAAAGTGTCTGCATGTGGGGTTAGCTTAGTATTTTTTAATCAAGATTTATTTAGTCAAACACATTGGTCTTATACACAGAGTAAATTCAACCCTTGGTATCAGAGATTAATGTTGAGTTCCAATTATCTCCAATTGTGGGACTTCATAGTAAAACCCTTACTCAAATTCACGTTATGGGTGTTTTTCCATGGCAACAAATGAAATACAAGTCTTATACTACCTAGAAAGTAAAGAAAAGGAAACAGTTTACTCATGAAATTTACTATCAAATAAATTACACTTCTAAAACACTATCTTAAGAATTAGAATTCTATCCAATTTCCATCTGAGTATGATCACTTGACTGTAGCAGTGAAACCAAATGAAAGACAATTCAAAATTACTTTAGAGGAGAAACAAAAAATTGGCAGTGTTTCTGGAACAACAGAAGAGATTTGTGAAGTAGCAATGACACGTCTAGACTCCCTAGAAATCAAATTAGGAGGATATAATTTAGTAGCAGGATTCACATTTATATAAATGTACATTTATAAAACACTATCCTAAGATTTAGAATTCTTTCAGACTACCATTAGAGCTATTGTAGAGTCACTTTGAAAATACCAATAAAACCAAAGGGGAAAAAGAAATCAAAATTATTGTACCAAGTCCAAGAAGAAAGACAAAAAAAATTCTTTGGTCATTCTGGATTATTCAAATGGGTTTGTTAACAGTAACAAAAACATTAAAACAAGAGCATACTTACAAATAGAATCAAAAGAAAGCAATTTATAAGACTGACATTTAAATCATCTACAATTATAAAACATTACCCTAAAAATTATAATCCTACCAAGCTTCCAGTGAGCCAAAAGACAGCCTTCATTTTTGAATATGAAATATTATATACAATATGAAATATTGTATATAATGTGAAATATTGTATATAATGTGAAATATTGTATATGATATGAAATATCATGTATAATATGAAATATCATGTATAATATGAAATATCATGTATAATATGAAATATTGTATATAATATGAAATTGGGGAAATTTGAACATAGACTCGTTATTAGGGTGTTCATATAAGTTGTCATATGAACAGGGCGTGTTGAAAATGAAAGGGTCCGAAGGTATAAACTGGGTCTGTCTGGCAGACTTGGTTGCCCTGGTATTACTCATTTGTGTGGAATTGTTGGTAATTTTTAGGCTGATCATGTTATTCTATTTATTTTTTTAAGCTCTGTGCTAGAAAAGCAGTTCTTTTTTTTAAACTTGTTTTATTTTTTATTTTTAAAAATTTACATCCAAATTAATTAGCATATAGTGCAACAATGATTTCAGGAGTAGATTCCTTAGTGCCCCTCCCCCATTTAGCACATCTCCCCTCCCACAACCTCTCCAGTAGCCCTCAGTTTGGTCTCCATATTTATGAGTCTCTTCTGTTTTGTCCCCCTCCCCGTTTTTATATATTTTTTGCTTCCCTTCCCTTATGTTCATCTGTTTTGTCTCTTAAAGTCCTCATATGAGTGAAGTCATATGATTTTTGTCTTTCTCTGACTAATTTCACTTAGCATAATACCCTCCAGTTCCATCCACATAGTTGCAAATCGCAAAATTTCATTCTTTTTGATGGCCGAGTAATACTCCATTTTGTGTGTGTGTGTGTGTGTGTGTGTGTGTGTGTGTGTGTGTGTGTATCACGTCTTCTTTATCCATTCATCCGTCAATGGACATTTGGGCTCTTTCCATACTTTGGCTATTGTGGATAGTGCTGCTGCTATAAACATGGGGGTGCATGTGTCTCTTCGAAACAGCACCCCTGTATCTCTTGGATAAATGCCTAGTAGTGCAATTGCTGGGTTGCAGGGCAGTTCTATTTTTAGTTTTTTGAGGAACCTCCATACTGTTTTCCAGAGTGGCTGCACCAGCTTGCATTCCCAGCTAGAAAAGCAATTCTTAAAACCTTCAGTCTCGGGGCACCTGGGTGGCTCAGTCGGTTAAGCGTCCGACTTTGGCTCAGGTCATGATCTCACAGTTTGTGGGTTTGAGCCCCGTGTTGGGCTCTATGCTGATGGCTTGGAGCCTGGAGCCTTCTTTGGATTCCGTGTCTTGCTCTCTCTCTCTGTCCCACCCCTGCTTATGCTCTTTCTCTCTCTGTCTCAAAAATAAATAAAAAACATTAAAAAATTAAAAAAAATTTCAGTCTCAGGACTCTTCACACTTCTAAAAATGAGAGTCATACTCACAAAGATGTCTAGAATCAAGAACGCTGGAAATAACAAATTTGGGGAAACCTGTGGAGAATTGGAACTCCTATACATTGGTGGTTGAAACGTAAAATGATGCAGCTGCTGTGGAAAGCAGTTTGACAGTTTTTCAGAAAGTTAAGTGTAGAGTTAACACAGAGTTCAACACATGACTCAGCAATCCTGTTCCTGGGTGTAGAGCCCGGAGAACTAACAACAAGGATTCTTACAAGAACTTGGACACAGATGTTCACGGTGGCATTATTATTCCTGATAGCCAGAAGAGGAAACAACCCCAAAGTCCATAAACTGATAAATAAATGAACAAAATGTGGTATATACGTGCAGTGGAATATTATTCAGGTATAAAAAGGAATGAGGTTCTCACCCACGCTACAATATGGATGAACCTTGAAGACATGCTAAGTGAAATTAGCCAGACACAAAAGAGTCCATTTATATCAAATGTCTAGAAGAAACAAGTTGGAGTCAGAAAGGGGATGATGAGGAGAGGGGAGAATGGAGGCTCACTGGTAACAGTTAATGGAGTTTCTTTACAGCATGGTAAGAATGTCCTAGAATTAGCTAGTGGTGACCATTGCCTAACCTCATAAATACACTAAAACCTACTGAATTATATACTTTAAAAAGGTGAATCTTTTGGTATGTGGATTAAATCTCAATTAAAACATTAAAAAAGTATTGAGGACCCCCCCAGAGCTTTTCTTTATGTGAAATAGATGTTTCTCTATAGTAGAAATTAAAACTGAAAAGATTTTTAAATCACTTTTTTATGTTTACTTATTTTTGAGAGAGAGAGAGAGAGAGAGAGAGCACATGAGCAGGGAGAGGCAGAGAGAGGTTAGAGGATCCAAAACGGGCTCCGCGCTGACAGCAGAGAGCCCGATGTGGGGCTCAAACTCACAAACCGTGAGATCATGACCCGAGCCAAAGTCAGACACTTAACTGACTGAGCCACCCAGGTGCCCCCAAACTGACAAATTTTTAAAATATCCATTTGATTCTTTTAAGAAAGCAACAACATAAGCATACATGTTTAAATAAATATGTTTCCAAACTTATTTTTATAGAAAAGAAGTATATATTCGAAAACAAAAAAAATAGAGTGGCATTGTCTTATATTTTTATGAGCAGATTCATCAAAATTTGCAACTCTCTTTCATGTGGGTTTAGTTCAAGACAGCTGGCTTGTCAGATCTGCCACTGCGTTCAGTCTGTGTCAGAAAACTCCAATGTACCTTCGTGAGGAAATGAGAATGAAAAGACGAATGGTGTATTAATATTATTATAATAATAGTTTTGACCTGGTCAGAAAACCCTCCTGATAAGAAAACCCTCAGGGGTCTCCAGATCACACTTGGAGAACTGCTATTGGGAGGGTACACAAATATTCGCAGTTGACACGATACGATATCTGGGATTCACTTTAACATTCACTCCCTGGAGGGGGTGGAGAGAATGAGTGATTGAGAGATGGACGGCCAAAGGTTATCGTGGCCGTGGTGACAACGCTGAATTTTGGTGGTGGACCACGGACATTCGTTCTGTTAGTCTTTCTACTTTGGCGTGAGCCCATAATTCTCCATAGCAACAAATTGTCGTTGCTCTTACTTTTCATCAGTGCTGGTTTAACTGTGCAAAAGGCCTTGTGGTCATTGGTAGGAAGGAAAACCAAAGTAGGGGTTAGATATGTAAAGATGCAAAGGTGAGTCCGATACAATCCCTGCTTTAGCAGGCTTTCATCCGCGGGGGCACACATGGAGAGGGGGCTGCGGGGAAGGCATTTGAGAAACAGTGTCACCTATACCGAGCATCAGGCACTCTGCTCGGGGCCTTCTAGATGTTTCCTCCCCACAGCCACCCTCCGAGGCTGACACCATTATCTCCATTCTGCAGATGAGGGAACTAAAGCTGAGAAGTCGGGTAACTTGCTCAAGATCCCACAGTGGAAAGGGGTAAAGTGGGGACTTGAGGTGAGGTCGGTTTGACCCCCAAGCCTGTACTCTTCACGGCTCTGACCTTCCTTTCTAAACCCCCAGGTGCACAATCATGGAGGATCACTTTGCACACCTTGTGAATAGAGTCCCTCCACAGAGGCCTAGACAGTCACCTGGGGTGCCTCCAGTCTTTAGAAGAAGTAATAATAATATAAACTGGGTTGGTCATTACCCTGTACCTGTGCCCTCATTCAATCCACACAATTTATTTTATTTTATTTTATTTTATTTTATTTTATTTTACATCCAAGTTAGTTAGCAGATAGTGCAACAATGATTTCAGGGGTAGATTCCTTAATGCCCCTTCCCCATTTAGCCCATCCCCCCTCCCACAACCCCTCCAGTAACCCTGTGTTTGTTCTCCATATTTAAGAGTCTCCTGTTTTGTCCCCCTCCCTGTTTGTATATTATTTTTGCTTCCCCTCCCTTGTGTTCATCTGTTCTGTGTCTTAAAGTCCTCATGTGAGTGAAGTCATATGATATTTGTCTGTCTCTGACTAATTTCACTTAGCATAATACCCTCTAGTTCCATCCATGTAGTTGCCAATGGCAAGATTTCATTCTTTTTGATTGCCGAGTAATACTCCATTGTGTGTGTATTCTACATCTTCTTTATCCATTCATCCATCGATGGACATTTGGGCTCTTTCCATACTTTGGCTATTGTTGATAGTGCTGCTATAAACATTGGGGTGCATGAGTCCCTTTGAAACAGCACACCTGTATCCCGTGGATAAATGCCTAGTAGTGTAATTGCTGGGTCATAGGGTAGTTCTATTTTTAATTTTTTGAGGAACCTCCATACTGTTTTCCAGAATGGCTGTACCAGTTTGCATTCCCAACAGCAGGGCAAAAGAGATCCTCTTTCTCTGCATCCTCACCAACATCAGTTGTTGCTTGAGTTGTTAATGTTAGCCATTCTGACAGGTGTGACATGATATCTTATTGTGGTCTTGATTTGTATTTCCCTGATGATGAGTGATGTTGAGCATTTTTTTTCATGTGTCAGTTGGCCATCTGGATGTCTTCTTTGGAGAAGTGTCTATTCATGTCTTTTGCCCATTTCCTCACTGGATTATTTGGTTTTTTGGGTGTTGAGTTTGATAAGTTCTTTATAGATTTTGGATACTAGCCCTTTATCTGATATGTCGTTTGCAAATATCTTCTCCCATTCCATCAGTTGCCTTTTAGTTTTGCTGATTGTTTCCTTCACTGTGCAGAAGCTTTTTGTTTTGATGAGGTCCCAACAATCCACATAATTTAAATTCACAGGGTAAGCATCTTGTCCACACTTGCTGTCCTCTCCTTGACTCTTCCTTCCTCTTCCAGTTTTTTGGAAAGCAATCTGGCAACACCTCTTAAAAGAATGAATGAGTAGGGGAATCTGGGTGGCTCAATTAAGCATCCGACTTTGGCTTAGGTCATCATCTCACGTTTTGTGGGTTCGAGCCCCACGTCGGACTCTGTGCTGACAGCTTGGAGCCTGGGGCCTGCTTCAGATTCTGTGTCCCCCCTCTCTCTCTGCCCCTCCTTTGCTTATGTTTTCTCTCTCTCTCTCTCAAAAATAAATAAACATTAAAAGAAATTTAAAAAAAAGAATGAATGAATTCACTGGTAGCTGGACTCCTGAGACCCTGTCAGGTACAGACATCCATATGTAAGGATATGGGTTCAAGACCACAAGGGTAAACAAGTAGGTTCATTGTGTGACTTCACAGGGCAAAAAGCTGAACACAAAGTGAAGGCTCATCAGTGGCACCTCTGCACTGGGGAATTCTTCCACCATTTACTAAAAGAATGAAGTGGAGCTCAACCAGACTACTGGGAGGGTTCTCCGTAAGGTGTTGTGCAGTGGTGATCACAGGATGCAAGAGAGATGCTATGACCACCGTTTTATAAAACAGTGCTTTTAAAAATGCATGCTTCTGCAGGAAAAGACCTCTCTGACCTCAGGTGCAGCAATTTCTTACTTGACACATCCCCAAAGGCAAGGGAATTAAAAGCAAAAATGAACTATTGGGACCTCGTGAAGATAAAAAGCTTCTGCACAGCAAAGGAAACAATCAACAAAACTAAAAGGCAACTGATGTAATGGGAAAAGATATTTGCAAATGACATATCGGACAAAGGGCTAGTATCCAAAATCTATAAAGAGCTCACCAAACTCCACACCCAAAAAACAAATAACCCAGTGAAGAAATGGGCAGAAAACATGAATAGACACTTCTCTAAAGAAGACATGCAGATGGCCAACAGGCACATGAAAAGATGCTCAACGTCGCTCCTCATTAGGGAAATACAAATCAAAACCACACTCAGATATCACCTCACGCCAGTCAGAGTGGCCAAAATGAACAAATCAGGAGAGGATGTGGAGAAATGGGAGCCCTCTTGCACTGTTGGTGGGAATGCAAACTGGTGCAGCCACTCTGGAAAACAGTGTGGAGGTTCCTCAAAAAATTAAAAATAGACCTACCCTATGACCCAGCAATAGCACTGCTAGGAATTTACCCAAGGGATACAGGAGTACTGATGCATAGGGGCACTTGTACCCCAATGTTTATAGCTATTCAACAATAGCCAAATTGTGGAAAGAGCCTAAATGTCCATCAACTGATGAATGGATAAGGAAATTGTGGTTTATATACACAATGGAGTACTACATGGCAATGAGAAAGAATGAAATATGGCCCTTTGTAACAACATGGATGGAACTGGAGAGTGTGATGCTAAGTGAAATAAGCCATACAGAGAAAGACAGATACTATGTTTTCACTTTTATGTGGATCCTGAGAAACTTAACAGAAACCCATGGGGGAGGGGAAGGAAAAAAAAAAAAGAGGTTAGAGTGGGAGAGAGCCAAAGCATAAGAGACTCTTAAAAACTGAGAACAGGGGCGCCTGGGTGGCGCAGTCGGTTAAGCGTCCGACTTCAGCCAGGTCACGATCTCGCGGTCTGTGAGTTCGAGCCCCGCGTCGGGCTCTGGGCTGATGGCTCAGAGCCTGGAGCCTGTTTCCAATTCTGTGTCTCCCTCTCTCTCTGCCCCTCGCCCGTTCATGCTCTGTCTCTCTCTGTCCCAAAAATAAATAAACGTTGAAAAAAAAAATTTTTAAAAAAAACTGAGAACAAACTGAGGGTTGATGGGGGGTGGGAGGGAGGGAGGGGAGGGTAGGTGATGGGTATTGAAGAGGGCATCTTTTGGGATGAACACTGGGTGTTGTATGGAAACCAATTTGACAATAAATTTCATGTATTAAAAAAATAAAAAATAAAAAAATAAAACTGAGTATAACCTAAAAAAAAAATGCATGCTTCTGTAAGTAAGATACATGAATATGTGTCAGGGTCAAAGAATACCCGGGTGAGGAGAAAACACGGAAGGATACATCCCAGGTTCTCAGCACAGATGGCCTTGGACGTTCTGGTAGAGCAAAGGAGGAAGAGAGGAAGCTGCTAGAGGAACAGCAAACCAAAAACACGGAAAGGAAAGACTGGCCACACCGCTTCACAAAGCATATAGGTGACTTCTGGAAAATTACGTATGGATGTGGTTATATGTAAAGGGATTAAATTGTTAAATATTTCCTTTAAGGAGACATGGAAGAATGCAATAAATTCCAGAGATTTGGTGGCTGAACATTTAGCAGTGCCTCTCAGTTTCTCCAAGGCCATATAATTAACGATTTGAGGAGAAGACTTCTTCCTAAGGAGAAACAAATATGAGAGAAAGTCAAACAGACAAGGGTCCGCTCCCCTGCATGCTAGGAAGAGTAAAAGCTGATGTGTTCAGAGCGTGACAGCATTGCAGCTACGCCTCTCAGCGTTCCCGCGGTCTCAGCGTGGTTAATAATAGGGTTTGGAACACACTGAAGGTCATTACTGCTCGTGGCAGAGCCACTTTTCTGATTGCCGGCCAAATGGGAAAAGGAGAGGACAATTTACAGCCCTTGAATGCCTGTGGAGAGCGAGGCGGCCACTATATCGTTTTGCGTATGAGGCTACAAAATTTTTAACCTAATGAAGGCTGGTTTGGGCGAAAAGAGTATACGAATTATCTGGAAGGTTCACACGTGCATAAGATTTGTAGGGTAAGCACCAAATGGCTTTTAATGAGCCAGAATTCTTTGAAACAGTGTCAAGAGAGCTATAAAACAAAAGAATCCCGTAAACACCGAATATCCACCAGAATAACAAAAGCCATACCTGTGTTGAAAATTTGACTACATGAGCCCGCTTTCGCTGTGCTATAAATCCACTGCATCTCCACTATGCCTTTCTCCCCGCTAAACGCTAGGTTTGCTTAGCTCCTTTTTCAGATCTGTGCCATCAGCTTAATATTTCTACCCGCGTTTCTTATTAAGGTAGCGTAGGCTCTAAGAACACCTTACCCAGGGGCTGCTCCTTCTACGGGGGCTGGGATCCTGCTCACTTGTGTTTCCTTGAGGACTTCATTCCAATGGCATTCCCTTCCTGTGTTCTAATCATTCCCCTTAGTGCCCCAAAGGGCTCCCTCCATTCCACCGTTCAAACGTTCTTCCTGATGCCAAGCCCCTCTGCGGCCACCACCCTATTTGTCTGCTCAGCAAAACGTCTCAAAACAGAAAACAAAATAGCAAACCCACTCCCCATCTCTGTCATTCGCTTAGAAAAATTTTTTTCGAATGTTTATTTATTCTGAGAGAGAGAAAGAGAGAGGGAGAGATTTAGAGCCAGAGCAGGGGAGGGGCAGAGAGAGAGGGAGAGAGAATCCCAAGCAGGCCCCACATTGTCAGTGCAGAGCCTGATGTGGGGCTTGAACCCACAAACCTGAGCTGAAACCAAGAGTCAGATGACCAACGGACTGAGCTACCCAGGCGCCCCTAGAATTTTTTTTATCATGGAAAATTTCCTCCTGGTTATCTCTCTTGAGTTTTGAAATCTGTATAATAGCTTCCCTATTTTTTAAAAAGTGCCATCGAAGGGACGCCTGGGTGGCACCGTTGGGTTAGTGTCAGACTCTTGGTCCTAGCTCAGGTCATGATGTCGCAGTACATGAGTTCGAGCCCCAAATCGGGCTCTGTGCTGATGGTGTCCGGCCTGCTTGGGATTCTGTCTCTCCTCTCTGCCCTTCTCTCTGAGAGAGTGCTTTCTCTCTCTCTCAAAATAAATAATTTAAAAAAAAAATGCCATGGAAGAAACAAGGCTATTTGTCTTGTAAAAGGACTGAAACTCTGGATTTAGCAGATTGCTGCTTCTTGGTGTCATTGACTTTTCCCCTTTATCTCCCCCATTTCCTATAGAGTGATCGTTAGATCTAGAGGCACAATTAAATGCAGGGTCAGCCTCAGGGGCAGGGTTGTGTACTTCTGATTGTATCACTGGAGGCACGTGACTTCCCCTTTACATTGATGAGAGATCTATCTGGTATAAAGTTCCCCATCAACCTTTCCCTTGATATTTCAATACAGTTTGTACAGGAAAAGCATGGTAAATGCTTGGTTCTTCTCCTTTACTTACCAAGTTTAAGTATGAGTCCAGCGTCCTACCAGCCTTCAGTGAATACCTGATATTTTGCTGTTGTTAGTTTCATATGATCTCAAGGAATTTTATATATTTGATGAGTTTTATTCCATTGTCATTATTCTTTTCATACTCACATTATCCTATCTCTTGCCAAAGGGAGTCTTGAAAATATCTTTAAAAATACAGTAATTTTTCAAGCAGTTTTAGATTCACACCAAAACGGAGGGAAATGTACAGATTTCCTGTATACTTCCCCCCCACACACACACACACTTTTAAGGCCAATGGGAGTCTTTTCATGTTGGCTCCTGTGTCTTTTTGACATGACCAGAAATCTTGGATTTCTTCCTTGCTTTCTAGAGATTGAATTAACCATTCAGGAGCCCGGGCTCCTTCTAAAAGGAAATGTTATTTAAAGGCTATAATCCAGGGTCTCCTGCGTGGCTTAGTCAGTTGAGTGTCTGACTCTTGATTTCAGCTCAGGTCATATCTCCCGGTTTGTGAGATCGAGCCCTGCATCAGGCTCTGCGCTGACAGCACGGAACCTGCTTGGGATTCTCTCTCTCCCCCTCTCTCTCTCTGCCCCTCTCCCGCTTGCACACTCTCTTTCTCCCTCGAAATAAATAAGCTTTAAAATAAATAAAGGCTATAATCCAAACAGTGGGATACCATTCCTCCTGAGTTTTTATTGATTTTAGGTTTCCAGGGGATGCCTGGGTGGCTCAGTCAGCTAAGTGTCTGACACTTATTTCAACTCAGGTTATGATCTCACGGTTAGTGAGTTCCAGCCCCACGTCAGGCTCTGTGCCAACAGTGCAGAGCCTGCTTGGGATTTTCTCTCCCTCTCTCTCTTTCCCTCCCCTGCTCACTCTCTCTCTCTCTTTCTCAAAATAAAGAGATAAACATTGACTTTAGGTTTCCAGCCTCAGCAGACACATCTAGGAAATATTTCAGCACGTCTGAAATATTTCTTCTCAGAAAAAGAAAATAAATCATGAATTCATACTGATATTCCCCCCAATTCAAATTAAAGTATTAGGTTTATACTTTCGAAGTAGAAGACATATTTCTCTTTCACTGAAAATCTTATTTTCTAAAAACATTAACAATTATTTGCTTTATCCTAAATATACACATAAAGATATTTAAAAAGTGTTATCACTAAACATAAGGTTATTGAACATGACTTAAGATTTCTTTGCTGTTCTTTTTTGTGTTTAGGATATGCCAGTGAATAATCACAATCAAATGTGTGTCAAGCCACCTGAAAAATGTTTTTCCTGTCTTTATGGCTCTGGGACCAACCTGATATACATGTACTCGATTCACTTACTTTTGTTTCTTTTCAGTTTTGTAGGAATGGCTTCTTTCTCCTCACTGACTTTTCCACACCCTCAACTCCACCTTCACTACCCACCCACCCCGAATCTAGCAAAACTGCTCTCGGGCCACCGATGGTCCCCTCGTTGCCAAAGCCAGCGGCCGCTTTCATACATCTCTTGTTTGATGGCTAAGGAACATTCGACTCTTGATCTTTCTCTCTTTAAAGCCTTCTCTTCTCCAGCTTGTGCAGAGCTCACCTCTCCTGGTTCTCCTTCCCCTTCTGTCACTCCTCCTTTCCTGGATCCTCTGCCTCCTCCTGGTCTTGAAAGGCTGTAGTGCCTCAGGGCTTGTCACAGACCCCTTCCTCATTGCCAGCCTTCTCTCCTGAGGTGAGCCCATGCTTCCTGCAGCCTTCAGTCCCACCTGTAAGTTCAATCCCCACTGTGAACATGAAGCCCACTCTCGCCACTGAGCTTCGGAATTGTGCATTCAGGGGACACCTGGGGGGCTCAGTCAGTTAAGTGTCCGACTGATTTCGGCTCACGTCATGATCTCACAGTTGTGAGATCAAGTCCCGAGTGGGGCCTGCTTGGGCTTCTCTCTCTCTCTCTTTCCCTCTCTCAAAATAAATAAATAAACTTTAAAAAACAAACAGGAGCTCCTCAGTGGCTCAGTCAGTTAAGCTTCCGACTTCAACTCAGGTCATGATCTCACGGTTTGTGAGTTCGAGCCCCGTGTCGGGCTCTGTGTTGGGCTCTGTGCTGACAGCTCAGAGCCTGGAGCCTGCTTGAGATTCTGTGTCTCTTTGCCTCTCTGCCCCTGCTCACTCTCTCTCTCAAAAAAATAAAAATTAAAAAAAAACATAAACAAACAAAATCATGCATTCAGATTCCTATCTAGCATTTCCATTGGTATGTCTCATGAATAAATTTAATATTTATAAACCGAAATTAGAATCTTCCCCTCGAAAACTTTTCTTTCTATATTCTCATTCTGATTGAATGACCCTTCCATTCACCAAGTCGTTTAGCCAGAAACCTGTCACCCTTCCTATTCCCTCCCTCCCCACACGCAATCTGTTGGCAATTCTGTTGATTTTATCTCCAAAAATGTACGTTGAATTCGTCAATTTTTCTTTGCTGCAGCTAGCCCCATCTCCGTCCAGGTTTACCTCACCTGATCCATTTTGGTAGCCTTCCAGTTGGCCTCTTGCTTCCATTCTTGTCCACTATCCCATCTCCTTTAAAAATTTTTTTTTTCAACATTTATTTATTTTTGGGACAGAGAGAGACAGAGCATGAACGGGGGAGGGGCAGAGAGAGAGGGAGACACAGAATCGGAAACAGGCTCCAGGCTCTGAGCCATCAGCCCAGAGCCTGACGCGGGGCTCGAACTCCCGGACCGCGAGATCGTGACCTGGCTGAAGTCGGACGCCCAACCGACTGCACCACCCAGGTGCCCCTATCCCATCTCCTTTAAAAACTCAACTGAAATAATGTCACTTCTCTTTAAACCCTGTTATCATAACTTAAAACCCCTTACTGTCGCTGCTTGGACCTACATGATGTGCCCCAGTGTCCCTTCAAGCTCATCTCGTACCTCTCTTCTTCTCTTGCTGAGCTCCAACCACACTGGATTCGTTCCCCAATCATCCGGGCTCTGTCTTGCCGCCACGTTCTCACGTATGCTCTCCTGTCTGGTCTTTCCTCAGTTCTTGTCATTCTTCCGGTTTCTGCTTAAATACCTCTTGCTCCGAGAGGTCTTTCCTGCCTGCGCTAACACCCACCCCACGTTTAATTTATGTGGGCGCTGCATACTTTATCACGTTTGGCACATGTATACGTTATATTTATTTAGTATCTGTCTCTCCCATAAGACCATAAACATCTTGGGAGTAGGGGCCATTTGGTTTTTGTTTATCAGTTAATATATGTTGGCCGATGAATGAATTTAAGAGTTTCGAATACACATTCCTCAATATTTGGCTCTAAGTACAAGGACCCATATCAGACTTCTCTACAAACAGCATATTCATCGTCTATCAGCTATGCCCAGTCAAGTAAAGCAAATCCTGGGTGCGGCACCTGTGACATCGTAAACGCTTGATGAAGGACTACTGGACTGTTGGAGGAAATACACAAGCTTTCTCATTTCTTGCAGACTTTTCATTTAGTCCCCTTACTTGGGGGTCTAAATCCCTATTACTTTAGAAACAAAAATAGCTTATATTTGAATCTGACTTTGAGCCTGTGTTATACATTCTTTTATGTATTCTTCTTAACCACAGTCTGGAGGCGGTATGATTATCTCCATCTTACAGAGGAGAAAAGTAACGCTTAGATTACTTAGATTAGCCAGGTCTCCCAGCTAATTAGAGACAGAGCTGAGTTTAAAACCCATTTTTTGTTCCACTACACAATGTATGTAGCCTCCTAATGAGAAGCAGCACAGAAGGTGCCCCTGATCTCCTAAAAAGCCACAGTTCATCGCTGTAAACCTTTTGCTTCTCCAATACTGAGCCCTTCCCCCACTGTAAAACTATAATGAACAAAAAGCATTCATTCAAAACTTTGCTCTCTTCATTTGTGCTGACTTCATGCATTTCTCTTTGCAAACCAGACTTAAGGAAATTCTGTTGCATTCTATGGGTATCCCTTGCTTTAAGAAAACCTGATTTTACATGAAGATTTTAGTGTTTCAAATTTCAGGAATTAAAAAGTGAAAAAGTCCTTAAACATCTTTTTAAAGACTTTTTTTAGTCCTCAGTAGACTCAAAGGTAGAATTCCCTTAAGTAATGAAACAGGCTTGACACATTCAAGGCAACTATTCAATCCCATGGGCACCCTCACCAGAACATACAAGATGCCTGTCAGGCATTGCCTTGTTCTGAGTCTGAATGTAGAAGCTTCTGCTCTTACAGACCTGTAATGAATTTGCTGGGGTTACTGTCTTTACTCTCTCTTCAGCATATAATAAAGGAATAATCTGCTGCTTTGCAGAATAGTTTGAGGACATTATATTCTAATTCTAACCACAAAGAAATGCAGATTTCCCCCTCTTTGGCATTTTTCTTTTCAAAAAGGTTGCTTAAAGTGGTACTTAAAAGATAATTCTAGCTTGCTAAATTTAGGGTGTGGAAAAAGTCCAAAATGAGAATATTCCGGGGGTAATTGTGCAAGAAATGTTAGTATGTGCAGTAAGAGGAGGATGTCCTACACTCTGGATGTATTTCTCCCCTCCCCTGCCCCTTCTTTTTTCCTCGACACCAGCATAACGTTGAGCAGGGTTAAAAGTTACCAGGGGCAGTGAAAAATTCTTTACTCACCCCATTTTAAATATAAAATGACCTGAGTCGTTTCTAAAACCACCCTGAAGTCAGAGCTTCCCTTCAAAATTTATCTGCAACTTATCAGAAAGTGCATCTCTTCATATTCAAGGCAGATTGCTGGTCATTCTCCATTCAGTTGGAAACAGAGAAGCTAACTGTCAAGTGTAATATAAGAAGTGTACTGGAATCTGAAGTTTGCTTTCAACTGCATTGAAAACAATACATGGATTGTGGATAAATGGATAGATACGGGATAAAAACAAATATAACCAAATGTTGATTGTGGAATACAGGTGGTTCACGCTGTAATTCTTCAACCTGAAAAGGAAAATGGTGGCAGGTCCCGAGGTTAATGGGGGCTGGCACCTTAGCCTGAGATGGTGTCAGTGGAGGAAACTTTGTGGGTTGGACCCTTAACGCCTCAGCAGAGGCCTCTCAGACTGCAAACTGGGCACCGGGAATGATAGATATGGAGTCTCAGAGCCCAGAAAACAGACGGATCAGTGGTTTCATAGGGTGTACAGAGGATGGGGTTAGAGGGTTGATCTGCATAAGACTCTAAGACTCCCGAATAATTCGGGGAGGAAGACAAGCACGGTGTGTACGGAAAGATGAGGAGAAAGTTGGTGGCTCAGGGTCGAAGGCAATTTGAAGGGGAGAAAACAATGTATTTCCGGAGTGACTGAGTTTGTCATGGAGATTCATGCTTACAACATAATTTGGAAGACCACCATTAAGTTGCTTGCCCCTATGTCTTTACCCATGCAGATTTAAAATACGCCAGTTTCTTCCTCATGGGACTTTTTATAGCCTCTCTGTTTTTCCGCAGACATAAAAATCTGAATAAAATTATTCAACAGAAATTTGGTCAATACTGAAGAACATTGAAGAAAGTGGAGAGGATGCTGAGTATAGACATGCTATTGCACTTTGGATTTACTGGGATTTTTACTAACTTATGCCCAACTTGACATCCACTGTGCTTCCAGATTAGTTTCTATCAGCTGAAGTAAACCTGTGTTTCCTTCTTTTGGTTTTGGGTGTAGTGGCCCCTCTCATGTTGCATCATGCCTTTATTTTTTTAATTCATTTTTTAAATTTATCTTTTTTATTTGAGAGAGAGAGAGAAAGAGAGAGAGAGGGCATGAGCAGGGGAGAGGGGGAGAGAGAATCTTAAGAGAGTCTTAAGCCCCCTGATGTGGGGCTCGATCTCATGACCCTGGGATTATGACCTGAGCCAAAATCAAGAGTCAGATGCTCAACAGACTGAGCCACACACACACCCCTGTATCGTACATTTAAAGTCGTCATAGATTCTCTTTGTGTCTTAGAGAATATCAGCCACTCAGCCACCTTCTTCTTCTTTTTTTTTTTTTAAAGCAGAGAAAAACCCCTTCATTTCTATCAATTTAAAAAGTAGGAAACATTCTTCAAGCAAGATAATCAAAACAGTCCATAACAATGAACAGGAGAGCATGTACAGATTAGACTACAGATTTAGATACTTTGCATTAAGCATGTATAACCAAATCAAGAGGGCTGACAACTTTTGCACTGAGGAGAAGCAGTGATTCATCATGAACACACAACTTCTGGGAAACTGAAGCTGACTTTTCGCAGGACAGCAAACCAAAGCGACAAACTGTCACTTGCTTAGAGAACAGCTTTGAAGATGAAAGGGGTCACAGTGAAACATCATTGTAATGCACCAGTGTCCCCAGAGATCTGTTCATCTCTAAAACAGGGGTATATATGGGGCATCTGGGTAGCTCAGTTGGTTAAGCATCCGACTTTGGCTCAGGTCATGGTCTCACACCTTGTGAGTTTGAGCTCCGCATCAGGATCTCTGCTGAGAGCCCACTTCAGATCCTCTGTTCCCCTCTCTCCCTGCCCCTCCTCCACTTGTTCTCTCCCTCAAAAATAAATTAATAAACTTAAAAGAAAATTAAAAAAAAATAATAAAACAGGGATATATGAAAATCAGTACTACAAATTCTCATAAAACTAGAAAAACCCTCTAAGCCCTAACACTTTGGAGATTACATAAAGACTGTTTTTTTTTTTTTTTTCCTTCCCTTTACTCTTGCCTAAATTAAATACAAAACAGGGGCACCTGGGCGGCTAAGTCAGTTAAGTATCCAGCTGTTGATTTCAGCTCAGATCATGATCTCATGGTTTGTGGGTTTGAGCCCGCGTCTGGTTCTCCACTGACAGTGTGGAGCCTGCTTAGGATTCTCTCTTCCTTTTCCTTTCTCTGCCCCTCCCCCACTCACACACTCTAACAATAAGTAAGCTTATGGGGCGCCTGCGTGGCTCCTTCGGTTAAGTGTCCGACTTCAGCTCAGGTCATGATCTTGCAGTTTGTGAGTTCAAGCCCCATGTTGGGCTCTGTGCTGACAGCTCAGAGCCTGGAGCCTGCTTCAGATTCTGTGTCTCCCTGTCTCTTGGCCTCTCCCCTGCTCATGCTCTGTCTCTCAGTAATAAATAAATGTTAAAAAAAATTTTTTTTAATAGGTAAACTTAAAAAAAATCTTCAAAAAAATAAAAAGCAAGGGGCACCTGGGTGGCTCAGGTCATGATCTCGCAGTTCATGAGTTCAAGCCCCACGTCAGGCTCTGTGCTGACAGCTCAGAGCCTGGAGCCTGTTTCGGATTCTGTGTCTCTCTCTCTCTCTGCCCCTCCCCTGTTCACACTCTGTCTCTCTCTCAAAAATAAATAAACATTTAAAAAATTAAAAAAAAAGAATAAATTAAATACAAAACAGTTTGTTTTTATTTAGTACATTTTTTTTTTTTAAGAGGGAGAGCAGGGGAGGGGGCAGAGGGAGTGAGAGAGAGGATCCCAATCCCAAGCAGGCTTCATGCTCAGCACAGAGCCCAACTTGGGACTCAGTCCCACAACCCCAGGATCATGACCTGAGCCCAAATCAAGGGTCAGATGCTCAACCAACTGAGACACCCAGGCACCCCAGTATATGTCTGACTTACAACCAAAGCTTTGAAACGAAGAAAGGTTTTATGAAATGGAAATAGACCCACATCAACTCTAGGGAGAATCTCAAGGATTGCTCCTTGGAAAAGTTTTAAAACAGGAAATTTTATTTCCATGATGACACTGTATTTCCTTGAATGCCTAATTATTACCAGGAAGGAATGCATATCCATGCCATCCAAGGGCTCTCATTCTTTTGGAAATGTTTCACCATCTCTCCATCCCCCACCTACTCCCAACACACAGACACATAGACAAACAGACACACACACACACACACACACACTCATCAAATTGGGAGAATTTCCTGAAGCATACAGATAATGGCATTTATTTCGGCAAGAATTCTGCAATTTGTCAAAAGAAAGATAAAGTATGGCATTTATGAGCAATTGTAATTATAGTATTTCTCAACAGATGCAGGAAGTAGATTTTTCTTCAGAGTTGAAATATGGCTTCATGGTTTTCTGCATCTGGGTCTTGCAACTTTTCATCTAGAAACCAGACTAGATCAGTTATTTGTGGAAAGAGATGATAACTTATGACTGTAGTTTTTAAAAAGTCACCATTGCTAGGTTCTTCTTTTGAGACACCAAATAGACAAGGGAGTTACTAAAAATGCAGGGGAATTGAAAAGAGCAATTCCTACTAAGAACATAACTTGGCCTTATGAATTGCCTCTCTGGTAAATTAACTGTGGCAAGAAAAGATACTGTCTTTTAAATGAAAAGTAATTAATGACATTCATCAGGTGGATACAAATGTCTCCAGAGATCCTATAACCCAGTGGAGTGCAGGTGAGATACATGCCCTCTGTATATACAGTGTGCAACTACCACCAGGACCACCTGAGTGCCCATTTCTTGCCTCGGCACCAGAGCACCAAAAGCAAAGACTCCAGGTACAAGCAAATAACACTGTTTTACCTATTAATTAGAATGGGGAACTCAAAGAAGGAAAAGGTACAAAAAAGGCGCTTTTGAATTTCCTGGTTGATCCCTATAGGGACACGAAAACACACGATTAAGTAAACAGGATGATTTCAGGGGTTTTTTGTTGTTGTTTATTTATTTATTTTGAAAGAGAGAGAGAGAGAGAGAATGGCTGGGGAGGGACAGAAAGAGGGAGAGAGGGAGAGAAAATCTCAAGCAGGCTCCATGCCGTCGGCGTGGCGCCCAATGCGGGGCTCAATCGCATGACCCTGGGATCACGACCTGAGCCAAAATCAAGAGTCAGATGCTTAACCAACTGAACTACCCCAGGTGCCTCTGATTTCAGTTTTTATACAAAGATATCAACTACCTTCCTGGGACTTAATGAGCATATATAAATATTAAACATTTAGAAATTCAGAGCTGGTCCCTGGGGGGCCTCACACCATCATCTTGGTATAAATCTTTAGTAATTGGTGGTATCTTTTGAACCATTCATGACAATCATGGGCCATCAGGAGGGGTCTGCAGTGGCTTTGGTGTGCTCAGTAATATCAGAGAATAGGCTGGGATGAAGAAAAAAAGGAAGAGGGAGAAAAAAGGAATGAGAGAGGAGAGAAGAAGGATAAGAAAAATGGGCTGATGGATAGCAGTGGTGGAGAGCGACAAAGACTGAGAACACCAGGAGCCACCAAAAACGTCTTCTTGTGTTCCTGGTGCTGGCAGCTTCCCTTTTGTCTACAGAGCACATGCCCTGGATCGTTGTTGAGGCTGTCACATAGAGATAAGAACAGAAGCTACTTCAAAGCACAAAGGTGACATTGGCCATATCCCCCTGTTTACATAGTACTGTCAGTTTATCAAAGGAAGAATTAAATGGGCGTAATTTCTTAGAGTAGGACCAGTAGGAATCCAGTGCTGTTGATGGTCTTGGGTCTGGAGGACATTGGCTATATATCAGCCCACACGACTGGTCATCATTTGACCTTCCTGTCTCTAATTTGGTCACATCAGTTGCTCTGGATCTGTCCATATGGCTTTGACAGAAGATTCACCTGTAGTGAGTAAGTGGTGTGGTCAAGGGCATCCATGATGTTATTCTGACACCCAGAGACAGAAGAAGAGGGTAGAATGGAAGATACAGGCTGTTGGTGGGGGGGGGGGGATGGCAAAAATGGGGAGGCAGAAAAGGCCCTAATGAGAATGGGCAAAGCCCCAGTGGGTAGAGGGTGACTTTGAATTGGAATAGAAGACGTGAAGGGAGAGAAACAGGAACAGTAAGCCTCCATTCTTCAAGGCAGCCATTGTCCCAATTTGTCAAAGTCTGGGATATTCAAATTCTGCTCTGAGTTTCTCTTTCCTATTTCAATTACCCATTTTGTGAACGGTGGATCGACGTATGATTCCTTAAAAGAAGTAATCTACCGTGGAGTTAAAAAAAAAAATCCAGTCCTAGATAATGGTAATCACACAAATCACTTGACAGTAATCTGGGGTTTGTGTCTTCCATGAGGGCGTCCGCCCAGGAGCTCATAGCACCTGCTACTTTCAGAATCTTCATGGAGAGCAGTCTGCCTCCAAAGCTGTTTTTGGTCAGCAAATCCAACATTGAATTTAGCTGTGCACAATCTGTGTAAGTATGACTAGGCTACTTAGGTGCTTTTCTCAACACTCTGTTCCTAATCCCAAACTCAGAGGGGTATATACAGAAAGGAAAGCAAAATGTATTTTATAAAAGAACACACTGAGGGGTAAGTGCTCATTATCTTTCGATTGATTGGTGTTTGCTTTGCCACAGATCATTGGAGTTGGGATCCTGGTATATATGATTATCACTCAGCTTCCTTCAGTTTTTTACTTTGTTTTTTGTTTGTTTGGGTTTAAGTAATCCCTATGCCCAACGTGGGGCTCGAATTTATAACCCCAAAATCAAGAGTTGCATGCTCTATCAACTGAGTCAGCCAGGTTTTTAAAAACCCATGGTTTTTACTTTCTTTCTCTTCCTTCCTTCCTTTCCTTAGAGAGCACAAGCCTGCTAAAATCAAGAGTCAGATGCTCAACCGACTGAGCCACCCAGGAACCCCTTTTTGCTCTTTGAAACACATTTAAGATTCAAATTCTTTTTCAGCAGTGGGAGCAGTGCTATCTACACTGTAGTTGCCTGTGAACATTTTGTGCAAGGAAGAAAAGCATTGGCTTAGCTTCCAAATGGTGCTCTGATCTTTTAAAAGCCTGATCCAAGGAACTTCGGGATTCTTACTCTATCAAGTCTCAGGTTCCAGTGCCACCTGGGACTGTCTCTCTCCCAGCCTTTCCCCACCTCAGCTTCACACTGACTCGCGTGCACTCTCTGACCCCCACGAGGCTGGTTAATCCCTGGGGTGCTTTTATCCAGGATACTCCCTCAGGATTCAGTTCAGGTATCCCCTCCCCATGGGTGAGCTTGCTCACCCAAAACACACTGTTGCTTTCCCAACGCAAGGAATGTCTTGCCTTCCAGCACGTGGCAGTGTCTAGCCCAGGTGATCTGGACACATTGCGCTGAGAAACAAGACCACACTAATGACCATGAATTTGGGGCTGGGACTGTGACTCGTTACTGCCATTCCCATCTGATCCGTGAGAACATAGTGCGTGTTCGCCGCTGCGCACTGTAGTACCACCTACCTAGCTCCGAGGCATTTTTACCCCGTCATTTTGACGTCAGGACAATGCCATTCAAGTTTGTAAACACATTTTAGTCCCAACATTCTAATCAGAATATGCCAGCACTGGTAAATTCTCCCTAAGAGGAGGGGAGACGGCAAGGTAGGAGCATGTAGATGGTGAAGCCAACCTGTTAGACCACCTTTCCCCCCTCGTCCCAGACCTGCCTCCACCATAAGGCTGCAGCAGGAGCTAGAGGGAGGGTCTCTTTTGCTAAGGAAATACATTTATTCTGCACACTGAAACTGGCAGGACTCGAATGGGTGCCCGGTGAGGAAAAGACCAGACTTTGTAGGGTTGGCAACAGCAAGGAGGGGGCAGAGGCAGGGAGCAGGGGTTATGCCCAGTGTGGAGGAGGTCCTTGGGCAAAGGGGAGGTGCTGACAACCTCACAAGGACCGCCTCGGGTCTGTCAAGCACGAGCACCCGGTGTGCCGACAGCCTCCATGGCACAACTGTGGGGGAGGGAGGGGGTCATGCCTGCCCTTTAGGCCTGGCTCCTCTGGGTGCACGGGCAGCTCTTGCACATCCATGACCCACGGTACGTTAGACTTCACTCAACAAATATTCCTACTGTGCCCAGGGCCTGCTCCCCTGGGACGACCATTGGCCACTGCCTGCCATGTTCCACCGACAAGGGTCAACCGCGGCCCACCGGCTCCATGCTGTGATGCCCAAGAACATTGTTCCCGGCCCTCATAATCCATTTTGCATATCCGTTATTGGTTCCACGCTCCCTTGAGACACTGAGAGCAAAGCTGGAGGGTATGGGTACAAGATCTGAGCGCACAGAGGGGCATACGTTCGTTAATGCCAACACTTCTAGATGTGGGTTCAGGGGGTAGCATGTGTCCATGATGGTCAGCAAGTAGGCAAGAGAAAAGCTTAATAAGGGAAAGAGATCAAGCCTCTATGGTAGCAACCTTGACCTTTAGTTGTGCTAAGAGCACAATTGCTTGAATTAAACATGGGACGCTATTCATTTCAAGTCTTCGGAATTTCAGTGTCCTGTCACACACTTGGGTGACATACATCAACCTTCTTTAAGCCCGCCTTTAGAATATTTTTAGTCTGGTCTTAAAGTAACACTGATGTGAGCCCTATGTTATATGGGTAATAACCTGATATCAGTTTTTTTTTTTTTTTTTTTTTTAAGAATTAGGAACCTTTGTGCGCATAGTGTGCCCTGAGTATGGAGAAGCGAGAGGCGGGTAGAGAACTTGTTTTCTCTGCTGGCAGAAAAAGAGACACAGGCCACAACCACAGGCAAAAAGAGAAACTTGTTATTAAATTTAATTTTCTTTAAATACAGACCTTTCTCCCACCCTCACCTATTCTGGGGGGGGGGGAGGAGGAGAGAGGAAACCCCACCCCCTCCATTCAGGGGATTCCATGTATAAAGCCTGAGATGGTGAGGATGAAGTATAAAAATACTATTTACAAAGGGGAAGAAGGTATCTGTTGCCACCTTAACCTTCAGACACCCCCATCCCCAGGCCCCTTTTGCTCCTTTAGAAAAAGCCCCTGGGAATTCATTTGAGTGTAAAATAAGCCCTTCCTCTGGAGGGGTACTATAACCCCAAAACGGAATAGGACGCTCTTGAGATCAGCTGAGGAAGACAGTGAATGGATAGCACCTCAGATCCTAGCAGAGGGAAGGCATCCGCCCCCCATTACCCTGTGGTCAGCAGGCCTACAGGCCAAGCCTTTATTTCCATAGGCCCCATGTAAACATTGACTTTCCTTTTTCCGTGTCCCTGTTCTTCCTGATTTCCTACAGAGCCTCCCTCGCTTGCACTGGAGGCACTTGGTTCCTTGATGGTTCCTTCCTCCCCTTCTCCCCTTCCTGTGGAAGGAGCGAAGAGGGGAGGCAGGTTACAGGTGGGGCAGGGCCCATCTCCTCCCTTCTTCTAGGTCAGGGCAGCCAGTCCTCCTAAGGGGTGAGCTCCAAGTTCTCAGCCAGATAGGGGTGGATTGCCTTCCCCAGCTTCCCCCACAGGGACAGGCAGGTAGACAGTCCGGTACCAGGATACAGCGTTCTTGATGGGTGACACCGCCAGTGCTGAGTAGCAGGTGCTGAGTAGCTGAAGAAGGCTTCAGGAGGCAGAAAGGTGGGGCGACTCAGGCCTCCCCCTGATGGTGGGAGCCCAGCCCTGCATTACTGCCCCTTCAGGTAAGCACGTCAGTCACCACCCACCAGTCTTGTTCACCCGTAGCTGTGTGGAGGGGCCAGGCACCCATGAGGCAAGCGGTCTTCTCCAGGCCTTGGTGTAGAGGCAGCATTCACACCAGCTCGTCCAATAGGATTCCAATGCTCTGAGTGGCCTCTGAGGGCCCAGCAATGGGCTTGTTACACATAGGGCAGACACAGCGTACTTCTAGCCACTTCACCAGACACCTGTGGGTGGAAGAAGACCAGTTTTCCCCTAAGACCCCCAACCTGTTCCACGTGTCTCTCACTCAGAGAGCCCAGCTGCTTCTCCGAACAGCAACACCTCCATCCTTGCCCCAGTCCAACCCCTCTGGCTTGCCTGGTGTCCAGACAGGATGTCAGGCATCGCTGGCAAGGGGCAGATAGGAGGGGGTAGGGATTACAGGTTCTCGAAGATGCTCCCTACTTATTCCTTTCAAAAGGTATCCCCTGGACACACGTCCCCCACGGTGGATACTTACTTCCGGTGAAAGGCATGTTGGCATGGGAGCACACCTAGCTCGTCCTTCCCCTTGAAGTCTTCCAGACAGACTGCACAGGTCTGCTGTGGGAAGAAAGGGAAGGTGTGAGAGGAGACTGGGGAAGAACGCATTCACCCATCAGCTCATCCCCATCCAAGAAAACAAAGCTCTAGCCCAGTTTCCTGATTAGCCACGGAAACTTGAGTCATAGGCTAGCCACTAACCACACCAGACTGTTCACAAGACCAAAGGAAGATGAAATTAAAGGTTTAGTTCCTCAGTTGCACTAGGTACATTTCAGCGGCTCGGTAACCACAATGTGGCCATGGTGGCTCCCATACTGGACAGGGCAGATATAGAACATTTCTACCATCACAGAAATTTCCATTGACCGTAAGTGTTCTAGAGGAGTATTTTTTAATCCTTTCTAGCCTAGTACATTTTGCAAGGAGGCATGCATCTATATCTAAAGGTAAAAATGGGGGTAATGTTCAGTTCATATTCTTGGACTCTAGCTTTCTGTAATTCTGGACTAACTTCTTGATCACAGCTGAATTCTCCCTCTCAAGGAGGGCTCAGGGAACACTGAATTTGCTGAGATGTGATAGCACACATCAAAGAGGGATAAAATGAAGCATTCCTAGGCTGTCTCATGTCTCGCGATCCCCGTGAGTCCGCCTGGTGCCCAACCACCACAAACACCCTGTGCACAAGTGTCTGTGGTTATGGACAGAAGTCTTGAGAAAGTTAGATGATCTCATGGGCACAAGTAGGGAAGGAAGAGGCAACAGCCCACTCCTAAAGAGTCTGTGTTGATGGGACCCAAGGAGTGGCAGTATTGCTTGGGGGAGGGGACTGGAGAGCAAACAGGCGGGAATGGCAGGGCTAGATGCACTGGTCAGGTCCACAGTCTGCCAGGACAGAGTATATGTGTAAGGGTAAAAAGGGCCTTCTTTAGTGAAAAACCAAGACGGGAGACCTAGAAGCAGGGAAGGGTAGCTGGGATCTGGCGTGGAGAGGTAGACCCATCCTCCCCTTAAACATGATGCACAGCAGCCTTTCCGGGGCCACGTGTCCTCGCTCATTCCAACCCTTCCGCGATCCCGTTATGTTTTCTGCCTGCGCCGGTTCCAGACATAATGAATTCCGTACACGGATTACCTACTGGAATGAGTCACATTTATTTGGCCCAAGGAGATAAGTTCCTGAAAGGCCCTGGCTGAGAGCTGGAGAGGGTGCTGTCTGCCTTGCCAGCCAGGGCCCTCCTGCACCCTGGCCGAGGACACTTACCCCATATAACTGCAACTTCTTGGCATCACCTTTAAGCACCACCTGAAAAGGAGAGAAGGAGGCATGGCGTCAGAAGAAGCCAAGCACAGGGGCCAGGTGCTATCATCCAGCCAAGGGAGTCCCCAGCCCCGCACAGGCGTGTCTTCCTCTTCCTCTGGTGAAGGGGGAGGGCTTGGCCACTGCCTGGGCCGGGCCAGGCCAGACTTGAGGACGGTACAAAGCACTGGCCAGGGGGAGCCAGCAGGGAGGCCGAGGGGGTTCAGCTTGCTTGCTGCCTATCCTCTCTCTAGCAGGGCAGGTAGCAGAGAGGAAGTCTCACAGGAAGATGTAGCACTTGGGGCGCCTGGGTGGCTCAGTCGGTTAAGCGTCTGACTTCATCTCACGTCATAATCTCACGGTCTGTGGGTTCAAGCCCCGCATTGGGCTCTATGCTGACAGCTGGGAGCCTGGAGCCTGCTTCGGATTGTGTCTCCCTCCCCCACTCACCCTCTGTCTCTGTCTCTCAAAAATAAACATTGAAAAAATGGTTTTTAAAAGAAAGAAAGACGTAGCACTTTACCTCTTTATAGCCGTATCGCTCACTCTGTGCCTGGTTCCGGAGTTTGCTAGGGGAGAGAGAAAGGAGAGGTTACCATGCCTTTGTACAAATTAGAGCCATTCAGAGTGAGAGAGGCAGGCAGGCTGCGTGGGCCCTCTTCTGGGGGCGGAGAGGCTGCTCCTCAGAGGGGCGTCTTGTCCCGGAGAAGCCATGGAGTATGGTGGGGTTGGACCTGTGCAGGTCGCCCAGAGTTGATTAAGGACTCAGACTCTTACTCAGCCGCAACAGCCTCAAAACTTACCGTCAGGTCCCACAGATCGGGGAATTCTGGCAGAGCACATTCTGGCAGAATTATTCATTCGTACTCCCTGCTGTTTCCCAGAAAGTCAGTCTCCTCAGGCCCCCCAAGTCGAGAGGTCAACACTCCGCTTCCTGAGTATACAGAAGTTAGATATTCTCACAAGGGATCTTGCCATTAAGCCAGGGTAGCAGTGTAAGGGAGTCTCTGTTGACTCTGGGGAATTTTCCACCCAGGGGAACACTAATATTCTGAACCAAAGCACACTCTCCCCTTCACGGCACCCAGGCAAACACCGAGGATGCCCTCTTTGTTTTCTTCTCTTCAGTTTCCAGCTGGTGGCCTGCACACAACCTAACTCAATAGCCAAAACCCAGTGTGTTGTTACTCACGGCAATAACACAGCGGCTGTATCGAGGACTTGCTTGCCCCCATCCCTGTGTTACCATATTCACCTACTTTGCGAGAAACCCTCCTTTTTACAGATGAGGAAAATGGAGTCCAAAGAAGTAACTCGCCCAAACCTCCCGGCTAGTCGGCAACAAGAGGCGGATTTGAATCAGTCTATCAGAGCATAGGGCCTGAGTGCTTTAACAGTGTGGCCTGTTTTCGCCTATTAGGTGGGACACACCATCGTCCTGAGAAGGAGACCAGATCCCTTGGGAAACACCCGATCTTCATCAACAAGCCTACAGCGAACGGCTAGGATCACGATTACGCAGTATTGCTGCTTCTTTATTTGCAGGGAGAGAAACCGTCCAAATCAAGCAGGTGGCTCTGTGTCCTCCTATACTTGGGAGCCACATGGGGCCTTCTCTCCACTGAGCACTTCTGCCAGATCTGCGTTATTGGAAGGAAACATCAGAAACCCGTCAAGTTAGAATAGATGTGGCGGACGATGGCCTAAGGGCCACTTGTTCAATAGAGCCTATGAGCTAAGACTGATTTTTATTCTTAACTTTTTAAATGTTTATTTTTGAGAGAGAGAGAGAGAGAGAGAGAGAGAGAGAGAGAGAGAGAGAGCATGTGTGCACGTGATAATAATTAAATATTACATATTATCTGTGGCGGCTTTTGCACAGTAGAGTGGGGGTAATTAAGAAAGAGACTGTGGGACTTCCAAAGCCCCAAATGTTTGTCCTTTTGCAGAACAAGAAGGCTGACAGGAGTCAGAGGAAGAAAATCTCAAATCAGGAGCCTCAACGAGAAGGTAAGAAGGTGCCTGTGCCACAGGCACTATGGAGAAGCTGAACAGAACAGCGGAAGGTGGGGAATGAGGAGCAGAGCAGAGCCACGCCCCAAGCACAGTCGGGGGGCAGATCTGGATCTGGCTCCCAGCTATCTCCACAGTTCCTAGCACAAGTCAGGGCCCTGGGAGGCCGGGTGCCTGGAGACTCTTAAGAACTCCAGTCCAGGGGCACCTGGCTGGCTCAGTGGTGGAGCATGTGACTCTTGATCTCAGGATTGGGAGTTTGAGCCCCATGTTAGATGTAGAGAGGACTTGAAAAAAATCTTAAGGGGCCTCAGTTCGTTAAGCGTCTGACTCTTGGTTTCAGCTCAGGTCATGATCACGGTTTGGTTAGTTTGAGCCCCTCATTGGGCTCTGTGCTGACAGTGTGGAGCCTGCTTGGGATTCTCTCTCTCCCTCTCTCTCTCTGCCCCTCCCCTGCTCATGCTGTCTCTGTCTTCCTCAAAATAAATAAACTTAAAAAAAAAAATAACAAAATCTTAAAAAAGAACTCCAGTCCAGGTTGACTCCTGCACCATAGGGCTAAGTCTCAGGGCAGCACATCCACTGGAGGGTCTCTGGTCATTGGAGGGTTGGGCCAAAGACCTAGCCAGGACTCCCACTGTTCCGTCCTGTACTCAGAGAACGCCTCTGTCCGGGTAAGCTTTTCAGATGCATGCATCTCTGTGCCCGCTTCCAAACAAGACGGGCGAGGCAGGGTGCATGCAAGGCTTCAATGAACAACTGTCACCTGGCTACACCGAATAAAGCTGGGGAAGCAAAAAAGTGTTCTCACAGTCAAAGCGCTCACAGCCGCATTCTCAGGCAGTCACCGTCGCTGTCGCGGGGATGCCGAAGAGTAAATAAGGAAGTGGTGAGGGGCCTGCTTTTTAACCCCAAGAATGAGAGGATGCCACACATCCTTGGGGTCTCAACCACCTCACCTGCAACACGGCTCTACGCAGGTAGGGTGTGCCGTGCCTTTCTGCTCGCTGTGTCCTGGGATGCGCAGGGCGCCCCCTGCCCACCCTCACCCCCTGTGTCTGCCTGGCTCCATTTGATGGTCGCAGTCAAGGATCCTCCAGCAGCCTGGGTCTCAGAGCCCAGTACCACCAGAAGAGTGAAAGGCTGCAGACCCACCCCCTTCGCCCTGCATGCAGACTTTCCAGAACAGGAAGGTATACATTGTGATGAGACCCAAAAAGGTCGCAAGGGAAACAAAGCAGAAAAGCAAAGCCCCTGGGACATCCCAGCAGAGGAGGTAGTGCCGGCTACTTTGGACAGGTGGCCCTCTCAGCTGTTGGGTGAGCAAAGCTACTAAAAATACTCCGATTTCAATGAGACCATTTCTAGCCACTGCCAGCGGGCTCTCCCTCACTGCTTTTCCCTTTTGGAGCAAACAATGCCACCAGGTCCTGAAAATAATTGCTCCTTTCCTGCCTATTTGTACTTCACTGGCCCCTCCATCCTGTGTAGGGCAGAGGTCAGCTCCTGGGGAACAGGGAAGAACGGGTGAGGGGAGCAGGGGAGAGGAGGCTGGCGTTGGCCAATGAGCTCACCAGGTGGAGAGTAGGGGTCATGGGCCTATTTTGGCTATGGAGGAAACTGAGAAGCGGGGAGAGGAAGTGGCTTCTGTGCCTGTGTGTCTTTCTATATATAGACACCCACAGGCTGCCACACAGCAGCGAGCCTCTGGAACCATGAAAGTCCGGGGTCAGCTGACTCTGGGCAGGCTGCAGGACAGAAGGTGGGGGTGACAGAAGGGGCAGATTACTGCGGAAGGGACAGGTGGCGCCAAGCGGCCCGCAGTCAGGAAAGCTTTTGGTATCATGTGGTTACGGCTCTGTTCTTCCACTCCAGCCAGACAAAAATAAATCAGCCCTATCTAGCTCCCCAGCCTGTCCTTCTGCAGGACCCCCATCTCCGGCCGTATGGGGGTGCTAAGGGATGCTGCAGCTGTTCCTTTTATTTCCATTCAAGGAATGGGAACCCGACAGGGAAGGTGAACATATGGAATCTGAAAGACTCTAGCTAATGACCACTGGGCTAGCCCACCCCTGGATCTTCCTCGATATAGGACCTTGGGCAAATTCTTAACTGCCAGAGCATGAATTTCCTCATTTACAACGTGGGCTAATATAGAAACTGGAGGGGTGTTTCACAAAATGCCAACTATAGTGTGGCAAAAGAAGGCACTTGGTAAAGAAGAACTAAAACCCAAGGTCGCACGTATTAGTGGCAGAGTTAGGAAATGAACCCTGGTCACCCACATCCTGGCCCAGAGTGATTTTCTAGATTTTTCTTCACTTGACTGCCTTTGCAGCTTGTGTGTGTGTGTGTGTGTGTGTGTGTGTGTGTGTGTGTGTGTACACCAGAGATGCTTTTGCAGACCCCTCCCCCAGTATCATATATAAACCTTTGGTATTTGGTATGTCTCCATCTTTAGTCCCTGGGGAACTGCATGAATTGCTCAGTATGGGGAGATGGAGGTGGCTGGTGGTCAGGAAGGCAGAATGTTTGAGGAAGAAAACGTAGGCTTGGGGAAAGGGGAAGGGGTGGGGAGATGCTAGAAAACTGCTCTCACTCCCACTTATGCAAATGTTAGGCTCGGTTGTACAAGAGGGAAAAAACACCACGATCTTCTCTGCATCAACTTTTAAGTGGAAAACTCCAGTCCCAGGAACTTTTTTAAAGTTCTGAGAAAGAAGAGGCCTAAAGTAGCTGACTGGGGGCACTGAGGGCCCTTCCCCTTTTTTGGAGGAAACTCTTGCTAGCCTTAGGAATAGAGACTGAGTGTCTGCCTCCCCCTTGCCCCTTCTCTGGGCAAAGCATTCAGACCCACCAAGACATCTCAGGAGGAAGCCAGAACTCCTCTGTCCCTCCTTTTAATTTAAACGATTTAAGACTCCAGCTGCTGGCTACCTAGGCATTTCGTAAGGTGTGGTGGGGGTAGGGGGTGGTTATCACAATGGCCCTAAAGACCATTAGCATGTTCAGGGATGCTCAACATTCCCCAGTGTGCAGGACAGTCCCATACAATGAGGAACTGGTGATCCCAACAGCATGCCCTTGCCAGAAACACTACTTTCATTTCCACTCTAAATGCCAGTCATGCCCTAAATTTTTGATAGAAAACGAGCCACCAATTCCCATGTCTTTCAACGGGAGGTGAAGAAACACCTCCCTGGCTAGCCCTGCCATGCTCAAGTCCTCCCCTGGATCTCCACGCAGTAAGAATAAGGGGCGTTTTTAGGGTTTTTCTCACTATCAAAAAAGAAGAATTTACGAGGCAGACCAAGCAGCTCTCCAGCAGCTTGCTAATATTAGCATCTGGATGGCTGACGGCAGGATTTCCCAGGAGGGCAGAGGAACATGCCGTTGGTGTAACCGATGCCCACCTATCCCCGGCCACCCAGAGGTTACGCGTGGGGAGTGGAGACACGGTTAAGGGATGACCAATGATATCACTTGGTCAGATAGTAATTCTAGGCCACCCTAGAATAACTGGCCAAGAGATGCGATGTAGCCCAACCAATGGTGACCTTATATGCTCTGGGACAACTCCAGAGGCTGCTGAAAATAGAAACACCAGGCCTCAGGGGCCCAAGGAAGGACAGGCTGAGCCCTGTCCTCAAAGCAGGGGCCCCAGTGGGAAGTTAGGGACTGCTGTGCGAATCTCACTTGGCCCACCCTACCCCCCGGCCTCCTCCTCCTGGACTCCCTGCCCCAGGTCACCCAGGGTGCCACCCACCTGATAAAATAGCAGCAGAAGATGAGACTGAGCATGAAGACGAAGATGCCTGTGCCAAAGATGACCATGTAGATGTTGAGGGGAAGGTCTTGGAAACTGATGGGTGGCATTGAGCAGGACTTGTTGGTGCTAACCAGTCCCAGGCCACAAAAACACCCTGAAAAGAAAGGGAGAGGGAAAGCATTATAGTTGGAAATTGACCACTGGGGCTGATGGTACTCAGGTCAGGCAGGACGGAGAGAGAAATGGCAGGCTCCGGGGTCCTAAACCTCTCTGATGCCGACACTTAAGTTTATAACCCAGCTCTGATACTGACTAGCTACATTATCTTGGGTCACTCAGCGATCCGTGAAATGGGATACTACACACAGTACTTAAAACTGCATCCCCATCCAGGGGATCAAGGATTCAGCAAATGGGAAACTCGACTCCATTGTGTAGAAGCTCATTTAGTGCAGTAGCAGAATGAAGAGCCGTAGGTGAGAAAATGGGTACTTGGGTTCCAACACTGCCTCTCCCTAGAGAGGTGACCTTTAAGAACTTACTTATCTAAGCTTCACTGTGTCATTTAAAAACAAGCAAAATGCAGAGAGGACCCAAACTGGTGTGAGACATGTACTTTGTAAATTGCCGAGGTGCAGTTGCAAAGGTCATCTGTCATTATTAAGCCACCTGCTCCAGGAGACAGGCTGCACCAGGACCAGAATAGAAACTGTTCACCCTGAGGCTGGGCCAGTGTTCCAGAAAGAGATGGGGGGGGGGGGGGTGCAGCTTACTTTGGGCACCCTTCCCTTTCCTACTCAAAGCAGTGCCATAGTAGTACTGGCAACCCCTGGAGCTTGTTAGAAATGCAAAATCTCCGGCCCACCCTGGACAGAATGAATCAGAATCTACATTTTAACAAGGTCCTCATCAGATTCCCATACCTGCAGCGGGGGAAGCACTGACCAGCCACCAGATGCTTCCCCTTCGCACGTGACTCAGAGGGTAAATCCTGATTGGCTGACCAAGCATCCTCAGAGGGTAAATCCTGATTGGCTTATCAATCATCGTTGTCACCTGCCTCTTGCCAGAGTTTGGTGTTGAGGTAAGTATGTGACAGGGTTCTGGCCAAGGAAACAAAGACAAGTTCTGCCGGAGCAGGAAAGATTGGAATGGTGGCAGCCAAGTTAGAGCTGGAAAGAAAGCAGTTCAATATAAAGCCAATGGCCGAGGGTGGCGGAAGGGAGAGGGAAAGAAATGATTTATGTCCGTGAAATTGCTGGATTAACCAGTCCTGGGGCCACTCTCTATTTTGGAAGTACTCGTTCTGAGAATTAGTAAATGTTCTGTACTGTTTAACAGTAAGAAAAAAATATAGGATAGAAACAATAAGCTGGTGGAGTGTTTAGTCCTGCAACCAAGACAAAATATTATCGTGATCCAAAAGGCAAGAATAAAATTCTTAGATTTCAGAAAGTGAGGAGACGAGAAAACTAGAATCTTGCAATACCCCAAGCACATTCTCACGCTACCAATTTAATCTTTGTAATGCCACTGAGAAATTTACTTACCCTTTCTACAGGAAAAAAAAAAAAAAAAGACTCAATCATTAAATAAATTGTCTAACGTCAAACAGCTAAGAAGGCTTGTTTCCAAAGACCTCTGTACCCAAGTCTTCAACATGGGTTTTAAGTACCTGCCTGACAGCTTGGTTAGAAGCCAGGACCCATTAATATACTTGAGAATTCTAGATTAAAATTACCAGTGCTACAATTCAGCAGAAGACCGGCTGAAAGGACCGGAAGTCGATTTTGACATCCTACATCTCATGCCTCAGTCATCCCCTAGATCAATCTAGTGACCATATAATGAGCCTCCCTTCAAACCTCTTTCAGATGTCGGGACCAGTTCTATTCCAAGTCCCCACCCCAGACCCTCACTGATGTCAAGTCCTTCCTCTACTTTAGCCCATGTGTGTGACATATCCTCCCACTCAGTTTCCATTATGTATTTCCCAGGCTCACGGCTGGTTTTAAGTCCTGCTAAACATGCACGCACTGGGTCGCCTCAACCTCCACTGCTCATAGTTTTCCAGCATCCCCCAACATAGAGCAGTCTCCTATTTCTTGTCCAACCTGTCCTCACCTGCCTCCATACCTTTGTTCATGCAACTTTCCCTGCCTGAAACTCCCCCTCCCTTCTGGACGCCCACCAAGCCTGGTCCTCATGATATTCCAGTGACCCCTCTCTTCCCTGAATTCTACAGTACTCACAGCCTCTACCACACATTCTGGCTCTTGAATACTTAGTATTGTGTTATGTTGCCCAAATATTCCAAGCATCAACTTAATTTAACTGGAACATCGATTATATGACAAGTACCATGATAGACACGTAAGATAAAAAAAATTAAAAAAGGAATCACGGGGTGATTTTACAGTGTAGGGATGAAGAGAACACAAAGGCTTCTGCCATACAAAGGGAGGCACGGCAATAGAGATAGAACTAGAATACTGGAATCAGAAATGAAAAAGTCCTAATAAGCTCGAATACTCCCAAGTCTCAGGACAGCAACTTGGACTTTTGTAGCTCCTCCAGTGCCTAGCCTGGTGTTTGGCTTGCTTTCACTTAATTAGTTAGCAGATAAGTAACTCCTGATTCTTCAAGACAACCTGGTACCCTTGGCAAAAGCTCCCATCCCAAAGTAAGGAGAGTGATATTTGGGAAAGTTGCCCAGAAACTGCCCTCAGCTAATGAATGGCCAGCCAACCAACAAGTATTAATCGAGGGCTGATTTATGCACTGACCTAGACATTGTGGGAAAACAAAAAGGAGAAGTAGTTCTTGTCCTGAAAGACTTTGTTGAAAAGATTAAATAATTAGCTCCTACCCTTATTATTCTCAACAAGAAGCCCTTGCTTCTGGGCTCCCTACCTCACTAACAACTGATGCACTAAGAAGGTCTAACCTCCGATCTGTCTTGGCTCTCCATGCACCTTTTAGGAGATGAATCCTGGTTACCTTTAGGGTCCCAGAGAACCCCATTTGGTTTCCTGTCCTGGGAAATTGTAGAGCACTGGCTATTATAGAAGATACGTATCTGCACTCTGGTCTCAAGTGGTCCTCTGATCAGTTTACCTTGACCATCTTACCTCTCCTAACAGACTTTCCCTGGGCTTCCAGGATGGAGTCAGTGAGCTTGGAACTTTATGTGAGAAAGAGTTGTAGGTGAGAAACACTTGTAAGGGCAGAATACCAACCCCAGAAAAGAGAGCCTCCAGATATTTTTCCACAAAGGGGCTGGGGGAAGGGATTGCTTCCTCACTGGAGTCAAAACAGAGGATCTATCAGCCACTTTAAGAAGTGAAAAGAAAAAGAGCAAGTCTTCTGCTGGTCTAAAAACCCGATATGAAAATAGGAGCGCCAGAATAAAGTGCCAGCCACCTTGGTTCTTGCGAAGTCTCTGTTCCATTGTCTCAGCTGACCTATGAAAGCCCTGACATCAGAATGTCTCATCTCGGTGGTGTGCAGGCTGGGAGTTGGAATGACGTCAAGAGAAGGCTGGCCAAGGAAGATCGGTGGGTCTGGGAAATGCTTCCCCCTCCCAGCCGCCGGGAATCTTTCCCAGATGCCGGGATGCACCGTCCTTCCCCACCCCCCTGTCCCTCAATGCCTGCCTATCACACACAGCTTGGTTCATTTTCAGGAAATTAGATCCTACCAGCAAGAGGAAGAGGGGGTTGGGGGACGCTCATACACATGCTGTCCAAACCCTGCCTTAAAACAAAAGCCGCTTGAAATAATTAATCCAAGATCTGGCTGGGGTCTGCCCTCAAGAATGGATTTTTCTTTTTTCTTTTTGTAACTACCCAGCCTACCATACTCAGAGATAAGGCCCCCGGCCCCCACACACCTCCTCCAGAAACTCCAAGCCTTGGGACTTCGCAGTCAAAACACCAAAACCATTGGAACGTTAGTATCTAACACCAATACCTTTTAACTGAGTCGCTCAGAAAGACCCTCCTTTAAGATAGCTTGGGTGAGGAGTCAGAACCAACCTGTATCACCTGAAATACCAAAAAAAAAAAAAAAAAAAAAAAAAAAAAAAAAAAGAAGAAGAAGAAAAAAAAGCCTCAGGTGAGATGAATTTAGCATCATTCCAGGGCGGGTGGGTAGGGAATGGGGTGGAGGGGTGATTTAGGTAAGGGGGTGCAGCCACCACCACAGCTCAGAAGCTAGTACCACAGTGGGGCCTTGGGGACAGAGCAGGACTCCTGCTGGCCTAACTCTGCACCCAAAGGTACCCGGGCGCTGAGACATCTGCAAGGCTTTATCAATCCAATAAAGGCACGCTCTTTAATCCGGCATCTTCCTCAAGCACAAAGCCCCCTAGCAGCCAGTGAGAAGCCAACAAAGGCACAGAGGAAGCCGCCTCCGCGCCCCGTCCCGCACGCTGCATTGTATACATATTTAAAATAGCCTGCAAAGTTCCAGGCCGGGAACTTGAGCTCCCTCTAGGAGATCCCAGCCCGAGCGCGGATTTAATTCTCCTCCGACAACCACAACAAAGACCAGAGTTTGAGCGCACAAAGGCAAGGGAAGGGGGTAGAAGAGCGAAGGCGCCACACAAAGGCCGCGAACCCCTCGGCTCCCACGCCCCCCGCACGTTCAGAGACGTTCCGGCCCCGGAATTAAACCTGATTTTTTTGTTTCAAATTCCGCGCTGTGCAGAGCCTCGTTGGGCGCCAGGACGCCTGCTCGCCCGTCCCATTTCATGACAAACTTAGCTGAAGAGGAAGAACGAGCCCTCCGTCTGATCTTAAGCCTTGCGCCCCTCCGCGTCTGCGGCCGGCCGGGCGTCCGCTCGCCCTCCCGCCCCGGGAACTCACCGTTACACCACTGGAATGGGTGCATCAATGAATTCTCGGCTGGCTTCCTCCGGCGAACGAACGCAGGCGGCCGGCGGGTAGGGCAGACGGGGTGGGCGCACCGGCTTTCGGGTCCGCAGGAGGGGCCGGTGCTGTCCGCAGCAGCCGCCTTTCTTCACAAGTCGAACGCCCTCCGGGGTGGTGGTGGGGGGGTTCGGCTTGAATGGTTTCGGAGCAACAAAGAGGGAAAAGGGGAAAACAAACAAACAGAAAGTCCCCAGGATCAACGCACCGCCGAGGAAATGCAGGAAGGGCCCCCGAGCTGGGGGAGATGCAGGGCGCTACAGAACAGGGTGGGGGGCCCGGTTCGCAGAGGAGGGAAAAGCTTCACCGGGAGCCTCGGCTCAGGATCCTTGGCGCGAAGGTGAGCCGCCAGGACTCCGAAACTGACACGGGCTGCGCACACCCCCCTCCCTTTTACTCCCCCCACCCCGCAAACTCCGCCCCTCGCCCGTCACCCGCCCTCGGGCCAATGAGAGTCTTCCTGCTGGCCCCGGGTATTATTTGCAGGCCCGCCCCCCCTCCAAGGGGAGAGCATCTTCGCACAGTGGGCGCCTCCCCTTTCGCCTTCCCGGTCCTCGGGAAACTTAACTCTAAAGACAAGCAAGCTGCGCGGTGCGAAGCTTGGCACAGGCGGGGGCCAGCCTCCTCCGCCGGGACCTGGAGGAAACCGAAGGATTAGTACCGCATTGTTTTCCGCCTCCAGAGCTGTTACTGTTTAGTATTTCTATAGCTCTTTGAGAAGCCAGTTCTAGGGAGGGGTTACATTTCTGCTCCGAGGTCCAGGACTCGGTCCTGGGTGGTGGCTAGCAGCACGTTCCTTCGCTCACTGCTAAAGGGGGAACTGAAGCAAGAGGGTAAAGCAGATGAATTGCAAAAATGAGATCTGGAAAGAGGTCAGGTTGTCCTCTCATGTTTGGTCAGCCCCTCATTTTACAAACAAGGAGCCAAAGAGTAAGCTTAAGGTAGATCTGTCAAGGCCTCCATGCTCCAGAGTAGCAGAATCAAATCCAGAAATCCACGTGGGCAATACCTTAAGGGCAGTATCTTCAGCATTTAGAACCACCTAGGTGTTGAATAGCACTTGGAAGAGAGACTGTTTTAATTCCCCGTCCAAAATAATTTCTTTTTATCTGACATTGCATCGCTTGTTTTTTTCCGTCTGTCATTCTTTCATTTATACAGAATGTGTTCACCGTGAACCTACTTCGTGCCCAGCGCTGTTTACACTGGAGACCCATCTAGGTCCCTGGCGACGGAAGGATTCTACTCTTCCTGAGATTCTTAGTGCCTGAGGAGACAGACAGTAAACACGCAAGCAAACAAATAAGAATGACTCAATCTCATCTTCCAATTAAGCTTAATCTGTTAATTGAAGGTGATAAACACTTTCCCTAACGCTTGGGAATTTGTGACACTCAAATAAGATTATGCATATGAGTGCTTTGTCATTTAAAAGCATGATGGTTAAGGTATTAAATAACTTGGCTGAGATCACACAGCAGTATGCAACAAACAGTTTAGCGCTTAATTACGTAATTGTCTTATAACAATTGTTTTTTCTTTAAGAGCTGGTCTGGGGGATTGGAATCATGTACCGATCCAACTCATTTCATCTCTTAATTGGGCAATTGCAAAAGCTTCCTAACTGACCTCTTTGACTCCAGTCTCTACCCCAGACTTTAGAGCCCACAGGAATCACTTATGTTAGAGATGTTACATATACAGACTCCCAGGCCTGGAGCCCAGAGATTCTGATTCAGTAGTTAAAGGGTGGGCTCCAGAATGCTTTGTCTCCACCTTCCCCCACCCCTCCTCAGCCAAATTCTCAAGCAATTATGCTGAAAGAAATAATGCTCTGATCTCACTCTCGAATCTGTCCTCTCTGCTGGGCCCAGAGTTATCTTCCTAAAATGTAAATCTGCTCCTTTACTTCTCTTGCTTGATAACCTTTATTGGTTCCCATTACTTGCTGGGTAAAGTCAAATTGTAGAGTATGGCATTCAGATGGTTTCAGTCCGGCCTTTGCCTGTCTTCCTAATGCCAAATACTCTCTTGCTCACATGCTATTCATCAGCCACAAAGCTATTGCTGTTGTCCCCTAAACATAGGACATTCTTTCTTGACTGTGATTTCGTACACGGCATCACTTATGTTTGAATGCCCTTTTTCTTTCTGTGCCTGACATTTTGTAAGATTCAGCTGAAAATACATCTCTTCGGTGGCTCACCACTGTCATTGTCCCTCTCTGCATTTCTTTCACCTCATGTAAAATGTGGTCTACTGTGGGATTATCGGGATAATTCCAGTGATTTCCTAAATTTGAGCCCTTCACAGGAGCCCTCCTTGAAAGAGATTTTTCTCTTTTTTTTTAATTTTTTTTTTAACGTTTATTTATTTTTGAGACAGAGAGAGACAGAGCATGAACGGGGGAGGGGCAGAGAGAGAGGGAGACACAGAATCGGAAGCAGGCTCCAGGCTCTGAGCCATCAGCCCAGAGCCCGACGCGGGGCTCAAACTCACGGACTGTGAGATCGTGACCTGAGCCGAAGTCGGACACTTAACCGACTGAGCCACCCAGGCGCCCCGAAAGAGATTTTTCAAGGGCAGGAACCACTTTTGTAGGACCAGTGTCTGGTTCACTAAGTACTTTTGGAATAGATGTATGTGCGAGCATGTGTATCAATTACCATACAATTTAAGCTATGTTCCAGACAGTGTTGATGATTTAAAAATGTGTATAATTATTATGCAAGAATTCTTTCTATACATTGGCTCAAGGGGAAGGCGTCAATAGGTGAGCCTGATTGCATTAAGTTCCTGCTATGTGTTGGTCCCTGTAGGGCATAGATTTTCCAACTTTGACGGAAAAATTGACAAGAAGTGAGGAATGTCTCCTCTCCCCACCCTTCTTAAAGAGCCCCAAAGTGGGAAGACACCTTGAAGGTAGGAACAGCACAAGTTCTCATGGGGAAAGACCTGGTCTATCAGGACAGTGACCATCTGAGGTCACACCTATAAGGGCCATGATTACAGTCATCAGAATGTTCTATAACAACTTATGTTTTAAGCCTGATATTTTAAGCATTCAGTAAGATCTCCCGAGGCACTAAAGGACTCTAATTTGGGAGGCCCAATGCATCCCTTCCCAGTCTCCTCTCACCCTCACCCCTCCTGAGGATGGCCAGGAGGGCTGTGCCTCGGATGATGGCTTAGATTGAGAGATACAGGTTGAAAGGCTTTGGTCTTACACATCCTTGAAAAGATTAGTTCAGTCTCCCAGCATTTTCTAGACTGAAGGTCTTACCAAAGACAAGCTGATTTCCCACATCATGTGAATACAATTTAGGTAACTTACCCCCGCTTCCCCATCCAGAGCGTTCAGACCCCTAGCCTCTTGTGAGTCAGGAAGATATATCTGGTTACTTTATGGAGGAAGACACTGAAACAGTAAAGAAGATGATGGATTATATATTCAAAGTTACTTGAGAAAGCTGAAGTAGAATTATGTTTCTAAATCTCCCGTGGAAAGAGGGAAAGGTAGTACTAAGCCTCCAGGAAAACGTTTAAGGAGCCGGAGATTCTCTTCATCCCTACCTCCCTACCCCAGCATCCTCTTAGACACCCCATGTGCCCCTATTTTAAGGCCTTGCAAGCATTAGAGAACCACTTCGGGGAGAGACAGCTCATTCTGTGGAGGAACATGGGGCCAGAAAACTTGACCGTCCCATTTCGCCTTCAGTAAGGGAGTCTCTCTTCTGTGGTCCTCCTGATCCAGCCCTGAGGTCTGGAAGAGAACACTAACCATGCTGATAATTAAAAAGTGATCATTGGGTCACCTGTGTGGCTCGGTGGGTTGGGCACCTGACTCTTGATTTCGGCTCAGGTCGTGATCTCTCAGTTCATGAGATTGAGCCCTGTGTCAGGCTCTGCACTGACGATGCAAAGCCTGCTTGAGATTTTCTCTCTCCGTCTCTCTCTGCCCCTCCCCTGTGCCCTCACTCACTCTCTCTCTCTCTCTCTCTCAAAATACATAAATAAAAATTTAAAAAGTGATAATTCAGCCCAAATGAACATAACATACTTCAAAATTAGACAAATTTAGACATTTCCCCCAATTTTTCTTTTCTTGAGAGAGAGTGCGAGAGAGAGGGAGAGGGAGAGAGAGAATCCTAAGCAGCCTCCATGCCTAGCTCAGAGCCTGACTCAGGGCCCCAGGCAGGGCTCCATCCCACAACTGTGAGATTATGACCTGAGTGAAAATTAAGAGTTTGTTGCTCAACCGATTGAGCCACCCAGGCACCCCACATTTCCCCAAACTTTTATTTCTTTTAAAAAATGTTGTTTAATGTTGGGGCGCCTGGGTGGCTCAGTTGGTTAAGCGCCCAACTTCAGCTCAGGTCATGATCTCGAGGTTTGTGAGTTCGAGCCCCACGTCGGGCTCTGTGCTGACAGCTCAGAGCCTGGAGCCTGCTTTGGATTCTGTGTCCCCCTCTCTCTCTGCCCTTCCCATGCTCATGCTCTGTCTCTCTCTGTCTCTCAATAATAAACGTTAAAAAAAATTAAAAAAAAATTTAATGTTTATTTATTGTTGAGAGAGAGAGAGGGAGAGAGAGACAGAGAGAGCAGGTTTAGCTCTCACCTCAGTTCCTCACCTCAGTTCCTCACCTTGTAGCAGAATCTACCATAGAGGGTCACATGAGGAACAACATTCGATAAATGCTTGGCATATGACAGAACAAAATAACTCCAGAGACTAGCAGGGAGAGGCCTCTCCCCTCAATTCTCAAGCCCCGGGTAAATGCTCATTCTTATCACCACCAAACTACATCATGAAGTATCATGGCTGAGGAGCAGCATTGGACCAAACAGCCAGTACGTCTCGTGTATTAATTAGGACGCACGCTGGGTCTTTGTGGTGGTTTCGAAAGTATGTCCCCAAATTCTTGCATGCTCCTCCCCGGAAGAGGTGGGGCCTGGTTACCACTCTCTTGAGACGGCGCTGGGCTTCTAACAAGTAGAATGAAGCACAAGTGACCACCCTTGACTTTGGAGATTGGGTCGTAAAAGTGTACTGCAGTTTCCTTCAAAGACACTCAGGGCGCCTGGGTGGCCCGGTCGGTTAAGTGTCCCACTTGGGCTCAGGTCATGATCTCACGGTTTGTGAGTTTGAGCCCCGCGTCTGACAGCGCAGAGTCTGCTTGGGATTCTCTCTCTTTTCCCCCCACCCCACACTCTCTCTCAAAATAAATAAACTAAAACAAACAAAAAGACAGTCACCTATGCAAAAGCGGTGTGGTAAGGAATGGAGGTCTCTGATAACAGCCATGGGAATGAACTTGGAAGGAGATATTTTTGCTTTAGTCAAACGTCAAGTGACTGCAGGGCTTGCCAGCACCCTGGCTGCAAACCGCAGGAGAGACCCTGGGACAAAACCACACAGTTAAACTGCTCCTGAATTCCTGACCCGCAGAAATGATGAGACAACAAACGTTTGTTGTTTGAAGCCACTGAGTTTGGGGGAGGTAACGTGCTATTTAACAAAAGATAAATCAGGCAGCTATTGTAACAATGAGACATAAAAATGCAGAGCCTCAAAAGACTCTAGTTTATTTCTGTCTTGTAAATATTCCAAGAAAAGGAGGTACAAGGCAAGTAGGTAGTTCTGCTTCACAAAGCCATCCAGAGACTCAGGCTCTTTTCTCTTGCTACTTGGCTCATCCTGAGATGTGTTCCTTGTTCATACATTAGAGGCTGGCTTGCCAGCTACGTGTCTTATGTTTCAACCCCAAGGGAAGGTATGAAAGAGTGGGGGGACGGCGTCTTCTCTGTAAGAAATGGAGCATTACTCTTGTTCCCATTCCATTGGTGAGAACTTAGTCACATGGTTCCAGCTATCTGCAAAGGATGTTGGGAAATGGAGTCTCTAGATGGACAGTCATGAGTCCTGCTGAAGCTCAGGATGGTTCTGTTAATAACAGGAAGAGGTGGAGAATGGTCTGTGAATAGTCTCTCCCTACCCAAGTCCTGGTGTTTGTGTCCTCTCTGAGACTTCGGTTAGTTACCTCTCCAGGGCTGCTTTCTCCTTTATAAAATGAAGAATCAGTTGGTTAAGCATCTGACTTCGACTCAGATCATGATCTCCTGGTTTGTGAATCTGAGCCTGGGGTCAGGCTCTGTGCTGACAGCTCAGAGCCTGGAGCCTGGAGCCTGGAGCCTGCTTTGGATTCTGTGTCTCCCTCTCCCTCTGCCCCTCCCCTGCTTGCACTCTGTCTCTCAAAAATAACTAGACATCAAAAAATAAAAACACAAAATAAAGTGATTGGTGGATTACAAACCTTTTTTTTGAGCAGAATCTTTTTATTACATATATATGTGTGTGTGTATATATATATATATATTTTTTTTTTTTTTTCAAGAGAGAGAGAGAGAGAGATCATGAAAGCAGGGAAGAGGAGCAGAGAGAGAATCTTAAGCAGGCTTCATGCTCAGCATGGAGCCCCATGCAGGGCTAGATCCCGTCTTCTTGGGATCATGACCCAAGCAGAAATCAAGAGGCGGACATTCAACTGATCGAGCCACCCAGACAGCCCTATTAAATAATATTTAAAAATGGAAACTGCATACATAAGGAAATAAAGACAGATCTGCTCTGTTTGAATCACCATAGGGTTTCTCTTCCTGTACCTGCTCCCCATCGGTGGCCCCATGGAAAGCTATTTGAAATGCCAGGGCTCTGTGAGGCAGGGTCAGAAAAGTCACTGAATGAGAGATTCTCCTGGATTCCCGCCACTTCTGGTATTTTTGAGGTTGTGACCATTCACCCGTGTGTCCTGAGCTGGGCCGATCGCACAGCCTTGTCTTGTTTGGCAGCTGGGAGTTTGCTGTACACGCATGTGTTTTTGGCAGAGGTTACCTGAGCCTTTGCTCCAGGTGTCTGGCCTCTCCTCACTTCCTTTTAACCCTTTCCTGATCTCGTGGCGCATCTCTCCTTTCTCCTAACGCGAGTGAGCGTCCTCCCATCCCTGGGCCGGGGGCCAAGGTGCTGTGCAGCTGGGAAGGAGTGCTCTAAGTTGCCAGTACACCTTACCCTTGTGTTCAGTCCCACAGGTGGGGATGTGGAAATTCTTGAAGCTGACCCTGTCTTCCTCCCAGGTTAATATTTCTACCACCCTTCTGGCCTCGGCCTTTTTTGGGCTATTTTTGGCTTCAACTGGGATTAAGAACTCAGGCTCTGCCAAGGTCATAGGTGGTGAATGTGGACTTGCCCAGCCCTGACCGAGTTTGTGAGGGAACTCCAGAGACTAGCAGGGAGAGGCCTCTCCCCTCAATTCTCAACTGTACAAACCGCCTCCAGGAAAGTTGCCTAGGAGGACGAGAGTCCTTTTCTTTTAGTCTGCAGACCATCAGAACGTGGCTGATAAACATTCCTCTCCTTGCTTCCCGAGGTCACTTTCCAGTTCTCCCCACTGGCTTCCAAGGGATCTTCCTGAGGGATGGGCTGTACTAGCCACGTTCTCCCAGGCTGCTTCCAGACGCTTAAATGAGAGTTTGGCAGAGGACTTAAATGTCTGCCAAATCAAGGGAACAATCTTAGGCCATTTCGCAGGCTAGTGACCACTGCCCACGAGCAGAACAGTCCAAGAATGGCAGGGGTCGAGGTCGAGATTGGGAAAAAATGAGGCAAAATGGACTTCTCTGGGCTTCTTAGGATAAGGAATATCTCACATTTCTTAGTAAGATGTTAAGACACCATGATAGGGTTGATTTACCACAGGGACTGTAGGCAAATGATCTTTTTAAAAAAAAAAATATGATTTATTATCAAGTTAGCTAATATGTGTTCTTGGCTTTAGGAGTAGATTCCCATGATTCATCGCTTACACACAACAGCCGGTGCCCATCCCAACAAGTGCCCTCCTCAATGCCCATCACCCATTTTCGTCTCTCCCCCACCTGCCCCCATCAACGCTCAGTTTGTTCTCTGTATAACAGTCCCTTATGGTTTGCCTCCCTCTCTGTTTGAAACTATTTTTTCCCCTTCCCTTCCCCCATGGTCTTCTGTTAAGTTTCTCAAATTCCACATATGAGTGAAAACATATGATATCTGTGTTTCTCTGACTTATTTCGCTTGGCATAATATCCTCCAGTTCCATCCACGTTGTTGCAAATGGCCAAGATTTCATTCTTTTTGATTGCCGAGTAATATACCACTTCTTCTTTATCCATTCCTCAGTTGATGGACCTTTGGGCTCTTTCCATAATTTGGTTATTGTTGAAAGCGCTGCTCTAAATATTGGGGGCGCATGTGTGTAGGCAAATGATCTTGAATGAAGCAGGCTCAGTGTAAGAACATAGTGATGAGGAGTGAGGACCTGGAGAGCAGGTATTACTTCATCCCAACGGGACAGCCCCTACTCACCATTGTCATGTGAAAATGTAGGCTCACTGTTCCTTTCAAAAGTTTAGGAGGAACTAGAAATCCACATCTTGTGGGACATTTCCCAGGCGTGGAACCATTGCACAGATCATGAGATACCCTCTGCTGGTAAATTTAGGTGTCAGGCAGCCAGTTTGCTACCCCTGATGTAAAGCCCTTCCCAAATGAATCTTTCTCCCCCTACAGTGTGTCACCAGCTCTCAGTTGAAACAAAACAAAACAACAACAAAAAAACATGCTGGAGATTAGTCTTAGCATTTGGAACCAGTGGTTAGATGCTCACGTGGAAAGGTCTTCATGGAGAATCGAGGGGCTGATATTCGTTTCTCATTGCTGTTGTAACAAATCACCACAAAGTGAATGGCTTAACCAATGCGAATTTATTATCTTACAGTTTTGTAGATCAGAAGTCTGACATGGGTCTCGCTGGGCTAAAATCAAGCCCTGTCAGCAGGGCGGTGTTCTGGAGGATCAGGGGAGAATCTGTTTTCTTGCCTTTTCCCACTTCTAGAAGCCAGCTGCCTTCCTTTGTTCACAGCCTCCTTCCTTGTCTTCTAAGCCAGCAATGAAGGTTCAGCCCCCATGTCAAATCTCTCACCACAGTGTGAAGAGGTTCTCTGATTTTCAGGGTTCATGGGGCCCACCAGACAGTCCAGTGTTATTTCCCCATACAAGGTTATAGTTTAAAGTTTTGGGTTTTTTTTTTTTAATTTATTTAAGTAATTTCTACACCCGACATGGGGATCAAACTCACCACCCCAAGAGCAAGAGTTGCGTCCTCCATCAACTGAGCCAGGCGCCCCCGAAGTTGTATTTTAATCACCTCTGCAAAATCCCTTTTGCCACATGAGGTAACATTTTCATAGGATCCAGGGATTAGGGTATGAACATGGCTCTTCCCTAAACGTTTGGATCTTTGCTCCATCTTCAAAAAAAGCTCTAGGGAGAGGAATCTATGATGAACTGGATCCTTCCTTCCTTCCTTCCTTCCTTCCTTCCTTCCTTCCTTCCTTTCCTCTCTCTTTCTCCCTTCCTTCCCTTTTGTTTTATTTATTTATTTATTTGTTTGTTTATTTATTTATTTTTTTCTAAAACAATCTTTTTTAATTCCAGTATAGTTTACAGTGTTGTATTAGTTTCAGGTATGCAGTATAGTGATTCAGCAATTCCAAACATCACCCGGTGCTCATCACAAGTGTACTCTTAACTCTGAATCTCCTTCACCTGTTTCACCAATCCCCCTCACCGACCCCCCCCCCCCCGCCTGCCTCCCCCCTGGTAACCACCAGTTAGGGTTTATCTTTCTTCTTCTTCTTTTTTTTTTAATGTTTGCTTATTTATTTATTTATTTATGTATTTATTTATTTATTTTTTATCGTTTATTCAGTTTTGAGAGAGAGAGAGAGACAGAGCATGAGCAGGAGAGGGGCAGAGAGAGAGAGGGACAACACAGAATCCAATGCAGGCTCCAGGCTTTGAGCTGTCAGCACAGAGCCCAACACGGGGCTCGAACGCACAAGCTGTGAGATCATGACCTGAGCCGAAGTCAGATGCCTAAGGGACTGAGCCACCCAGGTGCCTTGGGTTTGTCTTTCTTCTCAACCAGATTCGTTCTCCCCGGCCAGGCTTCCTTCTATGTAAGACACTGTTCTGGTGGAGGCCTTTCTGCGCAGCCAGCCGGGCCCAGCCCTCTCCATGCGGCAGACACAGTTCTCAGCCGCCTGTCTGGTTGCAGATCCATCTGCTACGTCGGGGCTCAGAGCAGCCGTTCTCTCTTAGCTCCTCTCCCTGTGGAGCTTCTCAGCTGGGATTAGTTACAGGGGTGACGGACTGGGCAAACATTCCTCCTTCTCTCCAGAGGCAGCCCAGGCTCTGGGGCTCGCCACAAGGGCTTGAGTCAATATCACACAGGCCAAGGCTGGAGGCGGCAAGGGCAGGAGCGCAGCAGGATTACACGATTGACTGGGGCCGCAGCTCCCGAGGGGCGAGGCCCAGCCGGCTGGAAGCACAGGCTGAATCTAACAAGGGCTCACTTATTCCTGTGCATTTCCCCTTTGCTTGGGTTCAAATGGTCAACTTCTTCCAAGAAGAGGATTAGGGAGACTGGACGTTCAACGTCGGTTCCGGCAGGTGGCACAAGACCCAGCTGTGACAGCAGACATCGCCAGCCCCTTGGGAAGACAGCACTGATTCTATCTGTGTAACAGCCAGGCTGTAGCCAGCCTCTTCTCTCCCTGCAACCATATAAGCCCACAACACACACACACACACACACACACACACACACACACACACACACAACCTTAAATGGTGGAGTTAGGGACCAAAGGCGTAGAAGCAGGATGATCACACACACAGCTTCTGGGGCCAGAGTGCCAGGTTTGAATCCTAACGCTTACATTTACTACTTGTGTGCCCTTGGGAACAGTATTTCACCTCAATTTCCCTGTTCTTCAGCAATGCCAATGACACCTTTCGCAGGGGTTTTATGGGGATTAAATGAGCTGGTGTCTTATTATCTGCAAGGGCAGAAGACTCCCTAAGCAAAGCAAAGCATGGCTTTGTTAAATGATAAAAATATGCAACCTCCTCTGTGAGGATCATCTTTGGTCAAATACACTTTAGTAACTATCCTTTTCTACCAGAAGTTAGAAATAAATTCTCAAGTTGTTCAGCTTGAAAAAATTCCAGGGGATTTACGGGAGGCAGATTCAGCCTGCAGGAATACAGCCGAGGCTGCGGTTACCTCAAGAGTAATCTATCTACTAGACTAAAACGGGGGGGGGGGTCCCAGCTCTACCATACTTTGTACTGGTCAGGTCACACTGACAGTCCTTCTGAGAGCCTGCGTTACTTCTGGGTTATTTGTACTTACTCTTGAGTCCTCCTGCCCCTAGTTCTGACAGGGAATCGATGCATTTGGATTAGAATCCACATTCCTAAGGAAGACCTCACTCTGCCCCTTAGAATAATTTGACCCTCAATGGTAATAGAAATTTGAGGTCCCAGCTACTAGGTCCTGCTGGTCTCCTGTCGTCTAGGTGTAGCTTCACGCACAGAGACCAGTGCTGGTTGCCACAATCAGATGCCTCTGGTGGCAAGGCTGGGGAGGAAACTCATGACAAATGCACTCTTGGAAACAATCAGAGCTGCTAGGCGGAAAGGAAGAGGACACAGGAGAGCCAGAGAGCTGGCTTCAAATCGCGGGGAGGGACGGAGCAAGAGAAAGAACACTTATTAAATGCTGACTGGGCTCCAAGCTTTGTATTGCATATCTAATCAAATGCCCGGAGCAACTCCGTGGAAGCAGACAGCACTATGGCATGTGAGTAGGTGGGGAAGAGACAAAGCGACTTGCCCAAAGCCCTACGAGCCACGGAGCCCAGGCTGCCAGATCTTTTGGCTTCATCTCACTACCACTGTAGCAGGACTGTGTGATGCAGGCACAGTATCAGAGCCTTTTCATGTCGAGAGCTAGTAAAATGGGGTGGAAGCTATCAAAGGTGTCCAAGGTGTCTAAGCAGGTGCCTGATAATGATCACGAAAGACTTTAAACAGGCGATTTATTTATGCCTTGTTGGAGGCTGGAAATGGAGTATTTAGGAAGGTACCTTCCAGCTCTGAGATTCTGTTTCTATACTTTGGGGTAAGATACGCTCTTCAGGCATATTGAGCGATTTCTCTTCCCTGTATTTTTCACTTTCTCTTCTGTCTCCTTCTACTCATGCAGATATTCTGCTCTGGGACCTTGTCTTTTTTAAAAGGAGGGACGTGGGAGCTGGCAGTTTGGCAGCTGGGAGAACAGAAAGACCATACTATTCTCTCTGGTGGGTGAGTCTAAATTTTTATCAGTTTACTAAGGAGACGTTGTTACACTCTAATGAGGCAAACCTGGAAAGATTACAAGAAGAAGCAATCACATCAAGCCTCCTTCCCTCTCCTCCAACTCCTTGGTAACCAGGCAAAACCCGAACCCCTGAATGTAGGATTTAAGGCTGGGGTTGATTTAACATGGATATTCGATTCCATCACGATGGGGACTTGATAGAGAAATGAGAAATGTTTGAAAACGAAGGTATTATTTCCTACACTCCTGAGTTTGGGAATAGAGACCTATGTTAAGCTTGGCAGACGGAGGAGGGCATGCCCGGCCAGCAGCTACACCAACTGGTTGCAAGCCTGAAGTTTTTGGTCCTCTGCTGCCCCTGTGTGGACATGGAGGGAAATAACAATTCAAGATTTCGCTTGTGGCCCAAGTAAAATGGGACTTGAGAGAAAAGAAACCATCCCTAAGAACTACTGGGGGTTTATGACCACTGTGAGGGAGTCAGGAACTGTGGCTATCTCCAGCAAGACGGGGGTTCCCAGAAGGGAGGTGGGGAACACCTACGAGCTGTCAATGACTTCACAAGGCTCTTCTCTTGTCCACCGTCTTTATTTCTCCTGGAGACACCTGCAGCCAGCAAGTGAGCGACCCTCTAAAGACTCCCAGCCATGCCCTTCTGCAGCTTCTGGCCGCAGCCAGCGCCCACAGGCACAGCGCCAATCCTCCCACACTTCCTCTTCCTGTGCTTGGAGTAACACGTCTGTGGGTTTCTCCCTCTGGTCTCACAGCTTTTCACACCCTCTCTGCACCGTCTGTCTCTACACCACCATCTACACACAAGGGGACACCATCACGTTCGTGCCTGCGGCATCCCTGATTCCCTGCGCAGGCATGGGGCAGAGATGGCACTTTCGTTTCGATAAGGGAGTGAGGGGGGACACTTGGGCACAATGGGGGGAAGGGGCTCTGGGTCACTGCGAGCAGCCTGGCTGGAATCCAGGGTGTCTGAATCCCAGGACTGCCGTCTACCTACACCATAGCTGCTTCCTTCTCTGGTCAGCTCCCTCCTGGGCACCCAGCACATCACCCGACCTCACTCCCCATCCCCTCCCAGCAAATAGCAGCAGTGGTGGCAGCCTCAGCCCTGTCGCTCTCCCGCCTACGGGAGACGGTGGGACATCTGGGCCTCCTCCCTCCAGCCGGAAGCCAGGGACCCTTGCACCTGGCCTGACTTCCTTTCCTCTCCCCTCATGCCTCCAGACCCTGCCGCAGCCTGCGGTCCAGGGCCAGGAGCTGCCTCAAGAAGCCCCGGTTGGGGATGATGCCTCGGTGGTCCTTGACTTTCTTGATGGCCTCCACGAGGGTCAGGTGGTGGTACAGCATGAGGTAGGCCAGGACCAGTGTGGCGGACCGGCTCACGCCCACGGCACAGTGCACCAGGATCCTCCCTGCGAGGACAGACACACGAGGCAGCTGTGGGGCTGTTGGTGGGGGGTGGAGAAGGCTAGGGAGAGAGCTGTAGGGACAGGTGAGGAGGAAGACAGGAAAGGAGGGGTGCGGGGAGACGGGATGGGGTGCAGACTAGCGGTGGGAAGAACGAAGACCCCCCGGGAGGCCCAGACAGAATAAGATGAACAACACAGCAGCTCAGCTCAGCAACTCACAGGGAGACACTCATCACTGACAGAAGCCTGGGTCTAGCCCAGAATGGGGACCCAGGGGATATTTCCCGAGTGCGTTATCATCGCCACTCTGTTAACATTTTGGATTATCTCCTTCCTTCCTTTTCATGCATTGCCTTTTGCGAACAGTTGAGGGCATTTTTCTTTCTTTGATACTACATGCAGAGCATTTGGTCATATCATTAAAATCTCTTCCATACTTGAACCCTCGGGCTTTCCCCTAACTTAATGTCCATTGTTTCTTTCCTCCCTTCTCTTCCCTCCTACCTCCCGGCTGGTTCAGTGCCCGGTGGATGAAATCGGCAGCCGTCTGGAAGTGGATGCTCATGTCAAAGGCTGGCGAGTCGTGGGCCTCGACACCCAGGTAGCGGATGCCCAGCCCCTCGTAGGCCTCCGGCGTCCCTCGCCACCTGCTGTGCGAGGCATTGAGGACGTGGGTGATGCCCAGGCGGCGGAGCTCCCGGCGGTTGTTAGCTATGTCCCTGCATTGGGTAGAGGTTAAAGGGAGGGTGGAGAAGCGAGGCTCTGGGGCGAGGAGCCCTCGTCTCCCCCCTGGCTGCTGCCTAGCTAATGTCATTGGCTCCATGCGTCTGCCTTACTTACTGATGACCCAGAGCGGGGACCCAAGATGGGCAATGACCCGGAGTCTCGTCCTTGAGCAAGGGTTGAGAGCACTGGGGAGGTTCTGCCTGGGGAAGAGAAGACTACGGGGTGGGTGAACAACAAACATGATAAAATATTGAGCGCTCTGAGGCAGCGGGGTTTGACTTGATCTATGGGAAGAATTCACCGGATCTGTACTTTGTGTAAGGAAGTCTGTCCCAGCCATGGAATCACGCTGAAGAAAGATTGAATGGTTTTCAGTCATTGGCAGAGAATGATTTTCCTGCCACTGGGGTATTCAAGCAGAGGGAGGAGGTCAGTGTGGAGGCATGGATGTGGCAGAGGGAATTTGGACATCAGGTGGGCTGTTGGGCCAGCTCACATTTAACCTCCCTGGTAACCTTGAGGTGCTGTGATTCTGGCCCTTGCTCCCACACCTAGCTCCCCTGTTACCTTACGCTCTCTTTGACACCCAGAACCTTCTCATGTTTCACCAGTTACTCCACGCCCACATTTACCGTTTTATGATGTCACCTTCAGGTGTCCGTCTGGCCCACACCCCTCAGCTCAGTGGTAGACACCTCTCAGGCACCATGGCCATATCTCAGGGCAAATGCCCTGTCCAGTGCAAACTCCTCAAGTAGAAAGAGCACTGAACTTGAACCTGCAAGTCCTGGCTCTGCTACTTACGCCCCGTGTGACCTTGGGCCAGTCACCACTTCTCTGAGCTTCAGTTTCCTCATCTGTAACCTGGGGATAGTGGTACCTACCTCACAAGGCTGTTGTGAAGATCAAGAGAGAAAATGCATGTGAAAAACTCCTTGTACACTGTAACGCCCTTGAGAGAGAGAGGGGAGGACTACTCTTCCCGTGATGCTCTTCTCTCCATGGCCCCCATCTTCCAGAACCTCTGCACACATCGTGGCTTTGCCTGGTCAACCCTTCAGCTTACTACCCACTTCCTGGCTCCCACTGCCTGCCTTTTTTTTTTTTTCCCCCAGAATCACAGCACAATAGATGGAAGGTCAGAGAAGTCATCTATTATGTCCGGTTTGTAGCACTGGCACTCAATAATTAATTTTGCTAAATCAATGACATTATTACGTGAACAGAGACTTTCTGTCCAGAGTTGGGTATCTTCATAATCCTCCACTCTCTGTCCATGCACCCCTACCCCTCAGTCCTCAACCTGGAACCCACAACACGAGTCAACGCCTCCCCTCCACCCTTCTCCTTCCTTCTTGCATGCATATGCGCGTGCGCGCGTGCACACACACACACACACACACACACACACACACACGCTCGGCAGTGACCCCGGGGCTGCCAGGTACATACTGGTCTCCGAGGTAGAGGCCTGGCCAGACCTCATCGGCATGGTTACAGGCTGTCTTGCCTGTGTAGAGGAGCCTCTCCAACTCAAAGACATTGAGGAAGGGATGTTGAACAGCCGGCATCTCTTCCAGGACCCCTCTAGTGCGAACAGGAGACCTTGAGCTACTCCGGGAGAAGCGGGCCATAAAAGTCATAGACGCCCAGAGCCAGTTACCGGGGCACATCTTAGAGGTGGCGGAAACCGTGCGGCAGCTGCAGGGGCGGCTGCCGTGAGGATGCGTCCGTCTCCAGGTGGCTGCTGCTGGAGGAGGAACGGATGGGAGGCACACCTGAGTGAGCCTAGGGCAGAGGCTCCCCTTCTTGCCAACTGGGCTGGGCCCCGGGGAGAGGACCCTCAGGGAGGGAAGGGAAGCCCGGCCCTAGCAGGGGGACCTCCACAATTATTCTCTCCTTCAAGCTGCCGCAGCTCCTTTTTGCTCTTTGGCTCAGCCGCGCAAGGAGGTGGGAGAGTCACATGTCCTTGTTTACGGGGAAAGGGAGATGCCCAGCTGCTGGCTTTCTGCTCCGCCACTCCACCCCCACGCCTGACACACGTACACAAACACACACACACACACACACATTTGATATTTGGGTGGCCGTGCCCACTGCTGGAGCTCCTGCCAGCCTGAATCTGGGTCTCATCTGCCTGGGGCCACAGGCAGAGAGCTTAGGGAGCTGGGATGGGAATGAGGGGTGGCTTTGGACCCACCCAGAGAGAATTAGCAGGAAGACAGCAGCAGCTGGGGCCATGACATATGCCAAGCCTGTCTCCTCAGCGCCAGAGAGATGGGCTGCTTTAACCCACTGCTGCCCTATCACTGCCTCAGAGCTAAGTAAGCGTGCTATGGGAAGTGTCTGTTGGGGGACGGGGTGAGTGGGGATTAGCAAAGAAGAGGAAGTGTACATTTTTGAAAAACACTTGCTGGATGCATGCGCTAATGGAAGAAGGCGCCGATCTATGTGCACGACAGACAAACCACCCTCCTTCGATCGGCGTACAGAAATTATTGATTAAACCTCATCTCTAATGTGAGGATTTCTGAGTCAAGCGAGGCTGGAGTAGTGTGTCTGGGTGTGTTGGGGAGAGGTGGAGGCTGGGGGGTTGAAGAAGGGGGAGGCAGGGAAAGGGTGAGGGATCCTGCCAGGCCCAGGAGCTCAGAGGCTGCAGTGACCATCTGTGTTGCTGTTGGAGTCAAGTGACCCCTAGGAAGGGCATGGGATTGGCAGTGAGGGGCTTAGCATGTGTGCCTCGGGCTCTGTCCCTTCTGAAAGGGTCCTTCTGGCCAGCTGGCCCTTCTGAAAGGGGAAGCCTGCGCAGCGTGGGGGAGAGAGCCAGCCTTGGAGACTCTTCCTGGGCCCTTCAGGCAGAGAGACCACTTGGCAAAACCCCCTGTCTCCTCTTCCTCCTCCTTCTCTCCCACTGTGATGGTGGGCTGGTCCCAAGGGTCCCCCTTCCTGATCTTCTGCCCCCTACACCTCAACCAAAAGTCTGGTAGGGAGAGGCCATCTTTGACCTGCACACACTCTGGGAACCCATCCTTCATGGCCAGCCAGGGCCCACCCCCCCCCCCCCCACCCCCCAGCTCTCCTTTCCCCCAGGCCAGGGGAGACCATGTACCTACAGGCCTTAGGAAGCAGGGGCATTAGGATCACGACCGCTGAGGGGAGCCTGGATCTTAGGGTGTTCAGGGAGAGAGAATTTTGCAATGGCTGGGGCTGAAGAAGCACAGAAATACGGGACTATAGCCACAACCACCGCCACCACCATCATCATCATCATCTGCCTTGTCTCCTTAGGCCTAAAGACCCCATCAATTTATTCCCAAACCACGGTTTCTCGGTTTCTCCAAACAGGTTCTGCTGCCTGTGTGATGCTGAATGGCAAAAAGGAAGCGGGAAGGAGACCAGGTGTAGGCAAGAGCTCGGTGGGACTCGAATTCTCCCCGGGGCTGGAGAAGCCCCGTTCAGTCCCGGGGAGGGGGGGACGCCCCTCGGCCTTCTCCAATCCCATCAGCCGCTTCCAGGGGCCCTCGCCCGCGGCACCCCTCCCCCCACGTCCGCCGTGGCGGTTGTAACAGGTTCATGGCTGTCGCCCGAGTCCCGGCCAGCCCAGACAGCCAGGCGCTGAGGGAGCAGGGAGGCAGCTCGGGGGGGAGGGGGGGGGGGCTTAGCCAGCTCGGCTCCCGCGTCCCCTGCCTGGGCGCTCCCTGCCCCGCACCCCGCCCCCAGCCTCGAGCCTTTAGCCTCTGGGCGCCGGGGAGGCGACCACCCCCCGCAGTCCGGTACCTCGGTGCGAGCGCGGCGCGGGGTCTCAGTCCCGGAGGCAGATCGCAGGCGCAGCCAGCCCCACGGCCATGACTCTCCCGCCGCCGCCGCCGCCGCCGCCGCCGCCCCCGCCGCCGCTGCGAGACCGGCTGACGGATTAGCCTCTATTTTTAAGCCATGACACGCACGTCGAAGCAGGGCTCATATCAGCGTGTGTGTGTGTGTGTCGGTGACACGCAGAGACACAGCCTCACACCCAGCGGTCCGAGTGGACGCGCAGCGTGGGCTCGCCCGCGGGTGTTTGCAGACCAGACACGGACCACAGCCCCGCCCGGTGTGCACGCCCCAGCAGACGTGTATTTTCGGAGCTGCGCCAATTACAAGGCATTTTGCTTGAAGATGACATTATACAAGTCGTCCCAGACAGCGCCTGAAACACACCCGCTCCTCCCCTGGCAGCATTAACTAATTACACAGACATGATGGTGCACCTCGCTCGTCCATTTCGTATCAAGAGCACCATGTCATAAATGACACCGATCCGTAGCCCTTATTAGCATTTACTATAGACCTCGTGTTTCACGTAACTCCGTTTGTCCTCACCACCGGTCTGTGAGATACAGAGTATTATCAGGGTCCCCATGCTAGAGAAGAGGAGACTGAGGCTCCGGGAGGCCAAGTAATTTGCCCAGGCCACATGCTAGTTATGGGCTGAGCTGAGCTTCAAATCCTGGCAGTGGCACTCAAAGGTCATGTCCTTAACTGTTCTAGATAGTGACCCCACACCATGGAGAAGGGCACGGTGGATTTCTATCAGCTAGCCACTCCCACCAGCTCAGCTCCTGGCCGGCGCCACTTTCCCCCTGACTCTGGAAGAAATTGACACCCAAACCGCTTCATTTGTGCTTTTAGTGAGGTTTACCTCGACTTGCTTTTCTACTCTAATCACCTCATCAGTTACAAGATTGTCAACACGTGGAAGGCAAGGACGGTGTTGGGGTCCCCAGTCTCTAGTTCACTGTGTGATGGTGGAGGTGGGGGAGGTAATGAATGGCATCAGATGATGCTGTTGAAAACCAGGTAGATGGCAGACTCCAGGAGAGCTGTCTGCAGGAGGGAGGCAGGAAGTAGATAAGATTCCTCTGGACCTGGTTTCAGATGAGAAGACATTAGCAACTGTAGCTGAAATCAAGATTGACTGTGTTCCCTGTGGGGGTGGGAGATGAGGCTTTGATCTCTGGGTGAGGTCAGTTCTGTGCTAAAAGGGAAGTTCCAGCGCAGACCAATTTCAGTCTTCTTGGCCTTTTCCTTCTGGAGAAGCAAACTCAACTCCTTTCCATGCCTTCTTGGCTCTGGAGTTTACATGAAGAAATGAAATCTTCATCATTTAAAACAAAGGCTTGGCCTGGGAGCGTTGAAAATGTACTCTGTTGTTCCAGGAAAAAATCAGTAAAAAATTGCCATAAGTCAAATTGTGAAAGACCACATATTACTGGACAAATCTCATTTTAAATGACAGAGTCTTTAGGGTTGGTAGGTTGAGAAGATGTCGTAGATGAACTTGATCTCAACCTTTGGCAAGGCCTTCATTTCAACCCTGCATTTCACTTTTCTCAAAAAGCTGGAAAAATATGTTTTAAAGCATGCTATAGACCTCATGGGCAGATGTTTATGGGCTATTATAGAGATTGTCCATGGATCAACATCTTCATGAAAACCATTAAATTACTAGGAATCAACCCACAACTCAAGGGGCTTTATGTTTTTCTTTGTAACTAGGAGGTTTATTATGTTTCCAGGTGACACCAAACTAAGGACAAGAGGGGGAGGGAGGCTGGAAGAAAGAGTTAATGGGGAGAAGGTAATGGAGAAGGTAGGACAGGAGAGGGGACGAAACTAATAGACGCAGCATGTATTGATAATTTATTATCTGTCAATTCCTTGGGCTTTCACATTTATCAGCTCATTTAATCCCACCCAATTTTTAGGTGGGTGTTATTACCTTCACTGAATACATGAGGAGACTGACGCTTGTCTAGATGAGTTTACTCATCCACAGCTAGTAAATGGCAGAGCACAGGTGGAAACCCAAGGCTATCTGATTCCAAACGTGTATATTTCAAGATGAAGCTGACGAATCACTTCCTTTAAAAAGCCTTCTAGATTCACTCTCTTTTTGTCTGTTTCCTTCTTTGTGTTGATACAGACATCTATCAAAGGACCTATGAACTATATTTTACTTCTATATTTCTTTAAATCTCTGCTCTCAGTACTAGAAGTCATGAATGGACACACTATATGGGGATGAACTAAGATGGAAAAATGAGGCTACTAAAAAATAGGAATAGGTCTCCAAACGGTCTCAAAAGAAATGCCTCCCTCGCCCAAAAATATTTAAATAAGAGAGAGGGAGAAGAAGGAGAGTGGGGGGTGGGGAAGGAAGGAAGACCAACAACCATGTGTTAAATGGTAATTCCAACTGCTACCATTAACTGTGAGCTGGGCACTACGCTAAGTGCTCTACATAGATTAGCTAATTTAATCCCATGAAGTGGATGTTATTAATTCCATTTTACGGTTGAGGAAATGGGCTTAGAGTTGTGGTAAATCTACCCTGCAGCAGCCAAGTAGCTAATACGTGGGATTTGAGCATGGATTTAAACCCATGACTGTTTTAAACCAAAGCCTGTGCCTCAAATCACTGTAGCAAGAACGCATACCTAAAGAAAAAGAATAGCAATGGCTAAAACGTACCAAGCCCTACTGCGTGTCAGGCACGTAGTGTAAGTTACATGAAGGAAGGCATTCTCAAGCCTTGAGCCCTGGGCCCTTAGGGGGCGTGGCTCCTCCCCCCCACCCCCCCGCAGAATCCGCCAGGTGCGCGTTGAGGCTGGAGCGGTTGGGGACGCCGGCTGCTGCACCGCATGGCTTTCGGCTACACAAGACAAAGCAGAAGCGGCACTTGGCTTCCCGCCAACCACGCCCAAAGTGCCGCCACGCCCACCGCTCCTGGGCTCGTCCACCGGGCTGTGCTGCCAGTTTAGATGGCCTTTTCACCCGAAGGCTGCGGTAGCAAGCAGAGGACAGACAGTGGCGACTTTATTTAGCGGTGGGCGTGTGGTGTGGTGAGGGGAGGCGGGGCAGAAGACTCGAGGCGCCCCGTGTTGATTCTGACTTACTCTTCTAGTTCTCCATTCTCCCAATTCTCCCAGTGCCCGTCCTTTGGCTTCTTCCTGGGCCCCTAGTTAGCACTTTCTCTCCCCCCAGGCCCCCACGTGGGATAGGTGGGCCTGTCCTCTCCGGCGTCAGCCAGCCGGGTGTCCGGATTTCCTCTGCTGGGCTCCTGCTGGGTCTGAATTGGGGGTAACAGTCTGGGAGGTACTGGGAGGTACGCAGTCCTTTTGGTAGAGTGACAGTCTGGTTTTTGCTTCAACTCTAATGCCATCCTTCTCCACCTCTCCATCCAATGCATTCGGTAGCCCCTTTCCTTCTGGTTTACCTCAAGGTGAGCACATGTGACCACTGTGAATATTCACTCTCTTCTAAGAGACACACGTTACAGCAATTAGCCTGACTTTGGAATGAAAATAAACTCTAGAGAGGCTAGAGCTCTTCTAGCAGAAATGAACCAGGACATTATTCGCAAATAAAGCAAGAATCAAAAGGGAAAATGCAGCAAATGTCCCTATTTAAAAAAGAAGAAAATAAAAAGAAGAGCAGCTATAAATACACATTTTGAAGAAGACTGAGAGGAAATACGCCGAATATTAAAAGAGGTAATCTCTAGCCAGAGGGGAATGACAGATAATTTTTATCTTGTGCTTTAAAAACATCTACATTTCTCAATTTTTCAGCAGTCCATATGAATTAATTTTCAATGTCCGTTCTATGAAATTGGTTGAGATTTTCTTTTTAGTGGCTTCCTGTGTGGCCAATTTTAGCAAATGTCCTGCACATGCTTGCAGAGAATAGTTAATCTCTGTTTTGGAATGGAAATTTCTATTTTTATTTTCATTCTATATAACGTTTTAAAATAGTCTATATCCTTATTTCTTTAATCTTGATTTATCAGCTTTTGAGAGATGGATTAAAATCTCCCAGGTTTGGGGCGCCTGGGTGGCTCGGTTGGTTGAGCGTCCGACTTCGGCTCAGGTCATGATCTCTTGGTGGTGGGTTCAAGCCCTGTGTAGGACTTGGTGCTGACAGCTCAGAGTCTGGAGCCTGCTTCAGATTCTGTTGTCTCCCTCTCTCTCTGCCCCTCTCATGCTCTGTCTCTGTCTCTCAAAAACAAGTAAATATTTAAAAAAAAAAATTTTCCCAGGTTTATGGACTTGTTAATCCCTTGGTCTAATTCTGCCCTTTTTTGTGGTCCTAGATACATAACATTCACAAGTTTACAAAAAAATGATTATTTATAACTTAAAAAAAATGTTTATTTTGAGAGAGAAAGAGAGAGAGCATGCCAGGGAGGGGCAGAGAGAGAGAGAGAGAGAGAGAGATATCCCCAAGAAGGCTCTGTGCTGTCCGTGCAGAGCCCAACTCGGGGCTCTATCTCATGAACTGTGAGATCATGACCTGAGTGGAAATCGAGGTCTGCTCAGTCCACTTAACCGACTGAACCACCCAGGCTCCCCTATAACTTTTTTTAGTTGGTGAGTCGTCTAAAACTTTAAAAAAAAAAATCTTTGGAATACATGTATATACACTTCATTTTATTTTAAGTGTAACTCGTATAAACTATAACTAGGTTTAAAAAATCGCTATTTTAATAGTGATTACTGATGTATTGAAAGTAATTTCTGCCATCTTATTTTGTGTCTTTTTCAATTTATCATGCTTTCTCTCTCTCTCTCTCACTTTTTTCCCTCCTTTCTTTGGTTGGGTTTACCTAGGTTTTTTGTTCTCTGTCAATTTTTAAGTTAAACAAAGTCTATGTCTAATTGGTACTTTCACTCTCTATGTGAAGATTTTTATTTTAATTTCCTTCAGAAATACTTTTTCTCCCATCTTTTTTGTCATTATTATCCAGTACTTTGAGTCCAGCCTTAGAAACATTTCTTTGGCAGTAGCTTGGTTGGTTGAACACCCGACTTTTGATTTTGGCTCAGGTCATGATCCTAGGGGTCCTGGGAGACCTGCTTAAGATTCTCTCTCTCTCCCCCACTTACCCTCTCCCCCGTTCATGCTCTCTCTCTCAAAAAAAAATTCTGTTTTCATGGTCATCAGTCCCATAACACGCATAAAGATTGATGTTCTCTGCAGGGGCGCCTGGGGGGCTCAGTCGGTTGAACATCGGACTTTGGCTCAGGTCATGATCTCACGGTTTGTGGGTTCAAGCCCTGCCTCGGGCTCTGTGCTGCCAGCTCAGAGCCTGGAGCCTCCTTCAGATTCTGTGTCTCCCTCTTTCTCTGCCTCTCCCCCACTCATGCTCTGTCTCTGTCTCTCAAAAATAAAATAAACGTTAAAAAAATTAAAAGAAAAAAAAAATCTATGTTTTCTGCAATACTTGTAAAACAATAGCAACCCTCTGCTTACAGCTCTCCATCTGGGTCTTCCCCCTTCGCCCTTGCTTCTCATCCTGGTTCCCTACTGCCTGGAAGCAAACATATTGAAAAACGCCAGGTATTTCTTTAATCTTATCTCTCTCAATAATATGTTTATATTGCTGTTTTTTGAGTTTTCAGTTTTAGACATTCCCTACTGATTTCTCACTATGAACACTGAGGATTTTTTTCTCTTTCTTCCGTCCCCCACCAAAATAGAGACAAACATCCCTCTCTTTGCATTTGTCTTTTTTTTTTTTTTTAATTAATTTATTTATTTTGGGGGAGGGAGGGGCAGAGGGAGAGGGAGAGAAACCCCAGCAGGGTCTGCGCTATCAGCAGGAGCCCAGTGCAGGGCTTGAATGCACAAACTGTGAGCTGAAAACAAGAGTCAGATTCAGGGCACCTGGGTGGCTCAGTCAGTTAAGCGTCCTACTCTGGGTTTTGGCTCAGGTCCGGATCGATCTCACAGTTTTGGGAGTTTGAGCCTCGCATCGGGCTCTGTGCTGGCAGTGCAGAATCTGCTTGGGATTCTCTCTCCCTCCCTCTCTCTCCTTCCCCCACTCATGCAGTCTCTGTCTCTCTCAAAATAAATAATAAATAAATAAACTTAAAAAAAAAAAAAGAGTCAGATGCTTAACCAACTGAGCCACCCAGGTGCCCTCTATGCATTTGCCTTCAACAGTTATAATTTTGTTTGTAAGTAGCCAGTGTGAATATAATTGTTATTCACAGTTGAACCATGTTGTTTGCTATTACTTTTCCTCTCTTGCATAACTTTGTTTTCCGTTCAGTTAAGAATTATTGTTTGTTTAATTTCCAGCAGATGTCTCACTAATTCAGCCTCACACTTTCCCCTAATTGCCTAAATCTCCTCTTGGCAAATACATCAATTACTTTCTCAGTGTCATTTGTTTTTTTTTTTTTTTTTTTTCCCATAAGTCTTTTCTGGACCTTTCTGACCTATCCTCATCTCTACGCTAGTGTAGAGCCGTTGCCCTGGGATCTCCTCTTATTCTCATTCTGGGAATTCCTTTGGCTTCTGGAAGCCCGGTTTCCTGGGCATCCTCCTGTTTTTAGTAGGATACCAGCGTGCTCAAACACCCCTGATATTCCCCTCGTCAAGAGACCCTCTCTTTTATTCTTCAGAGAGTGAGCCTCCAGTTTCATGCTGGGGGAGGGGAGGAGCAGATGCCTGATGTGCAGTGATAGATCTGTCGAGTTCACCTTGAAAGATGCCCAGTGCAGTCTGTGGGTTTCGTCCGTCTTCCGCTCACCTCTACTGACAGCTAGCGTTGCCAGTTGCCTGGCCTTTTGGGTGCTCTGTCCTGTAAATCAGATCGATCGCCAATATTCCCCAACTGACTTGCCTCCTGCTTTTCGGCATCCAGCATTTTGTTGCTGCTGAAATACTTCCTGTTCTTTTCATTCTGGTGGGTTTTATGTTTGAAAAAAAAAGGTCTGTTGATTGTCATTTTTTGTGGGGTTTCAGGAAGAAGCAGAATCAAATGGTAGCTTTTAATATGCTATCTTTAACTGGGAGTGCCAGCTGGTTTTTGAAAACACACACAAAATGATTGATATTGTAATTTTTTTCACATTCAGTATTTATTTAGACTTACCAGCATATTTTAACAATTCTTCTGCATACTCTTGCTTCTTTGTCCTTTTCATCCCTTCTAGGTTCATTTTTTCTTATTTAGTATTTCTTTTTGTGAGGGTCTATTAGTAGTAATTTCTAAGTGCTTAAGTGTCAAAAAATTTCTCATTTGCCTCGACTTGTAAATGATATTTTGCCTCACTTTAGAAATTTTGGTTCCAATTTTGTTTCCTCAGCACATCAAAGATATTGCTTCTTTGTCTTCCAGCATTTAGTTTTGCTGATGAAAAGTCTTTTTTTTTTTTTTTCAGTATTCTTGCCATGACTTTATTGTAATCTGCCTTTTTCCTTTGTTGGCTACAGAGTTTTTTCTTTGTCCTTGTAGAATGCTGGCTTCCCAAATCGTACCCACATAACCTCTTGGTAGCAAAAAACTGTGTTTATTGCTTATTAGAGGAAGGGAGAATGACAACTTCACAGATAGTGTCTCCACAAGACCCGACTGACTGGGATGTTGAACTGTGGTTTAAGGCAGGCCTTTCAACTCAGGGACTTGGTTGCAACGAGGTAATTATCATGATATAAGAGTTTGGGATTTGTGGCAATAGCAAGGTGAGGGTTTTGAGACAAGGCATTCAAAGAGTCTTGGAATGTGAACTCTGTGTTGATGCTTTCTTGAATCGCTGGGTCTTATGATGAGTTCCTATGATGAGCTACAAAGTTATTTGCAACTTTTCCTTTCTTGGATACGAATCACCTGGGATAGCAAAATTATGCTACTGACGGCCGTGGAATGGGAAGGGGCCGTGGAATGGGAAGGGGCCGTGGAATGGGAAGGGGCGGTGGAATGGGAAGGGGCCATGGAATAGGAAGGGCGTGTTAAAGCAGACACCAAACGATGTGGGTGTAGATAGTTTTCGTTTTCATTGTTCTCCCTTGGGGCCACTTTCAGCCTGAGCTAGAGGAGAATGGGCCGCTAGTATAGGTCTTCGCTGCTCTTTGAGGTCTCACGATCTGGTACCAAGTTTCTGGGAATGTTTAGTTCAACCTCCAAGGTTCTGAGCATGTTTGTTTCGACCTCCGTCAGCATCAGATTTCTTGCTCGTTTTGCTGGACGCGTATTTGCTCCCAGCTCTTGACTTTACACCATGTCTCTCGAGGACCTGGTGCACCTGTGGGGCCAACTCTTGCTTTGCTCATTGAAAACTCAGCCCCCCTCTTTGCCTGGTCTTCACCCTGCTGCGGGACCCGTGGGTTCGTCCCTCTCTTAGCACTCCTCCCGTTTCTGGTGTGTAGAGGTTTTCCTTTCTATTGCTGTGTATTTTTCTCATCAACATTTTATGCTAAAGAACTACAGTCTTAAAGAGAATTTAAAAATATAGTGAAATGAATATTCTTCATCCTCTAGATTTAACAGTTGTTAATGTTTTGTCACATTTGCTCTATTTGTGTATGTATAAACATGTTTATATAAATATGTATGTGACTTATTTCTAATTTCTTGCTGAGATATATCTATATCTATCTATCTATATACATACACACATAATTTTCTGCTGTTTTATAAATATAAATTTATAATTAATTTGTGGACCCCCAACATCCTTGTATCTCAAATACCTTAGCATGTACTTACTAAAAATAAGCACATTCTCATATATACCCCCAGTGCCATTATGAAACCTAAGGAAATTGATAGTAATTCTTCTATGTATTTTAAGAGGTATACTCAATTTTCTCCAATTGAGGATATATATTTTTAAGTTTATTTATTTATTTTTGAGAGAGACAGAGACAGAGAGAGAGAGAGAGAGAAGGTAAGGGGCAGAGAGAGAGAGAGAGAGGGGAGCAGAGAATATGAAGCAGGCTCTATGCTGACAGCAGAGAACCCCATGAAGGGCTTGAACTCACAAACCATGAGATCATGAGCCAATGTCGGAAGCTCAACCAACTGAGCCACCCAGGCGCACCCTGAGGAGAAATTTCTGTAGCATATTTTTTTCAACAACGACCCAATCGATGTTTACGAATTACATTTGGTTGTTAGGCCTTTGAACTAAGAATACAATCCCTCCACCATGTTTCCCCTCATTACATTGGCTTATTAGACATACCAGCCCATTGCCTTAAAGGATGTCCCACAGACTGGACTTATTTGACTGTTTCTTCATAGTTCAATTAAAATTTTCTTCTACCCCTGTATTTCTTGTACACTTAGAGTTATGTCAACAGCTGTGATTAGTCTTGGGGTAATCAAGTCGGCTCAAGTCAATGGAGCATGTGATGCTTGATCTTGGGGCTGTTATTTGAGCCCCACGTTGAGTGTAGAGATTATTTCATAGGTGGTACTGTGCACTTCATATTATAACACATTAAAAATGGCTATATACTTCTAAAGTATAATTTTACATTAAACGTATTTATGTGTTTTGAGCTGAGTAGGAATGGCAACAATTCAGTATGTGCTCAAATAATCATTTATGGTAGCAATACAGTTTTCATTTGTTTGTTTGTTTTTTAAGATTTTATTTGTAAGTAATCTCTGTACCCAATATGGGGCTCAAACTCACAACTCCAAGATCAAGAGTTGCATGCTCTTCCGACTGAGCCAGCCAGGTGCCTCTGCTCCTTTTTTTTTTTTTTTTTTTTTTTTTTGGCTTTTTCTTAAGAGAACAGATACCCTACAATATAAATGTTGAATGAGTGACTAAATAAATGCAAATTTAAAGAGTATGTCCAGTTCTGGGTTGCACGAAGGGGAGCATGGTCTAGAGAGACCATGAGGAGGATCATCTTGACATTTTTTTCACCAATGGTCAAAACCTCCTGGTATTTAATTTAGCATTAATTCAGCATTTAATTCAAATCAGCGTGGTGTTTAATTCAACACTAGCTTAAGCACTGCAAGTCTCTACCGTGTGCAGGACATAGTCCTTACCTGTCAATCTTTTAAAATTCATTTTAGCAACACAGATTCCAGAGATTAGAAAATACAATCATTTGTAAAAAACAAAACAAAACAAAACACCAAAAAACTTTTACTGATGAGTAATTTGGCTGCAGAAGGGAGGACTGGAGAGAAATTAAGACTGTTTTTTAGTTTATAAAGTATTCTTCATCCTTGATGAAGTCAGATGTGCTTCCACATTAGAGGCCAAGAATAGATAAATAGGACTTCTGACAGTGTTAGATCTGTTACAGAATGTTCCTAGCAGGGCACCTGGGTGGCTCAGTCGGTTAAGCGTCCGACTTCGGCTCAGGTTGTGATCTCGCCATTCCCGAGTTCAAGCCCTGGGTCTGTCTCTGTGCTGTCAGCTCAGCCTGGAGCCTGCTTGGATTCTGTGTCTTCCTCTCTCTCTCTGCCCCTCCCCCACTCACACTCTGTCTTTCTCTCTCAAAAATAAACATTGAAAAACAAACCAAAACCACCCCAAAATGTTCCTAGCAATAAATATGTGTTATGAATAAATATATAGTACAGCCAGAAGCTGGGATTAATTTTCTTCAATCTGAAATAGTTTAAGTTAACTTCTACAGTTCATCGGGTCAGTGGTCTCAATGATGTCTTTAGGGATTTCCATACTTCTGATTTCAGGTTGAAAATAGGTAGCAAAAATTAATTTAGCTGATTCTTAGTCATTCATGGTGGGAGGAAAAATTAGGAGATTAAATGTATACAGACTAAACAGTTCTTTTTTTTTAATTTTAATTTTAATTAACTTATTTGTTTTTAATATAATTTATTGTCAAATTGGCTAATGTACAGTGTGTAAAGTGTGCTCTTGGCTTTTGGGGTAGATTCCTGTGGTTCATTGCTTACATATAGCACGCAGTGCTCATCCCAACAAGTGTCCTCCTCAATGCCCATCACCCACTTTCCCCTCTCCCCTACCCCCCCATTCCACCCCGGGTTTGTCCTCAGTATTTAAGAGTCTGTTATGGTTTGCCTCCCTCCCTCTCCGTTTGTAACTGTTTTTTTTTTTCTACTTCCTTTCCCCCATGGTCTTCTGTTAAGTTTCTCAAGATCACATATGAGTGAAAACATATATTATCTGTCCTTTTCTGACTGACTTGTTTCACTTAGCGTAATATCCTCCAGTTCCATCCATGTTGCTACAAAGGGCCATATTTTATTCTTTCTCATTGCCAAGTAGTATTCCATTGTATATATAAATCACGTCTTCTTTATCCATTCATCAGCTGATGGGCATTTGGGCTCTTTCCATAATTTGGCTATTGTTCAAAGCGCTGCTGTAAACATTGGGGTACAAGTGCCCCTATGCATCAGTACTCCTGTATCCCTTGGGTAAATTCCTAGCAGTGCTATTGCTGGGTCATAGGGTAGGTCTATTTTTAATTTTTTGAGGAACCTCCAGACTGTTTTCCAGATTGCCTGCACCAGTTTGCATTCCCACCAACAGTGCAAGAGGGTTCCCCTTTTTCTATATCCTTGCCAACATCTGTTGTTTCTTGAGTTGTTCATTCTAGCTACTCTGCCCAGTGTGAGGAGGTATCTCAGTGTAGCTTTGATTTGTATTTCCCTGATGCTGAGTGATATTGAGCATCTTTTCATGTGTTTGTTGGCCATCTTCCTTGGAGAAGTGTCTATTCATGTCTTCTGCCCGTTTCTTCACTGGACTATTTGTTTTTCAGGTGTTGAGTTTGGTAAGTTCTTTATAGATGAGACTAAACATTCTACAATGGTAACATTCTTCACTAGTGATCCTGAGAAATTATACCTCATTAACTCACTGAGATACTTCTGCCCAGAGTTAGTGAAAGGTTGGTGAAAAGTGTATGGAAGTTCCTTGTACTGTTCTTGCAACTTTTCTGTAAATTGGAAATTATTTCAACATAAAGAGTTAAAATAAAGCCTCTGGCACCTAAGAAGAATGAGACAGACATATTGAATATATTTCTCCCTGGGTGCCACACGTTCATGATTGTTAATATGTTTTACTTATGTGCCCTTATCAATGCATATTTACCTTTCTCTGGATAGAATTTCAACATGATTGGTTTCTCCTTCTAAATCTGTAGGAGATTAAAGGAAGCAAATCGGAAATCTAGAATGGTGATATTTTGCAACCTAATAGCAATGCCTTCAGAAAAAGGCAAAAAAAAAAAAAAAATCCAAGAATTAAAAAACGTAGAGGCAGATAGTCCCCATACTTCAATAGCTCCTCAAGCATTGCTGTTTTATGGGATTGCAAAAAACAGAACGATGCATGGATATTGATTAAGGAATTCATATGTGTAAAGCAATTAGAATAGTGTCTGGTGCATGGTAAGCACTAAATAAATATTAGGCTATTATTAGGCTTATCAGGATATTCTTGTGTTGTCACACAAAGGATAAATTCAGCTCTTTTTTTTCTAAGAAGGCAAGCAACTTTGCAGTATATTGTGTTGGATGGTTGAAGGTGATGATGAAAGTTTGGTGCCTCTCCTGTGCTCTAGAAAAATGTAGACCCAATTTCCCTCCCCCTCCCCCCCAACCGGCTTGCTACTCCTTATGTAGCGTGTTCTGTTAGGCAGTGGCTGTAGCAGCCATGTGGATAGGGGTGGGGGCTGTAACTCACACTCCAAGGCAGCATAGACTATTCCAAATAGTTTGAAAGTAATCGAGGGAAACAGAGGAGAGGAAGGGGGATAAAGCAGGGAGGAAGGAGTGGAAATGGATGATAGGGAAGCAAGCCCTCAGCTATCTAGGAAACTCAGCTGTTCACAATGAGTCATTTCCTTCAAGTTCGGCTGGCATCTAGGACTTCTTTCCAAAGATGGAATGAAAGGTTTTGTGTCTAGTAAGGGAATTTCAGAGCCCAGGAAAACAGGAGTAAATAAAGGAACACAGTGCTTGAGTATTGGCTCTAGGCCATTTTCACTGCCTGTGGCAAACCACCTAACCTCACGGAGACTTCCCTCCTCACCTGTAGATGGAGAATTCTGATTTCTACCCGGCGCCGTTGACTTTTCAGGGCTGTTTGAGGCTCTTAGGGAGGTCATCTATGGTGACCACGTTTCTTGAACCAAGAATCGAAAATGCATGATCTGACAAAAGCAAGGGTATGTGCACAGGATATTTGTAACTGTGTTGCCTCAGAAAATCCAGGACTTGTAGGGATAAATGAACTGGGAGAAAAAAGCAAAAAAAGAAGCGGTTTGGGGTTACGAGCAAGAAAAAGAGATCTGGGAGGAATTCACCTCTCCAGCCACTGGAGGCTGCTCTGGTTTTTCTTATAAGTAGCTCCATGCAGCCAACATGCTTTATTAGCCAAGGAATCTTAACACTGAACACTGAGGAGCAGAAATAGGAAAGAAAGATGATCGAAGGAGAAAACTGTGGACAAGAGCTCTTCGTCGCTGGCAGAAGAAGGATGACTCATGAAGAGGGCATCTCCTATGAGGGCATAACTCCTTAGGAAAGTCCGGTGTGTGTTGGGTGGGGGAGGAAGGGGTCCTGGGTGTGTCTGAGGGTTAAGCTTCTGACTCTTGGTTTTGGCTCAGGTCATGAGCTCATGGTTTGTGAGATCGAGCCCCAAGTCAGGCTCCGTGCTGAGTGTGGGGCCTGCTTGGGATTCTCTCTCTCCCTCCTCTCTCTCTCTCTCTCTCTCTCTCTCTCTCTCTCTCTCTCTCTCTCTCTCTCTCTGCCCCTGTCCTGCTCATGCCTTTTTCCCCCTCTCTCTAAGTAAATAAACTTAAAAACAAAAACAAAAACAAAAACGAAGTCTGGTGGGATAGTAGGTGGGCTCGGCTACGTGACATCTGACATTATGGAACTCAGGTTTCCTCTTAATTAGAGAACATAAGGGGACAGTAAATACCTCTGAGGGAGAGGTGTCAAATTCACACAGAGGTGCAAATGACTGACACCAGGTTCTTTCCTGATAGTGAAACTTTATGAGCCAGAGCAAGGAATGAAATCTATTTCCTCCTAAAAACCTGTTTCTAATTGTAAACCTTTCCATTATGGGGAAAAAAATGCAAAAAAGTGTAAGAAAAACCTATTGCTCTTGGTCCCGCAATCCAGAGATAACTTCTGCCGATTTGGTGAATTTATTTTCGGTTTTAAAATTTGCCACTGTAGATATAGAATAAATTTATAAGGCAAACCGTTTGGAAACAATATGAATTTTTAAACCCTGGGATATTAAATATGCATCGTTTTGAGTTTGGCAAATGCATAAAGACACAACAAGGAAATAAAAAATCATTTCAAATTCTCAATACTCAGAATGATATTTTGCTGTTTTTCTTTCCATTTTTTCTTCTAAGTATAGATGCACACATATTTTTCTGAAAATTAGAATCATATTGTACATACTATTTATACGTATGCACTATTTATGTATCATACCCGTTCTTTTCCACTTAGGAGTACTTCACAATGATTTCCCCCATTCATTAAATATTTTTAAATACAAACCATTTTAAATGGTAACACATTATATCACTGTGTGAATATATCCTAGCGTTACCAATTAGAAAGGGACATTTAAAAAAAATATGCAGGAAAAGAAATTTCCCAGTACATAAAAGCACTTGGAGACAACCATTTAAATCCAAACAATTAGAGAATTCTTACATGTTCACAAAAGAAGATTCAGTAAGACAGGTCAACTAGGAGACAGTAAAGATAAAGACAAAACAAGGCAAGGGATGCTGGGCTGGCTCAGTTGGTAGAGCATGTGACTCTTGATCTCAGGGTTGTGAGTTCTAGCCCCACTTTGAGAGTAAAGGCAAAATTAAAAAAAAATAATTAAAAGAAAATAAAGCAAAACCCAACACAGTCATAATTTTTCACATAAAGTCTATAATTTAGATTTTTTAAAGGTTTTTTTTTTTTTTTTTTGAGTAGGCACCACACCCAACGTGGGGCTTGAACTCATGACCCTGAGATCTGTAGTCACATTCTCTACCGACTAAGCCAGCCAGGTACCCCTATAATTTAGTTTTCTGTTAACTCTAATTAGTCTCTGACCAGTGAGCCCAAACTAATGGAGGGGCTTTCGTGTTAGTATTTATCCTATAAACACTCAAACCCAACATTCTCTAAACCACATTGATTTCTCTCTTCTCCCCATTCCTCTATCTCCTGTCTTATTAGCAATGTGGCTCCCTTTCCTCCAGTTGCCTAATCCTGAGACCTAAACTCAGGCTCCCTTAGTTCCTGCCCCCACCTGATTCATCAGGTCTGTACCCTGGGGTTGGTCCTGCTCATATCTTGCTTAGACTACCCTAACCATTTCCAGACTGGCCTCCTACTCTCCATTTTGAATTTGCTCCAAGTTTCTTTCTAGGTTGCTAACTGAGTAGGGGCCTTTTTAAGCACACATTTCATTTTGTCCCCATTGATTAAAATAGTTCCCTGGCTCCCCACTGGCTTCAGAGAAAATCCAAGCTCAGCAGGGCAACCTGTCTAACCTCATTTCTTATTTCCCACTCAATCGTATTGTACACCAGCCCTAAGCAACCTTGCACAAGTTCCAAAATAGTCCGTGTTCCTTCTCATCGGCATGGCCTCGTACAGGCCAAGGATCTCCTGGTGAGTCCCCCTGCCTCCCCCCAGCCCCCCTTTTTTTAAAGTGGCTCTATCTACTCATCACTTAAAACTCATCTCCAAGGTTATCTTACCTGGTAGGTGTGTCCTTTTCTTCTCTCACTCTCCAGTCTGGTGTAGTCCTCTCCTTTACGGGCTCGTATAACCCCCAGAAACATAATCCTGTCATAATACTTTCCCACTGCCTTGTGACAAGTGGTTACTTATTTCTCACCTGCATTCAACTTGGAGCCATCTGAGGCAGGGACACTGTCTTTTATCTCTGCATTCCCCTCTAACTGCTAAGTACTTGGGACATAGAGGGCGCTCCGTAAATATTCTGCTCATTGGTGAACGACTGACACTTTGGACTGAGTAAGGGCTCACACCATTCAAAAATGGGTGTTAGAGTCAAGAAAATAATTTCTGATGTGTGGGAACTTCTCAGAACCTGGGACAGCTTGGGTCATTTAACTGAGAGAGGTAAGATCCCTGAGAGGAAGGATGAGGTTTGTGTTTTTAAATTAATGCTTTTTAAAATTTAAGTGTATTTATTTACTTTTGAGAGAGAGACAGAGAGAGAGCAAGCAGGGAGCGGCAGAGAGAGGGAGGGATAGAATCCCAAGCAGGCTTCGCACTGTCAGCGCACAGCCCAATGTAGGGCTCGACCTCACAAACCATGACATCTTGACCTGAGCAGAGATCAAGAGTCAGACGCTTAACCCCTAAATTAATGCTTTCTTAAGTTGATAGGTGTGGTGTCATTAAAATATGTCCATTAACTGTTTTGGTATTTCTCCTTTTATTTGTTTTCTTAGAGATTTTTTTTAATTTTTAAGTAATCTTTACATCCAACTTGGGGCTTGAACTCACAACTCCGAGACTAAGAGTCGCCTGCTCCACTGACTGAGCCAGGTTGGTGCCCCAATATTTATCCTTTTAAAAAGTGGAGCCTAATCTCCTCCCCTTGAACGTGGGTTGTATTTACTGATTTTTAATGAACTGAATGTGGTAGAAGTGAAGGCATGTGACTTCAGAGACGGGGTCATAGAAGGCGTTGCAGTTTCCTCCTTGAGCTCTCTCCATGGACAACTTGCTTTAGGGAAACCAGCTGCCATGTCATGAGTGTGATACTGTGATTTATAGTAAGAAATGCATATTTGGTCTTTCTCTCTGTTCCTGGCAGAGAATGCCTAAAACCTTTGTGATTTCCTCTGCGATGAGTGATAAAAGGTGACTTGTTATGTTCAAGTGGTGACTTTTGGAAAGCCCTTAGGAGACTTAAGGATGGGGATTGGTCGGGGGGAATCCAAATGGAGGGTTAGAACTTTTAGTCCCATCCCTATGACCTTTGGGAAGGAAAGAGGGGCTGAAGAGGGGAGGATAGAGTTCAGTTGCCAATGGCCAGTGATCTAATCAATCGTGCCTATGTAATAAACTCTCCATAAAAATGTGTCCGTATGTAAGTACAGGATTTGGAGAGCCTCCAGTTGTTGAACATATGGAGGTGTTCACACATCTCCCTGAGTGACACAGCGCATGGAGCTCTGCTCCCCTTCCCACGTACCTTGTCCTGTGAATCTCTTCATCTGGCTGTTGATTTGCGTCCTTTAATATCCTTTGTGATAAACCGCTCATGTAGCGAGTGAACACTTTCCTGAGTTCTGTGAGCTGTTCTAGCGTATTAGCCGAACACAAGGAGGGAGTTCTGGGAACCTCTGATTCATAGCCGGTCAGTCAGAAGCACAGGTGACATCCTGGACTTCTGACCGGTGTCTGAAGTGGGGCGGTCTCGTGAGACTGAGCCCTCAACCTGTGGGATCTGCACGTAGATAGTGTCAGACTTGAACCGAGTCGTGGGGACACCCCGCTGGTGTTGGAGAGTTGCTGGCTTGCGTGGGGAAAGAACCCACGTGTCGGTAGCGACCCAGCGGAGATACCCAAGTGGCAAGCATCTGAAGCCTCCTGCCAAAAGCCAGCAAGGAGCTCAGGTGAGTGAGCCATCTGAGGAGCGGACCCTCTGGTGCCAGCCAACATCCTGACTGCGACCTCATAAGAGACCCTGTGCCGGAACCACCCGGCTAAGTCGCTTGAATGCCTGGACCACAGAGATAATAAAAGTTCGCTCTTCGAAGCTTTTAATTTTGGAGCACTTTGTTACACAGCAACAGATAGCACAGTGGGGCAGAGCACAAAGGAGCAGCAGATAACTCCTCGTGTCGAAGCCTGGCTGATTTCTGGCAGGCACTACCGATCCCCTGCCCAGCCTGACAAGTCTTCCTGTTCTCATGAAAAGGCCCTTATCCTGAAATGGAAGGGTGGCTTCTACAGGGACCCCAAAGGCTCTAAAAAGCTCTGGGCGTAGAGTAATTAGGTGGGCAGCCCAACCAGTCCATTGTGTTGGCTGTTCTTCTGTATCAGCTGAAAGGGAAAGTTTTTGGCAAATTTCTCTGCTTTGTTATTTGACACCAGGGCCCGCAAAACATATTTAATCAAAAGAGGAAGAAAACTGTAGGAAAAGGAGATGCTGTTTATTTATTTTTTCAGCTTCCCTTGCCCCCCCCCCCCCCACCTCATCAACACAGCTCCTGCCTTTGATTTATGTTTGTAAATATGAGTTGTTAGAATTTTCACTGGGTAGAGAGGGGGAGCTCTGATGGACTATTATGGTAAAATAAGAAAGAACGGAGGACTCCAATGAAACATTTTGCATAGTCCTTGATTAATTTAAATTCTCACACACTTTGGTGGAGGGATTTGCTTTATCGTGTGGGCTATTGCACGGGAAGGACCAGGGCTCAAATCTGGGGGCTTTGCAGAACACCTGGGTGGCTCAGTCAGTTAGGCATCAGACTCTTGATTTCGGCTCAGGCTGTGATCTCACGGTTTGTGAGTTCGAGCCCTGCTTCGGGCTCTGTGCTGACGGCACGGAGCTGCTTGGGATTCTCTCTCTCCCTGTCTCTCTGCCCCTCTTCTACTCGTGCGTGCACACTCTCTCAACATAAATAAATAAACTTAAAAAATATTAAAAAAAAATCTAGGACTTTGCTAAAAGCTCTGTGTCTCTGGACACGCTTCTAAACCTCGTTAGCTCCAACTTCCTCTAAAACACAGGAAAATAATACCTGTCGTAGCCATTGAACGGATATTTGTTGAGTACCTGTCATGTATGTTGACTATCATGTGCCAGATAATGAGTGTGGTCCCAAGTATACAGGTAGTCCCTATTCTTAAAAAAATTTTTTTTTTAATGCTTATTTTTGAGAGAGCGACAGAGACAGAGCACAAGTCAGGGAGCAGCAGAGAGAGAAAGGGAGACACAGAATCCGAAGCAGGCTCCAGGCTCCGAGCTGTCCTCACAGAGCCTGACACGGGGCTCAAACTCACGAACCATGAGATTGTGACCTGAGCTGAAGTTCGACACTCAGTCGACTGAGCTACCCAGGCGCCCCTGGTCCCTATTCTTACTGACCTCTCAGCTCAGGGGAGGAAAAGGACAAGTCAACACGAACTTTGATTTTAAGAGTCTGATTAGTGCCACCTTAGAGATTATTAATGGGTCCTATGGTATCTTGAAGGATAGGTAGTAAACTCAGTCTTGGAGTGTGGAAGAGGTTTTCAGGAGGAAGAGACTTCTGAGCTAAGACCTCAAAGATTAGTAGACATTAGTCCGAAGAACATCAGGGTGGGTGGTAGTGACAGGGGCAGAGGGTCCAGGCAGAAGAAGCACCATTTATAGAGGACTGCAGAAGAGAGATAACTTGGAACTTCAGGAAACAGACAGAAGGTAGTTCTGTGTGGCTGAAGAACGGAGTTCTGGGTAGAGATTAGTGAGAGGAACCAGAGGCATAGCAGATGCCAGACTGGGAAGGACTTCACCAAGTTGATGTAAAATTTAAGTGAGATAATGTGTGGAAAGTATATCAGTAGCATCTTGTTCCAGAGTTTATCTTGTGTGATGAGGGGACGATATTCTGTAGTTTGGGGGCTCTGATTTTCAGTGAAGGATGCTTGTACGAAGACAGTTGCCAGCTCATTGAGGAATAAGGACCAGGTGGTATTCATCTTTTTTATACGTCGAACCAAGTCTCGGGCTTTGTTGGATTGAAGCCTGAATCCAGGATGTTTTCAGAGTGCCTTCCTTTAGGTAGTCTCTCTGCTGGTGCCATTTACTTCTTATCCTTCTTAGGATTTGTTAGTGTGTGGATGTCTTGGGGAGCTGATAACAGCTGAGGTTACAGTAAATGAAACAGATGAAAAGCAATTGTTCATAGAGAAAAATACTTGGCAAACGCACTCTGCTGTCAGATTGGAGACAGCTGGGACAGTGGGCATGGCCAACATTCCCCACAACCATTGCAGATGGGTGGGAGAGCAGGGGGGTGACAGGAGGGAGAAGGCAGGGGAGAAGAAGGGCTCCTGCCTTTTAGGTCCTCGTGATATGCTAAAGGAGACGCGTGCAAATATAACCCTTACATTAGAGCAGATTGTGGAAATGTCTCAAAGAGGCCTGAAAATATCAGATGTAGAGAAATTACTTCCGACTGAGGGATCTAGGGAAATGCAGAGGTAGAATTTGGGCTGCAAGGAGGGATGTAACATGCTTGGCACACAGAGCACTCATTCACTGGATGTTACACCTTTCGCTTCACTGTGTCTTCTGCTCTTACCCTCTCTGCTTAAGATCAAGCGATAGTCTATACCTAGAAGCGGCTCTGGAAGGATACTGTGTAGGGACAGCAGGTTTTTTGGCTGTGGTTCCCGGGTGCCTTGCAGGATTGCTGGGAGGATGAAGCGGGCCAGAAGAAACTCGACACACATGAGCTGAATACAAATGTGATTTGAATGAGTTCCGTGCCAGGCTTTGGGATTTTTTTTTTTTAATGGAAAAGGGAATTTAATCACCAAATATAGTCACCGAGAAAAATGCCATCCCCAAAGCTGTTCTTGATTTTGAACGCTAAATTGGTCTCGATCTGCCTATTACTATTTTGTATTTCCTTATTTTGGCAAAATATACATAGCATGAAATTTACCGTTTTAACTATTTTTTTAAGTGTAAAATTCAGTGGCAATACTTGCATTCACTATGTTGTGCAACCATCACCGGTATCTATTTCCAAATCTCGTTTGTTACCCCAAACAGAAACTCTGTAACCATGAAAGGAAGCAATAACTTAAAAAAAATTATTTAATGTTTATTTATTTCTGAGACAGAGACAGAGCATGAGCGGGGGAGGGGCAGAAAGAGAGGGAGACACAGAATCCCCAGCAGGCTCCAGGCTCTGAGCTGTCAGCACAGAGCCCCATGCGGGGCTCGAACTCACAGATCGCAAGATCATGACCTGAGCCAAAGTCGAAGGCTCGACCGATTGAGCCACCCAGGCATCCTAAGCCAGTCGTAACTTCTAACCTACTTTTTGTCTCTACGAATTTGCCTATTCCCTGTACCTCATGAAATGGAATAATACAGTATCTGTCCTTTTTGTGTTGGTTCATTTCATGTAGCATAATGTTTGCAAGGTTCATTTATGTTGTGATGTGTCAGTACTTCATATTTCTTTATGGCTGAATAAGAATTCATTGCATGGACATACCACATTTTGCTTACCCATTCATCTGTTGACAGACCCTAGGGCTGTATCCATCTTTTGGCTATCGTGAATAATGCCGCTGTGAACATTCGTGTACAAGTACCCGTTTGAATTCTTGCTTTCAATCCCTTTGAGTATATACCAAGGAGTGGAGTGCCGGCTCACCTGCAAATTCTATATTTAGCTTTTTGAGGAGCTGCCAAAGTGTTCTGCACCACAGCTGCAGGATTTTAGGTTTCCACAGGCAATGCATAAAGGTTCCGATGTCTCCATATCCTCACCGACATTTGTTATTTTTTTAATCAAAAAATTTTTAAAGCATTTGAGAGTGAGAGAAGGAGAGGGAGAGCATTTTAAGCAGGCTCCATGCTCCGTGCAGAGCCTGAGCCCATGACTCTGGGATCATGACCTGAGCCGTAATCAAGAGTCAGACGCTCGACCGACTGAGCCACCCAGGTGCCCCAACATTTGTTAGGTTTTTAAATTTTTTAAAAATTTTAAATTAAAAATTTTTAAAAAATATTAGCTATCCTAATTGGTATCGAGTAATACCTTGTTGTGATTTTGATTTGTATTTTCCTAACAGCTAGTGATGTTGGGCATTTCAGGCCTTAAGATTTCACGCACGCTTTATCTCTTGCTTTCCAAACCATTGCTACCATTCTGTGGATGTTGAAACCGAGGGCTCTTATGAATTGTGACTTGGCCAGTTGCACAGGTTTAAAAGGTGGAGGCAGAATGGAAATTCAGAACTTTTGACTTTGTCCCTTCTTATTTTGTAGATTGTTAAGCACCTTACAGCACAAGGTAATCTTCATGCTATTCTTACATGGCAAGGTGTAAATCAGGGTTTTGGGCGAGCCTTTCTGGTTTTAAGCATGAATATTTGGGGCTCACTAAAAAGCAGTTAACCTTTTACCTGTTAAGAGTGGACAATAGCTCCTTCCACCCACACTTAGGGCCTGAAGAACACAGGTGACTGATCACTGAAAAGCTGAACCATTTACTAATCAGGAAGGTTCAGGGAGAATCTCTGCCTTGCATTCAGTGGTGATAGTTCCAGAGAGGAAATAGAAGGCAGAAGTCTGGTGGGAAAAGCAACAACAACAAAAAACAACAACAAGAAAAACCAGACTCCCATAATATTAGACCTGAATTCAGTTTCCTTTTTTCTGGGCTTAGCCTCCCATTCCTAGAAAGCAAAATTCCTATTTGTACTCGGAAGGAAATAGGAGTCACGCAAAATGTTTGATTTTGATTTTGATTTTTGCAAAGGCTCAGCGCACACCACCTAGTGGAGAGCATCTGAAAGCACAAGGCTGCATGTTTCCTCCCTTTGCTGGAAGTCCTGTTGACTTCCGTCTTCCTGCAAATGGGTTATGCCAAGGTGGCAGGAGTCAGTGCTAGCTTTCTGGTGACTTTCACTTATTTCTTTTCTTCCAATTTTTGTGTTTATGCCATCGGTTTTGCAGAAAGGACGAAGTCTCGAGTATGTGGAACTGCAATGTCCGTTTGTCTTTTCGATGGGATGGAAATCAAGGTTCCAATTGTTTCGAAGTCCTGGATCTGTCTGGCTCAGAGGCAGCAGAGTCCCATCACTCTTCTGCAGTGTGTGTGTGTGTGTGTGTGTGTGTGTGTGTGTGTGTGCGCGCTGGGAGAAACCCGGAAAAAGGGCAGGGAGAGGACCACGCAGGGCTCAGGGTACAGAGCACCCAGGACAGATCCTGAGTCCTCACCGTAGATCACTTATAGGAGAGAGCAGAGCCTTTACATGGCTCGGCCATGATCAAAGTTCAAAGTCCAGGGAGGAGCAGGAGTCCGGCCACAGCATTGTTGGCAACAGTCCAGGCCCTGCAGCCACAAAACACACACCCCATGATGCTGCCTGTCTCGTCCCAGCTTTGGGGAGCTCAGGACAATGCAGTTGCTTCTGACGTCTGCATCCCAGAATCCAGATACGCCCCAGGCAACTTGTGTTCTTATGATCATGTGTTCTCCAGTTGGCAGTCAGGCTTGGGTCCACATTAGCCTACTTTCGGGCAGTATTCACACAGCTGTCTGCTGATGGCTCTGTGCTTTTGAAATAGGGTGTGGATATAGCAGCATTTCTGATGATGAAGTTGTCTGGAGAGATTCCGCTCGCCTATTTTCTTCACGAGGCTCTCTCTCAACTTCCTTCATTTTCTGATTCAGTTCGCCCAGTGTTGGCTTAATCAGCTCCCAGCTATCAGGGGAATATTCTGGATTCTTGACCTTTTTCACATGCAGGCTGCTTGCATTGAACAGAGTGTGGAAACTCCTGGTCTGAGTCCTTCTCCCTCGGCCACCAGCAGCTTCTGACCCTGCGCCAGTGGCCGTGGGCTTTGTAAAGGGCTTCCATTTGATGGCATCACACCCAGCCAGCACCTTCTCTCTCGATTAACCCAAGGATTTGAAACTCAGTTGACATCAGCTGAACCCCTTCACAGCTGCATCTCAACTAGGGTTTGGTCGGATAACAGGGAGATGGTGTGCTAGGGACAAGAGTCACGACAAAGCCCAGATCATCCCAAAGCTGTGACTGAAACAACTCACAGATCTAAAATCTAGATAACATGTTTATGGATTTAAATAAATAACTGACCATGTTTGCACACGTCTGGCTTTTGGTAGGTTAATCACCTCTTTAGATGGCAGGAATGATGCCGTATTTTCTGTAGTATGGATGTTAAATGAAGGTGGTCCTAGTGAGTTCTCCATGGCTGATTTTAAACCCCTCTTCATAATTGTATTCTGTGCAGACACAAATAAACACAAGTTTTGGATTTAAGGATTTCAGGTTTCCCCCCACATAAGAACACTCTCTATGTGGGCAATCTTGTTTTGCTTTCCACGGTTGATGGTTTAGAAAAGCTCTTTTGAGCTCTGAAGCCCCCACTGGCAGGGCCCCTTCTGGCCCAGCAAGTGCCATGTGCCCAGGGAGCCTCTGGCAACCCTCTCTCCCAGGTGTGAAGAAGAAGCTGTGTATTTGAGGGCCCTTGCGGTAGGGCTGAAAATGGTCCCCCCCAAAGATTTCATATCTAATCCCTGGAACCTGTGCATGTTACCTTATGTGGATAAAAGGTCTTTGCAGATGTGGTTAAGGATCTCAAGATGGGGACATTAACCTGGATTGTCTGGATGGGCCCTAAATGCCATCACATGCCTCTTCATAAGAGGGAGGCAGAGAGAAGACGCAGGCAGAAGGAGCTAAGGTGATGGGATCATGGAGGCAGAGACTGGAGTGCTGGGCCCACAAGTCAAAAAATGCTGGGAGTCACCAGAAACCGGGAGGGACAAGGAATGCATGTCCCCTAGAGCTTCTAGGAGTGTGGCCCAGCTGACACTCTGACTTGGGCCTACTCATGCTGATTTCAGACTGTAGCCTCTAGCGCGGTGAGAGAGTAAAAGTATCTAAGTGTTGTTTTAAGCTACCAAATTTGTGGTAGTTGGTTACAGCGGCTTAGGAAAATAGTACAACGCTGAAGCTTAGGTTTTATGAGCTTTGCACCCAACCTAACTGCTTTTATGTTTTAGTCTTTTGGGTTGGTGATAGGTGGAGTGAGATTGAAGAGGGTGGCGGGCTCCATGTTCAGAAAGGTATTCGGTGCTTCTGCGTGTCTGCTGAGAAAGCAGTCAGGTTATGGGGCCTCTGGGGACACTGAACCCCATCGGTTTCCCACTGGTGGCCATTTTGTCACAGCGCTGTTTCCTTTCATGCTTAGCGAGGAGAGCAGAAAGGCTTTGTGTTGTTTTGGCACAAACTGCAAAGAAGGATCTAGAAAGGAACAGTGAATTCTTCTGCACATTGGGTCTTGGGAGAAGTGGGGAATAGAATCCTACGAACTAAAACTGAACTGGCAGGTTTTTTTTTTTTTAATTTTTTTTTAACATTTATTTATTTTTGAGACCGAGAGAGACAGAGCATGAACGGGGAAGGGGCAGAGAGAGAGGGAGACACAGAATCGGAAGCAGGCTCCAGGCTCTGAGCCATCAGCCCAGAGCCCGACGCGGGGCTTGAACTCACAGACCGCGAGATCGTGACCTGAGCTGAAGTCGGACGCTTAACCGACTGAGCCACCCAGGTGCCCCTGAACTGGCAGTTTTGAAAAGGAACTGGGAAAATCAGATCCTAAGTCCTTGGGGCCCAACATTAGAGAATGGGAAATCTAGAGCTACTGCTTACTCAGAGGTGGGGGCCGATGCCTCACCTGCATGGCACAACCATACACGGATTTCATTTCTACTGGTGAAGATGGAGGAAGAAAGCTATTAGTCAATAGCAGATTGCATTGTTGTTCTGGATTACTGTTTCTTGTCCTGTAAGAGAAGTACACATCTCTGCCTATTGTCATAAGACTTACTGTACCTGTCTTGGGAGGGTTATACTTCCCCACCTTACCAATACCAGGCTTAGCCATACGGTTTGATTTGGCCAGTGTGATTGGAAAGGGCTGTGTCTACTGCCAGTTCCCATTAGAATCTTCAGGAACCATCAGAATGTTTCTCCAGCTCTCCTGCTTCTCTCCTTCTGCTAAGGCGTAAGTACATCCCAGATGGGGACTGTTCCTTTCACTTAGAAGATGAGTGAACCCACAGCTGACCCTCCACTGGCAGGTAGTGAGAACAATCTCTGTGATTCTTAGCCTTTGAGATTCTGGAGTTGGCTTGTTCCCACCTAGCTCTACAATGAAGGTGATAAAGGAGGCATCTCTTACTGCTTCTCAGTTACCTTAAATGTTTAAAAAAATTTTTTTTTACATTTATTTATTGATTTTTGAGAGACAGAGACAGAGCACAAGTGGGGGAGGGGCAGAGAGAGGGAGACACAGAATCCGAAGCAGGCTCCAGGCTCTGAGTTGTCAGCACGGAGCCCGAACTCACAGACCGAGAGATCATGACCTGAGCCGAACTCGGACGCTCAACCGACAGAGCCACCCAGGCGCCCCTCAGTTACCTTAAATGTTAAGGCAAGAATTATAGCGGTGTCGTGAATGGTTTCAGAGCAAGGGGCATGTGTGGGGGCAGAGGGGCGGGATGGAGGAAGAAAGACAGGGATTTCGGTCAAGGGAGGTTCCTGGTAAAAGTGAACTTTTAGAGGGCTATGAAGGTGTTAGCTAAGTGGGGAAACTTCCTAGCAAAGAGTAGGAGACACAGCCCACAAAAGTAGAGGCGCGCACAATAGGGTGAGGTCTACAAAAGCATGGATAGGATGGCTCCACTTGCCTGTGTCTCTTGGTGCGTATTTCTTGTGAAGGGATTTGGAGTTCATCCCCACCTCTCTGGGGAGCTAATAAAAGGTTTTAAACAGAAGCACTGGTATCATATTTAGATTGTAGGGCGGATAGAAGAGGTAATTTCTCAGGCAGCAGGATGCGTTCAAACCTGAAAGGCAACAGTGAGATCTACCCTCTGCTAAGTGCTCCCAGGTGTGTGGTTTGCAAAGGTGTGCGAGGGTGGCCACATCACTGCAGACGGTGGATTCCAATGTCCACGAACAAGCAGGTACAATAATAGTCGTGTGGATTTTAGAAACAGAACAACATGAGATCTCGGTGTGTTTGAAGGGAGAGCCTTGTGATCCCCCCCTCCCGTGGCAGATGGGTTACACTCAGCTGAATACCAGTATCTGCTCTGGTGATCTTTATATGCTTGTGATTTTTCCTCTCAGCTCTTGTTTAATATGCTCCTATAACGTGCCACTGGTTGGAGAAGGACGTGTAAAGAGCTTACACTTTAATATATAGCAAGTTAGGAGTGGAAACTGAAAACATTTCTGCCAGTTTCCTTCAAGTAGATCATGATCATCGGTTTGAGTTCTCTTCTGCTGATCAAATGTTTCAGTGGCTCATTGAATGTCTTTAGCCTAAAGTATAGGTTAAAAGGAGAAAATATAGTGATGCTTATATTCTAGTTTTCTTCTTCATTAAGTGGGAGCAAATGCTATTCATACCCAATGTACTATCACAAAGAGGTGATCTCTTCTCTCATCTTGCCATTTAGAAATAAAACATGAAAATTTAAAACCCCTTCATATTTTAATGCAAAATGAATGAATTCAGAAGTTTTGAGGTGGCGATGGCAGTTTTTGACTAATTTTGATGACTTAACATAAGATTGATTTGAATGCATATTTTGATATAAATTCAGTCTTCAAATCAGGTGATATGGCACCAGTTAGCAATTTATTTTTGTCAAGAAAAATATATTTTATACATAATTTAAAATAAACAACATATCACTGATGAAATAAATTCACACGTGTCTTTGAATTAGAACAATACCTGGCACATATTATAACCTCAATCCATAGTTGTTAAATAAATAAGTACATATTGTTAAGACTGTATTTAAATAAACTGTATAATACATTCTTTCAAGACATACAGAGCTAAAATAATATTCTTTGTATATAAAACCACTTAAATATTGTAGATTAAATGGTGAAATAGTTTTAATTTTAATCAAGTTTGAGTTTCCATTTTTAAAAAAATTTTGTTTTATCTATTTTTGAGAGAGAGAGAGAGCAAGGAAGAGAGGAGAGTGGGGGAAGGGCAGAGAGAGAGGGAGAAGAGAAAATCCCAAACAGGCTCACACTGCCAGCACAGAGCCTGATGCAGGGCTCAAATGAAGAACCATGAGATCATGATCTGAGTTCAAACCAAGAGTCAGACGCTTAAAGCACCCAGGTGCCCCAAGTTTCCATTTTATTTAAGGTACAGGGACACAGGCTGGCTGTCCCCCTGGGGGCACTACTTGCCTGGAGGATAATGTCACGGGCACTGGAACTGAATTCAGAAGTCAAGGAGACTGACAAACATTTCTCTACCGAGATTGCCTCATTAAATCCTATCTTAAATGTGAGAACACAAAAGCTAACAAGTTCATTGCCTTGTTCCCAACCGCTGGGCTGGTTCGTGGAAGGAGTCGGATCTGAACACAGGTGTCCCTAATTCACTTGCCTGCCCCACTGCCTCACGATCGGTTCTAAGTGGGCAACAAGGAGAGCCTGAAAAAGTGGTGAGTGGAGGAGGGACACAGTTCAGAGCGTTTGGGGGGATCCAGTGGGCAGGAGTTTGTGGCTGGGCCGGTGGAAGCTGCTGTGTGGGTTGTGGGGGATGGGAGCCAGTTAGGCTTGGACACTGGGTGCTTGTGATTCCGTGGGACGCTGACGTGGACGGGCCCAGCTGGCAGTTGTTCATGTCCGCCTGGAGTTTATGGGCGTTGGTTGGGCTCCTAAGAGGATTTTGAGCAAAAGGTGCGGGGGAAATACGGAAGACAGTGCTGACCTCCTTCTGAGATGTCAGGGGACAGATAGCCCTGACAGAGAAACCTTTATGGCCTCGCTCAGGTTCACCAGGAAGAGGATTCAGATGAGGGCCCTACAGGTGCAGGTGGGCCCATCGTAGTCTCCCCTCCCCACCAGCCCCCTGTATTACATTTAATGTGCGTTTCAGGCCAGCGTGGGAGGCGCTGTCTATACAACCCAGCACAGTCTTTTGAGGTTTTGTTAGAGGTGCTTTTTCCTAAGTCTATTTATTTTGAGAGAGAAAGAGTGTGTGCACGTGCTGGTGTTGGGGAGGGGCAGAGAGAGAATCCCAAGCAGGCTCCATGCTGTCAGCACAGAGCCCGATGCGGGGCTCGAACTTGCAAAACGGTGAGATCACGGCCTGAGCTGAAACTGAAGCAGACTGAACCGCCCAGGCACCCTGGTAGAGGTGCTATGTTAATACTGCACTAGGTCGTGGATCCTGAGGAACATCACAGGGCCAGAGCTTAGCTTTGGCGCCAGGAACTTGAAGAGAAACTGCAGTCCTTCCCCAGTTAACTCCTTCCGTGCTGAGCCAGCCCGGGATTCTGGCCGAGGCTGAGTCCTGGGGCCGTGTGATGTTGAGGAATGTGACAGAAGACGGTGTCTGTACTCCAGGTCTACTTTGAGCCCGGGCTGGGAATATTACAGTGACGTCTATCATAACCAGCTTATGGCTTTGACTGGGGACACAGGAACGCATGCAGCAGTCACCTCTCCTTTCCTGAGCTGCCGAGTTGAACCTTGATAGGTAAGAGAGCGGTAAACGTGGGTGTGGGAAATGTGGGCGGTGTGGGGGGTGGGTTTGGCATGGGTAACATCGTTTACGAAAGGAGTAACCTTTCTAGAGAGCGCAGGGAAGAGGAAGAAGAGGCATTGTTCTTTGCAGTGCCAGATAGAATGTGGCCTTGACTAAAGTAAGAAAGGTCGAAGGGAGACAGGTGTTGGGAGGAGGCCTTGTCCTGGTGAGGTCACGCGTGGTGCCCAGAAGCATAGGCCTTACCTGTTGGGGGCTGACTCCTGTAACCACCGTGAGTGGGAACAGACTGCACAGCCCGGCCGCCAGCTGGCCTCCTCCACCTGGCCTCTTCATGATGGATAACCAGCCGAGTACATGTTTAGTCAGAGGCAGCACAGAATCTGTTTGGCCTCGGTGTGAAGGAGTTTGGGTAAATGGCAAGTATTCAGCTTACACAGTGAATGTGACTTGACCAAGAATTCTCAGAGATATTCGAGTCTCTCTAGGATTTGTCTCTTCGACAAGTGTCCTGTGCACCAGTCTTACCAGTGGGTAAGGCATGTCAGTTCCCAGTTTGGCATGTCAGGGGACCCAGTTCGTGGCTCTATTTTGTAAAAGTTTAAAACTCACTACTCGGTGTTCCTTTCTCAAGAAGAGAGGCTGGAATAGAGCAGCAATCCAATCTCTTGTCTGTAAACAAGAAAGGTCTCAATCTTAAAGGTTTGAATGTTGCCTCTTATGGGTTGACCTATGTGCCTCCAAATTCACATATTGAAGCCTAACCCCCAGGACCTCAGAATGTAACCTTTTTTGGAAATGGGACTGTGCAGCTATAATTAGTTGAGATGCAGGCATACTGAAGTAAGGTGGTCCCTTAATAAAAGGTGACCTTTTTCTTAAGTCCTTAATAGAAAGGAAATGTGGACACAGTCATGCACACAGGGAAGATGCCGTCTGAAAATGAAGATGGCCGTCTCCAAGCCAAAGAGTGAAGCCTAGAACAGATCCTTCCCTCAGCCCTCAGGAGGAATTAACCCTGCTGATAGGATGTCTAGTCTCCACAATTGTAGGGACTGCCTTTTTGTTAAAGACACCCAGTTTATGGGATTGTGTTAAGGGAGTCCTAGGAAACTAATACACCAACCATGTGGTCAGAAATAACGAACATGCATGTTGCAAAAGTAATTAACTTTCCAGAATCTGAAAAAGCCTTTCTCATCTTGATGAGGGTTGGGTTGCCTTTTGAGCGTCCCCTGGCCTTTGCCTTTAATTAGAGCTTCATCCCAAACAATCCGGGCTAACACCTCTGGTATGACTCAGAGTTATTATAATAGATAATAGAATATATTCAAGTTATTTTTTCTTTCTCCACCCTTGCCATGTTTTCCTTTCCATGTTCACATGCTCACTTGACTGGCTTTAGCCTTGACCTTATGACCTGAGTTGGCCAGTGGAGTGTGGGTGGCTTTAAATGCCACTGCTTTGCTTGGGTTCACATTTTTGCACCCTGCTCTCTGTCACGAGCATCTAGAATGTCTACGGAGCTTCTCCATTGAGTTGGGTTCTGAAATGAGAAGGCGTGTGGAGTCCAGCCTGGCTGGAGGAAACTGAGCAGAGGGTAACAGAATTAGGAAACATGATATAGGGTTCATCTATTAATATGACAGAATCTGACGAATATCCCAATGAATTAGTAATAGCTCTCACCGGTGTGTCAGTTTCTGCGCTAAGAATTTCCACGTGCTCTATTTCACGTGGGCGGGATTTCCACACCTCTGTTGTATTTCTGTTCCCCTGCTGAGGAAATAGGCTCAGAGAGATTAAGTCAATTTCTTGAACTCCCAGGCTGGTAGTGGCAGAGTGTAATCCAGATTATGTTGACTCTAAAAGCAGTGCTCTTTCCTCCAGCCAAGATGCCTCCCTGTCATCAGTTATTTCCATTGTCCGTATATATTGCCAATAATTCCTATTCCTATAAGTAATAATTCTATTACCCTCTTTTTTTTGGTCAAAAGCCTACTAGATGTCACACTCTATCCTTATACACCCAGGACTGGAATTTGGTTCCTGGAGTCTGGCAGGATCATGGTCTCCATATGTTCTCAGTCTTCTCCCTTTTTCTTCCCACAGCTCTTTCTAACCTTCACATTCCTTTAGGACTTCCACGGCACCCTTTCCCCCACAGTCTTAGGCATGACTCTGTCTTTTACTGTAAGAATGATTCTCAAACTTGAGCTGTATCCTAATCACCTAGAGGGCTCGTTAAACACAGATTTCTGGGCCCCACCCCTAGAGTTTTTGATTAAGTAGGTCTGGGGTAGGACCTTAGAATTTATTTTACGTGAGTTCTCTGGTGATGTTGATGTTATGGGTCCAGGGACAACACTTTGAGAATTGCCCGGGAGAAAATACTGGTGGTGAACAGAACTTGCTTAATGACTTTCTACAACTGCAACTTTCTACAACTTCTTGACACATAAACTTCCTACCCTCCTTTCTGCCTGTAACATCCAGCAGGGGCTAGTTGCTTCCACCTGTGATCTGGGTCCCAATTCTGTCTACCTCCTCAGAGGCGATTCAGTTTTTCACTTTTTTCTCTTTTATTTTCAAAATGTGCTTCTCTGTTGTCTTTCCCTTCTGAATATGCATGTGTCTGAGTCTTTCTAATTTTATACGCCTGCTTCTCCTCGACACACCTCCTCTCAAAAATATTTATAGCCTGATTTCTTAAAAGTGTTGATATGCTCATTATTACCACTTGTGGTGGCCAGAATTCTAACAATGTTTCCCCCAAGACTCCTATCCCTTGGCTTCCTCATCAAACACCAATCTAGAGACTTTACAGATAGAATTAGGTTACTAGTCCGCTGAATTTAACATAGATTAACCTCGATTATCTTCGTGGACCCAATGTGATCACTGGAGCCGTGAAAAGCAGAAAAGGAAGGCAGGAGGGATGAACCAGGAGGAGAGGTCAGGGAGATTCAAAGCGTGACCAGGAGTCGACCAGCTGTCCTTGGCTTTGAAGTTGGAGCGGAGGAATGGAGGCAGCCCCTGGAAGCCGAGGACAATCCCTGGCTGGCCGCCAGCAAGGAAATGGGAAACTCAGCCCAACAACCACATGGAACCCAATTCTGCCAACAACTTGAAAGAACAGATTTTCCCCGGAGCCTCCAGACAGGAGCCCGGCCAGCTCACACTTAGATTTAGCCTGGTGAGACCTGAAGCGTCCTCTTGGCTTTTGATTTACGAGCTATGGGATAAGAAGCTTATGTTGGTTCCAGTTGCTAAATTTGTGGTAATTTGTTACAACAGCAGTAGGGCGCAATCTATCCCTTCCCTATCTTCCATTCATTTGTCTGCAGCTTGTTTTCAGCTTTCCCTCATCGCCACTGAAACAATGATGATGAGGTTTGCAGTTATATTTTGTTGTTAAATCCTCTGGATGCTCTTCCATCTAACTGGAAACCTCCCTAGCATCTGATGCTGCTTTACTGTAACTCTCACCTCCTTTAAATTCTATGACCCCATCCTCCACATTTTCCTTTTGCTGCCCCTCATCATTTTCCTTCAACAGCTTCTTTTCCTTTGCTGTCATGGAAATAGTGAATTCCCCAGAGTTTTGTTTTTTTCTTATTTTAAGACCTTTCCTTGATTACTCCTCCTTTTTTCATGATTTCTACTATATAATGTTGAAAGAAGTCAGGGAGGAAACACATTTCCCTATACCCTGGGATTTAGGGTCAAGGAGCCTGTGAATTAAACTACCAAAAGACAGATAAACAGGAGAAAAGGCACACAATTTTTATTAGGGGGAGGTTAGGCCATTGGGAGGGAAATGCCAAGGGATGACAGTACAAAAATAAAAAATGTTGAAAGATCACCTCACCACAATGAGATATCACCTCACATCTAGCCTGGGTGGCTCCGTTGGTTAAGCGTCCAACTCTTGGTTTCAGCTCGGGTCATGATCTCATGGCTCATTGGTCTTTGAGCCCTGCATCAGGCTCTGCACTGACAGTGTGGATCCTGCTTGGGATTCTCTGTCTCCCTCTCTCTCTGTCCCTCCCCTGCTCACGCGGTCTGTCTCAAAATAAACTTAAAAAAAAAAAAAGACAAGAAGTAACAAGTGTTGGCGAAGAAAATTGTGGCCAAAAGGGAACTCTGTGCACTGTTGGTGGGAATGTAAATTGGTGCATCCACTATGGAAAACAGTATAGAGGTTCCTCGAAAAGTTAAAAATAGAGCTACCCGATGATCCAGCAAGTCTAGGTCTGGGTATTTATCTGCAGAAAATGAAAACACTAACTTGAAAAGATATGGGTGTTCTCACGTTCATTACAGCATTACTTACAACAGTTGAGGTATGGAAATGACCTACGTGTCCATCAATGGATTCATAAAGAGAATGTGGCATGTATACACACACACAAAACACACCACACCGCACACTCCATCGCACACTGGAATATTATTCAGCCATAAGAAGAATGAAATCTAGCCAGTTGTGAAAACATGGATGAACCCGAGGGCATGATGCTAAGTGAAGGAAGTCAGACAGTCAAGACAAAGGCAGTATGATCTCACTTACATGTGGAGTGTTTGCCGAACCAAAGCAACACCCCCAAGTTCATAGATACAGAGAACAGATTAGTGGTGGCCAGAAGCAAGGGATGTGAGGTGGGTGAAATGGGTGAAGGGAGTCAAAAGTACAAACTGGCAGTTATAAAATAAGTCGTGGAGATGTAATGTACAGCATGGTGACTAGAATTAATGATCCCATGTTGCATATTTGAAAGTGACTAAAAGCATAGATCTTAAAGTTCATTTAAAAAAAAATTTTTTTTTAATGTTTATTTACTTTTTTTCTTGAGAGACAGGATGTGAGTGGGTTGGGGCAGAGAGAGAGGGAGACACAGAATCCCAAGCAGGCTCCAGGCTCCAAACTGTCAGCACCAAGCCCGATGCACGGCTCGAACTTACGAGCTGCGAGATCATGACCTGAGCCGAAGTCGGACGCTCACCTGACTGAGCCACTCAGGTGCCCCTTAAAAGTTCTTATCGCAAGAAAAATTCTATAACTATGTATGGGGACAGATGTTAACTAGACTTATGTAGGTGATCATTTTGTGACATATACAAACATCGAATCATCATATTGCACACCAGATACTAATATGATGTTGTATGTCCATTATACCTCAATAAAAAAGAAGTAAGTGATAAAGTTGTTAATGACTAGTACGGTTTTATGTTTGTGAGCTTTCAGTGTTGAATAAGAGAAATTACCTTCAAAAGAATAAATATCTAATGGTAGAATTTAATGGAAGGTAGTTTGAGACTACCAGCCCTATTTGCTAAATTAAATTATATCAATAAGGCAACTATCTTTCCATTTCCCCTTAAAATTGATGTTATTCTTGCTGCTCTTTTTCTTTCACTTCTTACAAGTATTCTCCTTTTCATCCTTCTTGTGGTTCCTCCAGGGCCTCAATAATCAGTAAGCTTCGTCTCATAAATGAGCTCTGTTCTATTGAGAGTAACTGTTTGGAGGAAGGTATTCTATATACTGCTTCCCAGATAAGTCAGAAATAAAGCCAAGATCAGTCAGTCATAACTACCATGGGCAGGAATAGTTGCTCGTGTATAATAAATTCACTCCTCCAAACTTAACCAAATATTCGTGATACCATTAATATTATTCGACTAGACTGTATATCAACGGTCGTTAAGTGACCAGAATTCAAAATTAAAGCAGGGATTAGAGATTTAAAAATCTTCGGTTGGAGTTTTTTTCATTCAAAAAGTGAAACCTCAAAATAGTTCCTTTAAAAACGTTTTAATACCATCACAGTGAAAATATCCTTTTCTTGGAGGCGGCAAGTGTGGGATGCCCTGGACTTAAATCTGAATTCCAGCTAATTATAAGTTTAATTAACTGGATGTAGTTAGAATTAGTTGGAAAAAGGCTGATTGTTTCATGTCTTGTGGCAAACGAAATGTATATTCATTAATTAACCTCAGACCATATTAGCAACTGGAGCTTGCTAAGGCTTAACTGATTTATGTCAGCAATGGTTTTCCATATTTTAATGTACTGTTACTAGATACAGAAATGTCATATGTAAAAAAATTAAAAAAAATTTTTTTGCATGGAGGGTCATAGAAAAAAACTCAAGCGAATGGGTAGACTTGGGGGCTTATGTACCTTTTAAAAAATGCTTATTTATTTATTTTGAGGGAGAAAGGAGGGGGCAGAGGGGAGAGATAGAGAGAGAGAAAATGAATATGAGTGGGGGAGGGGCAGAGAGAGAGGGAGAGAGAGAGAATCCCAAGCAGGCTCTGCATTGTCAGCGCAGAGCCCGATGTGGGCCTTGAACTCACAAACTGTGAGATCATGACCTGAGCCGAAATCACGAGTCAGACCCTTAACCAGCTGAGCCACCCAGGTGCCCCACTTATGGGAAAGGAAAGGGGGTTTGGGCTTTGAGGGATGAAAAATCCAGGGGAAGTGGTAAGGAAATAAATGGAGGGAGACTGCTGAAGGTAAGGATCATTTTAGTAAGGTTCATGTGTGCAAACTCCTCTCCATCTCCAGTGATAAGAGCTGCTCTCCTCTGTCTTGGTATGGAAGAGAGGTCCGCCTTCACAAGGGAAATTTATGCCCTGCTTTCAGACAGATAAGGAAGGACAGAGAACTCTTCCTGTATCTGTTGGTTCTCAGTGGCCTTCAGCTCAAAATAATCCTGATGCCAAAGTGGCATATTCTAGGGTGGCATATCCTGGTCCCCATTCAAAGTCCTTATAGTTCCAAGACTGTTAGTTCTCAATGAACACTTGTCCTCCTCTTGGAAACACAGACACCTTAAGAAGAACTTGTCCTAAACTGAAGTCATCTTTCCTTTTACCTTTCCCAAATGAAATCTCCTTTTATAGTGTCTATTATTTGTAAACAGCACCACTCTCTACCCCATATCAGCATCCACCCTATATTAGATTAGGATTGAATAACAGAAAACCCGAAATAACAGTGGATTAAAATAGATATTGGGCTCTCATGCAAAAGAAATGCAGAGCTAGGCCAATCAAGGGTGGTAGGCTAGTTTCTTAATTACCACACACCCAGGCAACTTCTATCTTTCTGTCTCCACATTACAGAACAGTTTCTGTCCTCAGGGTCACCTCATGGTCCAAGACTGCTGCCAGAGAACCTGCCATTGCATGGGAGCCTAGGCAGCAGGAAGGAGGAAATGAGGAACGTCAGCTAAATCTGTATGGGGGACTGAAACATATGAACATTAATGGCATATATTGTCACCCTGGATAAAACCGAAGTTCCATTACCAGGCAAGAATGGGAGAATGGATAATATGTAGCCAATGAGCAACCTCTGCAATTACCATTCTTCCACAGCCCAGACTGCCAAAGCCAGGACCTGGAGTTGTCTTTAGTTCCTCTTTCTTATTCACATGCAATCTGTCTTTGGCTTCTGCAGATTCATCTTTCTTCATTCTCGCTTCCTTTATTCATAATTTCTTCATTCTAAGCTGCTGATGATATTGATATTAGTAATATTTATCGAACTCCTACCATATATTGGTATGCAAAGTGCTTAAGGTGTGCTTTCTAATTTTATCCTCACGACAACTCGATTTGGTGCGTACTATTATTATATCAGTATGCCAGATTATAAAACAGAGGTTTAAGAGGTTAAGAAAGCCAGAGGGCCATAAGCATGCGGTTTTATAATTGTCTATTTCTCCATTTTTCCCCAGTGGTCTCCAAGCTCCTTGAGGGAATGGCCCAGGTCTTAATTCGTCTTTGCTTCTCTAGGACCTGACAGAGTGCCTGGCTCTTAGTAAATGCTTGTTGAATTACTGAATGCATGTCCAGAATAAAGTAGATTCTAAATAAATATCTATTTTGGGGCACCTGGGTGGCTCAGTCGGTTAAACATCGACTTCAGCTCAGGTTGTGATCTCAGGTTTGAGCCCCACGTAGGGCTCTGTGCTGACAGCTTGGAGCCTGGAACCTGCTTTGGATTCTGTGTCTCCCTCTCTCTCTCCCCTCCCCTGCGCGCGCGCTCTCTCTCTCTCTCTCTCTCATAAATAAAAAAATTAAAAAAATTTAAATAAATATCTATTTCTCTATGATTAAATCATACTGACCTCAACATTTCTAAAATAAAAAAAATGTAGAAGAGAATGGGCACAAAGTCAGGTCTTTATCAAACAATATATATAACACTTAGGTCTCTGGTGCACTTGAGTGGGAAGAGATAGCTTAGCCTGGCATTAAAGGTGTGTAGGTTTTAGGGGCACCCGGGTGGCTCAGTTGGTTAAGTGCCTGACTTCGGCTCAGGTCATGATCTCGCTATTGGTGGGTTTGAGCCCTGCATCGGGATCTGTGCTGACAGCTCAGAGCCTGGAGCCTGCTTCAGAATCTGTGTCTCCCTCCCTCTCTGTTCCTCCCTGACTTACGCTCTGTCTCTGTCTCTTTCTCTCTCTCTCTATCAAAAATAAATAAACATTAAAAAACATTTTTTAAAATGTGTATGGGTTTTGAAATTGGTTGGTATTATAGTTTTTAAAAATATTAAAAAAAAAGTTTATTTACTTTTGAGAGAGAGAGGCAGAGGGAGAGAGAGAATCCCAAGCAGTCTCCTCACTGTTAGTGCACAGCCTGACACGGGGCTTGATCTTATGAACCATGAGATCATGACCTGAGCAGAAATTAAGAGTCAGTTGCTTAACCGACTGAGACACCCAGGCGCCCCTGGATGGGATTGTGTTTTAATTACAGCTGTGACACTGATGTGTTTTATAACCTTTGGACTATTTTTTATTTAGCCTTTTTGAATTTTGGAATCTGGTCAGTAGAAGTAGAACTAATAATGGCTGCCTTTCTGATTGGAAGGATTAAGTGAGATAAAATATAACACCAGTGGCCAGGGTGGCGGTGGGGGGGGGGGGTGCGCCTGGGTGGCTCCGTCAGTTAAGTGTCTGACTCTTGATCTTGCGGTTCGTGAGTTCGAGCCCTAAGTCGGGTTCTGCACTGACAGTGCAGAGTCTACTTGGGATTTTCTCTCTACCACTCTTTCTGTGCCTCCTTCACACTCTCTTGTCTCTCTCTCTCTCTCAAAATAAATAAATACGTTAAAAAATATATAACATGGATGCTCTGGTGTCATCTTACCACCTGGAAGGAAACCAACCCACGTGATCCTATGTTTAATTGTATCTCCCCGTGTTCTCTTTATTTCTGTCTCTTTGCTAGATTCCTCTTCTCTTGTCCCTTTTCCATCCCAGACAGACATCATGTGGAATCTGGGTCTAAAAATGGGAGTTTGAATCTCAGCCCTGCTACTGACTGTGTTTGTTATTTTGTAAAACTGTATAAGCTGTTTTCATTTTCTTCTTCGAGTTATATTTTCTTGTTTCACCCCCAGCTTGTACCATAGCTCTATGGACAGAGTTTAGTCGGTAACGTTGATCTATTCAGGAAATATCCTCTGGGCTCCTATGGCTGCTAGTTAAAAAGCCAGTTGCTAGAGGGAGGATTTCCATGATGGGGAGGGCAGGCGCATTCTGGGGTGAGCCAGCAGCTGCTGACCTGGCCCGTCAGGACCAGCTCGGAGCCATCTGCGTGGCCTGCACTTGATTGGTTGGACACGGAAAGGAATGAAAACCAATCAAGAAAGATGACCTTTTGTGGAATTAAGCAATTTGCAAGCAGCTGCAGGGGTACTGGGACCCCAGTAAGAGCAAGCAGATTTGCCTGGCTTTTATGTTGGACTCACATCAAACTCGTTAATGTCAATAAGAAAGAAATTGAGCTTGTCTTTGTTGTGAGCCTAATGAAGCCGTTGCTGGTTGAGCAAAATTTCTCCTTTTGACTTCCCTCTCTGCCTTTTTTCTGCTTCCTTTTACTTAATGTTCTTCTTGGCAGTGGCTCTTTCACTCGTTTCAAAAAGGAAGAGGAGATAGGGAAGAGGAAGAGAAGTTTAAAAACCAAGAGAAAGTTTCAAGTGAGGGTTTAGCCCTTTTCCATGGCGATATGCTTAGAGCCTCCCAAATCCGACTCTGGGAAAACTCTGTCCCAGACTGGTGGTGGTGATGTGAAGGTGGGGCACGGTTATGTTGTGGGTTAGAATTCACACCACTGGACGGCGGGCGGGGTCCCCCCGCTCCTCTGTGGAACCACTTCTCAATGGGATGTGTCTCATCTGGGAACACTGGTCAGACCTCTAATTGACTCCTAGGTGGTAAGTTAGGTTGTAGACAACACAAAGCCCAACTCAAACTGACCTAAGCAAAAGGGACCCTTTGTTTGCTCATCTATCTGAAACCTGCCAGGGTGAAGTTCACGTCCTCGGAAAGATGTTCCTCTCCCTCTCTCACCTCTGCAGTCGGCTTCCTTGTCTGGCTTCATGCAACAGTTTCTGGCAACTGCAGAGTAATATCTACCCAAGTGTAAGTTCACCAGCTGGTACCGTATTACTCCCATACTCTATCGTAACCAATCATTCTTTATATTCAGTTTTCCTGCTCAAATTATGATGTGGTTTCTCTCTCGCGATTGGACCCTGATTGGTAAACAGTGCAAAAAATGTCCTCATACGTATCCCTTTATGGACCTGAAATTTTATTTGGGCATATATACCCCCAAACAGCCTTGCTAGAAGACGGGGTAAGTGTTTGATTTACCTACATAGTTCCTGACTGCTCTTTTGAGTAGCTATACTGTCTGTACCTTCACTATATGGGTGTACTTGTGCTTGTGTCCCACCTGACCACCAAGATTTGAAAACAGCTTTCAAGTTTTTGCTTGTCTAACAATGATGAGGCAGTACATTGTTTTTCTAAATTGCATGTCTCTGCTTATTAACATCTCTTTATATTCTTGTTGGCCTTTAGTTTCATCCTCTGTGAACTGCCTTTCCGTATGCTTTGCCCATTTCTTTCATCAGTGTTTATGATGTTTTCTTGTTGAATTGTAGACATTCTTTGTATATTCTGGCAAACATTCCCTTGTCAGTTTTTGACATTGCAGATATCTTCTCTCAATCCTTCCTCTGTCTGCAAACTTTGCCTGTGGTATACTTTATTGAAAAGAAATCCTCTTTTTGAGGTAATAAAAAAGTTTTGTTTAAGTGTTCTTCTTACCCCCAAAATATTCTGTCACATATCCTCAGATGTAAAGTTTTAAAAACTTTCACATTTAGGTTTTAAATATGCTAAGTGTACTTTTGATTGTGGTGTTAGAAGTGACTGTGTATTTTTTTCTAATTATTGAGCCAAAAAATTAATATTTTAAAGGAGAAGAGAATATGACTGTCAGCCTTTGTGAGTGACCAAAAAGTAGTTATGACAAAGTTTAAAGGAAAAATGAATTGTCCAGACTAATATACATAAAATGAGACAATGTATCATAAAATAATCTATTCCATATCATTATGGTAATTACAGAAATGCTGATTATGATAATTTTTGAGTGTTAGATTAAAGCATTAAACCCAGAGACCTCATGGTGATTGTCTAACTGTGGCTTTGAATGACATTATTCTACTTATGAGAAATTTCATCTTTCTATCCACTACCCAGTTTTTATGAATAATTGTCTGGTTTGGTTGCCTTGAATCCATTTTTTTAATGCAATAGTATATCACTTTTACTTCTCCATTCTCAGGAACACAAACCTTCTCTATTCTCAGGATGCATCATTTGAGTGAGATCTATCCTAGATCAGGAGTGGATTATGTAGCCCAGGGTCAGTGGTCATGGCCCCGAAATTCCCTAGTTTAGTGACTGGTCACTGAGAACATATGACCTGTGTCTGGCCAATTGAGAAACTCTATTTCCATGTGACAGTGATTGCCTTGGTAATTTCATATTGATCCAATCATAGTTAATCCCAGGATATGTGCAGGAACCATATATATATATATATATATATATATATTTTTGTTTTGTTTTGTTTTGTTTTGTTTTGTTTTGTTTTTTTGTTTTTTTGTTTTGTTTTGTTTTTGTTTTTGTTTTTGTTTTTTTTTTGCTGATCTTAGCCTCTAGTAGATAATACCCTGCAGTTGCCAGAAACTACTACATGAAGCTTGCCAAGGAAGCCAATTGTAAAGGCAAGAGATGGAGAGGAACTTGTTTCCTGGGACAAGACACTTCACCCTGGCAGGTCCCAGCTAGATGAGCAAAGGGTCTTTTTCTTAGGTCAGTTTGAGATGGGCTTTGTGTTATCTACAACTTAAGTTACCACTTACGAGTCAGAGGCCAAACTTACCAGATGAGACATGTCCCGTTGAGAAGTGTTTTAGCAGAGAAGGGGTAGGGAGGTACTCAGCCGTCCATTGGTGTGAATTCTAACCCACAACGTAACCGTGCCCCACTTTCACCTCACCACCAGAGTCTGGGCAAAGTTTTCCCAAACTCAGACTTGGGAGGGTCTAAGCATATCACCATGGAGAATGGTTAAATCATCACTTTAAAAGTTTTTCTTGGTCTTTAAACCAAGTCTATATAGTGCTTAGAAGGAAAAGGCCAGATGTGTGTGTGTGTATGTGTGTGTGTGTGAAGCATGTGTATGTGCGTGTGAAGCAATATGGATATAAAGCAATATGGAAAGAATTTAAAACTAGGTGCTGAGTGAAGACCTAGAACACAGTACTGTCTTTGTAAATACACGCACACAAAACAACAGTGTATTTTTGGCTAGATTTCATTTAGATAGCAGATATATACCAAGTACAAGTAAAACCTTGGATTGCAAGTAACTTGTTCTGCAAGATGAGCAAACATTTCTAATAAATTTGAACTTAATAAACAAGTGATGTCTTGCAATACGGGTAGTACGTGATGCTGAATGTCACATGATCACAACTGAGCCAATGGTTCTTCTCTTTCTCTTTCTCTCTCTCTCTCACTGAGGATTGTGGGTGATCATCAATGCAATGCCACATTTCATTGAAATCCTTTAAAGGAGGCAAAAGCAAGTGTTACTGGATGGGTTCCTTGTTTAAGTTGCATGAAAAGAGAAAGATTCCATTGAGCCAATAGATGGCAGTGACTCCGTTAGCGATAGTGAAAGTCATCCTACACAATAACCTTCCTCTCTCTTGCCTCCCTCACACCAGCCACGAAGGTTTTCAAAGGAAAGTGCAGGTGAACTTGTTTATTTTCTTTATATTTTGTATTTTCTTTATTATTTTGTATTCTGTTACAGTATTGTAATCATTTTTATATGAGTATTTTTGGGTTGTGGAATGAACCATCTGAGTTCCCATTATTTCTTATGGGGAAATTCGTTTTGATATACAAGTGCTTTGGATTCCAAGCATGTTCCTGGAATGAATTATGCTCGCAAACCAAGGTTTTACTGTACTTTAGAATGTTTGCTATGTGGGAGATATCAATAAAAGTAAATATAAACTAAAAAGGGAAGCCTTTTTTTTTTCTTTAAATGTTTATTTATTTGTGAGACAGAGAGAGACAGAGCATGAATGGGGGAGGGTCAGAGAGAGGGAGACACAGAATCCGAAACAGGCACCAGGCTCTGAGCCGTCAGCACAGAGCCCGATGCGGGGCTTGAACTCACGGACCGCGAGATCATGACCTGAGCTGAAGTCGGCCGCTTAACCGACTGAGCCACCCAGGCGCCCCAAAAGGGAAGCCTTTATAGACAATTTACAGTAGTGTGCCACGAACTGAAGAGTGTGGTTAAATTAACTTCTGGCACATAAATCAAAAATTTTGAAAAATTTTATTTTTATCATTGCAAATGTTTAGACCGTATATTCTCAGTGTTAAACAAGTAGTTTTTGATGTACCTAGTCTTTTGGGATGAGTGATATCTTTTTCTAAAAAATTTTTTAAGTGTTTATTTATTTTTGAGAGAGAGAGAGAGAGAGAAGGAGGGGGCAGGAGGGAGGGGACGAGAGAGAGGGAGATGCAGAATCTGAAGCAGGCTCCAGGCTCTGAGCTGTCAGCACAGAGCCCAAGGCGGGGCTTGAACTCACAGACGCGGGGCTCGAACTCTTGAACTGTAAGATCACGATATGAGCAGAAGTCAGATGCTTAACTGAGCCACCTAGGCGCCTCATGGGATAAGTGGTATCTTTTCATTAGTTAAAGGACTAAAGGGAAAAGTACCAAAACAGTAATATAGGTCATGATGAAAACAATAATAAGAATAAGAGTTAAAATATAATTTAAATTTCATTTTAGAGATGAAACTTTACAAAGATTTGCTCAAGAAGGACTGTAAGTAAATAAGTCTAAAAGAGAAGAAGGCAATGCTTTTTTTTTTTAATGTTTTATTTTATTTTTGAGAAAGCTCGCGCATGAGCATGAGTGTGGGAGGGGCAGAGAGAGAGGGAGACAGAGGACCTAAAGCGGGCTCTTCTTTGGTAGCCCAGAACTGGGCTCAAACTCATGAACCTTGAGATCACGACCTGTGCTGAAGTCAGACCCTTAACCGTGGAGTCACCCAGCGCCCTTGGCGATGCTTTTTGAGTAACAAGCCATGCTGTTTCATTTACTTAGACATGAAGTAACATGACAGCGAGGTCAGGGAAATGTGTGCAGTGTCATAAGGTAGGTGGTTAAGATGAACCCTCTGTGACAAAAATAGTTTATAACCTTGGTGATCTAACAGTTTACTATAGCAAACATTTTAACAAATACTCCTGTAACAAATATGTGTAGTACCAGAATTGTAAATCGGCAGTCCTTGGGATTGTTAAAGCTTTCAATATTGCAAGGAAGTTCTTTGCCATTCTTAGTAGACTTTCTTGGACAGGACTCAACGTTATGCTGACAAGACACGCTCGAAGTCCATAGTTAACTTAAATTTTATGTGTTGGATGTGAATGTTCACTACGCTTTTCCTCCAATCCAACAAGATGGAATGTCTGGTTAGATACTTTGTCTTCTCAAAGCTCCCGTTCAGTCTTCCAGTTCTCTTCAAGGGCTCTCATTATACTGCTAATTAGGTTTTGTAGCCTTTGGCTTCAGTGACATTTTCTACTCAAGACTGAATTTAAAAATATAGGGCACCCCTGGAGGAGAAATGTTATCAGAGGTCTGTGATTTCCCTGGCGGGCACTAGGAGTGAAACTTTACCATGGCTGGAGGTATGAATCTGGAGTTTTATATTTTAACCTGATGGGAACCAGGGAAATATGTTACCACACCAAGCCTAAGTGTTTTGAAGTCAAGGATTCTGTTCCCTTTTCTTTGTGTTTCCCCACATGAAATGCAGATTATAATAAATGCCATATACATATTGAAATTGATTCTCCTGCTGTCATTGAACTCAGCAGCAAAACCAGAGAATGTGAATAGTGAGTAAATAATGTTACAGATTATTGCCTAGATCCGCACCTTGGATTTTCCATTTTCCTTGTTCATGCTGTTGTTGTCAGAAGTATTTCTGTATGCAGAGTGATGCTTTCTTAGGGGAGACTCTATGGTTAAAGCTCAGAGCATACGATTTTATTTTAACGGCATAACCAACCTTATAGGAATCCTGTCCTTATATATTCCAAGTTGGTAGGCAAATGGTTACTTACCAGGGGAAAATATGAAACATTAGTATGCCAATACCATCCATCTCTGAGTTTAGGAAAGCAAAATCTAAAATTACATACTATAATATGATTTTGATAAGAGATACCATTTAATTGACTTCTGTCATAGCTGTAAGAAAAAAATCATCTGGTAAGGGGCCCTGCTACACAGTTTTTTTGTTAAAGTTTGGATTTCTTTTCTTATGGGGGTTGCTTCAACTAGATGAGATGATTCTTTCACAAGAGGCATGTTGACATATAGGGACGACCTCCTGCTTTCAGCGTGGAAATTTGGAGAAAAAGTTATAGAACATTAACCCAAGATGAGGAAGGCCCTCACTTGATGTTTCATGCCAAGAATGGTTAATGGTTTCCTAAAGTCTACCCTCTCTGCTACCTGAGCCACTGTGTGGATGTAAGGTGACTCTGGTGTCATGGAAAGAACACGTGAACTCTGGACCAGGTACCGCTTTTCTTCTCTTGTATGAACGGTGTCTGGAGACACTTAGGACATTTGTGTTTACAGGTAGATGGCATATTCTCTCCTTGGGGGAGCCTTCGCATGTGCAGAGTGTGGGTATGTATATATATGAGTATACGGCATAAAGAGATATGTGTGTGTGTATGTGTGTGTAGAGTAGTGGACTGCTATCTATATACTATGACTCAAAGCGTGTCACTGGAAGTTTCACTCATCTGATCCACCTACATATTCCCCCTATCCCCCACTGACTCTGTCACTTTTCATGGTGCCCCAAATCCTGCCGGTTAGTCATGGCTTTGAATTAATTAAGCGGCAGAAGCCTCTGTCAGCACCCAAACATTTGACGGTAATTAATATATTAAATAATTACCCATAGTAACTGGACTCTCAGTTTAGGTGGTTTGGCAGAAACAACCAGATCACTGAGGAGGGGAAACCAGAATAGGAAGTTTCGATGGTTAATTGTTGAGGGGGAATCAGGGAAGGTCCCGAGTGTGTGTGTGTGGGGGTCCAGGTTTGGCAACGTGCCTCACTAAATATCTCAAAGGAGAATTTGGACAACTAAGGCCCATCAAAAGGTTTTGGGCCTGGAAAGCAGGGAAAAAAGGGAAAATACATCTCCAAAAGGTAAACAGAACCCTGAAGAGATCAGCTTTGCTTAGAAGTTTTCTGAAATCTGGCTCTCCCTCTCTTTCCCTTAATTGCACTTAAGGTCAAGTGAGAACATTTCAGGTGCCACAGAGAACCCACATGGGTCTCTGTTTAGCTGAATATGTTTTATGTCTACATATTCTTTTTTATTATTAAAATTTTTTTGAGTTTATTTGTTTTTGCGAGAGAGACAGAGCACAAGTTGGGGAGGAGCAGAGAGAGAGAGGGAACGAGAGAATCCCAAGCAGGCTCCGCACTGCCAGCATGGAGCCTGATGTGGGGCTCGAACTCACAACTGTGAGATCATGACCTGAACCGAAACCAAGAGCCAGACGCTCAACCGACTGAGCCACCCAGGCGCCCCTATGTCCACATATTCTTAAAAAATAGTCTCCTAGTCAGTATGGCTAGGAAGGTACATACATAAGACTCGAGAAGAGCTATGTGATGTGTGCTTATTTATTCCTAGAAGAAAGGGAGATGTGCTATCCTGAGACACAGGGCTCGTCATTAAAAAGTCTGACACTACACAGTGTTTCAACAGTAAGTAATTCATCTTGAGTGAATGAAAGGAAACAGAAGACGAATTGCTGTATAATGGGGCGAGTCAGTTAAATAACATAAGGGGGTAAGTTCGCTAAAGAACCAGGTGAGTTTAGATAGGCAGAAGGGTGACCTACCTCAGAAATGTGCTGAGCTACTGGAATAATAAAATTATTTACCTAAACCGAGGAGCACAGATTGGCCATGGCATGGATCTTTAAATTCTTTTTGTCTGAGGAAAGCAATCTCACTTCTGTACAGCAGGTGGCAGCATTGCTGGCCACAATCCCTTGCTCCGCTACGGTTGGCTGAGTTTGTGTGATGAATCTGCCAAGGCAGAAATGCTTGTTTGCATTACAGGAGACTGTAGCTCTTTAGAATTTCATTAAGAAGAGAAAGACTACTCTTATTGCTATTACAATCATTTTCCATTTTCCGTATGTCTCTAGAGCGGACAAATAAGATAGCCGTGTTATAAGTTACTGCATGGTTAATTCAAAACCAGAGGTAAGAATTTGTTGAATTCTTGCCCACAGTGAAAATAGATGCATTGCTTTTAACTGTATTTGCAAATAATATTAGTGGCTACATCTTGGCAAGATCACAGTCTGAAAATACTCATTGTGTTGGCTAAAGCCTCACGTTCTTAATTTCCAGCTAGAGAAATTATTCTTGTTATCTGTTTTATTTTCTTGAGTCTATCTAGTGAACAATGCCTTATTAAATGGTAATAATTGACAAATTTCTACCATGCTCTGAGTTTCTGCAGAACATGTACATTCTTAGATTGTTAGCTCCTCGAGAGTAGTCATTGCATCTTAATTATGGTGTATTCCCAATATTGACAGAATACATAATCATGATATTAAATATTTATTGAGTGCTTACTCTATGCCAGCCAGTGTTCCAAATACTTTCCATGTATTAATGCAACTCCTTCTCATCAGGGTGCTATGAGGAAGATGCTATTATCTCTATTGTATAGATGAGGAAACTGAGGCACAGAGAGATTAAAGTAACCTCTGGAAAATTTTCAGGATACGCTAGTCTTGGTTACTTTTTGGTTTCTTTTTTTTTTTTTTTTAATTTTTTTTTTAACATTTATTTATTTTGGAGACAGAGAGAGAGAGGGAGAGAGAGAGAGAGAGGGAGAGAGAGACAGAGCACAAGCAGGGGAGGGGCAGAGGGAGAGGGAGACACAGAAACCGAAGCAGACTCCAGGGTTTGAGCTGTCAGCACAGAGCCCAACGTGGGGCTCGAACCCATGAACCATGAGATCACGGCCTGAGCCGAAGTCGAATGCTCAAACAACTGAGCCACTCAGGCACCCCGGTTACTTTTTGGTTTCTCAATGGTGTTTTGGTGTGGTATTCCTCCGAATGCTAATTGTGTGAGGTCATTAAAAGTTAATGCAAGGCAGGGCAGCTGGGTGGCTCAGCCTGTTAAGTATCTGACTTCAGCTCAGGTCATGATCTCACAGTTTGTGGGTTCGAGCCCTGCTTTGGGTTCTTGCTCACAGCTCAGAGCCTGGAACCTGCTTTGGATTCTGTGTCTCCCTCTCTCTCTGCCCCTCCCCTGCTCATGCTCTGTCTCTCTCTCTCTCTGTCAAAAATAGATAAACATTAAAAAAAAAAAGGTTGATGCAAAGCAGCATTTCACATATTTAAAAAAGTGTATTGTGTCACTTATGCAAATATTTCTGATTCGACTTATGTGAGGTATCTAGAGCCGTCAAATCCACAGGAATGGAGAGTAGAATAGTGGTTGCCAGAGGCTGAGGGAAGGAAGAGATGGGGAGTTGTTGAATAGATACAGAATTTTAGTTTTATAAGATGAAAAATTTCTGGATATTTGTTGTACATCAGTGTGAATATACTTAACACCACTAAACTGGTTAAGATGCTAAATTTTGTGTTACTCTTTTTACCACAATTAAAATTGGTTAAGATGCTAAATTTTGCGTTACTCTTTTTACCACAATTAAAAATTTAAAAAGAAACTTGTTAATGGTTAAGATGCTGAATTTTGTGTTACTCTTTTTACCACAATTAAAAATTAAAAAAGAAACCTGTCCAAAGAAACAAACAAAAAACACATTTTGCTATTATGTAGTGAATTCAGTTTGTAGTTAATTAAAATTTTATTTGAGGGTCTTAAAAATTGAAATTATATTTGTTGGACCAGGAAGCAACATAGCACGCTTGATTGTATCTTTTTGTGTTTCTAACAATGAATTAAAAAATTCCATCTGAAATGCCAAAAGCCCTTGATTAAGAGAGTTAATGATATGCAAACGTTTTTTTATTGTGGCAGAAACCGCGTAAAATCTGCCCATTGTAACCATTTTTATGTATACGTTCAGTAAAGTGTACTCACATCTTAGTGCAACAAATATCTACAACTATTTCCTCTTATGACTCTGCAACTCTACACCCATTCAACACTAATTCTGTCCCCTACCCTGCCCCAGCCTTAAGCAACTACTTTTCTATGTTCTGTTTCTATGATTCTGAGTATTATATGGTTCATATGAGCGGAATCAGACAGTGTTTGTACTATGGTGACTGGCTTGTCTTGTAAAATGCAACAGGATTCCCTACTTTTTAGAAGCTGCGTAATATTCCGTCATCCGTATATACTACGTTTCCTTTATCCGTTCATCTGGATGGGTCGCCTTCATCTCTTGCCTACTGTGAATAATGCTGAGATGTACATGGATGTGTAGATCTCTCTTTGAGATCCTACTCTGAGTATTTTTGGCTCTGTACCATGGAGTGGGATTGCTGGATCATCTGCTAATGTTTTATTTTTTTGAGGAACCTCCATACTGTTTTCCCTCATGGACGCACCAACTTACGTTCCCACCAACGGTGCACAAGGTTTTCAATTTTTCTGCATCCTTGGGAGCACCTGTTATTTTCTGTCCTTTTGATTTGCATTTCTCTTGTGGTTAGTGATGTTGAATGTTTCTGCATATGTATGCTGACCATTCTTACATCTTCTCTGGAGAATTGTCTGTTAAGTCCTTTGCCCGGTTTTTTAATTGGGTTAATTTTTTGTTTTGTTTTATTTTGTAGTTGAGTGGTAAAAGTTCCTTACATATTCTGGATATTAGCCCCATCAGATATATGATTTGCAATTATCTTCTTTCATTCTTAGATTGCCTTCTTGCTCTGTTGATTGTTTCCTTTGCTCTGCAGAAGTTTAAGTTTCATGTAATCCCATTTTTCTCTTTTAGCTCTTGTTGCCTGTGCTTTTGGTATCGTGTCCGAGAAACCATTGCCAAATTTAGTGTCTTGAAGCTTCTCCCTAATGCTTTCAGTTTGTTTTATAGTTTTAGGTCTTGTGTGTATACCTTTAATCCATTTTGAATTAAGGTAAGGGTCCAAACTTCATTCATTTGCATGTGCGTCTCTAGTTTTCTGAGTGCTGTTTGTTGAAGAGACTGTCCCTTTCCCAACGTCTAGTCTTGGCACCCTTGTTGCAAACCATTTGGCCATACACGCAAGGTTTATTTTTGGGTTCTCTGTTCTATTCCACTGGTATATGGGTCTGTCTTTATGCCTGTGCTATTTTATCTTCATTACCATAGCTTTGTAGTATGTTTTGAAATCAGGAAGTGTGAGGCTTCCAATTTACTTCTTTTTGAGGACTGTTTTGGCTGTTCAGGGCCCCTGAGATTTCTTATGGATTTTAGGATCGTCCTATTTCTGGAAAAAAAAATGTCCTATTGGGATTTTGATAGAGATTGCACTGAATCTGTAGTTTGCTTTGGGTAGTATGGGCATTTAGTAAACAGTTTCTAAATTATTAAGTATACCTCATTTGTAAAATTTTACCATAAATATGGTATAGTAGGAAGAATCTTAGACTTTGAGACTGAAAACTTGGATTTAAATAATTATTTTGCTTTGTGACCTCGTGCAAATTGCTGTAGATCTCTGAGCCATAGTTTTATCACCCTTGTAAAGATAATAATCCTTTGTGTCCCCTAGAATTATTAAATAGATTGAATTTGTTAATGACGAGAGAACTCAGGAGTATTGATGATCCTTTTTAAAAAAAGTCTTTTTCATGTTTGTTTGTTTGTTTATTTATTTATTTATTTATTTAGAGAGAGAGAAAGAGCGAGAGAGCATAGCAGCTGGAGAGGGGCAGACAGGGAGGGAGAAAGAGAATCCCAGGCAGGCTCCATGCTGTCAGCAGAGAGCCCAGTGAGGGGCTTGATCCCACAGACTGTGAGGTCATGACCTGAGCTGAAATCAAGAGTCGATGCCCAACTGACTGGGCCATCCCGGAGCCCCAGTGATGATAGTTGTGAAATTATGACCAGTACTAGTAATGCCTTACATTTACATGGCAAATTATGTAGAAAAATCTATGCTTTATGTTAGAATAGACTATCCTAGCTTGTAAAATCCTAGAAGGCAAGGAGTAGTTCTTGTTCAGTGTTTGTATGTGTGATGTAGAAACACAAGCAACAGATTTATGGTGCTGACAGCTGACAGTGATAGTCGAGATGGTCAGGGACAATAGTCTCAAACAGCAAAGAACAGTTTTTTACTTGGGAATTAGATACACCTACAGTTTGACTCTCTTAAGTAACCCAACCTAAATTGGTATCAGGGGTAACCCCTTATTATAGGTATGGACTTTTTACAAAGTAGAATTTCTTTCTCTTTTTCTTTCATTGCTGTTTTGTTTATCCCACCACCTAGAGATCTGGCTTCTATCACTGTTAACATTCTAGGACACATTCTTTCCTGTTTTTTGTTTTTTTTTTTTAAGAAAAAAATTTTGAGACAGAGAGTACGTGAGTGTGAGTGGGGAGGGGGGCAGAGAGAGAGGGAGAGAGAGAACCCCAAGCAGGCTCCACACTGGCAGCATGGAGCCTGTTGAGGGGCTTGAATCCATAAACCATGAGATCATGACCTGAACCGAAATTAAGAGTTGGACACTTAACCGATTGAGCTACCTAGGCGCCCTCCTTCTCCTTATTTAAAAAAAATTTTTTTTAATGTTTATTTAATTTTGAGAGAGAGTGACAGAGCAGAGAGAGAGAGAGAAAGAGAATCTGAAGCAGGGTCTAGGCTCTGAGCTGTCAGCACAGAGCCCGATGCATGGCTTGAACCCAGAAAGGGTGAGATCTTGACCTGAGCTGAAGTCAGATGCCTAACCAACTGAGCCACCCAGGCGCCCCTCCTTCCTGTTTTTTTTTAATTTTTTTTTCAACGTTTTTCATTTATTTTTGGGACAGAGAGAGACAGAGCATGAACGGGGGAGGGGCAGAGAGAGAGGGAGACACAGAATCGGAAACAGGCTCCAGGCTCTGAGCCATCAGCCCAGAGCCTGACGCGGGGCTCGAACTCACGGACCGCGAGATCGTGACCTGGCTGAAGTCGGACGCTTAACTGACTGCGCCACCCAGGCGCCCCTCCTGCCTGTTTTTTTAATGCATATTGCTTACAAAGCTGAACCTAAACTGTACATATAATTTTGCATCTTACCTTTTATAGTTAAAACCATATTACAGTCATTTTCCCTTGTCTAAGTTTCCGTAAAATTGTATTAATGGCTGCATAATATTTTATCATTGGATTTATACTAATTGATTTAACCAATATCCTTTTTTAAAAAAAGTTTATTTTGAGAGAGAGAGAGAGAGAGAGAGAGAGAAGGAGAAGGAGAGGAAGGGGCAGAGAGAGAGAGAGAGAGAGAGAAGGAGAAGGAGAGGAAGGGGCAGAAAGAGAGGGAGAGAGAGAGAGAGGGAGAAGGAGAGGAAGGGGCAGAGAGAGAAGGAGAGAGAGAATCCCAAGCAGGCTCTGTGCTGTTAGCACTGAGTCTGACATGGGGCTTGAACTCACAAATAGTGAGATCATGACCTGAGCTGAATCCAGGAGTTGGACGCTTAACCAACTGAGGCACCTAGGTGCTCCTAACCAATTTCCTAAATGTGGGACTTTTAACATTATTCAACTTTTCATATTAACACTAAGATTTTGTTGTCACCCCCGTGGAACCATCGATCCAGACCCAACTTTGTTTCTTCGTTAGGAGAATGAGCTCAACTCCCTGGATCTAAGGGTTATGGTTCCTATGGAAATTTTTAGTCAACGTGGACTTGCCAAGGAGGCTGTGGCAGTCTCTCTGAGATTCAGTGGGGTCTTCAAGGACCCTCCAAAATACCTACAGTTGTGTCGGTCCCTCAAGTTTCTTTTGTAAAGCTGGGAACAGCCTGATGTTGCCGCAACAACTTAACAAATGAGAATCCGCCTCAGAGTCAATAGTAATTATAGGAATTTATCACAATTGCCAATCAAGGTGTTCTGAAGAGACTCATCTTTCTTGTTAAATTAGCTTTCACTGCACGCAAACAGTGAGTTATCTTTAGGAAATCAATTGCAGGGAAATTACAGCTTTCATGGAGTGATATAACCTTGCCAACTGTCTTGTTATACATAATTCCTCTACCAAGAAATTCAGCTGGGCTCATATGACTTATTTGGGAAGATCATATTTCAATGCAGGAAATGTGGAGAAGTCAGCTTCTAAAGGCCTGGCAAGAAGGTGGAGGTAAGGACCTTTGGAACATCCCCAAACCATTGTAGCCAATTGAACCATCACCACAGAAGAGATCAGTAGCCTGGGGCTTGCCCTCTCAAAAGATCTTGATCTGGAGGATTTAGGGGGAGCAGTTGGTCACTGGTGGTAGATGTTACTGGGTATGCTTTATGTATGTACGGTAGAGGAAACTTTAGTTGGAGGGTACTTTGGATTATTACTGAACTCTTTAAAGAAGCAGTAATCTAGAAGGTTTTTCTGAAAAGCCCTGGTAATACAGAGTGATCAGGGATCATTTCCTGCAGCAGAGAAAGTCCATTTTAGCCTTTCATGTCTGCTGCAGGTTTCCACGTCAAATGTATGGCTCATTGATGCTATAACAAGGTGGTAATTAATATGCAATTAACCCAGAATTACCAGGGAATTACCATGTGGTTTTAAAATGAACTTGACTAGGCAATTTTTATATTGATTGGCTGTACCCAGTGTATGTTTTCCTCCCAGAGCATTTGTGAATGTGTTACATGATACCAGCAGTCATGAAAATCAGCCAAATCTAGACTCTTACCTTAGCATGACCCACCTGGGCATGGCATGTGTATAAAATACATAGGTCTTGGGAGGTTATTAGTTGAAGGCAGAAGGACCTCTTTAAAAAAATTAAAAAAAAATTTTTAAATTTATTTTAGAGAGAGAGTATGTGTATAAGCAGGGGAAGGGCAGAGGGAGGGAGGGAGGGAGGGAGGGAGGGAGGGAGAGAGAGAGAGAGAGAGAGAGAGAGAGAGAGAGAGAGAGAATCCCAAGCAGGTTCCATGCTCAGCATGGAGCCCAACACAGGGCTAAATCCAACAACTCTGGGATCATGACTTGGACTGAAATCAGGAATTGGATGCTCAACTGACTGAGCCACCCAGGCGCCCCCAGAAGGACTTCTTTTAAGTTATGTGTAAGTACCGTGTTAAACACTTCTTCCATAGGCTTTCTCATTTAGTCCTTGCCTCAACGCGGTGAAGTCAGACTGGATTGTTTCCATTTTACAGATCAGGAAACTGAAGCATTTACTCAATGTCACAAAGCTCGAAAATGGCAGAGGAGGAATTTGAACCCAGCCAGTGAACTCTTAGGTCCATCTTCAATGCCTCTGTCCTTGCTGTGTTTTCTAGTGAGGGCCCCTGGGGACCCTCCACAACCAGTCGTGCATGAAAGCACGCCTTCATTATCAGTCTGTTGGATATTGCCTGTCTTGAGAATATCAGAGACAATTTCTCTCTCCAGAAGCATGGTCTGTCTTTGGTAGATGGATAAATGATAAATGCAGGTTCCGGGGAGGGGCAGATTGCCAGGACTGTACTCCTATTTCTACAACAAAACATTTGTGTGATTTTGGTTAAGTCACTTAATATTTCTAGCCTCAGTGGCCTCATTTTCTCTCAAAAGAAAAAATTGCATCAATGAAGGCTATGACTTCTTCCAGAAGCTGGATTTTTACTTCTGTGGAATTAATCATTTTGGGCATACTCCTGCATTATCATAGAGTTTCAGGGCTCTCTAACATCATCCTGAAATTGGGAATTCAGACCGAGAGCCTGGTTAGAACCCATAATGACATTATTCACAAAGGTCACTAGATCCATTGAGGGGCACCTGGGTGGCTCTTGATTTCTGTTCAGATCATGATGTCACGGTTCGTGAGTTCTAGCCCCCAGTTGGGCTCTGCACTGATAGCACAGAGCCTCTTTGGGATTGTTTCTTTCTTTCTCTCTCTGCCCCTCCCCCAACCACTCACTCTTTCTCACAAATAAATAAATAATCATTAAAACAAAATCCATTGACTGTGGGACCTTAAAGGAAAATCTGGCTAAATGAAACCTAGGGTAGTTTTGTCGGCTTCTAACCAACTTTTGCAAGAGAATAACAATGAAATGCTAGGCTTTTCTACCTGGACAGGTGGTATACAGGTTTTTGGCAGATTTCTGTGCTTTTCAGAGGCAGGACACAGACACGTGCAGGATGGCTCTTTTTGCTCAGGTGGGACCACTGCTAGCACATCTGGTGCTTTGTGTGCGTTAAGAAAAAAAAAAAAAAAAGACAAAACCACCCCTCCAACTGCTCCTGGGGACTGTGGCTTGGGAGCAGAGCGTGTGTTTATGAGAAAGGCATGCCTTCGTCTGTCCAGCTGTCCCCCTGCCAGGGGCATGACTGGGTGAGTGTGCCACGTGCTGAAGGTCAGCTCCCCTCTCCTGCTTAGCCGGGCACCCGCCTTACAACTTTGGGAACCGAGGCCACGATACTGGAAGAATCTAACCCTTCAGCTAAATAAAGGGAGCAGTCCGTGTAGCTACAGGGTTAATTTCCCTCTCTCTGCGAGAGGGGCCTTCTACCTGCAGAGTGAAATTGAGATGTCTCTCCGATTCCGTGTCTCCTGTTTATAGGCTACGGCTTCTGATGTATGTCAGGGGTGCTGATACTTGTTGGTTCTACAGGTTGATAGACTGGAGAGATAGTGCAAGGGCATAAAATCAACCTGCCATTCCCAGTTTCTCTGCTTGATCTAGTTATGAGCTTAGCAGCTGAAATAGTTGATGGCCCGCTCTTGGCTGGAGAGGCTGTTGAAGGAGCCCTGTCCTGAGAAATAAGGCCCTTGCACGAATTCAGCCTGCAAATCAGAAGCAGGGCTGCAAGCATCTGGAGTCAGTACCTTTCCTTTCAGAATGGGAAGGGTGAGAGCCTCGGAGCTGCAGCCTTTGAATCGGAGCCCAAGGCTAAACACAATTTGATGGCTCTTCCCTTGCCCTTGGTGTCCCCTGGAGCCCCGAGTCACAAATCTATAGAAGGTGGCAGCTCTTTACCCTGAAGGGGCCTCGGAGCATCTTCCAGCTGTTCTCTGCAAGCTTCTGTCATTGCTAGAAGCAAATGCTACCCTCTAGGCCCCCAGGGCTTAAAGGGACAGGGCCTCCAAGCATCTTGGAAACTGGTGGGGGCAAGGATTGGGGGCGCCTAGTCTGCAAAGAAACCAGGCAATAAGCATTTAAAAAGGGAATGTAATACCTTTTCTCTTGTTCTTATTTGTTATCCCCCAAACGATAAAACAACATAAAATAAAATGAAAAGAATAGGCAGATGTGACCCATAGCCCACCCCACCCCACCCCACCCCACCCCCATCTCTGCACAGCGACTGTTTTCCGTTTGCATATTGACTTCCAGCTCTTGTTCTTGTATCTGTATATTCACACTGTTGTAAATCAGAGTTGCAGCTTATAATATATTAGGCGAAGGAAGCCGAATTCTAAAAGCTTTCTCATATTTCTTCTTTCTGTCTTCCCGTTTCTCAATTTTAATGGCTGGGTAATATTCATATATTAAAATGCCATACTTTCAAAGCCTTGCCCTTTAACCTTTGGTTCTTTTCTGTCTTTGCATCTTTCTTAACTTCATCCTGCACTGGACAAGGAATGTTTCTCATGTTTAGACTTTAGAAAACAGGCCAGACAGGCCCATACTGATATATTGTAAACATAAGGGTCCTACCCTCATGATTATACTTGCTATCACTTGTTATCGGTGGATTTATAGCAGAGAATTCTCTGTGGTTTAGAAGACCATTTCAGACATGTTCTCTCATGAGATCCTCACCACAGGCATACAGTAGATCTTTTTTTTTACTTTTATCAACGAGGAAAGAACACCACATAAAAGTTAGTGGCAGCTCCAAGCGCTGAAAGTCAGACTTCTGACTCCTAGTGTGGTGAACTCCCATTCACCCTTCAGCACCCAGTTCACACATCATGACTTCTCAGCAACTTTTGTTATCAGTGCCTTCCTAAATCTCATTCTCCTAGAATGAAAATTTTCCTCCACTGCTTACTGCTTTTTTTTTATTGTAGTAAAATGCTTATGACATAAAATCGACCATCTTAACCATTTTTAAGGAAGTTCAGTGGCATTAAGTACATTCACACTGTGGTGCAACTATCACGGCTATCCCTCTTCAGAACTTTTTCATCATCTCCTACAGAACTTCCGGGTCTAGTAAATACTGAACTCCCTTTACCCCTGCTCCCTGAAGCCCCTGGTAACCTCCATTATTCTTTCCATCTTTATGAATTTGCCTATCCTGGGTACCTCATGTGAGTGGAATCATATAATTTTGGTCCTTTTGTGTCTGGCTTGTTTTGCTCAGCATTATGTCATGGTTCATCGATGTTGTAGCGTATACCAGAATTTCCTTCCTTTATAAAGCTGAATAATATTCCTCTGTGTGTGTGTGTGTGTGTGTGTGTGTGTGCGCGCGCGCGCGCACGCGCATCATGTTGTATTTATCCATTCATCTGTTGACGGAGACTTGGTTTGTTTCTGTCTCTTGGCTCTTATGAATAATGTTGCTGTGAGCATTGGTGTACAATATTTGAGTCTTCACTTTCATATGTGATAAATTTATGCTAAACTTTCTTAAGGGCCATTGAACAGCTTTCCATAGTGGCTGTACCTCTTACATTCCTACCGGCAGTGCATGAGAATTCTGACTCCTCACCAACAGTTGTTTTTGAGAGGAGCCATCCTAATGGGTGTGGAGTGGTACCTTCATTGCCTTTTAAACATCTACTAAACATAGCTCTATTGCCCACTCCATCCCCTGGACCATCTCGTGTGCTTTGTGTGCCTGAGTCTTGCGGTGGACTGTGAAGTCCTTGAAGTTAGGGACCGTATATATACCCCCAGTCCATAATACAGTGCCTGGAAGGGTACAGGTACTCAGGGAATGCTTGTCGAGTTGAATTCTACCAGCTCACTGTTTTGGCATATTCTATTCTATTCTATTCTATTCTATTCTATTCTATTCTATTCTATTCTATTCTATTCTATTCTATTCTATTCTATTCTACATTATAACTATTCCCCTTCTAGAGTTGAAAATTACTTCGGTAATTTGCCAAAGTCATTATACTGGGCCGAATAATGACTCTCTAAAGATGTGCATGGCCTAATCTTTGGAAGTTGTGAACAGGTCACTTTACATGGCACAAGGGAATTTGCAGATGTGTTCAAAAGGAGGATGATTCTGGATTCTTTGAGTGGGCCCAATCTCACCACATGAATCCTTAAAGTGGAAGAGGGAAGCAGAAGGGGGGTCAGGTATGAATGAGGACTTGACTGCATCTTGCGGGCTTTGAAGATGGGGAAAGGGAACCAGGAGTTAAGAAATGTAGTGGCTTCTAGAAACTGTAAACAGTCCTTAGCCACAGCCAACAAGAAAACAGGGATCTGCATCCCACAAGCACAAAGAACTGAAATCTGCCAACACCTTGAATGAGCAAGGAAATGGATCTTCCCCTACAACTTCTGGGGAGGAACACAGCCTTGACAATGCCTTCATTTTAACCTGGTGAGTCTGTAGGTATGACCTACAGAACCGTAAGATAATAAACTTGTGTTGTTTACACTGCTAAGTTTGTGGTAATTTGTTTTGACAGCAGTAGAAAGCTAATACAGTCACAAAGCTAGTAAAAGCCGAGATTGCACCTGAGGTCATATTAGAAAGCCCACATTCTCTCCATTACGTTTCATCATCTTAAAATGTTCCCCGGTCCACAGTTACCCTACACAAAGTTAAATTAGAAACTAGGAGATGCGGAGTTTTTTTTCTTTTGGAGATAATCTTATTGTGTAAAAACAATAGATCTTATTCAACGAGAGTCAAATAATACATACAAATACACAGAAGAAAGTAAAAGCTCCCATAAATTCCATAACCTAAAAATCAGCACTAACATCATTTCCACAAACATCCTTCCAGAAAATCTGCTTTGCATGTATATATGATAAATATTTATATCTTTTTGTATGTTTCTGTAATTGCTTTTTTGACTGGACAATTTTTCATAGACATCTTTGTGTCAGTAAATATAGATCAACACTATCATTTTAGGTTGACTGAGTAATATTCTGTTGTATGGATGTTTCATAATTTACTTAAGCAATTCTTATAAATGGACACTTACGTTGTTTACGATATTTTAGCTCTTCAAAATGATACAGTGATTAATGCCTTTTTATCTTATCTTACTCATTTAAATATCCCATAAAGGTAATTCCTAGGAGTAGGGATTTTCAAAGAGTATATATAAATTACATTTTTATGTATTTTGAGAAAACTGCCCTCCAGGATGGTTTTATAACTTAAATTCTCGATAATACTGCATAAGCAACTCAGTGTTCCCATAAGCTCGTTAACAGGCTTTGTTAATCTTCTCAATCTTTGTCCACCTGATAAGCCAAAAATTAAATAGGTCGTTATTCTTTTGGTTTTGACTTTTTGGTTACTATCACAATCGAATATATATATTTTAATGTTTATTGGTCACTTGTGTTTCTCCCTCTGTGGGCTGCCTGTGAGAAATTGATATGCCATGGTGTAAAAGTGTAGACTTTCAATAAACAGACCCGGGTCTGAATCAGTCTTTCACCATCTGCTAACGTTGCGATCTCGAGCAAGTTAATTAAATACTCTGAGCCTCAGTTTTTCCACCTGTCGAATGGGCATAACGTTATTTACCTGTTAAAGTTTCTGAGAGAGTTGAAGGAGATAATTTAGATAAAGCTCTTAGTTTGTGACTGGTGTGTCGTAAAGTGTTCCATAACTATCAGCAATTATCGGTGAGACCTCTTGCTTATTCTGTTTGATTTGCAAGAACTTACAAGCTTTGTAAATATTAAGGCTATTTATCCTTTTACAGGTATGTTGCAAAATGGCTTACGTGGGTATATATTAAACTGAGAAATGGGGGAAGAAAACACACCTATCAGTGATGTGCCTGGCTGGGGTGAGGGGTGGGATACACCATCATCACTTAAACCCTTAAACCGTCTCCAAACAACTGGTTATTGTTGCTCAACGCGGCCTCACAGACCCTTTCATTAGCATATTAGCTGCTTTAAATTCTTGTTTTTTAGGGGAGAGGAGCCCTGCTCCTGATGTCCCTTTCTTTCTGGTTGGCATTTCTGTCTGTAACAGGTGCACATCTGCCTCTGGGGCCCCTTTGCTATCTGGAGCTCTACTGAGCTTACAGGGGCCGGCCCAGGGTGGGAGAGGAGACATGCCCTGCCCCACCCCTGCAGAGACTTTTCCTGAGTCCTCAGTTTTCTTCCTTATCAGTGATTGACTCTGGGGCCCAGTCACAGCCGCTGACAAAGGAGTGATTCGGTGATTCATGTTAACAACTATTAATAGGGCTCATTATTTCCCGGGAAACCGACAGGATGACGCTCCTCCTTGTCTTCTGTTTTCAGGGCGCAATTGATTCCTCCTCACCACATTAAGTGGCAGCCGTTTAAATCATATTGATGTCTGCAGTTCAAAGTGATGCCTCTGATGTCTTGCGTGTTAACAAATTAAATACGGAAGTTGGAATCCAGAACATGCCATTTGCCTCTCGTCAGGCACGTGGTGGGGCTCACTGCATGGAGTGGGTTTTTCGTTTTGAGGCATAAATGTGTGCATATAGCCCATTTGTGTGGAGTTTCCATAGATCTGTGTCTTTGTGTGACTTCTGTCTGGCTATGCATTTTTTTTTATCAGTTACTAAAATTCTAAATTTCCTTCTTTTTCTTTATCATTAATTTTTTAAAAATTGTCTTTTTTTTTAAGTTTATTTATTTTGAGAGAGAGAGAGAGTGTGTGTGAGCAGGGAGGGGCAGGGAGAGAAGGAGAGACAGAGAATCCCAAGCAGGCTTCATCATGGAGCCAGGCACGGGGTTCGAACTCAGGAACTGTGAGGTTATGACCTGAGCCAAAAATCAAGAGTCGATCGCTCAACTGACTGAGCCACCCAGGTGCCCTGTATCATGCATTTTTATTACATACCCTCAGTGCCTCAATGGAATGAATCGAAAGGATTTTACAAGGTCTGGCAGTCTGGTGTTGAACTTGTTTTAAGTATAGATGTATTAGGTTGGTGGAATGGACAGTAGGGTGAGTGAGAATGGGAAATTAAGATGGGGTTGGAAGGAGGAAACATAAGACCGAAGAAGACATAGAAAAAGATGGCGGCTAAAATGAAAGTCACCCAGTAGATAGCAGAGCAGCCTGAAAAAGTGGCATACAGGACCATTGTGTCTTGCTGTTTCTTTTTTCTTTTCTTTTCTTTTCTTTTCTTTTCTTTTCTTTTCTTTTCTTTTCTTTTCTTTTCTCTTCTCTTCTCTTCTCTTCTCTTCTCTTCTCTTCTCTTCTCTTTTCTTTTCTTTTTTCTTTTCTTTTTTCTTTTCTTTTCTTCCTTTCTTTTCCTTTCCTTTCCTTTCCTTTCTTTTTCTTTTCTCTTTTCTCTTTTCTTTTTTCTCTTTCTTTTCTTTCTTTCTTTCTTTCTTTCTTTCTTTCTTCTTTCTTTCTTTCTTTCTTTCTTTCTTTCTTTCTTTCTTTCTTTCTTTCTTTCTTTCTTTCTTTCTTTCTCAAAACCCAATAAAATCGTTGTCCTTTTATTTATTGTGGCCAGCATGCTTGCAAAAGGGGGCATTGGTGATCCATCCATTTTTTTTTCTTTCTCTTCTGACATGGTATTTCCTCACATTTCCCTTTGGGTCTAAGCCCTGTGACCTGGGCCGGAAGGTGGTGTGGATGCCCATGGTCCAGCACCTGGGTGTGTGCGCCTTTCTGTGTGTCTGCTGGAGGATACCCCCTTCCCGGGCAGCGTATTTCTGCGTGGATGCATTTCCGAATATTTGCGGCTTGTCTAGGAGTAACCGATTTGCCAAGCGCAGCATAAAGCCGCAGAGGGAAGGAGAGCTCTCCTAAGGACTGGTGCATAATGGCTTCACCAGGTGGACTAGACTCAAATAAAACCGCAAGGAGACGGAGCTTATGTGGTGATTGCTTCCCTTTGCATCCCTTAAGTGAGTCGGCAGCCCCAGCTGCTGTGAGTGGCACCCCCGATTGATTGATTTAACATTACAGCCTCCAAAAAATGTGGAGCAGCTGTAATTGTTGCTGGAGGTGGCTGTCAGCTTCATGCCGAGTGAGTGACTGGTACCTGAGAGACCCCTAGCGGGGCTCCTGCCAGCTCAGCACGAGAGGGCTCCCTTCTTGCTCCACCCGCACTTCCTTTATTGAGCAGAACCCCCAGGGACCAGTTTAAGATCTCTGGAAGCTAATGTGCAGGCAACACACACATGCACACACACACACGTGCAGGCACGCATCCACACAGACGTCATACCTTGGGGTCTCGTGGGGAAGGGCAGGGAGACTGAGACTTGGTTGCTCTGTATTTATTTGCTCAGAGTCACAGAACAGAGGGAAGGATATTCCACACAAAAGGAATAACACGTGGCCAAACATGAGTGTGTTTACCCCCAGATGACCGTATTTCCTCCTTTTGGGATGAATGGGACTGGAAGAGTCAAGGAAGGCAGGTACTTTGAGTCATGGCTGTGACCCTACTATTGTCTCAGGAGGTAGCTACAGAGTAATATGAGTCCAAGGCCACTGACCCTTAAGTTCCCGTAATCTGATTTCTGATATTTCATAACTTTGTCCCTTGGTATATAGGGTGTTGTGTACTTAAAAAAAAGTTTTTATTTATTTTTGAGAGAGAGCATGAGCAGGGAAGGGGTCGGAGGGGTGGGCAGAGGATTTGAAGCAGGCTCTGTGCAGACAGTAGTGAGCCCCATGTGGGGCTGGAACTCACCAACCATGAGATCATGATCTGAGCCAAAGTCGGATGCTCAACCGCCTGAGCCACCCGGGTGTCCCCAGTTTCTTTTTAAAGAAATCATTTACTTCTGACTGCAAATTGGTTTATCCGATAGGTCTTCTTCTGTGAATATGCTTTGAGGGGGCGAGCAAGTGGGGGTGGTGGGCACAAGACTCTTTAGGAGATAACTAGCTTTGCTCTCTAGGAATATTGATGAAATAATTCATAATTTCATGGAAAGTGACTGCTGGGGACTTGGCTGTTCTCTTGGTGTGGTGGCTGAGGTGGTTGGGGCGGGCAGGGGATGGGAGAATGCTCATGGGGGGTGACCAAACACTAATGTTTCCTTCAGTCTCTTTCTTTAGATTTGTTTCTTCCATTGCATTGAAGAAACTGAGGGCTTAGGAAATGCTTCTGGAAGGGTTCCTGCTGAACATGGCCACATGGCCCGAAGGGCAATGACATTGATGAATGCCGTGTTCCCTCTCATACCTAGGCCAAACTCCAGGGAAATGGAGGCTACAGCTATTCCTCCTCTTCCCACTTTCCTCCAAACTCCTGATCTCCCCTCAAACCTTCTCCAGGGCAGGCTTCCCTATCTCAGTTGGTAGAAACTCTCTATTCTTCCAGTAGCTCAGGGCCAAAGCCTTTCACCCACTTCTTCAGGCGAACCTGGTGGTTCTGCCCTCAGCATATAGTCAGGATCGAAGACTTATCATGCCTCCACTGCTGTGACCCTGGTTCAACTACTGTCGATGCCTGCCTGGCAAGTTCAACTGCAAGGGCTTCCCAGAAGCTCACTTGCTTTGTCCCCGTAGACTCGAGTCTGTTCTTAGCACAGTAGCCGGCGTGATCCATCTACGGCATAATCCTGATCATGCAACTCCTTTGACTCATAACCTGGCAATAGTTCCCTATTTCGAGGGAGAAACCAATGTCCTTAAAGAAGCCCCAGGGCCCTATATCATTTGACCCCTTAAATTCTCTCACCTCCTTTCCTCTGTTCTTTTTGCTCACGCTGCTCCAGCAATCCTGGTCTTATTATTCCTGGAACAGCCCTGAATGCTGCTACCCTGGGCCTTTGCTTGAGATGTCCCCTTTGCCTAGAAAACTCCTCTCTGTTGAGACCTGCTGGGCTAACTTCCTCAGCTCCTCAACTCTTCACTCAACTGTCATCTTCTCCATGAGCATTTTCCTGGCCATCTTATTTAAAATGGGATCTCCTGCTCTTTACTTCCCCTCCATGCTTTGTCTTTTCTTCTTTCTGCAGAATATATTACCTTTTAATACACAGTATAAACTTAATTATTATGTTTATTTATTTGTTTGTGTTTTTGTCTGTCCCTTTCACCAGAACATAAGTTCTTGAATCCCTGTTTTGGTCAGTGATGTATTTTCGGAATACTTAGCACAATGGCCAACACAGTGTAGCTGCTCAGTGTCATTGTTGTTTATTTTTTGATTGATTTCCTCTCTTAGTTTGGTGCCTTGCCTTAAAAACTCTCCTCTGACTGCTCATTCTGACCTTCTAAACTAAATCTACCTTCCCAGGTAGTGCCTCAAGCTTCTTGATATTTTCAGGTTTTTCATCAATCCCTTTTATCAAAACTTACATATTCTGTATTCTGTTCTCTTAGGACTTCGCTTTTAAGTAGGTAATGTAACTCATTAATCAATGCTAAGACGTTATTCATTTTTTTCCCTTTGAAGTGTTTACGGTACAATATAATTTGGTCCTAAAAACCAAATGTGCTACTCCCAGGAGTCACAACTCAGGTTTCTAGCACACCGGAGGGGCAGACATTTTTCATTGGTAGAGGAAAACATTTATATCTCAAATCAGGTAATAATAGAGGGAGTGCTGTTTAGGCTTGCCCTGTCTGCTTCGGAACAGCAGTCTAGAATCCTAGCCCCAGTCCGTTCCCCAGATTCTACGCAGTAATTTCCTATCGTTACTGAAAAAACAAACATTGGCTGTGTGTCTATACACGTTATTTCATTTTAACCTTTGCAACATTTCTGTCTAGAGGATATCATCATTTTCATTTTATAGGTGGTGTCACTGAGGTCCAGAGCAGTCATGTAACTTGCCAAAGTTTGCACAGCCAGCATGTGACCAAGACCACGACAAAGTTAGAGCCCGTATCTTTTGAGGCCAAGTTTAATGCCTTTAAAATAATAATAATAATAATAATAATAATAATAATAATAATAATAATAAAGTTTACTATTACTATTGTTTTTTGAGAAGTTTTAGGTTTGAAGCAGAGTTGAGCAGAAGATACAGGGTTCCCAGAGTGGCTGGGTGGCTCAGTTGGTTAAGTGTCTGGCTTCAGCTCAGGTGATCATCTCATGGTTTGTTTGTTCAAGCCCCACATCGGGCTCTCTGCTGTCAGTGCAGAGCCTACTTCCGATCCTCTGTCCCCCTCTCTCTGCCCCTCCTCTGCTCATGCTTGTTCTCTCAAAGAAACAAGTATAGAAAAGACAAAAATACAGGGCTCCCTGACCCCATGCATGTGCGACCACCTCCACCCACAGTGGTACTTTTGTTACAATTGATGAACTTACCACCTGAAGTCCATAGTTTAGAGTCTACTCTTGGTGGTGCACCTTTCATGGGTTTGGACAAATGTATTAATGGCATATATCCATCATTACAATATCCTATAGAATAGTTTCACTGCCCTAAATATCCTCCGAGCTCTGCCTGTTCATCCCTCCTTTCCCCTCTCCATTGAAAGCCACTGATCTTTTTTATCTCCATTGTTTTGCCTTTTCCAGAAAAGAGAGTCCCGGAGTTGGAATCGGCAGTATGTAGCCTTTTCAGATTGGCTTCTTTCACTTAGTAACATGCATCGAGTGCTCTTTTTAACATAGCAGACTCCTCTTGGGTCCAAAAAAAATCACCCTCTGTTGCTCAGAGTATAAATGCATTTAAACATGCCTAATTTCGTCACTGTAATGCTTTTGTATAATAGGTATTTATAAGATGCCTAATTATGGCTGATTGTGCACATGCAGTATGATTTCACTTATTCTGACTTCCCGCCTCCCAGCCCTCAACCTCTTGTGAAAATGGACCCCCTCCTAAGTGCATAGCAACAGGACTCGGAGCTCGTGGCCTCCTTGTAACTAATGAGGTATAAATGGTAAGACAAACAAGATGGGGAAGGAGAAGCCAGAAAGAAGGAGGAGAACGGAGACACGGTGACCTCTGATTATCCAAAGCTGTTTATTGAACACATTTTTGTGCTCAGACCGCCCGCTGTCTCCAGTCGGCATGCCGCTTTACTCCTCCTAATTAAAGCCAGCGGGCTAGGATGCAGGAAAACAATTTTGAGGCAAGAGGGGCGGGGGGTAGGGAGCAAGTAATAGCTTTCTTTTCTCTTTTTAGGGAGACTCTGAGCTTTACTAAGTGAAGCCGGCCTGAAGGACATGCCTGGAAAATTAAAATCCAGGGTAGTCCAAGGCATCTTTGGAATTTTTCTGCATTCCACTTCTCCACGGCCCCTGGACCGTGGCTCAGTGTGGTATAAGACAGGGAGCCTTAAAGAAGGAAAAGTTAGCCTTTGTCAGGCTGGTGTTCGCAATCTGCATGAACCTCTCCTTGCCTTAATTATTACTGGAGGGCATAGCTGTTAACAAATGATGGCAAATTTGCCGTTTCTCTCCTTTCTTCAGTCTTACCACAAAAGTGATTCTCAAATTTCGGTGAACATCAGAATCACCCAGAGGGTTTATTAAAACACAGATGGCTGGGCCCCGCCTTAAAGTTTCTGATTCAGTAGAACCAGGGTGGGGCCCAAGAATACACATTTCTGGCAAGTTCCCTCTGGATGCCGAGGCTGCTGGTCTGAGGACCACACTTTTTGAAAAGCACAGCTCTCAACCAGCTGTTCCATGTACAACCAACTTTCTCATGTACTGACCTTCACACTCATGATCGCTGTATTTTTCTGATTTGCATTATCCCACAATATATGGAGCTGGAGCATGCCAGCATGAGAGGTCATGTTTCCAGCTCAGGATGTCCTGAGCGAACATGATCCCACTGTCAGTGGGCAGTGACCCTTCCATCCATAAGGCCCTGGCAGAGGGGGGTTAAGCTCCTTTTAAAGAAAGTTGGGCAAAGAAGAGGTTGGAGCTGAATTTCCCATCTTTTTAGGGAGACCACATGGTATCATGGAAAAAGCATGCATGGCTTTAGAGTTTATCAAGCCTGGGTCTATTCAATTCTTAGCCCTTCCCTTGTAGTTGATAGACTTTGACTATGTTATTGAACTTGACTGAACTTCAGTCTCCTACCTGTAAAATGTACTTATTCAACAAATATTTATTAAGCACAGACCTTCTTTCTCGCTTCTGGGAATACAGGGGGGGAGGGCACCCCACCCATGTCTCATGGAATTTATATTCTAGTGGGCGGGGGGCAGACTAGACACAAGTAAACCAGTAAATACGCATTATAACTTCAGCTAATGATATGAACAATAAAAAAAAAATGAAATGGGGGAAACATAGCTTTTTGAGTGAACTGCTTTGTGGGTGAAATAAGATAACTGATATAAAGGGCCAGGCATGCCGATGGGACACACTCAGCATGATGGGCTTTGGCCTTCGCTCTGAAAAGCTGGAGCAGTTAGTGGCCAGGTAGTGGCCAGTTCTCAGGATAGGCCTTTGTGGTGTCTATCAGACTCATGGGGGGGTGGGGCTCCTTCCGGTGGGAGGAGCTTCCACATTAGTGGAAGAACATCACCTCTCTGTGCTTAGCTTAATACTCACCTAGCGGGGGTGCCTGGGTGGCTCAGTCAGTTAAGCGTCCGACTTGGGCTCAGGTCATGATGTCCCGGTCCGTGAGTTTGAGCCCCGCGTCGGGCTCTGTGCTGACTGCTCAGAGCCTGGAGCCTGTTTCGGATTCTGTGTCTCCCTCTCTCTTTGACCCTCCCCTGTTCATGCTCTGTCTCTCTCTGTCTCAAAAATAAATGAACGTTAAAATAAAAAAAAAAAAATACCTAGGGACAGCGAGCTCTACACACCAAAAGTACACATGAATTCGGGGACTTTTCTATCCTGCTTCTACTTCTACAAGGCCACCCCCTTCACCCCAAACATGGACCAAGATGGAGTACTTGGAGCCCCACACTCTGTCTTCCTCAGAGGGTGGGGTTCTTGAAAGATGCCAGAGGGAGGGACTAGCATCTTAGGACAAATAGGGCAAATCAGATTTGGGAGGGGGGAAGAGGCATGTTTCATATAGGATGACAGTTTCTGTCTGGAAGACAAAACTGTATCATTTGGATTCCACTAAAACTTCTTGGCCCCTGGGAATACTCAGCAACGAGATCCTGTTTCCTCTCGTTGGGGGCTGTGAGACTGTGTGTTTATCAGGAAGGGTAGCAGGGGAAAGGGTTCAGAACACACGACCCCAAAATGTGGAACCTTGGCACACTGGGATATTTCACCACGAGGGAATTTTTAGAAATGGCAGGTGCGGGAAGGAATTCCTGACCTTCCCCTGAAGCAGCTCATGAGACCCTCGTGTGAGAGGTGCCCACCCTGTACCAGGAGGAAAGGAGCATCCTTATCTCTGAAGATGGAGGGATGCTGACAGGACTCTGAAGGAACAGCTCTTCCCAAGTTTCTCCCAGTTTACTACTCTTGGCTTGTACCCTTTGTCTGATCACATTTTCTCCATGGCTCTCCACTCTTCATCTAACCTAGCAAAAAAAAAACCCCAAATCTCAGGTTTACCCACTTTGTTGGGCCTTCATTTCCTTATACAGGCCCTCATGTCCTGGAAAGCTTATATTAAATACATTGGGATGCTTTTCTCTTGTTAATCTGTCTTTTTGTAAATTTTTTAAAAACATTTATTTATTTTTGAGAGAGAGACAGAGTGCAAGCTGGGGAGGAGCAGAGCGGGGGGGACACAGAATCCGAAGCAGGATCCAGGCTCTGAGCTGTCAGCACAGGGCCAGACGTGGGACTCGATCTCACGAACGGCAAGATCATGATCTGAGCCGAAGTTGGCCGTTTAACCGACTGAACCACCCAGGTGCCCCATTAATCTGTCCTTTGTTCCGGGGGGCCCGGTCCAAAACTTAGAAGAGTAGAAGAAAAAGATATTTTCCTCTCTTACATGAAGATAAGAAGATCGAGAAAGATTACCGGATGCCTCTTAGAGACCTTTTATCGCTAATTCTGAGGATTCAAATACTCTGCCACTGAGGTGTTCTCAGGCTGGCCACTGAGGCAGGGGTAATTCTGGGGGTCCTGGAAACCCTTTCTGCCCTGGGTCCCACCCTTCTCACCTGTTCTTCAGCGTGCGGCAGGCATACATAGGACCTTAAACTTCCATCCTTCTCCAGTGTCTAACACTCTTTTGGAAGAGACTTAAAAATATCTTACCAGGGGCGCCTGGGTGGCTCAGTCGGTTGGGCGTCCGACTTCAGCCAGGTCACGATCTCGCGGTCCGTGAGTTTGAGCCCCGCGTCGGGCTCTGGGCTGATGGCTCAGAGCCTGGAGCCTGTTTCCGATTCTGTGTCTCCCTCTCTTTCTGCCCCTCCCCCGTTCATGCTCTGTCTCTCTCTGTCCCAAAAATAGATAAACGTTGAAAAAAAAATATCTTACCATAATTCATATAATTTTAGGTTAATGGGTTTGTCTTTTCTCCCTGGGCTGTCTGTATCCCTTCTTGTTTCTAAGGTATAAATGACCCATAATTAGACTCTTATCTGAGAGCAAGTTTGTTTTAAATGTTTATTTATTTTGAGAGAGAGAGAGAATGAGTGAGCACCAGCAGGGGAGGAAGAGAGAGAATCCCAAGCAGGCTCCACACTCAGCACGGAGCCTGATGCAGGGCTTGATCTCACGACCGCAAGATCATGACCTGAGCCAAAATCAAGAGTCAGATGCTTAGCCAATTGAGCCACCCAAGCACCCCAAGAGCAGGTTTTGATGGAGACAAAGGCAAAAGCATAAGGGCCAGCTGAGGCCCTTTAGTAGGATGGGGTGGGGGGGGGGAGGTAGGGAAAGTACTTCTGTACTTTGTATCCTGGTGTAGGAAAAGGGCATGGATTTTGCTTCAGATGGGCCCAAGGTTGAATTCTAGCACCTTCACTTACACTTTGGGCAAATTACTTAACCTTTCTTTGTCATCCATGAAATGAAAATTAATAATAATAATAATAATAAAATAATAATAATACCTGTTTCCGAGGCTGGAGTAGGAGGATGGATAGTCCCTGGTCTCAAGTCTCTGCTCCATTAAGTACTTGCTACTTCGCATGTCATTTAGAGGCTCCTTTGTACCAATTCCCTTGCTGTTGACCAGCTCTGTACCTGCTTAGGGGAGACAGGTTTTCTGCTGCCTGGGCTTCCCGCTTTAGGGAAGAAAGACATAAGGTACGGTAATTTACATTGAGGTTTGGAGCGCAATACGTCAAAATGCTACCTATGCTGCGGGCATTGCATTTTCAAAGGGAGCATCCTGTGGAGAAGGTGAAGCTTGACACCCGCTTCTCTGGTTCTCATCCCCGGATCCCAGAAAGTGGGTACATGCACCATCTTTGCGATTGCCATGCTCACTGAGGGGAGGGGCTTCTCTACCAGCGAGGGCAGACAAGCAAGACCCTTTCAGGCCTCAGCATGGTTCTGTTAGTTTCTGCCCACAACCTGGGGTGGTGGTGGTAGTGTGTGTGTATATATAATTGTGTATATTGTATATTTTTTATATTTGTATACATGTGCGTAATATTTGGTGGTGTTATTTGTCTCCAAGACAGGTTGTGAGAAACACCACACTAGTGGTAGAAATGAGGAAGTAGGGCCACAGGGGGCGTGGTTGGCAATGGAAGGAAGGAAAGGCTCCCGAAAAAGAATGGGCTGTACCTGGAGGAAGCAGGCAGGAAGGGCATTTGGGGCAGAGGGAGGAGCCTGAGCATGCCCCCATGTGATGGAGGGTGCACTGGGGCCTGCGAGGAGCTGCTGGCCTCTCGCCCTGGGGTCCCATCCCCACCCCATTCAGTTCAGGGCCTTCCAGACCACTGAGCCGAGAGCAATTCATTTGTCTTGAAGGACAAACTCAGTGCCCTTCCTTTACTCTGATGCTGTGTTCTTTAGGTGTCGGTTCCCAAACAGCCAGGGGATGGGGACGCTGTCTGTCCACACTTGCCTTTTTGAGAGGCAGATGTAACCTTTTTGGTCCCTGGGCGGCTAACCTCTGTGATGGTTTTGCCCATTTGCTATAAATGACGATCTCTACCGCTTGGTTAATTATGTGATTACAGCACCCAGTGACAAGGAGAAAATTAAAAATCCATGCTGCATTTTCTATAACACTTTACAGCTCTATGCAAAAGAGGGCAAATGCAATTTAGCTGAGCTGTGGTGAACAAGAGCTGTTTCCTCTCCTTTCAGCCCCTCCCTCGTCTTCCCCGGAGAGAAGCTGTGTTAGCAGTTGACTAACGCAGGGAAGAGAGCAGGTGTGGAAGAAAACATAAATTACCATTATCCCTGACAATTCTGGACGGCGCCACCCGCAGAGAGGGCGCTCAGCCAGACTTTCCCCCCTAATTTCAATAAAGGCCAGGAAGTTGTGGGCTTTCAGTGAGTGCATTAGTGTAGAGCACAGATCCAGCCCGGGTTCCGCGTTTGATCTTTATTTCTTTATGTTCACCTGTTGTGATCGTGCCTCTTTGGAAACATCCAAGGCACTCAGATGGGGACTCAGTGCTCCAGCCCTTGGAGCCAAGAGTTTGCCGGAGTCTTCCTCCTGGTTCTGGTGTCTGAACGTGGAGGCAGGGCTCACTCTCTCGGCTTTAGGTTTCACACTTATAAAATGGAGAGTTTTAAGACACATTTTTTTTTTTCTCGCATTATCTTACGTCTCAGAAATCAGGATGCCCTTATGATGGACGGTGTTTGAGCATGTGTTCCAGTTAACTGACTTTTTTTTTTTTTTTTGGTGTTCCATAAAATAGTAGTGGGTCTTAGAATTGGCATTTTAGGCCTGATAACAGAGGATACCATGCAGGTTTGTTGTAGGGATTTAAAGAGGAAATATCTGTCATCTGTGTGGCTCTGTATAATATTGTTAGACTCTGGGGACATGGATTCTAATTCTGGCACTCTGTGTCACTGGCACAAGTTATTCAAACTTGGCACTCTCACCTGGAAAATGGGATTATCCCCCAGATCTCCTTAAGAGCTATCATAAGACAGGGTGCCTGGGTGGCTCAGTCGGTTAAGCATCCAACTCTTGATTTTTGGTCAGGCCATGATCTCATGGTTCGTGAGATCGAACCCCGTGTCTGGCTTTGCGCTGAGGGTGGTACCTACTTGGGATTCTCTCTCTCTCCCTCTCCGTCTGCCCCTCCCCTGCCTGCGTGTGTGCTCTCTTAAAACAAAAAGGAAGAAAGAAGAAAAGAAAAAAGAAGAACAAAAAAAGAATGATCCTAAGGCAGTCTTGGACTGAGGAGCTAAATGAGGAAGAGAGGTCAATATTCTCTACACCGTCTCTGCTTCTTCAACACATGTTTGTGGATGCAAAGATTCACAGAGGATACAAAGGTGAAGAAAAGTGGGTCACAGAGATGGTTTATGATGCATGGTCACAATAATAATGTAATTAATATACACACATATGTATAATGCACAGTTATACATCAATTATAAATAATACATACTATTATCACAATATTAATATTACTACAAGATGAAGGGGATAGATGTGGTAATTGAGGTATAAAAAGCATGGTGGATAGAAGAAGAGACGATTTCAGCAGACAAGTCCAGGAAACATAACATTGGTTTGGAGTCGAATTATGGTTTCAGAAATGCAGAAATGAGGGAAATGGTCAATGGAACATGTTAACAAGCAGTAAGTTGTGCTCGCGAGAGGACATGGTATCCAGTCTGACTCCAGGGTGTTTGGGGCATTGAGGGGCCAAGCAGGGGACGGGCGGGGGATACTGCTCACACAGCACCACTTCCTTCCTCCCAGCACTTTGAAGTCAGCTCTGACGTCTTTCCTTCTGTTTCCTCTGCCTTCTCATGTGACCCAAGAATACCTTTTGTCAGTGTGTGTCCCCATGTATCAGGACTCGATTCACCTCTCTCCTTCTCTTTTGCTCCCACTCGGACCCAGGCCACCATCGTCTCTCACTTCAATTTCATGAGAACTTCCAATGGGCGTCTCCCTGCTTCGTCTCTTGCCCCAGATCAATCCCTTGTCCTCCGAGTAGCCAAATGGACCCACTTTGCCTGCAAGACCGATGTGGTCCAGGCACTCTGCCCCCTCCTACCCTCACCTCACACCCCTCTCTCTCCCATGTACCTGAAGCTCTACCATTCCTGGTCTTATGGTTCCACCGGGACTTTGTCTTGGTTAGTTCCTATGTTTGACACATTCGTCCCCTAGAGGGTCACGTGGCTTGCTGCCTCTTACTCAGATCTCAGCTTAAATGTCACTTGCTCAGATGCCCTTCCTAACCACCCACCCTGAAACATCTCCCCTGCCATTCTCTGATTCAGATGCCTTTTCCTTCAAAACACTCATCGCCGTTTGAAATTTCGGTTTGTTTCCTTAATTTGTTTCCTTTCTACTGGTCTATAGATTTGGAAATCTTGACTGGTATTATTTTTCCAGTATCTCCCATACCCTGAGCAGTGCCTGACATGTAAAAGCTATTTATTGACGATGTGAGCAAGACTGCAACAAAAGGGGGAGGCTAGGTTTTGCTGTGCTTGGGTGCCATGCTCCAGAGTCTGCGCTTTACTCAATAATCCAGGGGAGAGGTATTGAATGTGCATAGGAGTGGGAGAGGGGCAGACGGAGAGGGAGAAAGAGAATCTTAAGCAGGTTCCATGAGCCTGGCTCATGGAACCTGAGCCAAACTCAAGTGTCGGATGCTCAGCCGACCAAGCCACCCAGGCAGGCTTTGGCTTCTTTCTTTAGCTTTGTGCATAAGAAATAGCACTTGGAGGCTCATATCAGCGTACTGTGTTGGACATGAAACCATTAGAGCATTTATCACTTTCCAGTGTCCTTGCTCCCTCCCTGTGTCACTACCCTGTGAATTCTTGGAGGCTGGGGACACATTCTTATTTCTCTCTTGGTCTCAGAGTCCGGCACAATGTAGGGCACAGAGCAAGCACTTCGTGTGCATTTGCAGAGTAAATAGATGTAAGAAGCAAACACTTTCAAGTATTTTCAGAAGGCATTATCCTGAGTCGTTTCAGGTTGGCCTGTCGGCAAAAGCCCTTCTCTTGCAGAAACCTTGGAATAAAACCTTTGATAATCTGGGGAGGCTGAGGTAGAGACAAAGGGGTGATGAGTGAAAAGTTGGTGAGTTTTTCTTCTGGTTTCTTCTCTAGACTTTGACCTACTATTACAGAGCTTTTCGGGTCGTAAATGAAGAGACGTTTAGATCATTTCCCGGAGTGCTGAGAAGATATCTATGGTCATAATTCAGTATGTTTTATTTGGGGGAATGAGAAATTCTGTTTTCCTTTCATTTGTAGTTGCTAAGCTCTGAAGATTGCCAATTAGCCCTTGCCCTCCCTGGATGCCTTGGTGCATTTTTAAAATTCGTGGTTCTTGAAAAAACAAAGCAAACAACCCTATTATTTTTCCTTCACTTTTCTATCTTTATTATAGCACTCTTCTAGTCCACCTTATATTACAGTCATTTGCTGGTGTGTCTTTCTTCTGTGCTAGATTGGAAACTATGTCAGGCAGGCACATGTACATTCATCTGGCACGGTGCCAGGTACACAGAAGGAGCTTAATTGATGCAGGTTGTGTTGTATTGGTTGTAATTGCACATTAAGACCCTGAGAAGGGACTGTTTCGTTTTATTCTGTTTCCTCGGGAACTTGGAGTTAATACCAGATTCTCCCCTCTTACTGATTGAGTTGAAAACATTTGTACACTGCCTTCAGTTGATTCCCAAAGATTATCTATCTATCTATCTATCTATCATCTATCTATCATTTATCTATCTGTTCTGAAAATAGAGCCGTCTGTCCTGCAATAGACTGCTTTTTAGAAGCTGGGCAGTATCCTTGGGATAAGGCCTCCACTGGTATCTTCTGAGATGTTTGCCTTACTTTGCGACTTCAGGGATGTGGGGCAGGAGGTGTTTCCCAAGTCACTGTCAGTGAGGACTTCCGTGGAGTTTTCCTGAGAGGAGACTATGTGTGGAGTAGAGGGTAGAATCAGACCTTAACGTGATTCTTCTTTGAAGAATAAGTAGTGACAGAGGCTATCTGTAGCCTTGGGTTAAACTCAAGTCATATGGATGGATGTACAACCTAGCCCTGGCATAGGTACTCAGAACCCCCAGGAGATGGTGATTCAAAATCTTGAGAGGGCCTTGGAAGTCCCTAATGGGATTTCTGGAGCCACTACCACTAGAATACTTATCCCCAAAGGTCTGATCATCTGGACTCCGTCAGGGCTTGGTCAGGCGATGTCCTTTTTGTTTCCCTTCACTCGAGAGGAAAGTAGCAAACTGAGAGTGGAAAGACCACCTTCCAAACAGTAGCTTAGAGGGACCTGTGGAAGCCTGGGCAGATGCTGGTGGCAAAAGGTGGTCTTGGCTGCCTGCCTTGCGATCAGGCTGGAACTCGGGATTTAGTCTATACCTCCAGAAAAACCCTCAGGTTCCTTTACTCCACGAGTCCCAGTTTCTTTTTGGGATTTGGTTTTAAGTTTATGTTTCACAGAGCTAATTAAAGAATCATAGTGTTGATGTGTGGTTGGTGCCAGGGGCGGAGGGTGGGGGGTGGAAGAGAAAGCTGGAGCCTCAGGGAAATGCATCAGAGTGACAGGAGGAAACAGACGATGCACTTAAAAGATTCACAAAGGTGGTCCTGGCAGTTAAAAGAAACCCCTGTGAGCCAGCCGCAAGCCAGAGATCTTCAGTGATAGCTCAGGAGGGAGATTTTCAAATAGCAGTCCATCGGGTGGCTGATTGTTTTGGATATCCAGAGAAAGCCACGGCACTAGATATAACCGGCCACAGCATGGAGTATCCTACAGAATGGCGCCTTTAAGAACGAACAAGTTTCTGATTCTGTCGAGATAAAGTAACATAAAAGAATTTTTAAGTAAGTGGTCATATCCATGATAGAGAAAGCGATTACAATCACATGAATTAAATCAATTCTGGAGACAGAAGGGAGATTACTTCCATCAGATTATTTAGTCTGGGTTGAACAGGCTCAATACTCAGAAGACGTACCAGGTGGTGATTTCTTGGTTTCTAGATGGTTTGCTAACCTGGATTGCCGAAGGTGAGGGCATTGGCCACAAAGCTCCCATTACAGTGATGAAACCCGTCTTATTCTTCTTGCCAGTGAAGCCTCTCTTAGAGCCTGGGAGAGGTTAGGGACAGCTTGGCACAGAGGCAACAGAATGGCCATCACACGCTATGGCTATAGTTCCCTGGAAGAGGTTGGAGAGCCCTTGGGGCAGACTAACAGGCAGCTATGAGAATTGCCCAGGGAGATGGTTGTGGGATTGTGGCTGTGGAGTAAGGGGGTGGACAGTCTCAGCGTGAGCCAGCACTGGAACTCATTAGCTGTGTGGGGACACGCGATCCATGTTTATGCCTTGGATTCTGCACCTGTCAAGTAGGGATGATAAAGTTACCTCCTGCATGGGCTTCTGGAGGAAAAAGAAAAATAACATTAAGTATTATAATAGAGTAGGTGGCCACAAACTATAGCTTGTGGGCCAAATCCAGCCTGCCACCTGTTTTTGTAAATAAAGTTTTATTGGAACTCAGCCATACCCATTCATTTCATATTGTCTCTGGCTGCTTTCATACCACAATGGCAGAGCTGAGGAATTGTGACAGACACCATGGATCCCACAAAACCTAACATATTTATGGCCCTTCCCAAGAAAGTTTTCCTGACCTCTGTTAGGGGCTTCCAAAGGCAAGCATACAAATCAAGAGGAATGAGGCCACTAAACAAACGAGAAAGAGAATTTGCAAAGTGTCTTAAAGTTGGCAGATAAGAAGACTGGGGGACATATGTGGGGTGGTGAGGTTTGACTCCTAGCCCTCATTGTTTCATAAACACATGTGTCAGTTGTATTAAGAACACAGCCCTGCTGTGTTTTCCCCACCGCAGCACATATCTGGTGCCCAGAGTTACACTGCCTGTCTGTCTGAGCTCCCAGTTTTATCCTCCGCTGGGCAAGTGTGTCCACTGTTGGAGGCCTTCCTTGCTGTCCTCAGGCTTCTTACCCGTCTTTCCCTGATCGTGGAATACAGTTGTATGTTGGGATCTTCCCAAGGATGGCAGGGAAGGAGATGCCAGAACAGCAGAGAGGGGATTGCCATTTTGTTTAACGCGAAGGAATTTTTGGTTATTGGGTTCAAATTAGCATGTTTCTGTGAACATCCCTCAGGCAGAAGGGACCCTGCCGCCTCCTAAAAAATCAGGGTGCTTTCTGTGATCACGGATTTGGGCTCACTCTCGGGAATGCTCAGAAAATGCTTCAAATCTGAAGCCTTGGGGACAGGACAGGCTTTTGTGGTATAATTGGAAGAATTCATATAAACCAACTTTACCCAAAACATCCTGTTCCCTGTCAGGGGCTGAATGAAGCCCGAGGGTTGATACTTCACAGGTTTTGAAGTGTCCTTAGGAAGGAGAGCGGTGTGTTGCTGGTGTTTATAATACCCTGTTCCCCGGGGGAGCTGTCTCCTAAACCAGCAAACACATTTGAAAGATTAGGGTCTTAAGATCACAAAAGGACAGGGCCAGTAACGTTGTAGAAATCATCCAACCACCTCCTCTTTGTGAGACGGAAAGAGAGGGCCAGAAATGAGAGGACGCCTACCCAAAGCCTTACTGTCAGTCACAAATCAATGTTCTGACATTAAAGAAGGTTAAGACAAAAGGTCTGGTTCAGTGGGACTTCCAGACCTTTAGGGGGCCTTGAAGGTTTTATTAGGAGATTTATGACTGATTTTCTATATTTACCTATGCTGACGTCAAATAGGTTAACTAAAATGCTGGGTTTCATTATTTTAGTTAGAAATAGATTGACCCGGTGTGTTAATGCTGGTTTTTACATGTAACTGGAAAGCTCTGATTGACATTTCCTATGTATTATATGTAAAATCGAAGCTTATTATTGCATAGATACGTAATATATAGTATATGATATATTTATAATAAAGCTGGAGAACTGTATCTATCCATAAACATTTTCTAAGTATGGCATCTATAAGGGGATGACTACTAAAAGGAGTTTCTGGTGGAGAAATAATTTGGAACCGCTGATCTAGACAAGCGGTCAAGAAACAATAGTGGGCAGGCCAAACTAGTCTTTGTAAATAAAAATTTATTAGCACTCAGACACACTCATTGTGTTGTCCTGTGAGGAAACTAACCTGAGAGGGAGGGTGACCTGCCCCGGGCCATTTGGCCATACCTGAAAGAGTCAGACCTGAAACTGTGTTTTTAGTTTCCGTCTTGGTGCCTGGCTACCCCACACCGTGTGGTCCCTCATGCACCTGCTCAAGGCTCTGCTTCTCCAGTTACCAGCCATTCATATTAAGAGGAAATGGGTCCTATGTAGAGGAAGATTTTGAAAAGGGAAAAGGAGGCAAAGATCTGGAACACGGGCAACTCTTGGTGCCAGGGAAGTCATGGTGGGGGAAGTTGGGCAGGTTCACAGGAAGAGGGAATTTACCATGAGGCGTGGCCATCTTTTTCCACTCGATGTTTAAAATTTTTTTGCTGTTGGAAGCTGAGTTGCCCATTCATTGTTGAACCAGCATTTACAGGGCAGGGATGATACATCAGACCCTGATCATGTCTTTATAAGCATACGTCATCAGTCCCTATGACAAACATCTGGAGGAAGTGTTATTTTTATTCCTATTTTAAAGATGAGGGTATTATGCTAAGTGAAGTAAGTCAGTCAGAGAAAGACAGATATTATATGTTTTCACTATGTGGAATTTGAGAAACTTGACAGAAGACCGCAGGGGAGGGGAAGGAAAAATAAGTTACAGAGAGGGAGGCAAACCTTAAGGACTCTTAAATACAGAGAACAAACTGAAGGTTGATAGGAGTGAAAGGTTGGAGGGGCAGGGAAAATGGGTGATGGGCATTGAGGAGGGCACTTGTTGGGATGAGCACTGGGTGATGTATGGAAGCGATGAATCACAGGACTCTACTCCTGAAGCCAAGCCTACACTCTATGTGAGGTAACTTGACAATAAATTATTTAAAAAAAAAAAAAAGATCATGAGACAAAGGCACAGAGATGTTACATAACATGCCCACTATTGCAAAGCTGGAATGTGGTAGAACAGGGGTTTGAACGTGTGAAGATAAACTGTAGGACCAGCCCCATCTAAATAGCCCTTTTTATATATTTTTGCTTCTTTTCTGATGCTGGGCCTGCCATGGTGGGGAGAGGCTCTCTCCTTCTTTTGGAAAGAAAGCCGACTTTACATGTATATTAACTATAATTTCATTCTCTGTGACTCAACACAGAGAGCCTTTTCGTGTCTCCTTACAGGATAAGGCTGCTCATCCTTTAAACACTGCACAAAGAAGAACCAACTAATAATATTAATAATGTTTACCTCCTGGTTTACAAGGCCCTTCTCCATATAATTTACCCCAGGAGACCGGGATACTCAAAGACAGAGAAAGAATAAGATTAGTTTCCGGGGAAGGAAGTTCTGTAACTGAATCCAAATTGTAACTTCAAAATAACAAACAAATCCAAATGGACTTATCTTGGAAACTGTCTTTCACATGATTAGAAATGAAATGCTCTTTTGAAAAATAAGAATTTACAGTTTCTTAAAAACTTTTTTATAAATCATTATAGATTCATAGGAAGTTGCAACAAAAGAAAAGAAAAGAAGCTCTACAGAGAAGATCCGTTTTCCCCTAATGATAGCATCTTGCATAGCTAAAATAATAGTATAAAGTCACAACCAGGAAACTGACATTGGTGCAGTTCACAAAGCTTCTGCCAGTTTCACTCCTTTTACATACATACACTCATTTGTGTACGTACGCATGTACAGTTTTACGTATACAATTTTGTCACATGTGTTACATTTGTATAACCACCACTGTGATCAAGGTATAAAATTGTACGGGGGCACCTGGGTGGCTCAGTCTGTTAAGCGTCCCAACTTCAGCTCAGGTCATGATCCCATGGTTCATGAGTTTGAGCCTCGCTTCGGACTCTGTGCTGACAGCTCAGAGCCCGGAGCCTGCTTCGGATTCTGTGTCTCCCTCTCTCTCCGCCCCTCCCATCCTCGCACCCTGTCTCTGCCTCTCTCAAAAATAAAAAACATTTAGAAAAAAAGATGTGAAATTGTGCCATCACCACCAGAACCCCCTGAGCTACATCTAATAGCCACATCCATGCCCTTCCCATGCATCCTCCCTAACCCCTGGCAACCACTCCTTTATAATATTGTCATTTTAAGGCTGCTAGTGAATTCAATCATGTAGTATTTAGCCTTTTGAGATTGATTTCCTTTTCACTCAGCATAATGCCCTTGAGACCCATTGAAATTATTACACATATGAATAGTTTTTTCCTTCTTATTGCCATGTAGTATTTCCATGATGAAGATATGCCACTGTTTAACTATTTAGCTGTTGAAGAACATTTTGGCTGTTTCCAGTTTTTGACTGCTCTAAATGAAGCTTCTATGAACATTCATGTACAGGTTTTTTTTTTTTTAATGTAAGTTTTCATTTCTCTGGGATAAATGCTCAAGAGTACAATGTTAGATCATAGAGTTAAGTAATGCTTAGCCTATAAGAAGCTGCCAACTTTTTTTCCAGAGCGGTTGAGCCATTTTACAGTCCCACCAGCATTGTATGAGTGATCCCATTTCTCTGCATCTTTACCAGCATTTGGTATTATCGTTATTTTTCATTTTAACAGTTCCGATAGCTTTGTAGTGATACATTATTGCGGTTTAATTTGCATTTCCCTAATGGCTAGTGATATTGAACATGTTTTCATGTACATATTTGCATCTATATATCCTTCGCTGTCTATTTATGCACTATGTCCATTTTTTCTAATAGGATTATTTGTTATTGTTGAGCTTTGAGAGTTTTTTAAAATATATTTTAGATATGAGGCCTTTGTTGGATATGTACTTTGCACATTTTTTCCTCCTCTGTAGCTTATCCTGTCATCCTCCTTCTGGGCTTTTATTCCCCCCTGAGTAAAAGTTTTTAATTTTAATGAGGTTCAATTTGTCAGTTTTTCCTTTTATGGATTATGCTTTTGGTGTCAAGTGAAATCATCTTAACAGGAGGTGGGGGTTGGCTGGGAGTGTAGGAATGGAAAGAACATGGGGGACACTCACAAGCACTAAAAGGCTAAGTGTCCCTCTCGCTTCTCCCTACACGAAGTGGGGCCTTATGCCTTGTTTTAGCATCAAGCCATTGGGGGAGTGCACGGTGAGCCCTCTGCATGTCAACAGGGTACAGGAAAGGAGGCAGAGGCAGGGTGTCAGTTGTGTGGGCACAGAATAAAACCCTCAGGAGCCAAGAGCGAGCTCTGAGAATTAATGGACTGCTTTCTTCCAGCCTATTCAAATAATCCAGCTCATTTCATGTGAGATAAATTACAGGACCTTGCCACCCCGGCTCCCAGGGGATGACATTTCCGTGATTCATGGCATTCGTCCCCTGGGAGCCCGAGGCGGGGAGAGGGCCTGCCTTACTGACTGATGAGCTGTGGCCCGCTGACCTCGCCTCAAGGCCTCCGCTCAAAGAGCAGGGAGGCGGACAAATTCAAATGAAGCCACTACCCGCAGGACAGGCTGGGAGCATGCCACTGAAAAGGGGCCCTCCTAAGGGACCACTGTCAGGTTAGACCCCCTCGTCGCTGTTGGGCATCTTCAGGGACCCGGCATGACTTGAGCAAATGCTCCAAACAGCCTGGGTTTAGCTTTGTTGTGCTTGGCCTTTGTCACTGTTGGCGGTGGTGGTGGCTGGAGCTGTCGCGCACATGTTGCTGTGGGGGTGGTTTTGCAAGGCAGAAGAGAATGCTGGATGTAAGCTAGATATAGCGGGGTTTGCCACAAATGGAGTCTAGAACACGATCTTGTGCAGACAGAGGATTCTACACGTGCCCCTGTATGGCTGTGTATGTGGTCCTTTGAATGATGGCGGTTCATGGGAATCCACCGTAAAGCGGGGCCCCTTCTCCTCCTCCCTTTAGACCTACCCACGACAGCTGGTTTTCCTGCCGCCAGATCACAACTCCGACTTTGCTGGTAACTCTCGGGTAGTGCAAACCCCAACAATGGCTTGCAACAACAGACAGCCTGATTTCAGAAAGTAGAATGTGTACTGCCTGGTAGTAACCAGTAAGTCTGCCTCCCAGTGGAGGCTTCTCCCAGCCTGGTTCAGGCAGGAGGCCTGCAGCAAAGGAAGAGAGGTGTGTGGTCTGCTTCTCCCCCATTTCCTGCTTCTGTCTGCCTACTGGTTATACCTGACCCCTCTGGCTTCGAGACGAGAGGGCAGGTGGAGGGACCAGGGGAGCAGAATTTTATTTAACAGGCACTGTTGGAAGCTGGCTTCAAGTTCTCTAAGCTTGACAGATATGTAACGTGGAAGCTTCCTCTCCTCGGCTACTCTGGTTGGTCCTTTGGAGAATTTGGACCACCTTCTAGTTGCCGGTGGTCTCTTACCTGCTTGCTTCTTGCAGCCAGAGATACCTGTGCCCTGGCTGGTCACTTACTCCCTTCATGGCCCCTGGGAATTGGGCAGTACCTTTGGCTAGCATCTCTCTAGTACAGACACTCCCATCCTTCTTGGCTTTTTTCCTCTTTCTCTGTTGGATAACAACAGCAGACATCTACTGAGCTCTTACTGTGTGTAAGGCACTGACTTAAGACCTTTACATGCTTCATTTCCTCACAAGTCAGAGAGGCATGTAGGATGATTATTTTGCTATTGAGGGAACTAATACCTGGAGAAAGATACTATAGTTTGTGTCATATCATGGAGCTGGTAACTAGCAAAATTAAAAAAAAAAAGTTGAATTCAAGTCTGCCTGACTCTTTTGTTTTCAATTTTCAACATTTTTATTCATTTTTGAGAGACAGAGAGAGAGCAGGGGAGGGACAGAGAGAGAGGGAGTCACAGAACCCAAAGCAGGCTCCAGGCTCTGAGCTGTCAGCACAGAGCCAGATGCAGGGTTCGAACCCACAAACTGTGAGATCATGGCCTGAGCTGAAGTTGGACGCTTAACCGACTGAGCCACCCAGGCGCCCCAAGTCTCCCTGACTTTCAATGTCTACATTGTTCTTCCTTGAGTTTAGGTTTGCTTTGTTTGGAAGAAAAATCTCAAGCCATCCTTTCTTCTTAGCTATTTCCCTATATTTTGATGGAGGAAATTCACTGATTCATTTGAAACACTGAGAAAACTTTGCCCCTCAAAACATCAGGTCTTTACCCCATACCTCTATCACCCGGAGGCGTGCTTTCTTCGCCCCCTTTGGGCCACTTAATTACATTCTCTCTTCTTTAGGAGGAAAGCTGACATGTAATTATTTTCATGATTAACACTCTTGTGCAGCTAATTGTAATTATGCCTTATAATCACAGTTATGATCGTCAATTACTCATTCCTGCCTCACTTGAATGTTTTTCTTTATCCCAGCTTCACCAAGCTGATGGAGCTAATGCATCTGCTTCTATGCTCCTCCCTGCCCCCACCCATAAATACACAAACTTCTAAATCATGCCTGGCCATTATTTGATCTTCTCTATTCTTCTCACCTTTGTTCTTGCCCCATTTCACTGGCCATTGCCCATTTGCCTCTCGCTTTTGGCTTGGCATGTTTTAATTGCCTCCTATGGACCCCATTGGTGAGGGAGGGATCCCACCCCAGGGTATGGCCAAATACATGAAACCTGACATTGGCCAGATGAGCTCAACAGCATCTGATTAGTCACATACGCTCCCTGCCCCGAGGAGACGGACACCATGCAGGGCCACATCCAGGGGCTGTGGGCGGCAACCTTCGTAGTGTCAAGAGGTCGGAGTGACCATAGAAGGAAGTGATTGGCTTGTTGCAGTAGTACTGTGGGCTGGCAGGGGACTGACACTTGCTAATCGGGGCTAAGCAGGTACCCACCATAAGGAGAGTCCTTTGGCTAGGCTTCGTCCACGGGAGCACAGTGGGGACTACAACATGCCGAGGGCCATTCAAGAATGTCACAGATGTTAGGCCTAATTGTAGGGTCTTAGGACACACTGCTCTCACCTTGAAGTGGGAAGAAGAGGTGTAAGCATGGGCCTTGGAGGTGGACTGTGCAGGTTTGAGCTTTTGGATCATGAGAAAGTTACATGACACTGTGCCTTGATTTTCCCATCTGCAAATGGGAATAATGTGCACCTTCTTCATCAGGTTGTTGTGAATATGTATGTATTTTTAAAAATTTATTTATTTTGACGGGGGGTGGGGTGGGGTGGGGGAGGGGCCGAGAGAGAGAATCCCGAGCAGCTTCCGCCCTGTCAGCTCAGAGCCCAGTGTAGGGCTCGAATCCATGAACAGTGAGATCATGACCTGAGCCAAAATCAAGAGTCGGTTGCTCACCTGTCTGAGCCACCCGGGCTCACCGTCGTTGTTGTGAATATTAATCCTGTCCTGCCTTGTCTCCGGAGCATTTAGCTCAGCGTCCAGCCCACTGTGTAGTGCTCAGAACCTTCATCCAGTCTTCTGAGCACGTCTTCTCTGGTTTTGATCTTTGAGTGAGTTCCCTAGGGCCCAGGAGGCAAGTACACTTTCTCTATTTCTTAAGATGCTTGAAGGAAATGATGCGGCCTCCTCTGGTTCTAGATTGCAGAAGCCAAGTTCTGGTGGCCGGCTACACGGTCCTCTGTAAAGAAGAACCAAGAGTGGTCTGGAGGCCTCCTGCATCTCGTCCTCTCACCTTCCTTCCTCTGAGTCTGAGGCCATTCGATTATTTAAATCATAAGCACCACACACCTTTCACTTTTCCTCAGATATGCTTAGTCCTGGGCTCCAGCCTCAACAAGCTTAGGGGCCTCAGATCTATATTGCGCTTCATGAGTTTCAAGCACATGGAATTGAACAGTCAGGCAGCCCGGATGCTCTCCTTTTCTTCAGGCATAAGTGCCTTCTTCGGGGATGCTCTCCGTCATTTCTGCCTACCAAAAGCTCTGAATTCATTAATCCATTCTATTCTTCAAGCCCCAGGTGGTAGCTTCCCATGAAACCCTTCTTTGCCTTGTCAGTAGGACGTGACTTGGCCTTTTCTAAATTCTTTTATGTATGGTCTGTTCTAGTCTTGGACACTTAACCATCATCACTGCGTCTTGGGTTGCTGATTGGCTTTTTCTAAATGCCGACCTCCTCGTCTACCTAAGACGTGAGTCTGGCACATGGTGGGCCCTGGGTGGACTGTTGCTGATTAACCTTCCAAAAACATTGTGTGTGTTCCAGAGGCCTGGTGGGATAGTGGACGTGGTCCTGGAGGAAGCAGAAGAACGGGGCCCAAGATTGCTGGCAGACTTCTACTGGCTCCTATTTTTGGCCCAGCTGCTGATGCTCTTGGCTTGGCTCTTGCTGTCTGGTGGAGAGAAGCTGATTCTGGGCTTGGTCTTAATTTATGACCTCAAATCTGAGTCACGCAAACAAGGGCCCTGGTCCTGGAGAGTTTAGTAGCAGGTTTGCTATAAATTGCCCCCTGGAAAATCCGAGAGGAGTAAAAGAAACTAACGTGCACCGAATGCCTTCTATACGCATCCTGTGACAGTCATTACCACTCTACAAACTGCATCTCTCTGTTACAGGTGTGGTACCGGGGTGGTGCAAGTGGATTCTGCAGGGAGAAGGCTCTGAGATGGAGACTGGCATGTGGGAAGTTTGTTAGGGGAGTTCCTGGGTTTAACGCCCGTGGGGCAAGGAAGGGAGCGGGCATCAGGTAGAGGGAGAAGCTGGGTTGTGGTATAGTCACAGCAAAGGCTTTGGTCATCCCAGACAAGTTTCCAAGCTTCCTTGAACCCATGGCCTTCATCTCTGAAAATCACTTCTCATAGTGGCAAGGCTCCAGTGCCATGTTTTACTCTGACATCTGTCTCCTGACCTTGGCTGAGTAGACCAGGGGTAGATTGTGGACCCAAGCTCAGCCCATCAACTGTTCTTTCCTGAGACTAATACACGGGATGCCGGTTGTTTGGAGTGGTGGCAGCCATTTTATGCCATCTGTGTGGAGACGTTGAGAAAGTCAGTCTGGACAGCACATTAACTATAGCAAATAATACTATTTGTATATTTGAAAGTTGCTAAGAGAATAGATCTTAAAAGTTCTCGTTCCAAGAGGAAATATATTCGAAACTATGTGGGGTGATGGATGTTAACTAGGCTTGTTGTGATCATTTCACACTATACGCAAATATCGACTCACTATGTTGTACACCTGAAACTAAGATAATGTTATATGCCGATTACATCTCAAAAAATAAATAAAATTAAAAAAAAAGGAAAGAGAGGTAAAGATTCTCGATTTTATCAGTAACAAGAGGAATGGAGATTAGACTGAGACACTGATTTTCACTTGTGAGAATGACAATTATTTAAAAGAATAACAGACTGTGGGATTGGTAATGGCATTGAGAAATAGTACACAATTTGATTACAAAATGGATTACAAAATGATTACAAAATTCTGGAGAACAATTTTATACTATGTAACTAAAGTCTGAGGTTAGAACTTTGACTTCTAGAAATCTCATTAAAAAAAAAAAAAAAAAACAACAAAACCGGTCTGTAAAGAGACACAGACATCATAACTTGTAACGCATGAGGTCAGAAAGAGATGAAGTGACAGAATGCCTGGATTCCTGAGGACTTTGTATTTCTTGGTCGTCTTTGTTCCCGAGGCTGACTGCACTTCCTGTCTTTGGATTCCGTAAAACAGCCTGGTGTTCTTTTATTTCGCACCTCCCTTTCCTCAAATCAAAGATGGCTTCTGTTACTTGCAAAGACAAGAGCATTGATTAAGACTACAGATGACGACATTGAGGTTCAGAGAGGTCAAGGAACTTATCCAAAATTACATAGCAATTTAGTAACAGAACAAGGATTGAAACTCAGATTTTTTTCCCCAACAGAAGTTATTTTTTTCTATTACGCAGTGTTACAAATTTAGAATTAACTAAAATCAAGTTCAAGTTTTGGGGTTATTTTATTTATTTACATTTGTTTTATCTTTTAATGTTTTAAAGTAAATTCACTTTCATCATTTTAGTAGATTTGATCAATATAACAAACTTGGGTACAGGTAGAGTAGATATTATAATCTTCATTTTGCAGATAAGGAAACTGAAGCCTGGGTCTGGGCGAAAGTCAGAGAGAGAGAGATTGAAAGAGAGGGAGGGAGAGGGGCTGAATTTTGGAGATGAATCTAACATGTCCAGTTTTGGCCTCAACATTCTCTTCTCTTCTCTGGGTGAGTGGAGTGGCTCAAAAGGGGCAGAAGCCAAAAGGCCCTGTTAGTTGTTGGCTTCTGTGGTATGAGAGTTAGGTGGAACTTTCTAGCTGAAGAATCATGAGATGCTGAGATCTGGAAGAAGTCATGTTCTGAATCTTGTGACGATCAAGGACATCTGGATTTTGTAGATCCAAGTAATTGAAGGAGAGGTTAGAGCAAAAATGAGGCAACTCTTAGGTGCGTGTGGCTTACTGTCCACTGTCTTACTGTTTGCGATGCTCATTATGATCAGCCTAAAGAACCAGAGGCAGGGGGATAGTATCATGTGATATGAGATTGGCTGGTTCTGTGTAATTTTCCCCTTTCAGTAGTGAATTCTTTTCCAGAATGAAGCCAGGTATAAATAAATAATAAACACAATGAAAGAAGGAGTTCCTCAGGCGAATATGAAGTTTAATAAAGTCACTCTCACTTCTTTGACTCTGAGCTATTTTATCTTTGGAGTTTTGAAAATAGATCTAGTATAGACTGTGGGTACTTTGAAACTCAGTAAGTCATAAGTTTTAAGATAGGAATGGAAATGCAGTTTTCTTTCTGAAAATTTTCTACTAGTGTAGCTCATTTGCTACCTCATCCCGATAGACATTTGGCAGTTGAGTGCCAGAGTTCTGTTCATGGTACTCCAGCTGGTGCACGAGTGTCATCTCTGTCACTGGCTAACAAATTCCTACATGTGTTTCTCGGTTGGAGATGCTGGTGAGCAGAGTAACCATTGTTAACTGGCTAGTCTGGATCATTCTATTGTAATATTTCCATGTCCACTCTCTATTCTTCAGCTGACTTGATGACAACAGGACACGGGAGAGCACTGGTTGTCTGAAAGTCAATGGATTTTCCTGGAGGTGTATGATGGAATCTGATATCTATCTATATGTGTATCTATATCTGTATCTATAGAGAGAGAGAGAGACAGAAGGTAAATATGCGTTTTTTAAAGATACAGAAGAGAGGAGATTGTGTGTGTTGTCCACCTTAAAATATAACAGCCAGTTACGAACGCGGGTTTATTGGGGAATAGCAGAGGGCTTGCAGTTAGGGACATGCAAGTTATGGCAAACCATAGCTAGTCTGGAGATCACAAAAGAGGATTGTTGCTTTATAGAAAAGAGGAGGAAGTTAGGAGGAAAGACTTTGAAGGGAAGTCCATTGGAGGAGAGCCAGAGCCCTGGCTGGTGATGGTTTCTTATTGGCTGAGTTGTGGTATTTTCTTATTGGCTGAACTTGTTGCTGGGCAAGGAAGTAAAGTAGGACTCTTCCCATTGGCTCTGCAACTGACAAAGAGTGGTAGTGTATGAGAGCTTCCCTTTCTGGGTTCCGGACTCCGTTTAAAATAAGGTTCCTTTTATCCACTTTCACAGTGTGCATGTCAGAGTGTGTGTATACCTGTAAATGTGTGTGTGGGTTTATGGGAAGAGGTGAGGAACATGTGGGTATGGTGGATATAGGGCGGTAAAATGCCTGCTTTAAATTATCCCATTATTTTCAAGTAAACAAGGACAATTAAAAAATTACTCCTGTGGTTCTGGATTTCACTGAAACTTCGATTCAGTGCATGCTTCACCTCACCTCACTTCCATCAGAGAGCACAGGGGGCAGGACCATAGCCTCAAAAGGATTCTATAACCTATTCTTAAGAAGATAGAGTTTTCTTTAGATGAATAAATGAAGAGCAGTCTTCCAATTCTGAGGTGACTGTTTTACAGGAGAATATTTGTTCTGGGTGCTTACGTGAACCACAAGTATTAATCTGGGCTCTTCCTTTCATTGGGATGCTTCACATTCTACGTGGTTTCCTGCTGTGGCATGTGTGACTGTTGAAAGTGCTCAGTGTCCTGCTCCTCCTCCTTGACAAGCCCACTCAACAACAGTGGCACTGACTTGGTCTCTTCCTGGATCTACTGTCCCAGTGTCCTCACTAGGACAGGCTTCCTTCCTACCAGAAATGTCATCTTGTGCTTTACTAGCCTGGTTTAGTTGGATCAGAATTTATAAGTTCAAGTTAGAAGGTACATTAAGGGCTTATTTTTTACAAATGTGAAAGTGCAGACTCAGAAAAGTGAAGCCATTTGGCTCACAGAACACTTACGGGCAGAGGGGAAATTAGGATCCAGGGCGACATGCCTCCCAAACGTAGGGCTATTTCCATTGTGGTGATTCCATGGTGTTTATTGATTGTTTAGAGCCTTGTATTTATCAAACACATAAGCCATTCACAGAATTTTTCAACTCATACTCAATATTCTTCCATATGCTGCTCTAGGAGGTTAGGGATAGAGGATGATTTTACATGGGAATATTGAATGCTTAAGAAACTTAAGTAGCAATGCTTAAGTCAGTGACTTGGATGCGTGATTTTCAAGCAAACACTTTGGGGAATGCCCTGTTTGGGTTCCTGTTTTGGAATTCCAACACCTGATATGCATCCGGTAGATTTGGGGCTAATAGGCACATACCAAATTTGCTCTTGCAGCCTCCTACAAGTTTCCATTGAGTTGATAAGTTAGAAAGTGAGCTTGCTAAATAGCCATTCACTGGTCGATGCTACTTACTGTGTTGAGTGTTCGGGTGTTTGGGTATGTGGAAAAGAGCGCTTTTGCAAAAAAGGATTAAAGGAAATTTCTGGCATAGAGGAGAAAATTCTGATCTCATAAAAATCCCTGATCTTCAGAATTTAGAAATTTTGCCATAGTTTGTCAAGAGATTTATGGAAAGTTTTTCTCTTTAGGAGACTTTAGAAAGAAGATCATCATCTTTGTTGTTAGCTTAAGAGCTGAACTTCTTGTAAGTAGAAAAATAAAAGGATAATTGTCATACTGGGTTCCAGTAACACAATAGATTTTCTTGCCATGATACTGATTAATGTGACGGACTCATTTACACTGACATTTAAGACATTTTCAAATGTTCGATTTCTTTAATAAGCTTTATTCCTTGCCTCTCTGTGAGTACTTATTTTTTTCTCACTCCTGATTGCCCATCTTTTAAACCAATTTCCAATTCATAATATAATCAGCCATCAAATTCCACAAGGCTGTCAATGTCAAGGGGCTGTTTTCAATCTTGAAACCGTACAGGACAAGGGACCTCTACTGGTGCCCTCCATATCTTTTGGGAGCCTGGTTACTCTGTACCTATTGACCAAAGGCACCATGCTAGGAAGAAGGCTTAATATCTCAAACTCACTGCAATGAAAAAAAAAAAAAAGATTTTTTAATGTGGAGGTGACATTACTCAACCCTTCCCTTCTACCTAGGTAAGCACTATTCAGCAAATACTCTATGTTAAGCCGACCCACAATGAAAAAATCGATTGAGTATATCTACATTTTCTATCTTTGATGAAGATTTTCTGCAAAATTATACAAGTATAGAAAAGAAAGTTCTTATAGCACAATTCCACCACCCAGATATTTTTAATAGTAACATTAAATTCATCTTTCTGTTCATATCCACTGTATGTGCAGATAGAGAGGAGTAAGATCATCAAATAAAATCAGATCAATAAGTTGCTTTTGGCACAGTGTATTAACTTTGGTTTTATATTAAGTCAACAGAAAAAAAAGAAACAAGTGAATTTATAGGAAGTGCTGAACTCATATAAATGTTTCTCTACCTCCAGAGTGTTTAGTTTTTAAAAGATCTTTCTAAGGTTATGAGAAAAGTCTAGGAAAAAATTAAGGAATGGAAATCCTTGTGTGTGTTTTATAACTCTGTGCTTCCATTTTTGGCAGTATTGAGTGACTCCTTGCTATGAAGATGGAGAAAATTAGCACCTGAATAGCTCTCCCCCCTCTCCCCTTCCCTCCCCACACCCTTACTCCTATTTTTACCATGTCAATGTTTATAGCATCCACATTCTGTTCTGTAACCATCATTTCCACAGTTATTGAGTTCAGGTCCTATTTTTACAAACTTTCAAATCCTAAAGATTGTAACACATTTCTCAATGACACCCACCCCCCAACCCCTGATCCCCATGGGCCACATGTCAGATTTTGCTCTCCTGGAGCCAACTTTGTCTAGCTCCCTCCCTGTCTCCCGCTTCCTGCTTCCCTTCATTCCTCTCCTGGGTTAGAGTTAGTGCTGCCTGGACCAGAAGACATCTTCTTTCTTGGTTTATTCCATGTATTTTGGGGAATATCTACTTGACTAACCTTCTGAGAACATCTTATATCATGACAGCTAATTCCTTAAAAATATTTGTGGGTGGTAAAATCTGAAGGTTGACAACAAATACAGGCACAGATTTTAAAACCCTGAAATAATTGAGGAGTTGAAACATTCTTATATTTTTAAAAAATCTTTTATTTTCTTTAAGACATGTTCTTTATATGTAATTTAGAAAATATAGATAAACAAGAAGGACACAATAAGCCTTTCCCACAATCCCACTACCCAGATATAAGAGTAGTTAATTTTTAGTAATTTGTTATTTTGTATTCTTACAATCTCTCTATTCACAGAAAAATACCTGTTTATCTTTAGAGATATGATTGGGGTGCCTGGGTGGCTCAGTCGGTTGGGTGTCCGACTTCAGCTCAGGTCATGATCTCACAGCTCGTGAGTTCGAGCCCCATGTCAGGCTGTGTGTTGACAGCTCAGAGCCTGGAGCCTGCTTCGGATTCTGTGTCTCCCTCTCTCTCTCTACCCTCCTCTGCTCATGCTCTCTCTGTCTTAAAAATAAACATTAAAAAAATTTTTAATATGCAATTTATTGTCAAATTGGTTTCCATCCAACACCCAGTACTCATCCCAACAGGTGCTCTCCTCAATGCCCATCACCTACTTTCCCCTCCCTCCCATCCCCCATCAACCCTCAGTTTATTCTCAGTTTTTAAGAGTCTCTTATGCTTTGGCTCTCTCCCACTCTAACCTGTTTTTTTTTTTTTTTTTCCCTTCCCCTCCCCCATGGGTTTCTGTTAAGTTTCTCAGGATCCACATAAGAGTGAAAACATATGATATCTGTCTTTCTCTGTATGGCTTATTTCACTTAGCATCACACTCTCCAGTTCCATCCACGTTGCTACAAAGGGCCATATTTCATTCTTTCTCATTGCCATGTAGTACTCCATTGTGTATATAAACCACAATTTATCCATTCATCAGTTGATGGACATTTAGGCTCTTTCCATAATTTGGCTATTGTTGAGAGTGCTGCTATAAACATTGGGGTACAAGTGCCCCTATGCATCAGTTCTCCTGTATCCCTTGGGTAAATTCCTAGCAGTGCTATTGCTGGGTCATAGGGTAGGTCTATTTTTAATTTTTTGAGGAATCTCCATGCTGTTTTCCAGAGCAGCTGTACCAGTTTGCATTCCCACCAACAGTGCAAGAGATTTCCCATTTCTCTACATCTTCTCCAGCATCTATAGTCTCCTGATTTGTTCATTTTAGCCACTCTGGCTGGTGCGAGGTGATATCTCAGTGTGGTTTTGATTTGTATTTCCCTCATGAGGAATGACATTGAGCATCTTTTCATGTGCCTGTTGGCCATCTGGATGTCTTCTTTGGATAAGTGTCTGTTCATGTCTTCTGCCCATTTCTTCACTGGATTATTTGTTTTTCGGGTGTGGAGTTTGGTGAGTTCTTTATGTATTTTGGATACTAGCCTTTTGTCCGATATGTCATTTGCAAATATCTTTTCTCATTCTGTCGGTTGCCTTTTAGTTTTGTTGATGGTTTCCTTTGCAGTGCAGAAGCTTTAATAAACATTCAAAAAATTTTTTTAATAAAAAAATAGAGATATGACTATACTGTAATATAATTTGTAACCTGATGTATTTTTTTTGGTAACATGATTTTCTAAATTCAACGTTATTGTTTAAAAAATTTTTTTAATGTTTATTTGTTTTTGAGAGAGAGAGGGGGGACAGAGCATGAGTGGGGGAGGGGCAGACAGAGAGAGAGAGAGGGAGACACAGAATCCGAAGCAGGCAGCAGGCTCTGAGAGAGAGAGAGAGAGAGAGAGAGAGAGAGAGAGAAAGGGGCAGAGAGAGAGGGAGACACAGAATCTGAAGCAGGCTCCAGGCTCTGAATGAGAGAGACAGAGACAGAGACAGAGAGAGAGAGAGAGAGAGAGGGAAAGAGAGAAAGGGGCAGAGAGAGAGGGAGACACAGAATCCGAAGCAGGCTCCAGGCTCTGAGCTGTCAGCACAGAGCCCAATGAGGGGCTTGAACTCATGAACTGCAAGATCATGACCTGAGCTGAAGTTGGAGGCTCAACCAACTGGGCCACCCAGGCGCCCCTACGACCTTAGGATTTAGATTGGAATTTATGCCATTGGCTTTTGAGGGTCTCCAGCTTACTGATGGCAGATAAGGCATTTAGCCTCCATATTTAGCCTCCATAGCCTCCAGTGAGCCAATTCCTTCCTCTCTCTCTCTCTCTCTCTACATATATATAATGTATACAAGCAATTGAGTGACACATGCAGATGGAACATAAATCAAAACAACATAAGAAGTGTATGTTGAATAATCTGTATTCTGTTCATGCCCCCATTACCTAGTTTCCATCTGCTGCAAATATAAACATATATTTTTATCTCCCCAACACCTCACATTTTATACAAAAGGTAGCAGTCTTCTAGACCTGGTTTTTGTCACAAAAAAAGTCTTCCTGTAAAAATGTAGAGAGAGCTTCTTTATTCTATGATCTACTACATAGTGTTATATGAATGTGCCACAAATTACTTAAACAGCCCACCTTGAAGGACCCCTGGGTTATTCCAGCTTGTTATTATAGACAATTCTGGAAAAAAAATTGTGCACAAACCCTTCAGTACATATGCAGATACATCTAGGAGCAATTCCCAGAAACAAGGTTGCTGAGTCAAAGGGTAAATGCCTGTGTCATTTTGATGGTTCCTGCCAGTTGCCCTCCAGAGTGACTGAGCAAATATATACTGCCTTTACCATGGTATCAAAATATGTTTCCCTAAACTTTTGATATTAGAGTATGTTCTCAAATTTTGGAATTTTTTTTATGCCACTTTCTTAGGATGAATGAAGTGAGTATACTTCCATATGTTTAAGGTCACTTGTGTTATCTTTTCAGTGAATTACTGAAGTCCTTTGCCATTTTCATCTGGATTGTCCGTTGCTTTAATGTTTAGGTGCTCATTAAGGTAGTTAATTATCTTTATTAAACAACTAAAAAAATGCAAAAACACTCCTAAATATAAAATCATCCTAAGTGACAATACCCCGAATTTCTGATGTATACATGTTAGACCTATCTCTATGTATAGATACACTTATTTTTATAATACAGCATCGTATCAGGCATATGATCAAGCCATCTGCTTTTTAACATATCATGAACATTTTACCATTACAACCGAAAGGTTTCCACACTGAGGAGGCATGGGACGCTTGGAGCTGGAGGGATGAAACAAGTTCAAATCCACAAGAAATGGAAACGTTTCAGACACCAAGGAGATCAAGAATAAACACCAAGATAGGAGTGTCAGAAATGGGAGCAATGACAGGGGCTTGGAGGTGAGACAAGATTTCAAAGAGGAGATTCGGGCAAGTACAGGTTAGACCAGGTAAGGGAGAGGGGAGACCCCCGGTTGGATAGTCACCTTAAGGTGTGGCTTAATTAGCACTGGGACCAATGATGTGCAGACTCTCGCCTGGGTCAGGGTATCCCAGAGGAAGAGGCAGGGATGAGGTGGGCTTCGTCTGGGTCAAGTATTCCAATTGTGTCTTACATATTTAGAGAATAATTTCACCAGAACTATACTGCTACTTACAAAGACAAGATAAAGATTCGTTAAGTTGCATATATTATCTGGGGAAAATAGAGTTTATCTCCTGGTGCCTTTCATCAGAATAGACATAAGACATAGGATTCAAATTCACATGGTGAGCTGTAATTTTTCCACTGGTTCTTGTAGTTCATCAAAGGAGAGTCCTTCTAGTCTGGGGCACTTGCTCTCCTTCTGCTCTGGAGTGGTCTCTTCTCCACCACACATCCATTTTATATTCCTAGTGATTTTCAAAGCTCCCTCTGGTCCCTGGACCTGTAGCATCAGCATCACTTGGGACCTTGTTAAAAATGCCAATTTCGAGGGCGCCTGGGTGGTGCAGTCGGTTAAGCACCCGACTTCAGTCAGGTCACGATCGCACGGTCCGTGGGTTCGAGCCCCGCGTCGGGCTCTGGGCTGATGGCTCAGAGCCTGGAGCCTGTTTCCGATTCTGTGTCTCCCTCTCTCTCTGCCCCTCCCCCGTTCATGCTCTGTCTCTCTCTGTCCCAAAAATAAATAAACGTTGAAAAAAAAATTAAAAAAAAATGCCAATTTTGGGGGGTGGCTGGGTGGCTCAGTCAGTTAAGCATCCGACTTCAGTTCAGGTCAGGATCTCATGATCCATGAGTTCGAGCCCCGTGTCGTGCTTTGTGCTGACAGCTCAGAGCCTGGAGCCTACTTCCGATTCTGTGTCTCCCTCTCTCTGACCCTCCCCTGTTCATGCTCTGTCTTTCTCTGCCTCAAAAATAAATAAACATTAAAAAAAAGTTTAAAAAATGCCGATTTTCAAGCTCCACCCCAGAACTTCTGCATAAGAAAGTAGTAGGTGGAGATCAGCAATCTGGGTATTAACAAGCTTGCCAGATGAGCGTGATGTGAACTGAAGCTTGATGACTGCTGGTTTAGAACAATAGTCTCTCAAAGTTTCTCTTAGGAGGAACTGCAGTGAAGTGTTTAATGGAAGCTGTAGAAAGGTCCTTTGCACTTTATCTTCTGGCAATCCTACATGGCAGGTATGTTTACTGTCCTTTTATACCTGAAGAAACTGAGGTCCAGAATGTTCTAGTTTTGCAGAATTGGAACTGAGATTTCAACTGAGGGATGTGGCCTTCAGAGAAGGAGGGGTGTGTGTGTGTGTGTGTGTGTGTGTGTGTGTGTGTGTGTGTGTACTGGGGCCACAGGGAAGGGAGAAAGGAAAATAAATTGTATAGTCATTGTCAAGGTCCTGGCCTCCACCTCACACCATATATAAAAAGTAACTCCTGGGGCGCCTGGGTGGCTCAGTCGGTTAAGCGTCTGACTTCAGCTCAGGTCACGATCTCGCGGTCCGTGAGTTCGAGCCCCCCATCAGGCTCTGGGCTGATAGCTCAGAGCCTGGAGCCTGCTTCCGATTCTGTGTCTCCCTCTCTCTCTGCCCCTCCCCCATTCATGCTCTGTCTCTCTCTGTCTCAAAAATAAATAAACGTTAAAAAAAATTAAAAAAAAAAGTAACTCCAAAGGAATCTAAAATTGTAAAACTCTTAGAAGAAAATATAACGGGAAACCTTTGTAACCTTGGATTAGGCTCTGTTTTCTCAGACATAGGACTAAAAGCACTAGCAACAACAATGAAAATAGATACATTGGTCTTCATCAAAATTAAAAAGTTTTGTGCTTAAAAAATTTAAAAAAATGGGAAGAAAAAAAGGAAAAGGAAAATCATCTTATAGAATGGGAGAAAATATCTGCAAATTATATACCTGATAAGGAATTTGTATCTAGAATATATACAGAGTTCTTACTACACAACAATAAAAACCAAAAAACCCAATTAAAAATGGGTAAAGAAGGAGAACAGTATGGAGATTCATCAAAAAATTAAACCTAGAAATGCCATATGATCCAGTACTTACACCATCCAGTATTTACCACTCTCCCCCCAAATGGAAATACTAATCTAAAAAGGTACATAAGCCTATGATTATTGCAGCATTATTTATAATTGCCAAGATAGGGAAACAGTCATCAAGAGATGAATGGATAAAGAAGATGTGGTATAAATGCACAATGGGATATTTCTCAGCTATTTTTAGAATGAGACCTTGCCATTTGTGACAATATCATTGGACCTAGAGGGTGTCAGACTAAGTGGAATGAGTCAGAGAAAGACAAATACCATTATGATTTCACTCATATGTGGAATCTAAAAACCAAAACAAATGAACAAAAAACCCCAAACTACTAAAAGCAGAAACAGACCCACAAATACAGAGAAGAAACTGATGGTTGCTGCAGGGGAGGGGTGGGGATAGGCAAAATAGGGAAGGGGAGTGGGAGATATAATCTTCCAGTCATGGGAATAAAAGGCACAGCATAGGGAATATAGTCCTTGGTATTGCAATAGCGTTGTATGGTGACAGATGGTAGCTATACTTGTGGAGAGCACAGCATAACGTGTAGAGTTGTCCAATCGCTATGTTGTACACCTGAAACTAATGTAACATTGTGTGTCAACTATACTTCAATGAAATACAGTGGGCAAAGGATTTGCATGGATATTTCTCCAAAGAAGGTATACTAATGGCCAACAAGCACTTAAAAGGATGCTCAACGTCTTTAGTCATTAGAGGAATATGATCAAACCTATAATGAGATACCACTTCACACCCAGTGGCATGGCTAGAATACAGGTGGCGGATAAGAGCAAGTGTTGGTGAAGGTGTGCAGACATTGGAGCCCTCATATATTGCTGGTGAGAATGCACAATGGTGCAGCCACTTTGGAAAATAGTTTGACAGTTTTTCAAAATGTTAAACGTAGAGTTACTATGTGAACTGGCAATTCTATTTGTAGGTGTATGCCAAAGGCATATGTCCACGCAAAAACTTTTACACAGATGTTCATAGCACACTATTCATAGTAGCCAAAAAGTGGAAACAATCCAAATGCGTGTCAAATGAATGGATACATAATATGTGGTGTATCCATAAAATGGAATATTATTTATCAATAAAAGGGAATGAAATACCAACATATGCTATAACATGGATGAACTTTGAAAGCATTATGGCCACATATTGTGTGATTCCATTTATATGAAATGTCCAGAATATGTAAGTGCAAAGAAAGCAGATTAATGGTTCCCAGGGGCTTGCAGGAGGGAGAAATGGAGAGTAACTGCTGTGAGTATGGACTTTCTTTGTAGGGTGATGAGAATGTTCTAAAATTAAATGGTGATGATGGTTGCATGACTCTGAATATACTAATGACCACTGAATTGTATACTTTCAAAAGATGAATTTTATGGTATGTGAATTATAGCTCTGGAAAGCTGTGACAAAAAAATTAGTTAACATCTTGGGGTGTAAAGGGCAGAGCAGGAGTGGTTTCTTCATCAAGCTGTGCTTACCTCTCTAGAGAAACCCCCCAGGAACCACTGAGAAGACAGGTGACTTGGAGACACTGAGCTCTGTCAATAAATTCCATTATATTGCTTGGAGACCCCTGCCCTGAAATATCCTGAAGACGTTACAGTAGCAAATTCAGAAAATTAACTCCAAACCTGGATTGGGAGACATCATCAGGAAGGAAGGCATTCATGTCACTGAGCCCCTTCTGACATGATAGAGAGAATGGAGAACTGGTACAGATGCAAAGACTGGGGAGAGACACCATCACACAAAGAATCCAATTTCGTTATTGTGGGCGTCTTTGCTCATTATTCTGATGAGAAGTGTGAGCCTGTGCCTTCAGTGCAAATGAAGATCGACGTGGAGTATCTGCTGGAAGGTAACAGTGTCCCAGCTGGCTGTCGCAGCCTGTGGAACCTGGAGTTAGCCTTAATCAGCAGCAAGCACAGTCAACCACGCTCTCTGTGGCTTGTTCCAGGTCACCCCGAAGAGGCCACCAGCTGGTGTTTTGGGAATTGAGCTGATGAGATATTATTATCTGCCAGTCTTCATTTTCAAAACATAAAAAGAGATTCAAATGAATGCAGAGAACCTTGTTTTTAGCTCTCAGCAGAAGTGTGCATGAGGGATGGGAAACGGATAAACGTTTAAAGTGTGGAGGATATGAGAACAGAAATGCTCATAGGAGATCTGCTTGTGATACTAGGAAGCAGGAGGGTGTCCTACCTCCCCTTTTCTCTCCTGTCCACTCCCAATATCCTGGTTTAGGGTCTCCTCCCCTCCTATTTTGTCTTTGAAATTTCCCTTGACAAGTTTCTCTGACTTCTACTTTAACCATGATTTCCAGTTTTGAAGCTGTTGTTTCCTTGCTGAAAAAGTCTATGGTAAGTTAGAAAAAAAAATTTTTTTAAGTTTATTTATTTTGAGGGAGACAGAGCACAAGTGGGGGAGAGGCTGAGAGGGGGGCAGAGAGGGAGAGGAAGAAGAAGAAGAAGAAGAAGAAGAAGAAGAAGAAGAAGAAGAAGAAGAAGAAGAAGAAAAGAGAGAGATCGAGAGAGAGAGGGAGAGAGAGAATTCCAAGCAGGCTCCATACTGTCAGCACAGAGCCTGATGCGGGGCTTGAGCTCATGAACTGTGAGATCATGACATGAGCTGAAATCCAAGAGTTGGACGCTTAAGTGACTGAACCACCCAGGTGCCCCCATGGTAACCTTCTTTAGATCACAGGATGAAGTACAACGTCTTCACATAGGATTCAAGTCCCCCATCGGGTCACAATATACTCATCCACTTTCACTTTCCTGTCATACCTCCGAAGTCCCTGGTGTATTTCAAGCATTTAGGGAGTATCCGTATCTTCTTTTCTTCACCTTGGGTATTCTTATTCATCCTTGAAGGCTCAGTTGAAAAGTATCTCCTCTAAGAAGCCTTTTCTGATTCCTCCAAGCAGGATTAAATACTCCATGGCGTTCCCACAAGGCTACACCCCTTTTCCCAGCACAGAATACTCAGGTGGGTCAGCCAGTTATCTACACTGGGCTACACACTCTAAGAATAGGCTCTTAGTCTATTAGTATGTGTTCTTAGTCGCTAGTGCAATGTCTTCTCCATTCCAGTCTCTGTCAGTCTGTCAGTCTGTCTGTCTCTATTTTTTTTCTTTCCAGTTTCATAATTTATTGTACAAATTGAGTACCACATGGTGAGTTGACATTAGCTTCTCCAGGCATGGGAACTTAACAGATGAGGTACACTTTAAAATCTGTTTATGTTGCTTTCACAGCTGGTGTTTTTTTAGACCTTAACTTGAAGTACAAGACCATCAAAGTGATGCCTCCATATGTGGCCAGTGCACAATTCATTCTACCTGTGAGAGTGTAAGAGCTGAAGTGTTTTTTCATACCAGTGAATTGGAATTGGGCATCAGTTTCTGGACCTGCCATGATTTCCATCTTGCAAAAGACACCAATTCCGCTGGTTGTGTCCTTCAGCCTATGTGTCTATCTCTCTCTTTTAATGAAGGCGATGGGCAGTGGGACCAGATAGGCAAATAAAATATAGGCTAAGATGAAATTCGAACTGGGGAAAGGTTGTGCTAAAAATTGGAAACTGCATCGTGTATGGTTTCTTTGTAAATGAAGGGCAGCAAAGATGAAGCCGCCAAGAATGAAGGTGCTGAGAAATGCCGGGATTGTCTGGGGACTTAGTGGTTTGAAAATGGTGTCCTTACCAGGAAATTAAACTGAGCTCATTATCTCATTAACGTTTGACTGGAGAGGGAATATTCAGCTGAAATTGTATTATCTTTCCAATATGACAAGTTGATAACAACCTGGGATTTTGAAAGACATTTTGTTTTCTTAGCAAGAAATTCCACCAATACAAATGAGTATCCATGGAGAGGGATTCCATTTTAGAAAGATCCTTAAAGGCAAGAACCATGCATGTCTAAATTGCTTTGTGTGCATGATAAATCCCAATGGTTCACAAAGGTATCTTTACACTAAGATTAAATCTCACCATCAACATATTGGAGTGGTTAAAAATTTTAACTGTTATACAAGATAATTGTGCTTGACCAATCTTTTCCCTTCTCCCAAGAGATCCTTTGCCATGCAGATAACAATCCCAGCATGCTTATTAGAAGCCACCATTTTTAATGTCCTTCAATTTCCAACGGATATTACAAATTCTATGTTTGATTAGATTGTTTACACACAGCCTTGTTTTTCAAAGATGGAAGGACAGATAGCGAGTTTCTTAAATTTGCTTGTTGGTCAGACAAACATCTACCTTACAAAGTAGAGGGGAACTGTGTTCTCGGGAGAAATTATTTTATTTCTAAAAGTAGGAGGAATGTGATATAGCGGAAAAACAATGGGAAGTTCTTTTTGAAGTCAGGGGCAAGGGTTTTAATTCCAATTACTCCGCAAGTTTGTTTATTTTCAATTCTCTGTAAAGTAGGCAGAGGACATGCGCCATAAGGGGTCTAGGGAGAAGGGGGCTACAAAATGGTATCAAAACAGCAGAGCACTTGATGTTTTGCCTGGTCGCAAAGACTCCCATATCTTAGCCTGGGCAAAGCAGGTGGCAGCATGTGCTAAGCAAATATTCTGGGGGAATGACTTTAACTGATGTCCTTCAGACAAACTTCTGTCTCTGTTGCTCCTCTTAAAGCTTTCAGTTAATACTCAGTGGTAAGGAGTTTGGTACTTTTATTTTTTGTTTTTTTATTAAATTTTTTTTTCAACGTTTATTTATTTTTGGGACAGAGAGAGACAGAGCATGAACGGGGGAGGGGCAGAGAGAGAGAGACACAGAATCGGAAACAGGCTCCAGGCTCTGAGCCATCAGCCCAGAGCCCGACGCGGGGCTCGAACTCAACGGACTGCGAGATCGTGACCTGGCTGAAGTCGGACGCTTAACCGACTGCGCCACCCAGGCGCCCCAGTTTGGTACTTTTAAACTCTAATGGCTACAATCACTGTTTGCAGGGTATCTATAAACACTTTACTTGGGTATGACAGCAAAAGTCTGAGGAAACACCCAGTGAGGTCACCGTTTTGAATAGTAGGCTTCTACACCTGTATGAAGGCAAGCTGAGGGAGTGTTGTCAGGCTGGCCCCAAATGCTCTTTGTGGAATTCTTTTGGATCTGCTTTATCTCATAAAGCAATGAGCACTTATGCTTGGGAAACTAAAATCGCACCCTTTTTACCTACTATAGGTTTTCCTCTGTATTTTCCATAGCGAGATGGATATGAAGCCCACACAATAAAGAGGTCACACACATAGTTTAAGGAGCATAGACAACTATAAATTCTCTCTGGGATCTCTACGTGAAGTTCAAGGTCTGCACTTGGAACGAAAGGAGCTTGGGGCTAGAGGTTGCCTGGGAAGGCTGGGACACAGCTCTTCAGGGCTGTGGAAGGAAGGGGTGGGGAAAGCAGTTAGTCAGCATCTGCAAATAACTTTGTACGAAGATGAAAAGGTAGCAACATCTGAATGAATGTTACAGGTGGCTGAATTAATTAACTCCAAATCCCAACACCCCCAAACATCCGGTGCTGGGATTAGGGAATCAGAGCTAGTTTACTAGTGAATCCCAAATCTCAGACATTATTTGGATTCAAATTGGAACTGTTGCAGAGGGATCCAGGTGGGAAAAAGATTAGGGAAACAGGGTGGTTGGATTTTTGCTTTCTCCTCTGGGAAAAACGATGGACTCTTTTACTTCTTCTCCTTTTGCTTCCTCATACGTCTCATATTCTTTCTTCTTTACGTCTCTTCTACTGGCCATCCTTCTTCTTTTCCTTCTTCCCTCTACCCACCCATCTCTCTGCCTCCCTAGCATGGGATGCCTGTTCTCATCTCTTTTCACTCCTGTCAGCCACCCTTCACCACTGCTCTGCCTCCTCTCTCTTTCCGCTTTCCCCCTTCCTCTATTTGTGGTTTAGTTTTGCTTCAAGGCACGAGTGTATACTGCTTCATGAGTGTCTCTCCATTCTGGAACATCTGATTCAACTAAAAAAAGTGAAAAAAGTGCTGCCAGGATGAAGGTGAACAGCCATCAAGAATGGCAGCGTGCAGGGGTGCCTGGGTGGCTCGGTCGGTTAAGCGTCCGACTTCGGCTCAGGTTGTGATCTCGTGGTCCGTGAGTTCGAGCCCCGCGTCAGGCTCTGTGCTGACAGCTCAGAGCCTGGAGCCTGTTTCAGATTCTGTGTCTCCCTCTCTCTCTGCCCCTCCCCTGTTCATGCTCTGTCTCTCTCTGTCTCAAAAATAAAACGTTAAAAAAAATTTAAAATAAAAAAAAAAAAGAATGGCAGCGTGCATTAAAAGAGGTGGTTTCGAGGCTGTGTTCATGTGAAATGGTGAACACCCACGGCTGAGCACATCGTTGGCAGATGGAGTTTTGGGTTCATGAGGACCAGGCACCTTATCATCACATCAAAGAACATTGGGTACCCTCAGCTTCTATGGTGATTTTTTTTTTTGTTTCTTTTTTAATGTTTATTTGAGAGAGAGCATACATGGTGGAGGGGCAGAGGGAGAGAGAGAGGGAGAGAGAGAATCCCAAGCAGGTTCTGCACTGTCAGTGCAGAGCCTGATTCGGGGCTTGAACCCGCGAACTGTGAGATCATGACCTGAGCCAAAATCAAGAGTCAGACGCTTAATTGACTGAGCCACCCAGGCGTCCCTATGGCAATGTTTTTGATGGAAAAAAAAAAAGAGACTTAAGGGGAAATTAAGTCAGGGGAATCTATTTCTATGTAGAGATTTTAGAAATAGGGGTGAGATGGAGCTGATGAGGAAAGAAATTTTGGTTCCAGTAGAGTCTGCTATTCCTCCCAATTTATCTTCAGGCCTTGTGTCCCTGGGGAGGGGCATTTGCTACATAAACAGTGGCAATTATATTGTGACGAACTGGGCTATGGAGTCAGACTGACTAAAGTTTGAATTTTCTCTCAGCCATTCATTGACTATTTGACCTCAGATTTCCCAAGCTTTGAAAGGAGGGGTGATGAAACCTGCCTGGAGATAACACCTTGTGAAATGCTTGGAACAAGGTGTGTGTTCACTAAGTGATAGCTGCTGCTATTATCATTCCCAGTGGGAAAAAGGCCTATGTAAATGCTTGGGTCGTGCTTCAAAGACCCTGCTACTGAAATGATCGCTTGGAGCCTTCACATTCTTTTAGAAAGAATGGTAGAGTTTTATGTGTCAGTGGAGCAGCTAAGCATGATATCTTAGACCAGGGTCAGCAAACTTTTCCCGTAAAGAGCCAGATAGTAAATATCTCAGGCTTGGCGGGCCGCAGACTCTGTTCCAGCTGTTCAGCTCCGCCGTTGTACCGTGGAAGCAGCCGTAGACAGTCTGTAAATGAACTTGCGTGGCAGGGTTCCAACACCACTTCATTTGTGGCTGCTGAAATTAGGATTTCATATACCTTCCCTGGGCCATGAAATATAATTTTTCATTTGATTTTTTTTTCTCCTAACCACAGAAAACCACAAAAACCATTCTTAGCGAGGGGGCCATGCAAAAACAGGGAGCTGGCTAGATTTTTTTTTTTTTCAATTAGCAATAATCGCGCCTCGGATAAACCTCATTGGCTATGATACTGCCACTGCGCAAAGCTAGATTTTTTTTTTTTTAATGTTTATTTTTGAGAGAGAGACAGACAGAGCTTGAGCGGGGGAGGGGCAGAGAGAGAGAGAGGGAGACACAGAATCCGAAGCAGGCTCCAGGCTCTGAGCTGTCAGCACAGAGCCCGACGTGGGCTCGAACTCATGAACTACGAGATCTTGACCTGAGCCGAAGTTGGATGACCTACCAACTGAGCCACCCAGGCACCCCGGGAGTGCTCTAGATTTGACTTGAGGGCTGGCTGCAGATTGCTGACCCTAGTGTTAGAGCCACGAGATTCTAGGACATCAGTTTGCTTCCTTCCTTTGGGCCACAGATGGGGACTCAGAAGCACAGAGACATTCTTTGCTAGGGTTGGAGTCTCTCTTGGCTAAGCAGCAGAGCTGAGACTAGGGTGTAGATCTTTTAATGACAGGTCTCCTGACGTTTGGTCCTTGCTGGAGTTTTGCTGACTTCTGCTGCTTCTTTGCTCTAAAACTTCCCTTAGTCTTCATACTGTGATATCATTTGTTTCTCTCAGAATACTTTCCAATCATCTTGCGTATTGATTGCTACAGAGATGCCATCACTTAGCACGGGAGGCAGAGTCAGATGCCTCAGGGACTGGGAAGTTGGCAGGCTTTGTCCTAGGCCATATGGGAAATGTGGCACATTGGAGAGCTCACACCACATCTGTGAGAGAAAATCCTATTCAGCCTCGATGACTGTGGCCTTCAAGAGTGAGTCCAGGGACTTTGAGACTTTTCAGGAGATGCTAGAAATCTGGATTTTTAGGTGAAATTTCAAGATGTCAGCACGATGTGTAAAAAGCCCATGATGGGGGCACCTGGGTGACTCAGTCGGTTAAGCCTCCGACTCTTGATTCTGGTTCAGGTCATGATCTCTTGGCTCAGAGGATCGAGCCCCATGTCAGGCTGTGGGCTGACACCGTCAAGTCTACTTGGGATCCTCTCTCTCCCCCTCTCTCTCTGCCTCTCCCCTGCTCGCGCGTGCGCTTGCTCTGTCAAAATAACTGAATGTTATAAAAAGAAAAAGCCCGTGATGACCAGGCAAAGCATGACTAAAAAGCTACAGCCAGCCTTCAGGAGATCAGTTTGTAATCTTTATCTGAGACTGTCATTTCTTCACGGCACAACAGAAACACGAAGTATAAATATTTTGAAAAGGCTTTCTTGTTTCATTTAGAAATATATTGGTTAAAGTGTCTTCTTCATGAAAAAGATGACAAGTAAAAATATTTGTTGGAAAGATGACAGCAGTGAGCACTGGTCTAGGACAAGCAGGTGGCCTTCCCTTCCCTTTTGACCTGTGTGACGATTGCTTGAAAACAGACCTGCCGGGGAACTCTGGAATTCTGGAGGTGGACTGAGCAGAAGTTGCCAAGCACCTCAGGGATGCGCCACAGATTCTCAGATTTTAAGGTTGTGACTTGCTTAAAGCCTCCTGAAACCTTGTATCGCTTTTCCTTCTTCGCCAACAAAGCACCAACAATCATGGCAGTTGTTCTGTTTATTGAAGAACCGAGGTTCTCCAGTGACTCGCTTTCCCTCATTTCAGATACCTAAGATAGTACACTTCTCTCTGAGGTGCCGCCTCACTGTGGAGGGTTTGATCTGAAGCGGGGGCAGGGGCAGTAGCCGATTATGGGATGGCGTCACTGGGGGAGAGCGGAGGGTCCTCGCGACAGTGACAAAGTGGCTGTACAAAACTCAGCTCAGTTACAGGTTCCCGGGTTTGGGTGCTCAGGATAAGCCAGACTGGCCACATGGCAATCATCTGGGAGCCCACAGATTCCTGGACCTCATCCTTAGACTCTGACCAGTGAATCTGGGATCATATGGGGATGTGTACTTAAAAAATTCACCCAGATGCTTCTGATGCTCAGCCAGGTTTAAGAACCACTAACTAACAGTAGGATCAGGAATACTCTTAAAATTCCCAGAGAAACCCCCTTGGGGGAGTGTGGAGCCCGAGCTAGGGAACACCATGAGGGGTGATGTATATTGCTATGGAAGTAATAGAAACCACAAAAATTGGCAATTGCGATACAAACAAAACATACTTTCTGTAGATGGAGGAAAGTCTCCATCAAGGAAAACCAACGCTAGAGGGTTCTTGGCCACGAATAGGCAACAGATTAATCTGGGGAACCGTAGTCTGGAAGCACATACCTCCTGTGCCCATCCAAGATTTCTTAGTCGTATTTTCCAATAGGTAAGTCTAGGGGTATCTGTAGAGTCAGGATTGTGGCACTTATGAGTTTGTGGGGTCTTTGAAAGAGCAATTCTTAACATTTTTCTGTCCAGGGTATACTTGAGCAGGATCACATTTTCCACCCAGCCTTTCTGTTCTCATTTGTCACTTAAAAAAAAAAAAAAAACTGTTACTTTCTAAAATGTTATACATACATTAAATGCTTACTTCCCACAATGTGGAAATCACTTCTCCCACTTGGCAGGGAGTTTGGTAGACAGGCACAACCATGGCTATGGTCAATCCTTCCCCTCCCTATAGCAAACACTGCTCCTCATATTGAGAGGTGGAGTCCACTCTTCCATCTGTATTGGATTTGGGGTGGACTTTGACCCAATAGCACGCTCTAGAAGCGATCTGGTGCCTGTAGACAGACTCCAACTCTGCCCTTTGGAAACCTGCCGCCATGTAGAAGGTTTGCCTGTCGTGAGCCCCTCAGGCTGTGAAGAGTTACCACATGGAGAGGTCATACCTAGAAAGAGTGATATTCAGTGTTGGGAGTTCAGTCCTCCATGGTGTTCCTACATGTTTTGACAGCTTTTGTCTTGGACTGTCTTTTCAAGGATGTTTGGCTAACAAAGATCCTGGGAGGACAGAGATAGGGTCTTCCTCCTGGGCCAAGGGCAGATTTGTTTCCTGACCAGGGTAAATAGCGATAATGTTTCCTCCCTCAGAGACAAAGTTGGCCATGTTTGTTAGCAGCCCCCTTGTAAGATTTGGAGTTTGCTAAGCCCAGGGTTCCTCAGCTGCGGCACAGAGCTACTCTGTGAGCGGCAGTTACCTGAGTCACTCCACATTGCTGCCAGGGGACAGACAGCAGGGGGACCCTGACGCAGACCTGAAGCTTCTGCTGCGCCCGGCACCACGAGTAAGAAGGCCCTCTCTGTTGCTCACATAGGACTTCCGCCGGCATCTCTGAAAGTGCGACAGACTAACTTGTTAGCTTGCACGTGGGGTAAATCGCAGATTCTTCACGGTTCTTGATGCCCGGCCAGCCCCTAGCTGTAGAGGGCAGTTCAGATGCTGTGGCCACGTGAACCGAGGCAGCGGGCATCCGAGTGACACCCTTCTTGGGCCCTTTGGCCACATGAAGCAGAAGAGCCGAGCCCAGCCCACGGTGCAGCATCATAAAAAATAACGTATTGCTGTTTTAAGCTGAGTGTGGGAACGGTTTGAGGTATGGCGTGACTGAAAAGAGGGAACACAGCTGTCATCATCTCCTGAGAGCAGCCCAATGGTTCCCATAGTCCCTTCTGCTCATTACTCATAAATCCCCACATACCTGGCATCTTACTTTAATATTCAAATAGACGTGCCTATGTCTTAAATATCTATATTTCAAGATTGAACATAATGGCTCAACGATGGCCACGGGCCCCCTTTGATGATAGGATAAAATTTAAGGTTCTATCTTCTGCGTCTGATCTATTAGATGTTATTGTCCATAACTTCCCTGCCAGAAGTTTTCCTCCAGTTTTTGTTTTTTATTAAAAATTTTTAATGTTTTTTAAAATTAATTTTTAGAGAGAGAGAGACAGTGTGAGCAGGGGAGGGGCAGAGAGAGAGAGAGGGAGACACAGAATCTGAAGCAGGCTCCAGGTTCCAAGCTGTCAGCACAGAGGTTGATGCAGGGCTCAAACCCACGAGCGAGATCATGACCTGAGTCAAAGTTGGACGCCTAACTGACTGAGCCACTCAGGCACCCCTGGGTTTTTTTTTTGTTTTTGGCTCTGAACTCTAACTTCTGTATCTTTGGATGAGCATGCCCTTTCTGTCACTACTAAGTCAGACCCACCCCTCTACCTCATACTCCTGTTGATTTTCCCTTCTGCATTCTTGTGGCTGTTAGGATTAGTGCTATGTAGATTCTTCTTCTTTTTTTAAAAAATTTTTATGTTTATTTTTGAGAGACAGAGCACAGAGAGAACAGAGACAGAGGGGCAGAGAGAGATGGAGACACAGAATTCGAAGCAGGCTCCAGGCTCTGAGCTGACAGCACAGAGTCTGATGCAGGGCTCGAAGCCACGGACCACGAAATCATGACTTGAGCTGAAGTCGAATGCTTAGCCTACTGAGCCACTCAGGCACCCCATCACTATGTAGATTATTAATCACATGCTGATGTATGTTGTACTCTTAAAAAGTGGCTTCTTGTATACAAAAGCAAATATATTCATTATAAAACAAATTCAAAGCAACAGCTCTTCAGATGGAACAAAGCCCTCATCTCACCTCCTACGTCCAACCTCTTTAACTTCCTGCTACTACATTTTCTGACCTTTTCATACACACCCGTGCACACATAGGCACACATTGACGTGATCATTTTTGAGAATGAAAGGTCGTAAATAATTTTTAAATTATGTAATAAACTTTATTATTTTTTTTAATTTTTTTAATATTTATTTTTGAGACAGAGAGAGACAGAGCATGAATGGGGGAGGGTCAGAGAGAGGGAGACACAGAATCTGAAACGGGCTCCAGGCTCTGAGCTGTCAGCACAGAGCCCGACGTGGGGCTCGAACTCACGGACTGCGAGATCATGACCTGAGCCGAAGTTGGCCGCTTAACCCACTGAGCCACCCAGGCGCCCCAATAAACTTTATTTTTTATGTGAAATTACTGGATGCAGATGTCACTGACACCATTCTCAATACTAGAATTAGCCTAACAAGTGTTGAGTTGGGGAGTATTATTAAGTTTGAAGAACGAAAAAAGACTTCAATCAAAGTAATTCTTTTTTTTTTTAAGTTTACTTATTTATTTTGAGGGGGGAAGGGGCAGAAAGAGAGAGAGGGAGAGATTGCGAATCCCAAAAGGGCTTCGTGCTGAGCATGAAGGCCATCGTGGGGCTCGAACTCATGAACCGTGAGATTATGACTTGAGCGGAGATCAAGAGGTGAGCACTTAACTGACTGAGCCATCCAGGAGCCCCAAAGTAATTCTTATATATGCCAAAAACTCATATGTCAATCTGACATGCTATGGCCGACAATTAAGTAAGAGCCATGCGGTGGATGTTTTGGGGTAAAAGAGTATGTGTTTTGAATGCTTTTTGATATTCGTTGGTCAATTGCAAAATTTATACTTGTTTATCCTTATTCCTGCAGTGTAAGACAGGGTGTGTTTTCCCCCACCCTGCCAAGATTAGATATGTGTCTATAAACTTTTATACATACATACATATACATATATATGTATATGTATATACATATATATTTGGGGATACAAGTTCAATACTTCTTTTCTCAGTTAACAGCCTAGTGGCTTATGCTATACAAAGAGCATTCACAAATACCACCTCCTCTGATCTTTACAACAATGCCAGGAATAGGAAGGGTCTCACTTTATAGAAGAGAAGATCAAAACTCAGAGAAGTCAAAAAGCCCAGGCAGTTTGCACAGTTTGCAAGAGAGCTCAGAAAGGGTCTCAGGTCCTCTGTGCCTTCTCCTGTGCTCTCAGGCACCCCTCCAGAAGTTTCCCCTAGAGAGGACGGTATGGGAGTCGGGTAACCCAGCACTCCCTATATGAGAGGGGGGTGTGGAGTTGGAGAACCCAGCCTCGCTCAGCAGCTGCTGGCCCCTCTGATGAGATTCGAGATGCTCTCTGGAGCTTTCTTATTTGGACTGCCTGTGTGCCCACTAATATTTCATTGGCTTGTAAAGGCCACAGATTTTGATTTCCCTCTTTTAATGAAGAGTAATATTAAGGACACATTGAAGAAAATGTGAAAGATCAGCCACTTTCTTCATTAATCACAGGAGATTCTGTGACCTCAAGGTAGATGGGAAAATTGAGGGAGGACAACAGCGAGCAAGAGAGGGAGGAGGTTTGGTGCGAGTGCATTTCAGTTACTGACTGGATGGTCAGCGGCTGCCCTCCCCTAAGCTGCCAGCCAGCGTTTACAGAGTGATGGAGAGAGCCCCGCCCCTCTGGCATGCCAGCAAGCCTTGCTAATGTAATGGAAATGATAATTATTCCCAGTCCCAGGCATTTCATTTCCTCTGGACTGCAGGGGTATTAAAGTTGATTAAATACATATGCTTTGGGTAGACAGCTCCTCCAGTCACATATGGAGTGATCAGTCGTCTTTGTGCTCGACGGAAGGGGGAGACACCAAGACCACAGGAGCCAGGCCAGGGCGGAGCTGGGGTTAGGACATAGGGATTGAGGGAGTCCAAGTCCTTTGTTACAGGCAAGGCAGAGGCACAACCCAAAGACTTTAAAGTAATTCCCTGTATCATTATACAGATTAAAAAGAATCCTCAAAAATGTTTATTAAAGTTAAAATTCAAGGGGGCACCTGGGTGGCTCAGTCGGTTAAGCGTCCCACTTTGACTCAGGTCATGATCTTATGGTTCATGGGTTCGAGCCCCTCACTGGGCTCTATGCTGACGACTCAGAGCCTGGAGCCTGCTTCAGATTGTGCGTCCCCCTCTCTCTCTGCCCCTCCGCTGCTGTGCGCGCTCCCTCTCTCTCAAAAGTAAATAAACGTTAAAACAAAATTAAAAAATAAATGTTAAAATTCAACTTTAGTCTTAATAGAATTAGCAATTTCCCTCTCCTTAAAAAATATACATTTGACAAATATGAATAATTTATACCCATTTGTCTAAAATTTGCAATTTAGGTCCAAACGCGTGTGTGTGTGTTTTGGATTATAGATTGGAAGGACTAGTACATTTTACAGTGGGTGGGCAATGACTCACATGTCCTCAGGATTCAGTTTTTAAAAAATGTATCTCTTAAAATGTCCGCAACATTTCTCAAAGCCAAGAAGGGATGTTTGTCTCACTCGGATTCCTGTGTTTGTTTAATTGATCACAGCTTGATTTTCCACACCGTTGGCATGAGGAAATATGAGAGGCTACTCTAAACAGGCTTTTGAATCGTTGATGCTGGATCTTGAGATGAAACTTTTGGTCACCCCACTTCTTCCTGCTCAGCCTCAACCCGTCTCTGCAGGTAGCAACGCAGTAAGAGCCCACAGCTTCACGGGCACGGAGGGCATAGTGGCTCCACATAGGCTGGCAAGATGGGTGTTTGGGCACTGGTTGCTCTGGTTATTCTCTGGGGCTATAGAGAGATTTTGTTTGGGCACATTGTACTTGTTTTAGAACAAGGAAAGTTCCTCCCCACTCCATATACCAGAATATCTACGAGGAGGGAATTCCTATAACGGGATACACAAATGTTTTAAAAAATATTTTTAATATTTTATTTTATTTTATTAAAAAATTTTTTAATGTTTATTTTTGAGGGACAGAGATAGAGTGTGAACGGGGGACGGGAAGAGAAAGAGGGAGACACAGAATCCGAAGCAGGCTCCAGGCTCCGAGCTGTCAGCACAGAGCCCGATGTGGGGCTCGAACTCACACACTTCGAGATCATGACCTGGGCTGAAGTCGGTCGCCCAACCGACTGAGCCACCCAGGCACCCCAAGAAATAACTAATTAGATAAATATTTACCATGGTTGCATATTTTTAATTTTAATTTTTTTATTTATAAACTTTTATATTTATTTATTTTTGAGAGAGAGAGACAGAGACAGAGACAGAGAGACAGTGTGAGCAGGGGAGGGGCAGAGAGAGAGGAAGACACAGAATCCAAAGTAGGCTCCAGGCTCTGAACTGTCAGCACAGAGCCGGACGTGGGGCTCATTCTCACAAACCTCGAGATCATGACCTGAGCCGAAGTCAGACGCCCAATCGACTGAGCCACCCAGGCACCCCAAGAAATAACTAATTAGATAAATATTTACCATGGTTGCATATTTTTAATTTTAAGTTTTTTATTTATAAATTTTTATATTTATTTATTTTTGAGAGAGAGACAGAGACAGAGAGACAGCATGAGCAGGGGAGGGGCAAAGAGAAACAGGAAGACACAGAATCCAAAGTAGGCTCCAGGCTCTGAGCTGTCAGCACAGAGCCGGATGCAGGGCTCGAACTCACAAACCTCGAGATCATGACCTGAGCCGAAGTTGGATGCTTAACCAACTGAGGCACCCAGGCGCCCCTATTTTTAATATGTTAAATATTAAATTTAAAAAATGCACATTTTTGCCAATATCAGAACTTCTGTTTAATTCTTAAAAAGACACTTTTGTTGTTTGTTGTGTTCTAATTCTAAGAAGACTGAGAAAAAAGTTAATATCACCCCAATCCTGTCATCCAGAAATAACCAATGTTAATATTTTAATGTATTTACTTTTCTTCATTCATGACTTTGGGTAGTTTTGCCATCATAACCATTTATCCTCCATGAAAAGACCTGGAGGAAACTTAAATGCATATCACTAAGTGAAATAAGAATTTACCTTGATTTTCTTATTGTATAGGTGTTTTCCCACATCTTAAAACTATTTTAAAATGTAATTTCAATAGTTTCACACAAAATCAGTTTTTAAAATATTTATTTTTCTTGATTGTAAAAGTACCAACTATTCTTATTAGAGAGTTTGGAAAATTGAAAACATAAGGAATGTAAATCACAAAAGAGCCCATCAGATGATAAACAGTACTTTTGATGTATTTCTCTTTCAATTTCCTCCCCCTCTTCCCTCTTGCCTCCTTTTATACAAATTTATATGTTATACATAAACACACATGCACACACTCTGTGGACGTGTCAAAGTTTGAAAAAAATGAACTGGATGCTTTTTAATCCTTTTTAAAAACCTACTTGTTTGAATTTTTCCAATGGCATTACCAAATTGTTGAAAACCAAAATTTAATGGCTATATAATATTTCACTATATGGATGTAATTTACCTAACTAATCTTATATTGTTGATCTTTAGATGGGTTGTAATTTTTCATTATTGTAGATTTAGAAGTAAATTTCATTCATATATAAAAACTTGTGAGCCCATCATTGCAGCCTTTCTTAGGACATTTTCTTAGAAGGAGGGTGGTATTGGGGTACCTGGCTGGCTCAGCTGGTTAAGCGTCTGACTCTTGGTTTTGGCTCAGGTCATGACCTCATGGTTCATGTGAGGTTTGTGCTGGCAGTGCAGAGCCTTCTTGGATTCTCTCTCTCCCCTCTCTCTGCCCCTACCCTGCTCATGCTATCTCTGTCTCTCTCAAAATAAATCAATAAACTTAAAAAAAAAAAAGAGTATAGTAGAGCTGAAGGAAACACAGTGAGGCTTCTGTCATATACTGCAGGTGTCTTTCTAGAAGCTTCTCCACACCTTCCTGGAGGACCCCAGCAGGCTTGTCACACTGCATTCAGCCCCATGATGTCACTTGCCTATCCCACTGCTGCTCATCTCGTGAGCAGGGAAAAGACCAGCTATTATTTTTTTTATTAAAATTAATTTTTTAACAATTTTTATTGAAGTATAATTGACATAGGATATTATAGTAGTTTTATGTGTATCCCACATGTGATTTGACATTTGTATACATTGCAAACTGATCACCACGGTAAGTCTGGTTACCATTTGTTGTCATTCAAAGTTAATACAAAGTTAATAGAGTACTATTGACTATATTCCTCATGCTGTACATCACATTCCTGTGACTTATTTATAACTGGATGCTTACACCTTTTGACCACCTTCACTCATTATGCCTGTGGCCCCAACCCCAGTCCCCGCCAAATACCCCTTACCTCTGGCAACCACCACTCTTCTCTGTATCTGTGCATCTAGGTCTTGTTTTATTTTCTTGGTTTTGTTTTGCGTTTTAGATTCAACTTATAAGTGAAATCATGGGGTATTTGTCTTTCTCTGTCTGACTTATTCACTTAGCAGAATACCTTCAAGATCCATCCGTGTTGTAAATGGCAAGATTTTGTTCCTTCTTATCATTGAGTAGCATTCCATTTCATACACACACACACACACACACACACACACACACACACACACACACAAAGATACACACCGTATCTTTACCCATTCATCTATCAATGGACACTTAAGTTGCTCTTATATCTTGGCTGTTGTAAAGAATGCTACAAGGAACATAGAGGTGCATGTATCTTTCTGAATTAGGTTTCGTTTTCTTCAGATAGATATTCCAAAAGTAGAATTGCTGCCGTTTTTAATAGATGAAGAAATGATGGCCCAGGTAACTTCACCAAAGATCACAGGGACAAACAAACAGTTAAGAGGGGGGAGCTAAGAGATCTGATTCTTAACTCAGTGCTAGATCCTTAAAACAAAGAGAAGTGAACATAGTTTGTGATGTCCCAGAGGCAACGGAATGATAAAAAGCAATGAGAGAGATACAAGCCAACAGGTCTTCTGGCACTTTCGCCCGTCATTTGGAGACTCTAAGGGGAGGGACCAAAATAGCTGTTGCTCTGGTATGTAATTGCCTTAGTCTGTCTAGGGAAAAAAGCGCGAGAGCTCTAATTTGCAGAAGTCACAAACTAAAGTGCTTTGAAATGTACTTAAAAAAAAATCAAAGTGCTGAGACAGCTTTGTTCCCCAATAACCACAATAGAAATTTGGGATAGTTATCGTTTTAATCAGATGTTTAGGGAATCCATGCGGTTATTCTCTTGGTAGCTGTATTTTTCCTTTTTGATAAAGAAGGCACCAAAATTCCTCAGGATGAATGTTTCTGACCTAGATTAAACTAATAAAGAGCAACATGCAAGCTGTTAACTGTTTGATGGCTCACTGTAGTGGAAAGGAAGAACCAGAATCCCAAAAACTGGACACCGATCATTCAATTTAGCACAGACACCGGTTTATTCTATTCTGCAGCTGCCCCCCTGGTCCTGCTCACATCTGGATCAATTTCCCGAGTCCTGGCAGCCTGAGCTGGTGTTTCACTGAGGGATATTTACTCCCACACAGCTGTTCAGCAGTAGGAGCAGAAAATCAACTCGGATACAATTAATACCATGTTGTAATAAGGAGACGTCACCACAAGAAACAGTTGCTGAATTGATTCTGATGATGCCGAGGAGGATAACTATAATGATAATGGTGATTAATATCACCATTACTGGGTGCAGACTCAAAGAAGGAGCATATTTTTATACTGCCTTTGTTTATGCAGTTGCAATCTTTCCCCACATAGATCATCGACAACAAGACATTCCATATAATTCAGGTAGATGATGGGATGACACCCAAATGCCAGTGTGATTTTTTTTTTTTTTTTTTCCTGATAGAGATAACCTTGTATGAGATTGCCAAAGTTCTCATACACAGAATCTTGGAACAGGAACGTCCAGGTGGCTAAGACCAAGTGAGAGGGCCTGGGAGACTCTGATTTTTCAGTATTCCCTCCGCCCCCTGCCCCATCTTGGGAGAGCCCTGTGAGAACAGTTTAACTGGACAGTGTATCTCCATTGCCTGTGGGACTTCCTCCGTGCATGCTGTCACTGCACGGGGAGGGCAGCTCTTCACGTAGACCTGTCTTGAGAGCCACAGACCATTTAGCCTCTGCCGGTTCAGCATGCTGTTAGTCCCCGGTCATGTGACAACCTAAAATATTCCAGATTGCCCTCCCCATATAGAGATCCATTGGCCTGGGTAATGGAGGTCACTCAACTTTGTTCAGTTCAATTGGGTTTTAAGGTTGAAAAGAACAGCTAAGATATGTGCATCCAATTTTCCTTATTTCACTGGTGAACTGTAGGGATTTGTGACCCTTTACGACTCTCTCTCCAAACTGATGCCTGAAATCCCACCCCTGGAGATTAAATTACATATGGGAACATAAAAGCACTCACCGTGGCATCTTATTATCTGTGTTCTAATTCTGGTTTCCCCCCTTTTCAGCTGGCGTGATCGTGGACACATCACTGACCCTGGTGTTACAGTGGCGTCGTGATTAAAATGGGGACAGAGTAGGGGCACCTGAGTGGCTCAGTCGAGTGTCTGACTTTGGCTCAGGTCATGATCTCACGGTTTGTGGGTTTGAGCCCTGCGTCGGGCTGTGTGCTGACGGCTCAGAGCCTGGAGCCTGCTTCAGATTCTGTGTCTCCCTCTCTCTCTGCCCCTCCCCGACTCGTGCTCTGTCTCTCAAAAATAAATAAACATTAAAAAAAAAAAAAAAGCCGCATGCTCTGACTGAGCCAGCCAAGTGTCCCCCTCACAGGATTGCTTGGATGGTTAATAAAGTAATACATGTGAGAGACTGACATAAGATGAACGCTCCATAAACCTTTGCTTTGTGCATATGTGGTCTGCATTCAGTAAGAGCTGGACTTGAGTCACATAGGAACAGTGGCTGTCGGAGGTAGCCAGCTTTTGTGACCCGGGGCGGCGGGCGGGGAGGTCCTGGCTGGAAGAGAACAGCAGGGAAGGCAGCTTCCTCCTGCCTGCGACCCCTCAGACGTTAGCTATGCTTCCTGTTGTGCCCACCATTTTATCGACATCTCGTAGGTCACAAGTGCCCTGAGAGGAGAAACGAAGCTTGCTAGAACCTTCCTCCAGGTGGGCGGCAGTGTTAGAACCCGCAGATGTGTGTCTGTCTCAGGGATCTCTCACAGGCCAGTGGGCCTCAGACTTGACTGCAAAGGGAATATTACAAATACAGATTCCGGCTACCCACCTTCCTGAACTCCAGTGGTTTCAAGTGAATATCCTGAATTTTCCAATGGATTCTCCAGGTGATTCTGAAGTAGCTGTCTAATTTGAGAAACAATGATCCAGACAGTGTTTTCATTTTTAAAGATGAGAGGACAGGGGCGCCTGGGTGGCTCAGTCGGTTAAGCGGCCGACTTCGGCTCAGGTCATGATCTCACGGTCCGTGAGTTCGAGCCCCGCGTCGCGCTCTGTGCTGACAGCTCAGAGCCTGGAGCCCGTTTCAGATTCTGTGTCTCCCTCTCTCTGACCCTCCCCCGTTCACGCTCTGTCTCTCTCTGTTTCAAAAATAAATAAACGTTAAAAAAAAAAAAAAGATGAGAGGACACAAGCCCACCATCAGCCAGCATGTCAGTGGCAGCGTGGGGCCCGGGAGCCAGGCGGCCTGGTAGCTTCCTGCAGGCTCGTCTCTAACAGCTCGGATCATATCCAGGAGGCGCGGGAAGCAAATGTCTCTCAACTCTGCCTCGCGACGTCTCTTTTTCTCCTGTTCTCTGGCCTTGGGGCCTTTCAGCTTTTTCATTTAAGCTTTCAGCTCTCCAATTTGACCATCAGAAGCAAATACGGGAAGACCATTTTGTGAGCGTTTCTTAAAAGGATCTGGAGACATTTGCTGCAATGAGTCGTGAGTGGCATTTTGCCCACCTGGAGAGAATCGAAGAAGGATACAAGGCCAGGGATGGGAGGCCGGGGCCACTGCAGGTGCTGCTGGAGGGGCTCGTGGAGCCCCGCCCCCTGCCACCAGCCACCACCACCTGTTATGACCTTCTGTCTGCAGGGCAGTCAGAGAAACGTTCTGGTATTGGGACCACACTCACCACCAGGTCACCAAATGTGCTTTTATATTATTTTTAAATGAACTCACCAGTGAGAAGATACACTTCCTTCCCAAAATCCCCTGCCAGCAAGCCCGCTCTGAACACTGCCTGTACATGCCAATCCATATTTCTAGGCCGTGCAACTACTCATTTACTGGCTTCTGTGCAGAGGCAGCTGGATATCAGCCTCCCTTCTTAATAACATAATGCTAATGATAATAATATGTCCCATTTTTTTTTTACAGTGTGTCAAATACAATGCCAAAGGCACGCTATGTGTAATTTCTCATTTTTCCCACACACAAACCCTGGGGGATAACTAGTATTATTGCCATTTTATGAATGTAATGCTGACGTTTAGTGACATTAAGTCAGTTGTCCAAGGTTACGCTGCAAGGAAGTGGTCCCAAGGAAGGGCCGTGGCAAGGTAAGACCCCCCCACCGGCCCCTGACTCCCAGGCCCACATTCCTCACCACTCACTGTGTTCTGCATCTCGCAAAAACTCAGTCTGCCTGCTCCTGCCTGGGACAGGCATGCCTTGTGTGGGGTGGGGCTGGAATGACCGGTTTGATGCTTGGGGTCTATCACTGTTCCTCCTGTTGGTGACATCTCTCCCATATTTGACTGCAACCAGTGGCAGGGCCCCCTTTGTTAGAAAGGGCGACAATAGAGGGGAGAAAGAGCAGCCAGTGAGGCATCTGGGAAGGTAAGAGGATGCCATTTACTTGGACTCAGTTGACAAGAGAATAGAAAGTCTTAGTTTCCCACTGAGTTTTGCTTGACTTTAACCCTTAGGTGAAGGGGCTCAGAGAACACTGGAATGTGGGGGGCGGGGAGGGGATGGAGATGGAAGGATGATGTGAACTTTGGGAGATTAGACATGTTTTGGTGCTTTCTCATGTTTCTTGGTGATATCCAGCTCCCAAATGGACAGCGGGCCACAGACACCAATTCCCTCCTCCTGTCCGGTGGGTCACTTCTCCCAAGAGTCGGTCCCCTTGAGGGTCAGTCCCACTGTTTTTTCACTCATCAGAGCTCCCTGTGCCTTGAAAGGACCTGGCTCTGCCCTGTGATAAATACCAAGAACCTGGGGCCATCGGTCTTGTTTTGGCCTTATTCACACGGTGGTGACTCCTTTCTAATCCTATTCTTTTCTGCTCATCGGCACCAGCTCGTCAGCCACCATCCTTCCCATGGTCTCCTCAGTGAAGGAGGGAGACAGATGGATTCTAAAGTGGCTGGATAGCTAGACTCAGGACGGACATGTTCGTCCTCCCTGTTCCATGCCTCAACCTCCCGACAGGCAGGAGGGTGTAAGGAAGCTCACGTCAAAAAAAAAAAAAAAAAATTAAAAAAAAAAAAAAGGGGGGCGCCTGGGTGGCGCAGTCGGTTAAGCGTCCAACTTCAGCCGGGTCACGATCTCGCGGTCCGTGAGTTCGAGCCCCGCGTCAGGCTCTGGGCTGATGGCTCAGAGCCTGGAGCCTGTTTCCGATTCTGTGTCTCCCTCTCTCTCTGCCCCTCCCCCGTTCATGCTCTGTCTCTCTCTGTCCCAAAAATAAATAAACGTTGAAAAAAAAAATCAAAAAAAAAAAAAAAAAGAAGCTCACGTCTTCCTTTGTGAGCAAGGTCTTGAAGGATTTCTCTCCCTTGGCCATCCTGCCAAATTCAGCCATAACCCAACACAGGAGGTCATAAACAGAACTGGGCAATATATTTATCAGCTGTGATCCGTGTAGCCTGGGAACACAGTGTGACAGAACAGCAGCCTCACAGCTGGTGTCCTGCGTCTACCCTTGCCTCGCCAGAGCGTATTTTGCACAAAATTAACAGAGCGAACGGGTCATAGCACATCTGTGTTCTAAACCGGCCAAGGATTCCCTTCTCGCTCAGAGTAAAATCCAAGCTTCTTAGCACGGCTTATCCTTCACAATACGTTTGGGCCCACGGGTACTTCTCTCTTAGCCCCTGTCTCCCCCCACTCACCCCACAGCAGCTACATCAGCCTCTTTGCTGTTACTTAAGAAGCAGAGACGATCCCTACCTGAGGGCTCCGTGTTTACTCCTTCTGGTCCCTGGATTGCTCCTTTCCAACTGTCCATACTGATTGTTCCCTCACTCTCTTCAAGTATTCTACTTCAAGATATCATCAGTGAGATAATTCGTGATTACCCTAGATAAAATAACACCAAATTCCTGTGACTTTTCACACCCTTAATTATTATTAGGTTTTGATAGCAGTCACAGTCAGATCTGTTCTACATTTGTTTAGTAATTCTCTGAACGTACCCTACTAGTTTATAAGCTTAGTAAGTGCAGGGACATTGTCTATTTCTATCACAAGTGAATAGGGGTTGGCACATAGTAGGTGCTCAATCAGTATTTTTTGAATGAATGAATGAATGTACAAGGTGCCCTAAAGCAAGTGTTTTGAGGAAAGCAGATGTGACTAGATAATTTAGTAATCACTAAATTCCCAACGTTCTCCCTGTATCAGAGCTTACATATCTCTCAACCCTTCCACACCTATCTCGATGGAACATTGTAAAAAATGGCCACAATTCCTTTCCCTGTCTGCATACATGCACTTGCAATGTGACCTTGTAACTTCTTTTAAAAAGGGAGTCCCAACTCTTGGACTAAACTTGTGACTTGCTTTGGCCAACGGACACTAATTAACAGACATAAAACACTCAGACTCGAAGTTTGCATGACGAAGCCCTGTTGCCCTTGAGACCCTGAACCCTCATGTGAACAAAGACATGACTAGCCTGAAGCCTAATGAGAGGCATGTGGTCCAGTTGCTCCAGAGCCCCAGCTGGCAGTGAGCCCCACCCTTAGAAGCTGAGTCACTGGGGGCTCTTGGGTGGCTCAGTCAGTTAAGCGTCCGACTTCGGCTCAGGTCACGGTCTCGCAGTTTGTGAGTTGGAGACCTGCGTTGGGCTCTCTGCGGATGGCTCGGAGCCTAGAGCCTGCCTCGGATTCTGCGTCTCCCTCTTTCTCTGTTCCTCCCCTGCTCATGTTGTGTCTCTGTCTCTCTCCCTCAAACATAAGTAAACATTAAAAAAAAAAAAGCTGACTCCCTTATTCAGACACATGAGTGTGCTGAGCTGAGGTTAGCTGAGCCCATACCACAGTTGTTGCTCGGCTGAACCAGTCCAAATTGCATGATCTAAATGGCCACCGAGTTTGGAGTGCTTTGTTTCATGGCAAAAGCTAGCTTCTGAAATAGAGACGAGCAGAGTTAAATAGTGGCGGGAAGTAGCAGAGGCTAGTGTAAGATTTAACAATTACCATAGCCGTGTCTAGCCCAAGGGGTATTGTCACTGCTGGGCCATGGGGCAAATATACTTGGCTTTGAATGAGGCTTCTTCAGTGAAGAGAACTAGGGCTTTTTACTTCCCCTGGTGTCCTTTCCCTTTGAAAATGGAGAGGCAGATGTGTAACACAGGTGCATCCGTATGGCTTTGGGACCTAAGCAAGGCAGACCATAGTAGCAAGAGAATGACATAATTTTTTTCTAGGAAGTTGGGGATAAAGATGATAGAGTTCTTCTCTCTGAGAAGTTACAGCAGGGAACAGGAGCGTCCGCCAAGGAGGGCCACTATTTTGTCCCTGGCGTTGCCCCTCTCAGGAGTAATCTCCTCACAGGGGCCCCAGGAGAAGAAGAAAGATTGGAAATCAAAGCCTGCTGTAGTCGTGGAGGTCACTTGTGAAATCCAGCAATGTAGGAAACATGACCTCATTTCACTGCCGTGAGCCAATTTTGTGGCCTTGAGTGAGCCTTTTTGTATCTGGGAACTTCAGATTATTTATCACACAACATGAATATCTGGCTACCCATCACAGTTTCTGGATGGGTGTTCTAGAACTTGTCATGAGGCTGGGGTGTGTTGGTTCAGAGCTTTTCCTGTGGAAACGGTGTTGGTTCAGAGCAGTTTGGAGTGTGCCCTAGTCAAGGAGTGTGTTTGGGTTGGGGTGGGAGCTATCTCTTGTTTGGAACCCAGCTGGTGGGCCTGGGGGAGGGGTGGGTATTTATGGCACCACATGGAGCCAGACTGTAGGGGTCTGTTAATGATTAAACTGTGTAATATGTTGAAGGCTATGACATACCTTTGAAGTACACGTTTGTTGGCATGTGATGGAATTGATGAAACCTCCCTGATGTGTTTCTTAAGTGCATAAATTCTCTGTATCATGCTATGAGTACACTTACACACGAAAAGGAAAAGTATTGCATCGTTTCATTCCGAGGATGAAACGTTTGAACCAACTGATGGATGACCCAGCTGTATAGTGACTGAGGGATAATCTAGGAAGGGAAACATGGGATACCGCTTCGAAAGTCAGCTGTACAGTGAGGTGAATAAGCTGTAAGAATGCATCCACTCACTCACCAGAACCTTTTCTCTGCCTTCACTCCTGGGAGCATTCATTGGGGAAATGGCTGTTTTATAAGTTCTCAATAATTCCAGAAACTTCTTCCAGAAGTAGTTAAGAATGTATCTGGTGGGGGGGGCAGGGCACCTGGTGGCTCAGTCAGTTAAGCATCTGACTTCAGCTCAGTTTCGTGATCTCACAGTTTGTAAGTTCGAGTCCCTCATAGGTTTCTCTGTTGTCAGTGCAGGGCCCGCTTTGGATCCTCTCTCTTTCTGTGTGCCTTTTCCCTGCTTCCCACCCCCCTCTCAAAATCAACAAAAATTAAAAAAAAAAAAAGTGTTTGGCACATAGTAAGTGCTCAATTAATGATTGATTTTTTTTTTTTTTTTTTAAGGAATGTATCTCAGCTCTGGGAGAAACAATTTTTTTTCATTCAATAACTACTTACTCAGTGTTTTTGATGTGCTGGGCACTGTTCTAGCACTTAAGGTACATCAGGAAATAAATCTCACAAAGATCCCCTCCCGGGGGTAGGGTGTGTGTGTGGAAACTGACAATAAGGAATAAGATAATAAAGTAAGTAAATATAAAAAGCTTGTCAAAAGGAGAAATGTGCTATGGGGAAAAAAGGCTAAAGTACGGATGAGAAGTATATCCCCAGAGGGCAGGTAGTTGTGTTAAAAATGTGGTCGGGGTGGCTGTCATTGAGAAGGTGAGGTCTGAGCAAGGGCTGAAGGAGGTGAGGCCCAAATGTCACCATGGACAGATGGCAGGTTTGTTTGTTCATCTTTTTATTGCCTCCAAAGAGTCTAGTCCAATACTTTATACATAGCAGTGGCTTAATAAACTACTCTTGATATAAATTAAATTAAATATAAACAAATATTTCATCTGCATGGGGTGGGGTGGCTTTTCCCAGAAAAGGAGATAGATTTTATAAGAGAGAGAGAGCAAAAGAGAGTGTATGTGCTCATGAAAATGGGGGAGGGGCGGAGTGGGGGAGGAGAGAGAATCATTTTTTTAAAAAAAATTTTTTTTTCAATGTTTATTTATTTTTGGGACAGAGAGAGACAGAGCATGAACGGGGGAGGGGCAGAGAGAGAGGGAGACACAGAATCGGAAACAGGCTCCAGGCTCTGAGCCATCAGCCCAGAGCCCGACGCGGGGCTCGAACTCACGGAGTGTGAGATCGTGACCTGGCTGAAGTTGGACGCTTAACCGACTGCGCCACCCAGGCACCCCATGAGGAGAGAGAATCTTAAGCAGGCTCCATGGTCAGTGATCAGCCCGGAGCCCAACACAGGGCTTGACCCCATGACCCTGGGATCAGGACCTGAGCTGAAATCAAGGGTTGGTTGCTCAACCGACTGAGCCACCCAGGCACCCTGATTTTTATCGTTGATCTGTCTCTGTTTTCTTCACTCCTTCACTCTCCTCTCTCTCTTCAACCCATTGCAATCTGGATTCTGTCTTGATCACGCCAATGAAAGGCTGCCAGCATGGCCTTGGCTAAAGTATGGCTATGGAGGGAATAGGAGAGTTGCTGTGATTTGTCTGTTCCGCAGCCAAGCCTTAGCTAGTGCTGCCACGGGAGTGTGTATAGACCCTTCCCTGTTCTGGCCGAGGCACACTGGGACTACCAGGACACCCCTCCCCTCTCTCCTCCTGCTCTAAAATTCCTGGCAGAGAGGGAGACGAAGCTCACTCCCCTTGACTGTCAGAGGGGTAAGATGTTAACTTCCTTTATTCAAGGGGGAAATGGGCTTGACTGACAGATGAGAGAGAGAGCTGCTCATTTACCCACCAAAAGATATTATATGGCTTTAAGCAGTGTTCAGGAGCATGAGAAGGTAATAAACTATGTGTGTAAGCTCAGTTCTCAGGGGAGGGAGGGAGAGCCGCTGCAACACCAACATTCCAATTGTTTCTTTCTTGCTTTCTTTAGGCCCTCTGTTCATGCCATGCTTAATAAAGGTAATAAAAAGGTAAGATCATAAAGAAGAAAGAGGCCTATCAAGGAAAGAAGGCTCTTTATTTGCTCTCCTGTCACGGTATTTTTCCCACTCTCCCCCCATTTCAGCCCAAAATGGGGTGTGTGTGTGTGTGTGTGTGTGTGTGTGTGTGTGTGTGTGTGTGTGTATGACTGGCTGAACAGCAGGCAGGTTAACTGAGCAGCAGATGAGGGTCACATGGATTATCTGATGAATTCGCGATGTCCCCAGTGTTGTCATGGGGGATATAGATGATGGAAGCCCGCTCGCCTACCTCAAGGGATGAATAGTTCTCCGCAACCAGAGCTGCTCCTTGCTCTTTGAGTGCTACGTGGGTGGCAGCAAACGGGTCACAGCTCTTGGGCTCCAGTTGCTGTACTGGGTCACCTTAGACAGGTGCCCTACAGTTTATTTGCCTCCTCCATTTCGTTGACGACACAGCTGGGTACACTCTAGGTGCCAGGTAAAGCCTCATTTATAAGTTAATTTGTCTCCCCTGTGCCTTTGACGGCCCGTTTTACTATTGTAAAATAGTAGAATACACTAAAAATATCCTCCCTATTCCTTCTTCCACCTCTACATGAAAATACTTCATCAGCGTGTTTGTCACTGCAAGGAGATGAAGTCTGTGGAGCTTATTAACTCCTTACGGTAGAGTTTTTTCAAAGTTTAGTTGTTTATTCTGAGACAGAACACGGGAGGGGCAGAGATAGAGACGGAGAGAGACAGAATCCCAAGCAGGCTCCACACTGCCAGCGCAGAGCCTGATGCAGGGCTTGAACAAACAAACCATGAGCCGAAGACAAGAGTCAGATACTTAACTGACTGAGTCACCCAGGCTCCCTATCGTAGAGTTTTTGTAAATAAACCCTAGAGAGTATTACCTTTCCTTTCCTGGAAGCTTCCAGGTATTAGGAAGTCCCGGGAAGAGCCCTGGCAGGACCGGATAATCATGTGACTGTCTCATATTCAGTAACAATGACTGACACATGTCCAATACAATGCATCCAGGTCCTGTGCTAGGTGTTTATGTGTATTAATTCATTTAATCCTCACAACATGATGTGGGTTAAGTGCTACTATTATCCCCATATTATAGATGAGAAAATGGAGCTGCAGAGAGCTTAAATAGCTAAATTTCCCACGACTTCCAGCTTACAAGCAGCAGAACCTGGATTTGAACCCTGGCGGTAGGGCTCTAGAAATTTCTTTGTAGCCACCAAGCTACAATGGCTCTTCAGCAGCAGTTAGTATAGGATGAGCCTTTTATAGGAATCCTAAGCTTTGGGGGGTGGTAAAGGAAATGCTATAATTGCTTCCAGATGACTGTTACTTATTTAGAGTTTGTCACCTTTCACTTTCACTGCTTTCACTGCTGCTTAAAAAGAAATATCTTTTTAAGTTTAAATTTAATAAGAACTCATAAATTACAGGGGCAGTTATTCATCTTGACAGACAATATAAATAGCCATAGAAATTCCTTCCCATTCATTTACTCAGCTGAGTGATGCAGGTCACTGTATTTACTGTGGGCTACGGACAATGGAGATTATACTGAAGTCACAGTTTCTGTCTCCCCGGAAATTTTCCATCCCTAGGAGAAACAAGAATATGCACAGCAGTCCTGAAGGATGTGGTTTCTGTGATAAGTGGTATGCGTACAAGGGGGTGACACAGACACTGCTTACTGGAAACTGAGCTTCTGATGGAGCTGGGGGTGTAAGGGAAATACCAGGGGTGGGGGGGGGGCCTGAACCCGCCTCCTGGGATTGGGTGGATTTTGATAGGAGCAGAGAAGCCACAAAGCAATACTAGCCCAGTGTGTTAGTTAGGCAGTATTAGCTCATGGGCTATGAGAGACGTTTCTGGAGCTAGACTGTTTGGGTTCAAATCCTGGTTCTATTACTTTTACCTTTAAGTATGAGAAATGTAACAATTTCTCATATATTAGGAGGTAGAAGGAGAGGGAGTTTTGCTCAGGAACAGATGGAGTAGCCTAAATAGATAAGAGGAGGGGCACCTAGTTGGCTCAGTCAGTTAAGGGGCCTCACTCTTGATTTCAGCTCAGGTCATGATCTCACCGGTTGGTGATTGAGTGCCACGTCTGGCTCTGCAACTGACAGCCTGCTTGGGATTCTCTCTCTCCTTCTCTCTCCGCCCCTTACCCCCACTCTCTCCCTCAAAATTAAATAAACATTAAAAATAGGTAAGAGGAGGATGACTTATTTAGACGTAAGGTAACCCTGAGCAGTGGTGGTTAAGGGCAGAGAAAGGGACATCATCCTCAGATCTCTGGGACTGAGGGGAAAGAATGGTCTCCAGAACCTGCAAGCACACGGCAGAGGAAGCCACCTCTTAGGAACCTGTGTGCCAGGCAGAGCTGGCCTAAAGAAACCCCCAGGCAGGGGAAGGAGCCAGGACTGCAACCTTCTTCTCTCCGCCCCGCCCCCTGGACCGCCTACCTGGCCCCGCCCCTCTCTCCCTATTGGCCGAGTCCAACAGAAGCCTGTATCCTTGGGAACTTGTTGCGATCCATTCCCCCTGCGCCCCCACCCCCAAGTCCTGCTCCCAGATGCGAGCTGGTGCAGGAAGGTGCCGTGTGGATCTGGAGGGGTAGCCAGAAGCTATGTGGCACCGAGTGGAAACACCAAAGTGTTTCCAAAGGGAAAGGCTTGCTGGTGCCCAGTCTTGCCAGTTCTTGAGAACTCCGCGTAGGAATTTAGAATTGGTTCCGAACGCGGTGGCACCCTTGAGAGTTTCTGAGCACCAGGGTGACGTAATGAGAGAGCAGGCCAACATTGGTGTCTGAAGTAGACCACAAGGCCGAAAGACAGAATAGATGCTGGCAGGAGGAGTGCTGGGTTAGACCTCAGGCTTCCCCGCTCCATCCCCTTTCTGTGGTGTTCTGGGCTTTCCTGAGGCACCAGCTGTAGCGCCTTGAACTCGCCTGTGTCCACAGGCCGTAGCTCTTGTCTACACCTCCTGGCAGGGCCTTTCCCAGAGGAAACTTCCTAGGTTGACTCCCTCTCTCCTTCCTGGCCTGTGGTTTTAAGACCTGCTCTAATCACTGTAGCCTCGTTGGCTCCTGACTTTTCAGAAAGCGCCGGATCCGAAGTGGCTCCCTGAACTACAATCTTGGACCTGTCAGGGAGCCAGGGCACAGAACACTCTGCTGTGGAAAGAAAGTTAATGTGCCTCATTATAGCCCGATGCAGAGATTCCCTCTGACAGACACATGTGGTAATGGCTTGGAATGAACACACTCCTACGAACAATTGGAAAAGAGACTTCGCATTGTTCTTTGGGCCCATAATTCATTTGCTGTAAAAATGACTGCGTTGGCTGTAGTACACATTTCCTCTCTGAACAATGCCTTTATTGGATCAACTTAAACATACAAGGAATAAAGCACTTTCTGAAAGAAACAACCCAATGCCTGCCTGTATGTGGGCTTGAAAAATCAAGATGTCCCCGTAGCCAAGGCATTAAGGGATGTTTCTCTATTTCCTGACAGTTGTACGTATGTCTGCCTGGCCACAAAGAACTTGACCCTGTCTTTTCTGTAATTTTTGTGTGGCAAAGGACGGCAGGGCTAAGTGGCAATGGAAACTCAGCAGCAGCGACCTCTGGGAACAGATGGATTTGTTCCTGCCCCTGCAGAGTGGGCTCTGGAGGCAGATTCCCACCCAGGGGATGGCTCTCCGCCTGGGCATTTTAGTTCTTTTTCCTTCCAGGTGCTTCGTTCTAAGCCTCTAAACCCCAAACCCGGGTGGTACTGCTTCCTTAGAAAAGCCATTACATGGCAAGACATTACCTTTCTTTCTAGAAAGTCACCCATTCGTGCTCCTCTTATCCAAACTGTAGGCTATTCAGAAGTCTGGCTGATTGCAAAGAGGCTTGATTTGGGGGTGGGAGGAGCAAATGGACCTTATTTTCTGATGAACACAGATGAAGTTGCAATTTGCCATTTTCAATCCACAGCATTAGGAGACATCAGCAAAGGTCACTGCACTAACGATATTTTATAAGAGAAATCTGAGATCCCTTCACAGACCAGTCTGCAGGGGCAGTTTTCTGCCCTTTTCCACAGTGCCCCTCGCTCATAGGCTGATCTCAGATGAATTTGGATTGGGCTTCAATTTTGCTTTTAGATGCACATAAAATAATTGCTTTTGAAACAATACCCTCATGATTAAAAAACCAGTGCAGCTAAAAATATTTAAATCAGGAAGCATCCCAAATAAAAGACTTGGCAAAACACATCAGATATGACAAAAATTTTGCTGGCAGAATGTAAAATAAATATCAAAAGACTAAGCTACACAGAAGGCACCGTGAAACGCTAGAGGGTTGCTCGGTACCATTTGGCCCAAGATGTTTATATATCTCCATGTAATTGCAGCTAATCATATAAATTCTTTGTTTCAGTTTGAAATCTGTTCAGGTTGACACCTCCACTCTCGTGTTGATTATTTTTCTCCCATCTTCTGATCTCCTTCTGCCTTTTTTTTTTAAAGGATAAATTATTGCCAGAGTATGAGTTTGCAAAGCAGAGATTTGATTCTATTTTTTTTCCGTTTCCCTGTTTTTCTACGTTTATCTCCAGCAATGCTTGATCTTAAGCTCCAGATCCACCTCAGATTCTCTCAATAAATCCTTATTTTAATTTTCACCTGTCATACTGATCTCCTCCCTTCCCTCCTCCTCCTTTTCCTCCTTCTCCTCCCCCCCCCCACCCCTTTTTTTCTTATTTCCCTCCCTAGGTTTTCTCCATTGTACAGGGCAGCTCTGAGCTATACAGTCTCATGTATCATGGATGGATTGTTCTGCGTGGTGGGCTGGGTCACAGCTAGATTTCACGACATTAATTTCCCCACTTGGAAGAGAACGCTTTCTCTTTTTGTTACTGCTTTCCCAGACCAATTAACCAGATTCAAGCTGGCCCAAAGAAAGTGTGAACAATGGTTATGGTTACTATCCTCTCGCTGCCCGCAACAGGGAAGCTGTGCACACGGGTTGTGAAGTGTGCGCCTGGATGGAGGTGATCCATGACAGTGTTGGATCTAAACTGCTGAGGTCTGAACGCTTGTGTCCATCCACCAGTCATATGGTGAAATTGTAACCCCCAAGGCGATCGCATTAGGTGGTGGGGACTTTGGGATGTGTTAGGTCACGAAGGCAGACCCCCTTATGACTGCGATTCGTGCCCTCATAAGAAGAGGTCCCAGAGGATTTGCTTGTCCCTTCTGCCCTGTGACAGCACGGTGAGAAGACGGCCATCGGTGTGGAACCCTGCCCTCATCAGAGACCAAATCTGCCATGCCTTGATCGGAGCTCCCCAGGCTCCAGATTGTGAGAAATAAAATTCTGTTGTTTATAAGGGGCCCCTGGGTGGCTCAGTCGGTATCGGGCTCTGTGCTGACAGCTCAGAGCCTGGAGCCTGCTTGGGATTCTGTGTCTCCCTCTCTCTCTCTCTGCCCCTCCCCCACTTGTGCTCTGTCTCTCTCTCTCTCTCTCTCTCAAAAATAAACATTAAAAAAACTTTCTGTTGCGTATAAGCCACCGAGTGGCTGGTGTTTTTGTTATGGCAGCCTGCAGGGACTAAGACGTAAAGGGGGTAGTGTTGTGGAGACAGGCAAGGCAGGAATGGGATGATGCTGGATAGAACAGAGGGTTTGTCTCACTGTGTCCTTTCTGCATGGGCGTCCCCGGAAACCGAGTCAGGGGTAACTGTGGCACCTGGCTGAGTTCTCCTGCCCCTCAGAGCTCATGGCCCACGACTTCCTTGGAGCTTCAATGTAGTTCTTAACTGGGTGTGACCCCAAGGTTGACAGCGAGGGATTTTTGCAAACCTAGATCCCGGAAAGCCCACTGGGATCCAGGGATAGCATCATTTCAGAATATTTTCCTTTAGCAACGTTTCAATGTATTCAACGCCCTCCCGCATTAGCACCCTAATGTTTAAACAATAGGACATCGATTTCCATCTAGAATTTCGTTAGGTTCCTGCTTCCTGTGATTTCAAGTGGCACCTTTTCTGGCTGCTCAGCTAATGATGTTTTTTCCATTCCAAACTCCCCTATAGGATACCTGGTCTCCAGGAGGGTGGGCGCTGCTTCTCGTTCTCTTTGGATGCCCAGCACTTAGCAAGAAACATGCCACAGAGTTGTAACTCAAAAAGTACTTTCCAGCATTTACCATGTGTTTGTTGATGGTGCAACTAGGGTTTTTTTTTTTTTTTTTTAACCACTTAAATATGTTTTGCTTTCCAACCAGATTGTAGCGACTCCAGGGCGTTTCATCACATCACCACCACAGAGTGAGGTAGGGGCTCGTTACAGACTTGTTTTGATGATGATTACATGCCACAAATATTTTATCGAATCCCTTCCCTGTGCCAGACAGTGCGGTAGGTACATGGAATGAAAGCATGGAAAATAAAGAACCCTGCCCTCTGGGAAGCCATAATATAGCATGATAGTAATAACATAGCCCTGGGCTCTGGCTGAGAGATGAACCTTAGTCAAATAGCTCTTGAATAGCTACATTGTTTTGTAGATCCAATTTCAGAAGTACCTGGTCATTGTTATCTGATCACCTGATGTGTTGAATGCAAGGCTGGGATTGAAGTAATTGTTTTTGAGGTGCCTAAGTATTTGAGCCAGGAATTCTGTGCATTATTTCCCACTTAGTAACTTCCTCAATGTGAATGCAAAGCAGCCGTCCATGCAGGCTCTGTGCTGGGCACTGGGCAGAGAGAGAGAATGTATTGGCTACATCACAAGGTTTCAAGGACCCACAGCTGGGACTCATCCCAACACTGCTCCCCCCCCCCCCCCCCCGCTATGAGGCAGACTCTGCTAAGTCCAAGAACAGAGACAAAAACCAAGCGTTATTGTAATGATTAATTTTGACTGCAGTGATTCTGGCAGACTTCACAAACAAATTGACATTTGAGTTGGCCCTTGATATTGAATTTTGACAAGCAGACACTGGAGGAAAGACCAACTCAGACAAGTGAAAACAGGATAAACAAAGACACACAAGTGTGAAAGTTTCTGTCCTAAATGTGCAGTGGGGGCATCATAGTTGGGTGTGGCTTAAATACAGATTTTTCAAGGGCTGTGAATGACCCAAGCCAGGGCAGGGTTGCGCTAACATTCTCAGGGGCAAATCAGGCCTTTGGCCAACTTTTGTTTGGCCTAGCACAAGGTTTTAGTTTTTTTTTTTTGAGTTGCTGGCAACATTTAAAAATTGGGAGATTTCACATACACATTCAGATTTCAGGCTTTTCTTGAAAACAGCCTTGCAATACTGTGCCTGCATTTCCTCAGGATAACTGGCTGGAATTGAGTAATGGCTGCTCTTTTTAGAAGAGCTGGTGGAGTTCTTCACCTCGACACCCTCCCTGGCTAACTGGCCCCAGTCAAATGGCACAGGCAGGTATTTGAGTTGTCCCCTTTGACCTAAGAGCTTTACTGACTGCTGCTTGCTGTTTCAGGGAGCTTTATGTGGTGGGTCCCATAGACAACCATCTGGATGGCTCTTGGGAACTGGCTGACTCTTCACGGAAGGCAAAGTGCCAGGAAGTCATCCCAGATGCTGTTGTGAGGAATCTGGTTCATCTAATTAGATCCTAGGCTGGTACACCTGGTAGGTTTTTAGAGGCAGGGAATAATGACCCTCACAGTTCAAAAGATCTCTTTCCATGGCAACCCACCATGCTTTTGTCAGTTTGAGAGCTTGTTAGCGTCTCTGGTTTATCTTTTCCTGATAAGTGAGTTTCCTTTTCTTCTGGAATGTAGACGGGCAGGATGCCAACAAGAATCGAAATCCATTTTCAGAACAAAGGAGGAAAGGTATATATGTCCCCCCCCCTTCCTTTGTTCAGCTGTAATGTCAATCAGATGTTCATACTTCTTGGCCCTCTGTGAGCTAACTTTTCGTTTCCCTTTTTCTCATGGAGGGGTGTGCTTTGATTGCACTGGTGCCCATGTACCTAGGCTGGACTTGGGATGTGAAGCCATATCAAGCCCCCAAATGCAAACACATGGTGGTAATATACACACAAAAATGCAGGTGTTTGTGTTCTCCACACCCACAGAGACCTGTGAGCTCTTGCTCGTACACAAACACATTCTGTGTCTGATGCCTATTAAGAGTGAGAGGTGCCTTACCGACATAACCTTCTTTTCAGAAGAATAAAATAGAAGGTTACTGAGTCGAGGAGCTAATCTGTCTAATTAGATGCCTCTGAGCGAAATGCATACAATTTGCATGAATTATCTTAACATGCAAAGAATAGGACACAGGAAGGAAAAACTCAAGGAAATTTGCATTTTGGTGGGGGGAGGGGGAGACTCCGTGGCTATAATCCAGAAGGTCCTTTCTTTTATGTTTTGGTACTACACTCAAGAGGATCTGCCGTGTGCTGCCTAATGTCAGCAAAGGCAGTCCTTGTATCCTTGGCTTTGCAAACAGTTCCTCCAAGTCTTGCGTGCGGATTGCGGGTGAAGCGGCCATCAAGCCTGGTCGTGCCGTGATGTGGAAGTTTCATTTAGGCAGCGCTGGGGGGACAGGGATCCTGGGTTTCAGTCGTGGTCTCTCGCCGGTTGGAAGGACAATTGCTTCTTGGCCTCTAGGTGGCACTGTTGTATCTATTGTAAGGAGCATGCATCTTGGTTAGCCGCTTCACCGCTATTTAAGATGGAGGAGAAGAAAGCAAACAAAAAATAATAAAATACACCTCCCCCTGCCGGCCCCCCATCTCCCAACATCACAACCCACTCTACCTAGGCACACTTCCTCCGTCCTGCCCAAGGACATTGTATGTTGTTTAACCTCAAAGGAAATTAGTGGTTCTCTTACTTCCTTTGCTACGCATGCCGGTATCAAGCCCAGGGATCATTGTAGAGCTTAGCTGCCCAGGACAGCAGTTGCCTTTCCCCCTTTTGCTACCCCTGCCCCAACCCTCGCATCTTCCCTTCCATGCTGTTGCTGACATTCGTGCTGTGCCAGGGCATAGTGGATCCTTGGACCCTGGGGAGGCACTGGTTAGGAGTGGAGTCAGGGCTGAAGGAGCAGTTTGGCAGTGGTATGACCAGGAAGATGGCAAACTGGCTGAAATGTGAACGGGAGTGGGAGGGAAGCCAGGTGCTGCTCCTCCCATTCCATTCCTTCTGGCAGTCTGGAAAACCTGCTTCCTCCTGGGCTGACGGGTTTGTGCCAAGTGTGAGAGTACCATTCTGACATATAGTTAGAGGTGGTGAGGTTGAAGTGAGGGGAGAAGAGCTCACTTGCTAAGATTGCGTCAGTTTCCCCAGTGCTGAGATGGGGCGTCCTACTGACCCAATAGGCTAAGCTTTGAGAGCAATATTATGGGTATTTGTAAATAATAATAATAATAATAATAATAATAATGAAAATAATAGTTTCTGGAGATAAGAGTTAATTCTTAAAACATCATAGCATGTAATGAACAAAAGGAAGAGATACAGGGAAAATAGGTAACATTTGGGCAGCACTAAAAAGTTTGTAAGGACTTTTTCTTCTCTGCTGTTAATAATCTCATTTCCTCCTCACAGCGTTGTTTTCCCTAATTCACCCAGGACGACACGGGGTTCACTCTGTGACTTTGCTCAAGGTCACAGAGTTAGGGTGGTTGTCTAAACCTAAGTTCTTCCCTCACCAGGTATTGTTCTTCTTTATTATTTTCCTGAACAAATTCCTCAGTTGGGAAGCAATATTTAAGTCTGATCAATGTTTGCTTACTTGCCACCCAAGAATCAAATCAAAATATTCTGCTTAGGGGCAAACTAATAAAAGCAGCCCTAGTCTAGTTTGTTTGTTTGTTTGTTTGTTTGTTTGTTTGTTTTTAAGTGACAGTTCTGACTTTACTAAGTTGGCTTGAGAAGCTATAACCTTAGGGCTTATTCTGTGTTCGCTTTCAGTTTTGCTGTGGGTTTGTTTTTTTGTTTATCGTTGTATCTGTTTGAGCCTCAGTGGTACCCTCTGTTAAATAGGTTGAACAAACTTTGTCCAGGCCTTGAACACCTAGGGAAAATAAATTAATGTTTTATGAGCCACTCAAGGGTCTTTGAATTGAAAGATTCCAGACAAGCGTTAGTTTTTACCATTGTTTTAATGGCAATTTATTAAGCCCAAACCTTTGGGAATCATGTAAGAATATATGATTTCCTCTGCCTGATTACATCTTTGAGTTTTGTAAAAGTTTATAATGGATGAAATAGTACTTAACAGCTTCATAAACCAAACTGTTACGCACGTTTAAATGGTCTTCACTCTTATTATCTTAACTAATGAATTTTACCAGGCATCTCTGTTATAGCTGTATGATTTATAAAGATTATATTTACTTTTTCTCCTTATAAGAACCTAATGAGACCAAATTGGTTGCATGTAATCAGACACTGGCCTTTTTCATCTCTTCGGGTTTTATTTACGAAAGCTTATTAGAGCAAACGTACTGGGTAATATGCAGCGATAGCTAGGTTTTGCCTAATGATCCCAAACAGCCAACACAGAGGCAGATAATGAAATGACAGGCTGATTACAAATGCAAGGAGAAAAGTAAATGCGCTCAGGGCCCATTTAGAAAATCCTTACCTAGGCAGAGCACCCATTAACATGTTTTCAACCTAAGAACATCGGCTTGTACAGAGAGCTGGATTAAGACTGTAATGCATGTCTCAGAAAATGAGGGCTGAGTTCTTTGTTTCCCAAGAGTGTAGGGTTGGGTTCAAGTACTCTGTGTAGGCGGGTGTGACGAATGGAGACTTCTGTGGCACCGAAGATTAGATGACTCCCCCATTCATGAAGAGAAACCGTAGGAGTTCACTTCACAACTGAAATCAAGAATTTGAACCCACATAGGTATTTTCCTCTTAAAGCCAGCACAAAATACAACCCGGATCGATATTACCCAGGTTAGAATTTAGTACATGTTGATCCTCCCACAAAGACATAAGCACATGACGACATTGCTGGACTGAGTGCCTAACATCAGCGCTGTCTCATGAGTCGATGTCCTCTTTGGTTGTCCTTAACCCAGAGCGTCCTTCTACCTTCCGCGTTAGGATGTTCCTTCCATTTTACTAAGACAAACATTTGCTACACTTCCAGAAGTACAATGTTGAACTGATTGGTTTTTTTTTTTTTAAATGTTTATTTACTTATTTTGAGAGAGAGCCCACGCTCGAGCAGGGAAGGGACAGACAGAGAGGGAGAGAGAGAGGATCCCAAGCAGGCTCCTCACTGACAGCACTGTATCTCATGAACCAAACTGTGAAATCATGACCTGAGCCAAGATTAAGAGTCGGTCGCTTACCCGACTGAGCTACCCAGGAGCCCTGAACTAAATTTTTTTCTAATATGACTTGAAAGGCCCTTAGGGATGAGGGACAGCTTTGTTTTCCCAGAAGTCAAGCTTAAATGTTTTCAGTCCTCTGTAATGTTCTATTCTGTAATGACTTGGCCATTCATAAGACCTTCCCAAACCATGTGGGAAGCCATTTATACATTTATTTCCTCCCCGTACCACCTGCTGGTGCAATGCATTTGGTCAGTTTATTACCCTTTGGGTGAATAACTTCCCCTGTAGAGTTTTAAAATACTCATACTACTATTTTGAGATTTGGAAAATAAGTCTGTTTTCACCTTACTTGTAGCATGGAAGATTTTGTAGTTTGAGACAATGTTCCCTCTCTAGTGTTCACATTTCCAGGTGACTGATACCTCAAGACCTTGGACCTCCAGTTGGTTTGTGAAACTTTGTCTTCAAGCTATCCCACTGGGAGAGCAGTTATTTGGGTTATTTACTTATTTATTCAGGCCTTTCCTCTCTCTGTTTGTTTCCTTCACCTAGACTACATGAAACTAGTCTAGAATAATGTATAGTGAAGGGCAAAAGCAATTACGGAATCAGAGAATGTTAGAGGTCACCCTTACTGTAGGCTGAAGAAAGTCAGGCCTAAAGAAGTAAGGTCACATTATTAGTTGAAGAGAGACCGGGATAACATGCAGTCAAATTGGTCTCATTAGGTTCTTATAAGGAGAAAGGGCAAATATAATATTTATAAATCATATAGCTATAACAGATATGTGTGGAAGAATTCCTTAGTTGAGCTAATAAGAGCAAAGACCTCTTAAACATGCATAACAGGTCTGGATTAGAACTGGACTCTCAGACCAACATTCTTTCCAAAGTCTTGCTTAAAGCCAAATGGACAACTCTTGTTTTTTTTGTTATCCACATGTGGTCAACAGTTCATGGTCAAAATCATCAAGAGTAAAATTGTAAAGTAGGCTATGCTTGTCTCCGGTACTTTTCCATTCCCTATCATGTCTTCCGTTCTGTTGAAGGTGTTCCTGGTCATGCTTGCCAAACACCCAGGGTCTTGGTGTTACTTCCTATCTGCCTCAGGCCACCATTCGCCAGTGTGACCTTGCTAGGCTGTCCTTTTTGTAAGCCATTTCTGCTGCTTGCTCCTTCCCTCAGTTCCACCAACTTGCTATGGGGTTCCTGCATCAACACTTCCCATCCTGGTACCACACTGTGGCCTTGAGACCCTGAGGGTAGCACCTGAATCAGATATCTGATTCCCAGCTGGAATACCCAGGACCCCAAATCTGTATATTTTCCTCTCTTTTCCTATTACGACAATAATAGAAAGAGTGAATATTGTGGCACTCTGGAAATCATGACTGCCTTCCACCATCTGTTGCTTTTAGGTATTCGCTTGGGTTGCAGCTGGTCTTCCATATATGATTCTGAACCCATCTTTTGCATGGAGGCTACAACTCTGTCATTTTGATCCTCCTCCCTCTTCAGTTCTTTCCTCCCAGAGGGCACGCACGGGGTTGAAAATGACCTTCAGTGCGACTAGATGTAGAACTCCGCCAGGATTAGCATGAGGGCAGCAGGCAGAGGACGGAAAGGCAAGAGCACTCAAGGGAGGTGTATGCGGAGAACAGAGAGTAGGAAAGCACCATGGAGAGCAGCTCTTCCTCTTACACCTTACCGTGGATTGTTCCTTTATTATCACGTCTCTCCTCCCACAGTTTGTGGCTCATGTCTTCCTCATTTTGTTTTGTTTTATAACTTGTATTGATTTATTTTATCATTTTTTAAAGTTTATTTATTTGAGAGGGAAAGAGGGGGAGAGAGAGAATCCCAAGCAGGCTCCTCACTGCCAGCGCAGAGCCCGATCCAGGGCTCAGATCCATGTACCATGAGATCATGCTGTGACCTGATCTGAAATCGACTTGGACGCTTAACTGACTGAGCCACCCAGGCACCCCGTGTTTTGTTTTATAGCTTGCCGTCTCTTTTCGGGGTTTCTCCTGTTCTACTTCCTGCAACTGCTCCCTTGGACGCATTTCTTCTTGAGCTGGTGAGCAGTGTTTCTGCGTCACCCTGTCCCAGAGACATTTCCCCTGGTGAACTCTCTCTAATTCTCCACCAACTGTAGCTGGCTTTAGATGTTCTTCCCATTTGCCTAAGCTGTTTGGGATTCTGGCTGGAAAGCAAACATTTACTCCTTTCACATTCAGAGTACAGAAGATAGTATTTCGGGGCTTGGTGTCTGCTCTTTCCAGTGGAAGCATTTGAGTCTAAAAGAAGTTATTCCCCAAACTTCTTATCTCCACATTTATGAGAATCTTGTAACAACAATGCTAGAGGCTTTCATCTATATATTCCTTTGAAGATTGTAAGTATATCTCAGGGCTTGCCTTATGCAGCTGTTCAACCCGCCTGCCTGGGTAAAGACCCCAAGAACCTGACGCTTCTACCCCACTTGTGATTGTAAACTCGTGAGTAGGGATGCCATTAATTTCTCCTTTCCAAACTTCATCCCCTTGTTGAAGAATGCTCTGCACACAACGGGCACTCAATTTTCTGGATGGGCTTGTAATTCTCAGCCCTTAACTCAAAAGTGCCCCATACAGATTTACTGTAATTTAAGAAAATCCAATACATAAAACTAGAATTTACAGCAACATATATTATTTGTATTACAAATGGGTTTATCACAGGACTTCTTTAACAGCCAACTGCTTCAGTGTGTTCAAGTTATTTTTGTCTTATAAGGCAATTTAATTTACATAGAAAAAACCAGATGAATTTGACGAAGAGTCATATTGATTGCACAAAATAAAAACACTTGATTCTTAGTCGGTGACTCATGGCCTGGTGGCATCTCATCTGATCATACAGTTATGTCATATATAAAGGTGACTTTATTTGTTATTATTATGAACCACAAGCTCTCAGTTTATGAAAATGGAAAGTATTAAGGAGAGGTAGTGTCGTGGGAAGGGGAAGCATCCTCCCAGGTTTCAGCCCAGAGCCTAAAATCTCTCCTGTGGTAGATAACTTGAAAGGAATTGGAGATACACGTGCACACGCACATGTGCATACACGTGCGCGCGCGCGCGCGCACACACACACACACACACACACACACACACACAATCTCTACTGTTTCAGGTAGGAAGAAGTTACGCATGGCACTGGCCTAGAATGATCCAGCTTTGCTTCTGGGCCTTCCTCAACCCTGCTCTGACCCATCCTAAGCTCCAGGAGACCCCATCTGTGCCCCGGTGGGTGACTTTCCCTGCGACCAGGTCATGTGCATTCGTTCCCCAGGGCAGGGCAGGGTGAGGAAGATGGCAAGGAAGAAGCAGACACCGGTGTCCCTGAGCTGGCCCCGCTCCCAGTTCAGTCCAGCCACTGTGGGAACACTCCACCGCTGGCTTTCCCCTGATGGAAACAGCCCTCCTCTCCGCTCCTTCTCTCTCTCCTCCTCTTGAAAGCCAATTTCCTGCTTCAATCTTATTCTTATGAATAGAAACACGGAGCTTGCATGGAGAATGAGAAACTACTGTATCATAGGAAGCAATCACACAGAACACAAAAAGCCATTCAAAGTAATTAAACTACTCCCATCCCCTTTTCTATATTTCTTTTCAGCTCCGCACTGATGGGCTGTTTATCTTTGCCACCACAACAGCGGCGGCGGCGGCGGCGGCGGCGCAGGAAACGGCAAGCCATTTTCTGCACCGGCTCCCGCCGAGAGGGCAGAATTAAGACAAACACTTTCATTCTTGGCTGCCAAAGCATTTTAGCTCCCGAAATGCAAGGGAAGCAACGCCATCACCCCAGTGAGGAAATAAATAAATAAGGGCCGGGTGGCGAGGGAAGCTGCTGGGCGATTTTGCACTTGTCAGAGGAAAGGGGGTGGGGCCGGCGGGGGTGGGGGTGGGAGCGACGGGGAGCTCATTATCTCCCAGGCCCTGGAAGCTTTTGTTCTCTTCAGCTGTGCTAAGGAGGCTGCAGCTCTGCTCCCAGCTGTGCAGAAGCTTGCAAGCATCTAAGAGTGGCGGAGACGGCAAGGAGTCTGCAGTACGCATTGCCCCGGGGAGCCGCCAGCTGGGCAGGAAAGTGGAAACCCTGGGCTCTGACCGAGCAGGATTGAGTTAACAGAGCCCCCGTGTGAATACCTGCATAGCTGCTCTTTTCCAGGGCAGATGCAAGGAGAGAGAGAGAGAGCAAGCCGGAGAGCTGAGAGGTTTGCCTGCAGGCTTTAGTATCCTTTCCACCTGCTCCACCCGCCCCAGAGTGGCGATGGCAGCTGCTTCAGAGAGTGGGCACCTTGGATAGTGTCACATCTGTCGGGGCTTAAAGTTGGGAGATAAAAGGGGAAAACTCAGAGTGGCTCAGTAGCATCTACTCTACTCTTCCACCAGCCCAGCATCACAAATGGATCTGGACTGTATTTGTTCTCTTGAGAAAATCAAGGTTTCTTTGGAATAGATGCTGTGGGGACACTGGTGAGAGATGTTCAAGAAGTTTGCCCAAGGAAGGGCTCTGGGGGCGCCTGGGTGGCTCAGTCGGTGAAGCGTCCGACTTTGGCTCGAGTTATAATCTCACAGTTCGTGGATTTGAACCCCACTTTAGGTTCTGTGCTGACAGCTCAGAGCCTGGACCCTGCTTTGGAGTCTGCTCTCTCTCTGCTCCTCCCCCTTTCATGCTCTGTCTCTCTCTGTCTCTCAAAAATAAGTAAAAGTTGAAAAAAAAAAAAAACCCAAAACAAAAAGAAAGGGCTTCTGAGCTGCCAAGAAGTCAGTCACTCAGCCAACAGCACTAGATGGGAACTGAGAGGTGTCACAAAGGGCCCACACAGAAAAGCTCTTCGCAACGGGTTCTTTGTGGAGTGGGCTGGGCTGCCTCACAGCATAACCCTTGGGGCGGACCCTCTGCTACCCCTACCCTAAGGACCAGCCCTGCTACTGCCCTTTCTGGGTTTCAGGGAACTTCGTATCCAATAGATAACCTGGCCTAGATTGAAAATTTTGCAGAATATATTTCCCCCAAATGCCAAATCACACCGTGAGGGCCATCTCGAGTCTACTTGAGAAGGAAGGGACCTGTCTTCCATTCCCGGGGACACCCCACGCACCACCATTGTAGTAGGCTTAACTTCCTGTTTGAGAAAGATGTCAATTTCAGCGCGGCCCAGAGGCCCCGTTGCACTCCCTCCTGGTCCCACTGACCCTGTGTAAAGCTGCCTGTTAGGTTTAATCTGGGGAGCTGGCACCTCGCCCATTCCCCACTGACAGACCTGCAGTATTCAGCACTTGTTTTTGCATCTGTCATTATCTTTTGTATGCGAGGAAGTTTAATGTGCAATAAATGTAAATGGGCAATGTATATTCTCTGTTTTATTAACTCTCATTTGAGCCCGTTGTTGCCAGCGACTGCGCTGCTGTGCCAGGATTCATCAGCAAGACATGCGGTGTTTGGTTTCCTTTGCTTGCCCCTTCTCCTTTCTGAGAGCTGCTTTTATCCAGGGTCTATTTCTGCCAAGGCCCCTGTGTCTTCCTCTGGTTCTCAGGGTGGTGGGTACACCCACACTTCAGATGGCAAAGTCTTTCTAGGATAGTTTATTCCATCCCCAGATTTGGGGAGAGGGAGGTGGAGAGGAAGGCCTCTTGTATAGCCATTATCCATCTTATCTGTGAATATTTCCGCAAAAAAATTTCCTGAATTTCAGTAAAATCAAATGTTGCTACCCAGATGGGAACATTAAATCCTTTCCCTGCATTTTTAGAAGGACCCAGTCTTGCAATGATTTCATTCGCTTTGCATAAGTGTTCAATACACTAAATGAAAATGATAATTCAATTTATTCTCACAGTAGGAATCCTTGTAAGGTATAAGAGAGGTGGGGCAATGCCTACTGAAAATTAAATTGAGTCTTTGGGGGCAATGGCAAAACATCTCAGGATTCTTGACTCTCTTGAGCACGTGTATTGACATTTGAAAGTCACTGGGGCTAATATGCCTCTTTAAATACTCACCTTGTGACTTAGTGGGGCTTCAAGTTAGGGGGACAAATTTCGATTCTGACTTTTGGGTGAGAATTGGGAGTAGGACACCAGTGGAAACTGTATTCTTATGGTATTTTCTGAGTCTTAGCTAGTGACTATTCCTGGTTAGAGGATGAGAGAGTATCAACAGTAGCATGTCAGACTGGGTGGGTCAGGGGAAGCCGAGGGGGAGAGAGAGAGAGAGAGAGAGAGAGAGAGGGAGAGAACATCTGTCAAAATCATAGGGTACTCAGAGAATCACAGCCACACAGTATAGAGGTCTTCCTTTGTGCATTTGGCTGTGTCTTAAGGGACTTTCAGGGGCACCTGGGTGGCTCAGTTAGTTAAGCGTCTGACTCTTGATTTGGGCTCAGGTCATGAGCTCACGGTTCGTGAGAAAACAATACAGGTTTATTGAGACATAATTCATACAGCATACAATTTGCCTAACTGAAGTGCAAAATTCAATGGTTGTTAATACATTCACAGAGTTGAGCAATCATCACCACATCAATTTTGGGATGTTTCCATCACTTCCAAAAAGAAACCCCATATCCATTAGCGGTTACTTCCCAGTCCCTGGCAATTGCCAATCAAATTTCTGTCTCTAAATTTGCCTTATGTACATTTCATGTAAATGGAATCACGTAATAGGCAGCCTTTTGTGACTGACTTCTTTCGGTTAGCCTAATGTCTTCAAGGTTTATCCATGTTGTAGCATGTATCAGCAGTTCATTCTTTCTATTGCCAAATGATATTCCACTGTACGACATACCACATTTTGGGGTGCCTAGGTGGCTCAGTCGGTTAAGCATCTGACTTTGGCTCAGGTCATGATCTTACAGTTCATGAGTTCTATCTCACAGTTCGTGAGTTTGGGCCCCGCGCGGGGCTCTGTGTTGGGCTCTGTGCTGACAGCTTAGAGCCTGGAGCCTGCTTCAGATTCTGTATCTCCCTCTCTCCCTCTCCCGCCATCCCCCCCGCCCCACTCATGCTCTATCTCTCTCTGTCTCTCAAAAATAAATAAGTGTTAAAACAATTTTTTTAATTAAAAAAAAGAAAACCACATTTTATTTATCCATTCATCAGTTGACGGACATTTGGGTTGTTTCCATTCTTTGGCTGTTGTAAATAATGCTTCTATGAACAATTGCATACTGGTTTTTATGTGGGCACATCTTTCATTTCTTTTTTTTTTAAAAATTTTTTTCTTTTTTCAACGTTTATTTTCATTTTTTTTTGGGACAGAAAGAGACAGAGCATGCATGAACGGGGGAGGGGCAGAGAGAGAGGGAGACACAGAATCGGAAACAGGCTCCAGGCTCCGAGCCATCAACCCAGAGCCTGACGCGGGGCTCGAACTCACGGACCGCGAGATCGTGACCTGGCTGAAGTCGGACGCTTAACCGACTATGCCACCCAGGCACCCCACATCTTTCATTTCTTTAGGGCACATACCTAGAAGTGAGATTGCCTTTGTCATACCGTGACTCTACACTTACCAGGTTGAGAAAGTGCCAGGCTGTTTTCTGAAGTGACTGCACCATGTATGTTCTCACTAGCAGTGTAAGAGAGTTGCAATATCTTCATATACTCACTAATGCTTGTCATTGTCTTTTTTTTTTTTTAGTTATTATAGTGGGAAGGGGTAATATTCCAATGTGGTTTGGATTTACATTTCTCTTATGACTAATGATGTTGAGCATCTTTTCATGTGCTATTTGCTATTTGTTCATCTTCTTTTGAGATGTATCTATTTAGATTCTTTGTCCATGTTAAAATTGGGTCACTTATCTTTTTATTATTGAGTTTGAAGAGTGCTTTATGTAATTAGGATTCAAATCTCTTCTAGATGATATTTGCAAATATTTTCCCCCACTATGAAGTTTGATTTTTCACTTTGTTAATATCCTTTGTAGCACAAGACCTTTTAAAGTTGATGAAGTCCAGTCTGTATATGTTTTCCTTTGTGGTTGTGCTTTTGGTGTTGTATTCCAGAATTGACATTTGAGTATAATAAATAAAGACCCCCACAGGTACAGCAGGAGTGCATTGGGTTAGATGTATTTGTGGCAGGAAGGACAAGGCAACTACTTGGAGAACAAAGCTTATCCACTTATCAAGTAGGTCAGTTTTCACCTGTTTAGAAAGATTTCATCTGTAGAATGCTTCTATGGTCAAACATATTTTAAATTCATACAAGTATTTTTTTCCATATGCTATGTCTTCATTTGGGGAGAGAGGGAAGTATTACCAATACTATTTTATATATTTGAAGGTAACACAATGGAGTACTATGTGGCAATGAGAAAGAATGAAATATGGCCCTTTGTAGTAACGTGGACGGAACTGGAGAGTGTTATGCTAAGTGAAATAAGTCATACAGAGAAGGACAGATACCATATGGTTTCACTGTTATGTGGATCCTGAGAAACTTAATAGGAACCCATGGGGGAGGGAAGGAAAGAGAAAGAGGTTAGAGTGGGAGAGAGCCAAAGCATAAGAGACTGTTAAAAACTGAGAACAAACTGAGGGTTGATGGGGGGTGGGAGGGAGGGGAGGGTGGGTGATGGGTATTGAGGAGGGCACCTTTTGGGAGGAGCACTGGGTGTTGTATGGAAACCAATTTGACAATAAATTTCATATATTAAAAAAAAAATGAAGGCATACTCTACCAAATCAACTTTGATGTAAACAGGAATTCCTGTATATAATTTAAAGTTCCCCCCTTTCTAGTGTCATAATATTATTGCCCATGAAGATGTTGATCTCCCACTGTTCAAACTGTCCTTTGTGGAAAGCTCAGTGATTAGGCTTAGCCCCTGTTTCTTGGTGACTTTAAATCTCAAATGCTTCATGATTTGTAGAAGTGGGTCAAACCAGATTAGGTCAAGACGTGTGCAAATTAAATAGGAAAATTAAAATGAAAAATAAAACGAATCAAACAAACACTCGAGGGATTTGATTTAATAAGTTTGAGAGTTACTTGTTTTGTTTGTGTCAATGATGCCGTGAGGCAGGGCAGTTGAACGAGGTTATTTTAGATCCTTGGTACTTGAGTGACATAGATGCTATTCAGTAACAGTTTTCAAAGACGAAATGCAATTTCTTTTAAATAAAAAAGGAATCAAGAGCTTTTTAGAGTGTAGTGGTTATGATCTCCAGGTGCTGAAAGGACATGCGGAAGCCTACGCTGTCAAAAATGGAGTCCTTCATGCAGAAATTGTGTGACTGTGGCCTGTGTTATTCTGGGCTGTCAAGCGAAACAGAACCAATAGGAAGGATGGTGTGAGTTTTATTACGAGCAATTGGTTCATGCAATTATATAGGCTGAGAAGTCCCAAGATCTGGAAGGGGCAAGCTGGAGACCCAGGAGAATGGATGGAGTCATTGCATCCAAGTCCAAGGGCCTGAGAACCAGGATAGTTGAGGTGGAAGTTCCATTCTGAGTCCAAGGCCAAAGACTAGAGAAGACCTCAGTCCTAGCTTGAAGACAGTAAGGCAAAGAGAGAGACTTCTCTCTTCCTTGGCCCTTTTGTTCTGTCCTGAACCGTTTAACTGAATATCTGGGCAAGCTGACACATTAACCGTCATGAGAGCAAGGTGGAGTTCTTAGCTCTGTGTGTATCCTCTACAGTCTCTATTGAAGTCCCAGGGAAATAATTTCTTAAAGCCGTACCTGGTGCACAATGGGGTGAGGTGATCCCACAAATTGTGATCTTGCAAACAACCTAAAGAAAGAACTGTTTCAAAAAGACAGTGTAAATTTTCATCTGCTTTGCTTTCCCTACTCTGCCAGTGTCTCAGACCGTTCCTTATTATAGATTCACATAATTTGGGGAAGGTTGAAACAGTGCCCAGGATACAGGATAGTATATGGATCTACTAATCCTTTCAATGGGCAATTGGACTCTCCTTCTGTACACATTTGGGAGACAAGTTTCTCATGGTGGCAGTTGCTACTGGTCCTGAATTTAATTATTATAAACTCTTGCATTAGTAAGTGTGAATGTAGCTCTACTGGGCCAAGAATACAGCCTTCAATCTGTGCCTGGGCTTAAAAATCACCAGCACCTTCAGAAGAGAAGGACTGTTCATATCACTAGTGTTGCCATTTTGGAAATGTCAATGGTAGCCGAGTGTGTCCCATGGAACGCTCTGACTCTGGGATATGAAGTGGGAAAAATGCCATTAGCTTTGTAGGCCTTTCTGTTTAACACGCATGCTGTTTCTGTCTTCATGTCTGTATCTCAGGAATATTTTCAGCTCTTTTGGCAACTGAACGCACCTTCCACTGACTACAGGATATTAACAGGTTACGTAAACAGAGAACCAGTGAAATGGATTGAAAACAGAAAAATTTAGTCAAACAGCCATTTAGAATCTCAGGGAGGGGGTTGGAGAGGCAGTGGACAGCAGGGAACAGGCAACACAATATCAGGTAATCAGTTTTTTCATTTATTCCCCCCAGAGAATTTATTGGATGTGTGAGCAGGTATCTATGAAGCCAGCTGACATGGTCAATTCAGTCAATTAGCACTGGCTTCTTTTCAGGCTTGTTCTCAGAGGTGCATATAAATTATGCAGGGTTGGCTACAGGCTTTTGGGCAGGTAAAACCTTTGCAAGAAAGCAGTCTCTTTCCCTCTCAAAATGTGCTATATTTGCAACGCCTAAGGCTGTGTAGTTCTCTGTCATGGTAGGGTTGGAAGGGAGATGAAATTCTTTCTAGTTTGAAAACCCCAAACCAACACAATTTGGAGCCAAAAGAGAATGGTCCAGTGATCATGAATCCAGCTGTTAGCCTCTTTCAACTGGCAGAAACTTGAAATATGAGTAAAAGGGCTGAAGAATATACACATTTTCTTACATGTTTTTAAAACAAAAATTTATGGGGCACCTGGGTGGCTCAGTCAGTTAAGTGTCTGACTTCGGCTCAGGTCATGATCTCAAGCCCCGCATCAGACTCTGTGCCGACAGCTCAGAGCCTGGAGCCTGCTTCAGATTCTACGTCTCCCTCTCTTTCTGCCCCTCCCCCGCTCCCTTCCCCCTCCCCCCGCCCCTGCCAAGTAGACACATGGAAAAGGATAGTTAGGCCAGAAATAGACCCGTGATTATATGGGAACTTGATAAACATGAAAAACGTTTAAAAAAATTTATGATTTGTGACTATCTCTCAATGTATCTCCTTTAATCAGATGTCAACTCACCCTCCTTTGAACTTCCTTGAAATGTTGTGTTGTTTATTATTATCGTTATTACTTTTCCTTCTTCAATCAGCTGGTATAGTTATTTGGGCACTTATTTCATTTTGCTTCATATACCCTTTTGTATTCAGGAATTTTCATATTTATCTTCGTATATTTTCCAGCCCACTAGCACAATGAATCATGCATATGTTTTGCAAATAAATGCATGAATGAATGTATACACAATTCAATTTGAATTGTACTAGATTGCATGTAGAACAAGAATCACTGAACTTCATGAAGAGATAGTATACTCTAAAATGCTGGTGGTTGAATCTGAACGTCAACAATAACTTTTTTTTTGAAACAAAAAGAGACTTTCTCCGTGGTACATAGAGGGGTATAGCTCCAGAAAATATTGGACTAATAATTCATTACCTCCAGACTTATGTAATGTGAGAAAAAATTCAAAATTTTGGCACTTTTGTTTTAAACCAATTGGTTTGGCAAATGTCTCCTTTATTGCATGTCTTAAATTCTGTCTTGTAAACATGCTACGTATGTAAAAGTTCTATAAACTGTGTATGTCTAGTTTAAAGAAGGATAATAGAATACACATCTATACATCTACCATCCAAGTCAAGAAATAAGCTACCATAGAGATCCCTTGCACTTTCCCTTTGAACCCACCCCACATTCCTCCTTCCCCTTTTAGGCAGCCGCCGAATGTTGACTGAATCATTCTCTGGTATTTTTTTGTACTCCCAATTTATTTTCTTTATACTTTTCATTACTATATCTATGCATAGACAGTAAACAAGACATTGTTTAGTGTTTTCTAAATTGTATATAATGTAAGATTTAATATCCTAAAGATATCAATTATTCCCAGGTTGAAGCAAATGTGGTTCCTGGGTTGAACTAAATTTGCATAGATTCAGTAAATTTCAGTGAAAGTCTCAGTAAGTATTTCCATGGAGCTTGAAAGTAACACTCTAAAATTCATACGGAGTAGCCAAAGTCAAAAATAACCAAGGTGCTCCTGAAAAAGTAGAAAAAGGTGTGAGGGAAGGGAGCCTTTTCCTGACTGATATCAAAATTTATTATTAGGCTGGATCAATTAAGACAGCGTGGCACTGGGGCAGAGATTGACAAGTAGACACATGGAAAACGATAGGCCAGAAATAGACCCGTGATTATATGGGAACTTGATATATAACGGAAGCTGCACTAAGGACTATGAAGAAGAGAAATGAACTCTCTAGCAAACCATTAACCATATGGACAAAAATAAAATTGGATCTTTGCTTCAAATCATACACAGTGATACATGCCTATTGAATTAAAGATGAATATGAAAGTTAAAGTAAAAACTATAAAGATTTGAGAAGAAAATATAAGAGAATATCTTTATCGGCTATGGCTATGAATGACTTGTTTTACATTTAATAAAAAAGTACAAACATAAAAGAAAAGGTTGATAAATTCAATTCACTAAAAATAAGAACTTGGTTCATCAAAAGATGCCATAAAGGGACAAACCGTAAACTGAGAAAATATATTTGCAACAAATGTAACCGACAAAGATTTAGTATCCTGAACATATAAAGACCTCCTATGAATCATTAAGCAAAAGGAAAACAAGTAAATTTTTAAATGGGCAAAAGTTATGAATATAAGTTTCAGAGAAGAGGGAACCTATAACCTATAAACATATGAAAAGATGCTCAACTTCATTAGTATTCAGTGAAATGCAAATTAAAATCACAATGAGGCTTCATTTCATATTTACCAGATTGGCAAAAGTTAATAAATGTTCTCTACCAAACATTTATGAAAATGTGGAGAAGAAACAGAACTGAACTGGCTCTCTTACCCATTTCTAGTGGGTCAAAACAGAATGACGCTACCTAATACATTTAAAAACATCATATTGTTTTACCTTATTAATAGAAAAAAGATGGTGGGGAAGGTGGTGGGTCCCTGGAATTCTCACTAGATGTTCTGAAAAGTTGAATGGCACCGAGGAGGAAGAGAGGAAGAGTGGGTTCATTCTTTGTTGGGAGAGGTCTCAGTGGCTTTGTAGAAGCTTGGCATTTTTGCGTGGATCAATTTGTTAGGAAAATAGGTGAAATTTAATCAATCTTAAAAACCTTTGGTGCTAAGAATGTATTTATGTAATGAAAGCAATCACAACATAGATCTGGTATCCATACACCTTTATGGGAGCTGTACTTGTGGCCTTAGGATTGTATCAAGTTAGAAGTGGGAGGCATGTCAGAGGTTGTCATGCCTAAAAGTTGTGATCACCTATTTCAAATGATTGGGGAGTTGCAGGTCCTAAGCTATGGGTTACAGATTGGGGGGTAAAAGTTAGAAGCCAACTTTTCAGTACACTGTCTGAGTTAGAATTCTAGCTATTGCAAGGGACTTTAAAACATAGCGATTTGACTACATTTCTAGTGGGGGGAACAAAAAGAATTGCAAAAAAAAATGTTAGATCATAGATCTTATATTATTCATAATAATTTTGGTTACTCTGCACCCTTGTGTTACTCTTGTGCATATTGTCGAGTAAGTAAAAGAAGCAATTATGTGTGTACTCCAATTCTATCATTCCTGGTTGTCATTGAGAACTGTACTTCTTTATGTCGGAGAGAGGAAATACAGATGTCAATTCGAAGTTCCTAAGTAAAAACTTTGAAGTCTGAGTTTGAAGTGGTATTGAAATGAGTATAAACTCATGATGTATTTTGTGTTAAAAGTTTTTTCTTGGTTCTGTCCCTGGGGGTGGCCAGGGACATTTCTTTTAAGAAATGATCAACTTAATAGCAATGTGCAGATGGAAGCACTGGAATACCATTTCTCATCAGAAGGAACTGGAAACCCTTGGAAAGATGGCTGGGAAAGGAAATGCACAAGATTGATGCGGGAAGCCTTGTTTGAGCAGATAGCAAGGCAGCTATTAAAACCCCTAGAGTTTTGTCAAAAAGTTTCAGGAAGCAACTTGAGTTTGACCAAATATGAAATAAATGGACATCCATGAGGATGACTGCAATGAAATTAAATATACATATAATCGAACCCATGAGTTTACAATGAGTTTACCACGATCCTGAGAAAACAAACATAATTGTTCATCATGGTAGGATGCTTGTGAATCTACTTATCATTTAGGAAACTGGTGTATCCAGGGAGCGAATCAAGGCTGCTGTTTCCATGATCTATATAATTGGATAATTGAATAGTTGATATAGGGAATTAATCTTTATAGAAGTATAAATAAATGATGCTAATAAATGAAAGAAGGGGTGATGTAATTAGAATATCACCATTTGGCAAGCTGTGATGAATTACTGGATCTAGGCATTGAACATCAGTGGCTGTTAAATTATAAAATTAAAATTAAAAAAATTAGACAGTGAGAAAGAACCAGGCATTACGTTCCTAATGGAAGGGCTCACTGCTGCATATGAAGTCGTCTTGCTGAGAAATCAAACCTGGATCCGTTCAGTCTTCCAGGTCCACCCAGCGGTACAAGAACCTCAGAGAAGGAAGGAGCACTTTCAACAATACCGTGGGGCCGTAATCAGTGGAATCCAGGTTATTGGAAACTGTACAAGACAAACGATCTGGTCTCCTTCACAAATAACTTACAAGAAAACAAGAGAGAGAAAGAAGGGACATTTATAAATTAAAGGAGACTGAAGAGCCAAGTGATGTATCAGCCAATTGGAAAGAGTGAGTCTCATTTGGATCCTGATTTAAATAAGCGAACCATAAAAGCTGAACACAAGCACCAGCTTTGCTGTGGCTAACTGGAACTATTTTCTCAAACATAAGTTTACTTTTTCTCTTTAAGCCTTAGTTTCTTCATCTATGTAATGGGGATAATAAACATGCCTCCCTCATAGAGCTTTTCATTCATAGCTGGAATGAAGTGATGTTTGTGAAGCATTTCACACAATGCCTAATACATTGTAAGGACTCAATAAATGTTTGTTGGGATTTTTTTTGGTGCTATTTAGTATTTTTATGATTATTACCATGAAACATGGTGTTAGAAGCTTGGGTAATAAGGCTAGTATCAGACTACCATATTCAAAACCCAGAAAATTACCAAAACATAGGAAAGCCAAAATGAAAAGCCACCCAGGTTGGCACTGGGCATAGTTGGTATATGAAGAAGATAGAAATAGTTTGCAAGAAAAGCAAGACTGAGGAATACCTTTATCCAGAGTTTCGGAATTACCTATAGCATTCGAAGTGATCGAAAAGTCTGGCATGTCTTTGCCAAGGGCAGAGAAGACAACTACCAAGAAGTAAACATGACTTACAGCATAGCATGCTTGTGGTTAAAGTTGAGATTTGTTCAAGGCCTTGCCTCAGGACTGTGTTAGAGTGAGGACACAAATCTAGGTTTCTTGGCTGCCGGGTTCAGGGCTCTGTGTCCACTACCCTCACCACCGTATATATGTTTCATTGAAGGTGAAATGACAAAGGAAGTAGAAGCAGAACTACAGAGGGCATATTATGATCTTTGCAATATGGCCAGAAATACTCCTGGAATGGGAAAACATACTGACAGACCTGAAAAGAGGAAAATGGATAGTCTTGTATTTTTCCCCATCCTACATTTATGCCTTTGAATGTTTCCTGAATATAAGACCAGTTGAAAGTTGCCAGATGAGACTCTATAAATCTAATTGATGCAATAAGAAGGAAAGAGTACATACTTTTAATCTGAAAATAGACTTGTGAATTAATAATATTATTATAACCATATTTCAAATGAGGAAACTGGGGATTAGAAAAATTAAGTATTTGCCAAGGTCATATAACCAGAAAGGGCAGAGCCAGGACTCAAACCCAGCCATGCTTTTAATATGACACCATTACTGACATAAGGCATAATCTTCAAAAAAGGGAACAGGTCTGGCATGGACATGACTCTTACTAGTTAAATGAAACTAGATGTTTCTCTTTTCCTTCCTTTGATTAATGTGGCTTTAAACCCTGCAATGAAACCATTAAGAGCAAAGTAAGATTTCAGTTTTTCAGCTTTAAGTTCTTCATGTACCTGTTACTGCTTAATTTCAAGGCCCTACACGTTGCCAGTAGTTTGATCACATCCATCCAGTTTGCTCTTGTACTCCCTGTTGGTGTTTCCATTTAGCTTTTTTACGATCATGATGGAGTTGAGAAATCTCATTGAAGACACTACCAGTAATAAAATCAATTTTTCTTTTATAATTTGTTGTGGTCATCATGGAAATCGTATCTTCTTAAGACTGTAGAAAATTATCTTTTCTGATGCTCTTGGGTGGCTCAGTTGGTTGAGAATCTGACTCTTGATTTCCACTCGGGTCATGATCCCAGGGTTGTGGGATCGAGCCCATGATGAGTGTGGAGCCTGCTTGAGATTCTCTCTCTCTCTCTCTCTCTCTCTCTCTCTCTCTCTCTGTTTCTGTTTCTCTCTCTGCCCCTCCCACTTGTGCTCACTCTTTCTAAAATTGAAAGAAAAGAAAAAAAAATCCTCTCTTCTGGTTGTTTTAATAAAACATTATATTTAGGGATGCCAGTTTGTATTCAAAACTTGAATTTGAGCTACATTTGAATCTGGGAGCTGGAAGAAATGAGCCAAGAATAACTAGTATTCAGGAATACAGAAAAAATCTTACTGTGGCTACTAGGCCTTAGTCTCAAGACAGGTCATTTTATTTCCACCCATGGCAGAGAATGACTGCGGGCAGACTATAGCTATAATATCTCTCAATACATTTCTTCTCATTGTCTTTATCTTAGAAAGTCATCTCAAAACGTGAAAAGATTTTTTAGCTTTCCTTTGGGCTGTCTGTATCAACAAATTCCCCAGTGTGTGAGAGAGAAAACTCTAGAATCGTAGAGTGGGAATTAGAGAATATTGCTTAAATGAAAGAAAAGCCCTTCTAATGCCTTTGTTTTTGATAGCTCATGCATCATTTTTTAAACATGTGATTTTGTGTCACTTAATTTTGTATGTATTAATGCTATCAAATAAGCCATCTTTTCTACTAAAGATTTCTAGGAATTGACCTAGGCTGGATTCTCAACCACTGGTGCCTCTGCATCATTAAGATTTCTCATGGATGGTTCAGAAATAATTTAAAACTATTAAACAATGTCATATTGTCATCAAGTTTACAAAAAGAACCTACTGATGTGAATGAAATGGACTTTAATGCTATCATGATGATGAAATACCTTTAATTCCTAAAGAGATATTAACATCATTTCTGCTTACAAATCACTGTAGAACTTTTTACAAAATAACATTACTCACAGAATTTCAAATTGCCATAGAAATTACAAGGATCATTGAATCCTGTGGGCTAAAATGACCCAGTGTCAGAACTGCTTACACTATGGTCTGGACTAGCTAGAGACTTTCTCTTGTTCTGGACTCCAGTAAAAAGTTCTATCCTTGGTAAATGACATAGAGCCACACACCCCATGTGTCATGTGTTGATTTCAAAATGCTCATTCAAATACTCATCCTCTTGTAGTGGTAGGGGATGAAGGGAGAGAAATTTATCTTTCACTTCAGAGGATATCCAGTCTAGATACTGGACTTCCAGAAAGTTCACTGAATTAGATCACCTTGGAGTTTATTGTCCATCCTATGACACAGTTATGTCTTACCAGGGCATTTAGGGTACCTGTTATTTCTTGTTTACTAGCTTCTATCCATATGATGACTTCAATAAGGTGGACCCACATGGTGTTCTATGAAATGGTGAGATAATCAAAGTCTCTGTGAACAAAATTATGACAAAAGCTTGGATAGTTGAGCAAAAGAGTGAAATTATCCTCCTGACCAAAAACTGAAAGTAAACCACTTCAAATGATTTTTTGCTTCATGCTTTAGAAAATAAAGACTTTCCAGATCAATGCTGTATACCAGGTGTTTCAGAATGTGTTGATTTGCTCCAGTAAAGAGATCACATCTGGAGCAGCAGATTCATTTCATGATTCAGTTTATGATAATTTACTGTCCTTCTTCAAGACCCATCTGCCTTTTGCACGAACCAAACCAGGGAGTGAAATGGGGATGCTAAGAATCATCACCCCTGACTCTTTCAAGTTTTTGTTAGTGGCACTAGTCTCTCCCCAGGGATAAGTTACTGGTTCTGGTTTACTATTGTAGTAGGGAGATGGGGCTCTATGGGCCTCTCTTTAGGTGCTTCCAATACCCTAGTCCTTACATAGTGGGCCAGGGGACCAGTATGGGTGTTTTGGTAGTTGCTGAGCATATCTATTCCAACTATATGTTTCACTATTCTGGGGGAAATATCCATGGGATGAACTAGACCCATTATAAAATAGACTGGGGCCAAAATTTATTATCAAACCCACTTAAACTCTGGTAGATCTTAGTACATTCTTTGATTATAAAAATGAGCTCAGAGCTAGTATCCAATTATCCCTGGAAGGTCCGATTGTTTCCCTTCCTTTTGGACATCGTCATTGCAGTAAGTGGTGACAGGTTCCTTTGAGGAGGATCAGACAGATGACTTAAAAAATGTAAATGTCACAAAATTGAGAGGGCCTTCCTTAGTGGTACAGAGTTTTCTCTTTACTCCTAGACCAATATGAAATAATCAACTGTGGAATTAGATGAGACCCCCAAATCTGACCTCTATATGCCTCCTATAGGGACAGCTTTGGAGTGTAGGCTATTTATTCTGGCTCTAGAAACCTTATGACCAGTTATCCACTGCCAAGAATATTTTGTATTTGTGTAACCACTCTGGTTAGCACCAAGACTTGCTCAATATATGTGAAATTTTATTATGAACAATTGGATCATGGAGGCTAAATAGTCCCACAACCTGATGCTTGAAAGCTAGAAACCCAGGAAAAATAGTGGTATAATGCCAGTTTGAGCCCAAAGGCCTGAGAACCAAGGGAGCTGGTATAAATTCCAGCCAGAAGGCAGGAAAAGCCTGATGTCCCAGCTCAGCCAGGCAGGCAGAAAAGAACAAATCTTTCATTTCTTTGCTTTTTGTTCAATTCGGGCCCTCAATGGGTTGAGTGATGCCAACCTGCATTGAAGAAGGGGATCTACTTTACTGAGTCCACTGATTCAAATGATAGTCTCATCTGAAAACTCCCTTACAGACACATCCAGAAATAATATTTAATCTGAACATACCATGGACCAGTCATATTGAAACATAAAATTAACATTACATTTCCTGTAATAAATTCATTTTCATATTTTTATCTCCTCCCTTTATATCATATCCAGGAATTTCTAGCATGTCAATGTTTTCCACATAGCCTATGCTAAGTCTATATTTCAATCAACTGAAACATATGTATGATAGGGATGTAAAACAAGCAATATTGTCACCTATTTTTCAGGTAACTTCTATGGGTGATACTGTATTAGGGGATTTGAACAAGGCATTATCAACCTCATCAGACAGAGAGAAATCACTGCTTTTACTAGTAACAGGGCCCATCAACCCTTGGAATTTAGAGAAAATGAAATTATCAAATCCTGTCATTCAAATTTTCAGTGTTCTACTCTTTCCAAGTTTTTCACATAAGAGATGTGTTGATCTGGAATTTAACCAATGGATTATCTAGCATCTGTGAAATCAAAATGTGAGTTGATTATAGCTGATGCCAGGCCTGTGGCCAGAAGACATGATATACAATTTAGGACATAGAAGCTATAGGTTTTTGACTATGCCTTGAACTGAGAATTTAAAATTTTGATTGTATCATTTTCTTCATCCCTCCCTCTCCTATTCCCTTCTTTCCTTCCTCCTATCCTTCCTTCCTTCCTTCCTTCCTTCCTTCCTTCCTTCCTTCCTTTCCTTGCTCAGTCCCCATATTTCCCATGCTATCCATCATGGTCTTTAGGAGCTACTCTTTAGTCCTTTAAAATTTTGACTTCACTAAGCACTTCATTCAGGTGCACACAGTTAATAATTTAAGTAATTACTTTTGTCATTGCATGCCATAGTATGCCAATATCTCATCCTCCAAGACTAAACAGATATCCACTATTTTCAAAAACCTACCAGTTTAGGTAATTACAGATTCTCATTTCCTTGAGGGCTTATTGCCTGCAAATTTTTCTGTTATAAATTACTTTATAAAATCAGGTTTCTTAGTGTAGAAAATAAAATCCATTCTAGATAGTACAAGCACAAAGTGATTTAATAAATATACTAGTTAACTTATAGAATTCCCTAGATAGGCAGAAAATGAAGCTTGACTATTGCACAATTTGGAGGTATTTAGGGTGATTGAATGAGTCTGGTGGCCCAATTCTCAGCTTCCGCACCAATATTCCCCATCCTCCATTCCTGCTTTATAATTCTAGATTTTTATCTCACTAAAAATATCATATAAGTGTGTGTGTGTACATATATATACATATATATATGATGCACATACTATGTTATTATTTTGTTTATTGCCCAACTCTGTGCACTAAAGTGAGAGTGGGAAATTTTATTCGTTTTCTTCACTGTTGTATACTCAGTGCCTAGAAAAGTGGCTCACAGTAGATACTCAATAAATATTTGTTGAAATAATAGATAGTCCTTGCTTTTGTGGAGTTTATGTTGAGCGGGTGAGAAAGACATTAAACATACATAATCTCCCAAATAAAATGTAAATTGGAATTTGTTGTTAAGTTGTGCTAAATTGTTCTATTGTTAGTTTGGTTGAGCAAGGAATTATTTTTTCCCAGAATCCCTTTCTCTGTAGGTTGTGGGACCACAAAGACGTGGTCACATGGAGACAACAGCCATACACCTCTTCACAAGATCCCCTTCACAGCCTCATTTTGGCAGTTTAATGTATACAGTTTATTGGATTATGTCATGATAACTTCATTTGGAGTAGTAAAGGTGAAGAAAAGTACAAGTGGGCAGATTTTGAGTCTTACTTTGGACATATTAAGTTTGGGGTACTTCTGAGACATTCAATAGGAGATGTTTTTTAAGCACTTGGGGTCTAGAGCACAGTCTTCAAGTCTGAGCTCTAGGTACAACGTTAGGAGACATTTGCATATATGGAGTCCAGTGGAGATGATCACACTTTATGTATGGAAATTCAAATACAGCAATTAAGGCAGAAACCAAAGAGCAAAGATAAAAAAAGAGTGCAGTGCTTTAAATAGTGTGGGATTTTCTTGCTGCCATTTCATTCAGTGAGTACATGGCCTGGATTGAGTGGGATTTAGGAGATACTCATCAGCTGTTTCTTCATTCAGTGAATTCCAGTGTGAGTATTTCACTGAGTTGAATGTGATTCTAATATTTAAAAATACCAAACATAGTTTCCACACAATATAACACCTAAATACAAGCCAACTCTTTCTGGGGATCAGCTAAAGAATCAGCAATCTTCCAAATCCTGGGTCAAAAAAAAAATCATCTGTGTTGAATTTCTTAAGAGATAAGCATGTCAGTCTCAAATATGGCAATTCTTGTGGGATTTTTTGGGGGCAAATTTTGACAAGTTGCTCTTTTACTTGACAGGCTGATATTAGATATTAATCCTCATGTAAAAGGGAAATTTCACTGTAGCTGAGTGGACGAGATTATATAGGAAAAGAGAATATTGGGAGAAAAGAGAAAATCATTGAGAAACTGTAACAATTTTTGGCCAGAGTGAGGAGACTAAGTCTAAGAGGTAGGGAAAGTAAAGTGGTAGAGAGCCAGAATAAGAAGTGTTGTGCCTTAGAAGCAAAAAAAAAAAAAAAAAAAAAAAAAAAAAAAAAGGATGGAGTAGAAACTTATTCTTTAGTAAATTAATTTTTAGATATTCTGGGGGGAGTATTTCTTCAAATTAAAAAAAATGAGCACCTTCATTAAAAAAGATTTTATTGCATAGTTGGCCTCTCATGAAGTAAGATCTTCAAGGAGCAAGTAAAAAAAAAAGAAGGGAATAATATAAACTGAAATTAAAATTTAAATGGGCACATTTAAAGAAGTTCTCTGTAGGGCTTTTTATATAACCTGTGTAACGCTCCTCTGTGGCCCTGTTTCTTTGAGGACATATGCATACTTTTACTACAGTAGAAAAAGTGCTTTGTTCCAGTGGTAAAGTGAGGGAGTTGAACTCAAGATTCCCAGATCTAACCTGTAAGACTGAGAGTGGAGTGATCCCAGATAGGTAGAACATCTGGCTTCTGGCAGACGCAAAACCAAATAATGCCTGGAGAGCTGTATTCTCAGTTTAGACTCCCAGATTTTCCACAGGTTAAAATCAACCAACATGAGCTCATAAACCATCCTGAAGGGAGACATGATAGATTTAGTTCTTCAAGGATTTCAGATAATGGACGTATTATCTATATGGATATAAAATAAATATGTGTTTTAGTTTTCTATTGTTATTGTAACATAGCACCAGAAATTTAGTGGGTTAAAACAACACAAATTTATTGTCTTATCGTTCTGGACTTCAGAAATCTAAAATCAAGGTGTTGGATAAAATGTGTTCCTTTTAGAGGCTTCAGAGGTGAAAAATTTCTTTGCCTTTTCCAGCTTCTAGAGACTGCCTGCATTCCTTGGCTCACAGCCTCTTCCTTCATCTTCAGTGTGCATCCCTCCAATTTCTGGTTCCATTGTTCCATCTCCTTTATTTGCTTTTGTTCTCTTGCTTTCCTCTTATAAGAACTCTTATGATTTCATTGACCCCACCCAGATAATCCTGAATAAACTCCCCTTCTCAATATCCTTATTCACATCTGCAAAGTCCCCTTTGCCACATAAGATAACATATTTACAGATTTTGGGGATTAGAAAAAGGACATCATTGTGTATGTGAAGGGTGTGTTATTCTGTCTGCCACACTATGCATGAATGCTTAAAGAATGTTTAAAGAATAGAGTTACAAAAAAGAAAAGCACTAAGGCAATACATAAGAATAACCATAGATTTAAAAAGAAGTAACTAAAATTTTTCAAGTAAAATGTGCTTGTCAATTAAAAAACAGAAAACTTAAAGCATGGGCCAAACAACAGAATAGATGCAGCTGAAGAGAGAATTAGTGAATTAGAAGATAAAACTGAAGAGTATTTTGGGATGGCATCCAGAAAACTAAAATGGAAAATATGAAAGAGGGGTTAATAGATATGGACAATAGAATGATAATGTCTAATATGCTTCTAATAGAAGCCCTGGGAAGAGAAAATAAAAACAGTGGAGGAGAGGCAATATTTGAAAACAATGTTTGAGAATTTTTCAAAACTGATGAAAGATATGAAGTCACAGATCCAGAAACAATGTTTACTAGGCAGAATAAAGTGAAAAGAAACCTATCTCTAATTAAGAGATAGAGCAACAGTAGAACATCAGAGACAAAGAGCTCTAAAAAGTAACCAGGCAAGAAAGGCAGATTACCCCTGCCCACCTAAGAGAACAGGCTTTTTTTAACAGAAAAAAATGAGAGGTAGAATAATTACATATAATAATATTATTATTACATATACTGAATTTAGAGAGAAAAAAACTGTTCATCTAGAATTGCGTCTATCTCAAGAGCAGAGTAATATAAAGGCATTTACATATAAGTCAATGTTGACTACAGACTAAAAGTGTTAATCACAAATAGAACGGAAGAAACTTCTGAAAGATATATTTCAGGAAGAAGAACAGTTATTCTAGGAGGATGTTATGAGATGCAAAATGGAATTGGGAAAAAATTTAAACATGTAGATAAATAAACAGTGTCTATTGTAGTGATAATGAGTAGCTTGTTATGGCCAAAAAAGACACAATTAAAATATTGGAGATAAAAAGCTTATAAACCAGAATTGAGGTGACCAGAGTTTAAGTGTTCTAAGAGTTCTTGATCACAGTAAGGGGAAATCTTTTTAACTTTAGATTGTTATATATAAATGGTAAATTTCAATAGTTACCTCTAAACAATAGACATAGGGTATGTAATTTTCAGACAAGTAGTGAATAATTAGAATAAGAAAACAAACAAAAGTTTTATAAGAAAAGAAATGAAGAACATAAATCAAAAACAAAAATTAAGATAAAAACAGGTCCACAATAAATTTAAAAGGACCACCCTTGATTAAAATACAGAGTTTGTCAATGAGGCCAGCATTATCCTGATACTGAAACTAGACAAGGATGTAACAACAAAAAAAGAAAATTATAGGCCAATATCTCTGATAAACATAGATGCAAAAATCTTCAACAAAAAATAGCAAACTTAATTTAGCAATACATTAAAAGGGTCACACACCATGATTGAGTGGGATTTATTCAAGGGATGCAAGGATGATTCAACATCTGCAAATCAATCAATAAGTTACATCACATTAATAAAATCAAGGATGAAAATCATATTATCACCACAATAAATGCAGGAAAAGCATGAGACAATAGTCAGCATCCATTTATAATAAAAACTCTTACTAAAGTGGTTATAGAAGGAGTGTACCTCAACATAATAAAGGCCATATATGACAAGCCCACAACTAATGTCATACTCAGAAGCTTTCAGCTTTTCACCATTGAGATCAGGAATAAGACAAGGATGCCTACTCTATCTTATTCAACATAGTGTTGGAAATCTCAGGCAGAATAATTAGTCAAGACGAAGAAATATGATGATGAATATTAACCAGACTTATTTGGTGATTATTTTGCAATATGTACACATAATGAATCATGATGTTGTACATATGAAACAAATGTAACTTTATGTGTCAATTATATAACAATAAAAAGCTACCCAATGAATAAATAGCCAAAGGGTCTGAATAGATGTTTTTCCGAAGAAGATATACAACTTGCCAATAAGCACGTGAAAAGATGCTCAACATCATTAGGAAATGCAAATCCAAAATCACGATGAGATATTATTTTACAAGCACAAGGATGGCTATAATAAAAAAGACAGACAATGACAAATACCATAGAGGGTGTGGAGAAATTGTAACTCTCATTCATAGCTGGTGGGCCATAAAATGGTATAGCTGATTGAAAACCAGTCTGGAAGATAGAATAACCATTTGGCCCAGCAATTCTGCTCCTAGGTATATACTTAAGAGAAGTAACAACAGATGTGCACACAAAAACTTATACATGAATCATCGTAGCAACACTATTCATAACAATCAAAGAGTTGGAACAACTCATAAACAAAAGTGGTGCATTCACACAAGTGTGTGTATTTAGTCATAGAAAGGAATGGGGTACTGATATATGCTACCACACAGATGAACCTTGAAAATATTCCGCTAAGTGAAATAAACCAGTCCCCAAATACCATGTATTGTATGATTCCGTCTATATGAAATGTTTAGAATAGGCAAATACATAGAGACAGAACATTGGTTATTGTGTGCTAGGGCCAAGGAGTAAGGGTTTATCACGAGGAAATGGGGAGTGATTGCAAATGGGTTTTTTGTTAGTTTGCTTTGTGGTAGACAAAAATGTATTAAAATTAGATTCTGGTGATGATTGTACAACCCTGTGAATATGTGAAGAAATATTGAATTACATCTTTTTTTTTTGAATTACATCTCTTAAATGGGTGAGTTGTATAGCATATGAATTATGTATCAGTAAAGCTGTTAAAAATGATCCAAAACAAAATAAAACAAAAACAAAACTACAGAGTTTGTCAAATTGGATTAAGAACAATAACAAATGCAGCTTTCTGGCCTTTTAAAGACAACCTAAAGCATAAAGACACAGGTTGAAAATATAGCAAAGGAAAATGATAAATAAGTCCAAATCAAAAGCAAATGAAACTTACTTTGGTCAATAAAAGTGACTTTTGGATAAAAAAGCATGACAAAAAATAATGGAGGTTATTACATGATGATAAGAAGTTTAATTTATCAGGAAAATATAGCATTTCTGAACTTGCTTCTCATAATATCATGAACAATACAGTAAGCAAAACGTGATAGAACTTCAGGGAGAAATTGAGAAATGTACCTCCAGAATAGGAAATTTTGACATGTTTTTTTCCTTTATTGGTGGATGAAACAAATAAAAGAATTGGTGAAGAAATAAACTATTTCTACACTGTCATCAACTTGCTTGGTATATTGGACATATGTAAACCTCTGCTCTCAATCAGTAGAAGGCACATATTCTTCCTAAGCACACATGAAATGTTGATAAAAATTGCCATGTGTTAAGTCACAAAACAAGTTTCAGCAAATTTCAGTGACTCATTATCAAAGCGATCACATTCCCTGATCAATTTTATTAAATTCATAGCAAAAAATGGAAGTAATCCTATATTTTATTTTATTTATTGAAACCTTTTTTTGCTGTTGAGATAAAATTGGCATGGTGTAGCATTAACTGTTTTAACCATGTTAAAAGTGTGCAACTCAGTGGCTTATGCTACATTCGTGGGGTTGTGTGAATCACCACCACTATCCATTCCCAGAACGTTTGATCATCACCGAAAGAAACTCCTTATCTATTAACAATTATTCCTCATCCCCCACCATTGCTCCAACCCTGGTAACTATTAGTTTGCTTTCTGTCTCTATGGATTTGTCTGTTCTGGACATTCACATAAATGGAACGATACAATATGTTGTCTTTTGTGCCTCACGTCTTTCACTTAGCTTAATATTTTCAAAATTCATCTAGCTTGTAGTACATATCAATACGTCATTCTTTTGTTGCCAGATAATATCCCATTGTATGAGTATACCATATTTTATTTATCCGTTCATCAGTTGATGAACATTTGGGTCATCCCCACTTTTTAGTTATTATATATAATGCTTCTGTGAACATCCATATATTAGTTTAAATATGGACACATGTTTTCACTTCTTTAGGGTAAATATCTAAAAGTAAAATTTCTGGGTCATATGATAATGCTACGTTTACATTTTCTGATAAACTACCAAATTGTTTTCCAAAGTGGCTGCGTCATTTTATATTCCCACAAGTAATGTATGAAGGTTCTGGTTTGTCTATATCCTTACCAACACCTGTTATTCTCTATTAAAGAAAATAAATTATAGCCATCCTAGTGAGTGTGACCTGATTTAATATTTCATTGTGATTTTCATTTTCATTTTCTTAATGACTGATATTAACATCTTTTCATGTGCTTATTGGCCATTAATATATCTTCTTGTGAGAACTGTCTATTCAAGGCCTTTGTCCATTTTTGTAACTGGGTTGTTTGTCTTTTTGTCGTTGAGTTGTAAGAGTTCTTTATATACTTTGGAAACTAGGCCCTTATCAGATATATAATTTGCAAATACTTTTCTCCCATTCTGTGGGGTGTCTTTTGACTCTCTTGATAGTGTCCTTTGATACATAACAGTTTTTCGTTTGGAAGTCTTATTTAGTTAAGTTTTTTTCTTTTGTTACTTGTGCTTTTGGTGTCATATCCAAGAATCTATTGCCAAATCCAAAGTCATGAAGATTCACTGTTATATTTTCTTTCAAGAGTTTTATAGCTTTAGCTCTTAACATTTAGGACTTTGATTCATTTTGGGTTAATTTCTGCGTATGGTGTGAGGTCAGGTCCAGCTTCATTCTTTTGCTTATGGTTATTCAGCTGTCCTAACATCATTTGTTCAAAAGACTGTACTTTCCCTTTCCTTGGCAATCTTGTTGAAAATCTGTTGATCATATGTGTATGGGTTTAATCCCTGTATATTTTTTTTTTCAACGTTTATTTATTTTTGGGACAGAGAGAGACAGAGCATGAACGGGGGAGGGGCAGAGAGAGAGGGAGACACAGAATCGGAAACAGGCTCCAGGCTCTGAGCCATCAGCCCAGAGCCTGACGCGGGGCTCGAACTCACGGACCGCGAGATCGTGACCTGGCTGAAGTCGGAGGCTTAACCGACTGCGCCACCCAGGCGCCCCTAATCCCTATATTTTTGAAGAAAGTCTTCTAAATAACTCACAGGTCATAAAATAAACATTGATGGAAAATCAAAATATTTAAATCTGAAAAATAGTAAAAACCTGATGTTTTAATACTGTGGGAATCCTGCTTCAAGCAAGGACAAACTAGCTTGTTTCATATCAACCCTCCTACAAAGAACAACTAAAAAAGTGAAAAAAAAGAAAATCTGTTTGAAAGTAGTGGAGGGCTATGAAGACAGTTAGGGCTTGTTAGCGTAAGACCTCAGATAGAAGGAAAGCCTGGGGGAGTGAGTCACCCATGACATCATTGTCCTCCTCAAGGCATTTGCCGCCTCAAAAACAATGGCTGAAAGGTTGAGCTGAAAAGCAAGAGAGAGATAGAAAGAAGATACAGGAGAGGCATAGAAAATACATGGGAAATATGGAAGGTAAAACCTTCTAACATACATGACATTGAAGTCCCAGAAAGAGAAAGAAAATGGACAGAAGCAATCTTTAAGGAGATAACAGCCACAAATTTTCCAGAAATTACAGGCATCAGGCCACAAATGCAAGCAGGATACATGCAAAGAAAATCACACCTGTTGACGCATCACACTCAAACTGCTGAAAACAAGAGATGAAGATAAAGTCATAAAAGAGCCAGGGAAAAATGGTATATTACTTTCTAAGAAGCAACAATAAGACTAAAAAGCAGCATTAGATATAAAAGGGGGCACTTTATAAAGATCAAAGGGTCAGCCCATTAGAAATATATACTAATGCTAAATTGGTATTAGTACAGAACCAAAAGGATAAATAAGCAAGCTCATACTTATAGTGAGAGATCTTAACACACTTTCCCCAACAACTGATAAACCAAGTAGAAAAATAAAATATCAACAAGTCTATTGAATTCAATAGATTATTAATAAACTGATGTAATTTACATTTGTAGCACACAGCACAACAATGTTTTCCCATTACTCTATTTTTCAATGGTATTGGACTATTTACAAAATTTACCTAGACACCAAATAGCTGGAAAAGTTCTCAAATATTTTCATGTTATAAAATCAACTTCTAAGAATTCTTCGGTCAAGCAAGAATCACAATAAAAATTAGAAAATATTCTTTTTTTAAAAAAAATTTTTTTTAACATTTATTTATTTTTGAGACAGAGAGAGACAGAGTATGAACAGGGGAGGGGCAGAGAGAGAGGGAGACACAGAATCCGAAACAGGCTCCAGGCTCTGAGCTGTCAGCACAGAGCCCGACGTGGGGCTCGAACTCACGGACCGTGAGATCATGACCTGAGCCGAAGTCGGACGCTCAACCGACCAAGCCACCCAGGCGCCCCTAGAAAATATTCTTAAGTCGAAGAGAATGTAACTATGAGATAGAAAAATGTGTAATGTAGAGGTAAAATTACATTTAAAGGAAATATATAGGCTTTACTATACATACTGAAATAAAAAAGAAAGGCTAAAACCAATGATGTGTGTCTTTATGTCAAGAAATTAGAAAAAATTGCAAATTAAGTGCAAAGGAAGTAGGATAAAATAAAAAGGGCAGAGGGGCGCCTGAGTGGCTCAGTTGGTTAAGTGTCTGACTTCAGCTCAGGTCATGATCTCACGGTTTGTGAGTTTGAGCCCCACATCAGGCTCTGTGCTGACAGCTCAGAGCCTGGAGCCCACTTCGAATTCAGTCTCTGTCTCTCTGCCCCTCCCTTACTCACTCTCTGCCTCTCCCTCAAATATAAAACATAAGAAAAAATTTTTTTAAAAAGGGAAGAAATTAACAAAATTAGTAAAACCGTATGCATGAGTGCATCCTTAAATTCAAATTCAAAAATTGGTTCCTTCAAAACATTAATAGGCTTATATGCTTCTGGGAGGGTCAATATAGGATAAAAAAAAGGAGAAAAAAAAACAATATCAAGAATTAAAAAAATGACATTGTTACATTTTTGACAGACATTTAAAAAGAAGATGTTATAAATAATTCTATATGAATAAATATTTTAAAAATAAGGAAGATAATATTAAAAAACTATAAAACTGGTACAAGAAGAAATAAATAATTTTATAGTTATAAAAAAGTCTCAAGTCTACTGTTTTCTTTCCCACAAAGAAAATTCTAGACCTGGATTAATTTATCTGAGTGTTCTACCAAAGAACTGCTAGAAAAAATAATTTATCTTTTTTTTCTGGTCATTAAGTTGTTGTGTCTCAACCCCAAGTCCATTCTTGTATGCTTTACTTTCTGATGCCGGAGCTGGGATTTTGTAATTTGCAGTTCTTTTTCACTGGGTGGCTTCGCATTAGGCTCTGCAGAAGTAGAGCTCAAGGGCAAGACTGGAAAAAGGAGACAGGGAGATAGGGTGATATTATATAATATCAAATATCTACTCCTGAAACCGAAAACAAAACAACGAAAAAACCCAAATGAACAAAAAATAAAAGACACATCAGCCATTTGTAATGTATTGACCTTATTTGGATCCTAATTCAAACAAACTGTTAAATATGCATAAATATTATTATTTTATGTATATATGTGTATATACACATTATGTTGTATGCATGTGTGTATATAATGCATCTGTACAATATATGTGTATACACATGTATACATATACATATGTAAACATATACATAAAGGAAGTGAGAACACAGACTCCATTAAAAAATCAAATATCAAAAAAATTATATATTAATTAAAAAAACAGATTATAAGACCAAAGAAGAAAGAGATAGTGGTCAATAGAGAAGTCAGATAAGATGAAGACCAAATATAATCTATGAGTTTGTGATGTAGCTGTTGGTGCATTTAGGGAGAGCTGCTGAAGAAGAATGAGAGGGGCAGGGGCCAGATTAGAATGGATTTACAAATGAGTAGAAAGAATGGAGACCAGTGGCATGGGCTGGTGCTCACTGTTGCTGGGTTCAGATAGTACTGCCATAATAGATTTCAGGTCTTTAGCAGCCAACTATATGTTGGTGTGGCTGAGACAGGCATGGGCTGACAGCATGCACCCCAAGCTCTAACTATTAGGAAGCGTAAGTGCAGATTAAATATTAATTCAGGGCTTTACCTAGAGTTGGCTCCATAAACCATATATAAGCCATACACTGGTATTGCAGGGCTAAACTACTAAGTCACTCTAGTTGCTTTCATGTCAAACCTCATAGTCCAACAAAATTATCCTTGGTGATCCAGACCACCTGATTATTTTCCATTCAGTCTGGTTTTCTATTAATACAGAGATTTAGTTTTATGCCACAGCAGATGTTTATGCCTCTGAGGGAGTCTAACTGTATTTAATACTTAATTAACAGGGGATATTATCTGGTTACAGGATTAAATGGCCCAGTCCATTAAAATAGGCTTTGAGACCAAGCTCCTGGCTCTAGCTGCTTGTACTTGGGATCTGAGAAAGGATTTTGGCAGAAAGGAAAGTTCTGCTCCTGCAGGCTGTTTCCAGGAAGTGGCTTTCATCTGAAATGCATTCAAGGCACTCCTTCCTGATATCACATCTTGCATCATGTTGGAAGATCTTGGTTTTACAGAGGAGCTACAGCAATGTTTCAGATGAGCTCACAAAGAAGGCCACGACAGGGGCTCTGTTAATGAGGTAACCTTAAAAATCTAGCCGAGGGAAACCTCCCCTCCTGGGGTTATTACTAAACATTTTATAAATAACGTCCACACATGCTTAAAAATGAAGGGGTTTGGTTTAGTTTATGGAGTTTGCTTCTTTGGATAAAATTCAAGTAACTCCTAAGACAGTGGACCTTCCCTTGGTCCTTAGAGGACAACCAACAAGGGCAGAGAGGCACAAAGCCATTCATCCATATCACTTGAGGAATAACTCAGGTAGAGAGCCATCCAATAAGAAGCCTACCTACTCCTCCATGAGCAATCCCCAGATACCACTTGATTGCTTGATTCTCTCAGGATTTCTTAGTTTCCTTTTTCCCGGAAAACAGGGCCTGTTTTCCTTATCCTCAGAGGTTCCTTCTCTCAATAATGGCTTGTTTCACACTCTAGGGTAAGGATGCTGGATATAGAAGGAAAGCTGGACCAAGACACCTGCAAATCTAATATCAATCTAAACAGTCACAGTGGTTGGCACAGGGTCACAGGGGGAGCATACGAACAGGAAATATTAGCTAACAAAGACGAGAAATCCATCCTAGAGTGTTTTCTTCATATTTCTTTTGCTGATTCTCCCTTTCTCATTTTTGTTCACAGCAGGAAGTATGTGTATCCTGTGTTAAAGAAGCTATCAATTGTTTTTAATAACCCAGGAGTGAATTGCATTTGGTAAGCTTGTCTTCAAGGTAAAGTATGCCCTAGAAAACACACAATAAAGAAGGTTAAAGAAGTTTTAAGATTGTCTACGTTCAGATACCTCATCCTCTATACGAAGTGACAATGTCCAATATCTCTGGGCAACTATATGATATAGAGCCATGTGGTAGATTGACTTCCAAAGAGTAAATGACTTCCAAAGAGTCACACCTTCCAGGATCCAAGCACTTACATATTCCTCTTCCACATGGACTCTGAATTCAGCCACTGGCTTGCTTTGGCCAATGGGATATCACAAATGAGACCCAGGTAGGGCCTTGTGAAGCACTTGCATATTGGGGCTTTCCCCCTGTGATGTTGCCCTGAGCTGTTGCGCTACCCAAGCCCACAGTGAAAGGCCACATGGAGAGAGAGGCTGAACCATGTGGAGCTGAACCAGCTCTCTCAGTGGAGCCCAGTGGCTATCTGTCCAGCTGGCTGGATGTAGCCATATGAGCAGTCATGGGAGAGCATCAGAAGGACCACCCAGGCAACTTCTGGATCATGAAAAATAATGTCATGTTTCTTTTAAAAGTAGTGAGTTTGTGGAACTGGAGGGTATTATGCTAAATGAAATAAGTCAGGCAGAGAAAGACAGATACCATATGTTTTCACTCATATGTGGATCCTGAGAAACTTAACAGAAGACCATGGGGGGGGGATGGGAGGGGGGGAAAAAGTTACAGAGAGGGAGGAAGGCAAACCATAAGAGACTCTTAAATACTGAGAATAAACTGAGGGTTGATGGGAGGTGGGAGGGAGGGGAAAGTGGGTGATGGGCACTGAGGGCACCTGTTGGGATGAGCACTGGGTGTTGTATGGAACACAGTTTGACGATACATTATATTTAATAAAAAATTATGTTGCAAATAGAATGAAGGCAAAAAAAAAAATAAAAGTGGTAAGTTTTGGGCTGTTTTGTTGCACAACAATAGACAATTAAAACAGGCCGGGATCTTATATTTTCCATATTACATTCATTTTTTTGCATGTGTTTGAGAGTAATGCCTAGACCTATAATTATCCATGCCCATATATATTAAAATATAACTAGGAGAGAGTAGGATGATGGTTGCCAAGGTCTGTGAGCGCTGGAAATGGGGAGATATTGGTCAAAGGGCACAAACAGCCTTCCAGTTATAAGATGAATACATTCTGGGGACCTAATATACAGCATGGTGACTATAGTTGACAATACTGTATTGTACCCTTGAAAGTTGCTAAGGGAGGAGATCTTAAATGTTCTCGTCACACACGTATGCACACACACACACACACACACACACAAAGTTAATTATGTGAGGTGATGGAGATGCTGACTAACCTTTTTGTGGTAATGATTTTGTAATATATGTGTATAGCAAATCATCACCTTGTATATCTTAAGCTGACACAATGTTATACATCAGTTAGATGGTAATAACCCTGGAAATAAAGAAAAACTATGATTATAGAGAACGGAGACTGTTCTCCTTAAGCCACACCCCAAATCTATCCCATCATTCAGGACTCTGTGTGCGCATATTGTATAATTCAAAGTGGTAAGAGACGAGAAAGATTAGGTGAAAGAATACACGTAATTGGGAAACTAGAGAAGACATATGGGTGTGTCTGTAGGTGTTGTGCATGTGCACGCTCAGAAAGAGAAAGAGAGAGAGAGAGAGAGAGAGAGAGAAAGGTAGATATCAGGGAAATGATTAGAGGAAGCTAGTTAAATAGAAATGGTTCTCAGTGGGTGGTGGTGTACTAAACAGCACAGGTGGTAGAGACATGTTAACTTCTGAGTTCAAGACCTAATGATTAAAGCAATCTGCATGTGGCATCTAAGCATTGGCTCATAATTAAAAGATCACCAAAAGCATTGGTATTCCAGGGGATTTTTTCCTAGGGTTTGGTTTACTTTTTCTTGATATTGTTGGAAATTCTTTGCAAATGAAGTGTGTAATGCTGGAGCCCCAAAGAAAAATGGGACATTAAAAAAAGCACATAATCTTATTTTGACATCAAATTGCCTGTAGACTGTCCTATGGTATTCTGTTTTTTTTTTTAAGCTACAAAGAACACAGAAAAAATAGACTTTTCCCAGTGAATAGGTAAAGAAAATATATTAAAAATATTCGGTTAGAAATATGTTTGTGAAAGGGGGCCTGGGTGGCTCAGTCGGTTGGCCATCGGGCCTTGGCTCAGGTCATGATCTCGAGGTTCATGAGTTTGAGCCCCGCGTCGGGCTCTGTGCTGACAGCTCAGAGCCTGGAGCCTGCTTCTGATTCTGTGTCTCCCTCTCTCTGCCCCTTCCCCACTCATGCTCTGTCTCTCTTGGTCTCTCAAAAATGAATAAATGTTAAAAAAAAAAAAAAAGAAATATGTTTGGAAAGCAACACTTAGCTGTATTTAAAACATTCTCTCTAATGTGTGTGTGTGTGCATATATGTATGTGTGTTTGCAAAACAGACTTTTTATAGCTAAGAATTTCTGTCAGCTGAGGTTTCACCGCAACTCGTACTGTCATTGAGCGCATTGAGGCTGTAGTCACAGGGCAGTCTATGGGTCACCCACCTCCTTGTCTGAACAGCTTTCTTCCCGTGTACGCACGTAATGTCCATTTGCAATGAAACAAAATGAATTCTCCTGCAATAAACACTTCCTGCAGATCAGCAAAGTGGTGAGGAAACTATGTATAAATATACACCTAATTATGTTTGATTTATGAAAAGCAATTAAAATGTACATGCAGCTGCACACACACACACACACACACACACACACACACCCTTACACAGAGCTACGTTCTGCATATTAGAAGACACCCCCACTGCCACACCCATTTGGGACCTAAACTTCTTGATGGTTCTGGCACAGAAACCCACATTCTTGTTAGATGGGAAAAACTGGAAGCAGTATTCATCAAATCTTTCTCACTGCTTCCCTAATTGTCTTGCTATTATAACAGCGATGATTTCTTCGGAAGAATCACTTGATGTGAAGCAAAAATGCTATTTGCCGAATGCCCCAGCCAGAGCCCCCAGGTTAGACAGCTTTGCTGCTCCCCAGAAAGAGAAGACACACTGGAAAGGAAGCAGGTGTGGCTGGTGGCACTCTGTGGCAGGTGTTCATTGCATTGAGGTGTAATGATACCTGGCCTTGCGGGGAAGGTGTAAGAAAAACTTCAATGGCTTTATTTCTGAGTGATTTGCTTAAGGACGCTTTGTGCTCATAAATAATTTTTAAATCACAATCTTACCTCTTCCCCCTTCTTGACGCTGTGTAACCCCGCAGTTCCACCACAGGGCTTCACCACCCACAGCACCTTCTGGGTGAAAATTACAGAATCAGAAAGCCGGTGTCGACGGCGAGACTGCTCATAGCGAGTTTTCGCTGAGGTAGAGTTGAACGATTATACTTTTATTTTAAAGTGGTGTTTCTTAGAGTGTGGTCTGGAGACTAGTGCTTCAGCAAAGGGTAAACGGCACTCCAGGGGCAATGTCATATGCTTGCACTTGCTCTCCCAAGGCTGTGCTAGAATTTTCCTGGAAATTAACACACAGCAAAACAAGTTTCTACATTCCTAGGAAAACCAGTCTGAAGCTCAATGAAATCTGATTCTCTTACTAGTATCCTGGCAATAGCTCAGGACATATGCAGTCCAGCCTTTCTTATCTCCCCTCTGCTGGAGACCAACTGCCTTGGAATTACTGGTGAAAGTTACTTGTGAAAATACAGATTCGCAAAACCCCTGGAAAATTCTGGATTAGTGGGTCCGGGGTGAGAGCAAGGAGTCTGTACGTTGTACAAGCACCTAGCAGATTCTTATGCACCAGTGTCTGACAGATCCTGTTAAAAGATAGGGAGTGAAGGCTCAGATACCATGATGATTCACACCTGGGACACAGGATTGCTCTTGGATAGAGGTTTCTGACTCACAGAGGATAAGTACTCTTTAATACTTGTGAGGTCATTTGTATTATCAAAGTGCTGCTTTGTGTATTTATATATGACATTTGGTCTTCCAACACAGCAGAAAGTCAACATATGTCAAGTGTCTACTTCTGGCCCCTACTCTGGCCCTTATGTTGCTATTGTTACATCATTTTATATCCATGCTGGACAGTATTGCCATTTTCACGTTACTAAGGAGAAACGAGATGGAGAGACACAGATGTTAATTATTAACTTTGGGCCCATAATTTTTCCCCTGTTATTGATGCTTACCTTTCTTTCCCTACAAGATAAAGCTATTTGTAACTGGACACATGGACCCAAGTACTAATGATTACGTTATCCGATCTTCCTTGTAGCTAGATGTGAGCATGTGATAAAGTTTTGCTCTTGGTATGTAAAGAGAAGCCATGTACAGCTTCCACAGGTATCGCTTTGATATTTTTCATTTTATTTTATTAACTTTTATCTTTTTTCCATACCGATTACCTAGCTTTAATAGTTATCAACACTTGGTGAATCTTATCACATCTCTTTTCTCTCCTCTACCTGCTCTCCAAACCTACCACCCTCCACTGGCCATGCACTTGTACTTGTCCCTTATTCCTTCCTGCCAGCTGGAATATGCACATGACAGGTGAACCCTGAGTACATGTCTTACACCACAGGTGGAAGCCAGAGCATGAGGATGGCAGAAAAAAAAAGAAAGAAGGACCCTAAGTCTAAGGATCCTGAAGTCTTTATGAAGTCATCCTCACATTCTGGACTATATACTACTGGACTTTTATGTATAAGAGGAATACCTTTCTACACAGTTAAAGCCACTGTTTTATGACCTCCAGCCAGAATTATCTCGAATGTTTATAGTGGATTAAATAGAAGACCCCGGTGGGCCATTTTACCAAAACAAAGCCACACCAAACCATTCTTGTCCCCATTCCTGGCTGAGTAAATTCCATGTCATACACAAAAATTAAACCTTTGATAATCGAAGATGCTCATGGGTTCCAAATCATCAATCTGATCAGCAGTGAATACTTCACTGTAGGAAGTTGAGCATTGGGTGAATAATTAACATTAGGTAATAAAAGTTGAAGCAGAGACTACTTACTGGTCGTTCCCTATTATCTGTTTTTCTTTCTTTTTTCCCTCTTATACTAGGTCCCAAGTTTCCAGCTGAGCACATGAACATGGCCTTATGGAATAGAACTCGCCCTTCCTCACCTTATTTATAGGACAAGGCCATCAGGGTACTAAATTCTGAACAATGCGAAGTTAAGTAGAAGAGATACACACTTAAGGGACGTGTCCTTAGGGGGGCAGAGATGCTCTTCTTATGTTCCACCCTCCTTTTCTTAGTGTCTGGAATGCAGATGTGCTGAACAGGGCTTACAGGCAGCTGGGACCACGAGGTAGAAACCGCACCTTGGGAAGGGTGAAACACCAAGTTAGAATGGGGACAACAGCCAGCCTGAACTGCTGGTCTCTAAATTCCATTTATGTGAGAGAGAAATAAATTTCTCTTTTATTTATTTCATGTTATTTTAGTTTTCTCTTGAAGCCACACCTAAACCAAACTGATTAATATTCTCATACTTTTTTTTCCTCTTTAAGCGTTAAGTATGACTGCACTCTTGCCTCTCTGTATTTTCTTTAGATTAGATGGGTTTTTGTTTAATTGGTGCCTGACATAATATTTTAAACAGATCCTACCTTGGGTGTATAGTTTATAATTTATTATTATGAATATGTGTTGAGAAGGCAGTATGAGATATTAAGCCTTGGCCTGGTCTGTACCAGAAAGTAGTATTGGTATAATACACTTGAAATAAACACAGTCTTTCCCGTCCATTTCCTACCACTATTGGCTAAAACCTCTTTGTTCCCAAATCTTGTTTGGGGATTCTTTTTGGAGTCTCCAATGTAAGGGCAGACTTTTGGCAAAAATCACTAAACATTCTGTGAATTGAAAAATAGATGAACGGGATGGTGAATCTCTTTTATTTTGTTCTTCCAGGTCTACACTGTGACGTTGTTCATCCTGCTGTGTGCATGGGGAGCCGGACCCACCTGAAATGCATGAATGCGCTCTCTCACTCTCCGGTTAGATGAATGGACGGCACTCACAGGTGATCGGAAGGATGGGAAAGGTATGGTCAGGGCACTTATTTTTATGACTTCCTCTCTCCCCTGTCACTCCATGTTGGCTGCTTCCCTTGATTAAAAGTTTTTTATCAGTCAGCTACTGCCGCCTTAAAAGGTTTTTCCTAACTTAGTGACTTAAACAACCATTTATTTGGTTCCTGATTCCGTGGGGTTGAAAATTAGGCTGGCCTCGGTTGGCTAGTTCCGGGCCTGGGCCTGGCTTGGCCAGGTCATTTTTGAATCTGCGGTCGGTCAGTTTGTGGGTTGGCTGGGTATTGGCTGGCCTGGGATGCTTTCACTTCACAGTTTGGCAGTTGGCTGGCTGTCAGTTGGGACAACAGGAGAGAAACAGACATTTGTGTCTTATCATCTAGCTCAAGGTTATTTTCATGGCAGCCGGGCAGGGTTTCCAGAGAGCAAGCTGGAAGCCACCAGGTGTCTTGAGGCCTCATCTTCCCTGGGGGCTGCCTACCTGTCATTCTGCTCTATTCCATTGGCTAATGTAACATGAGATCAGCCCACATTTAAGGGTAGGAGATATGGACTCCAGCTTTTAGTAAAAGGAACTGCAATACTACAAATGGCATGGTTGCGGGCAGAAGTAAAGAGTGGTGGCCATTTTGACGATCTAGCAGAGGGCCACATCTGCTCAATGACTCTGTCCACACAGCTTTTTCTTTGGGTTCTGGAAACTTCTCTCTCTGTTATTCTTTGCGGGGTAGTAATGGCTCCATGACATCATTGGAGGTGTCCAGACACTTCATTCAACTGCCCTCGGTTATCCAGCTCTGGTTTGCCTTCTGTTCCCCTGCCAAGATCCACGCCGAAATGCTGGAATCTTCCTGTTAAACACAGAAAACTGCACCTCTGTTTATACCTTTGGAAATTATTTCACTTTTGGTGGGGGGCGGGGGGAAAGGCTTTAAATCTATATGGATAAAAATAATGTGAGAGATGACAAAATTAATCAAACAATATTGAAATCAAGCATTATCAGAAAGGTGAGCAAGTGAGGTCTTGCTGTAGGACCACGCGGAGAGCCTCAGGAAACCGAAGCCCCAGGGACCTGAAAGCAGAGACAAAGGATGAAGTAAAAACAGAAGGAATTAGCAGAGGGCTGTGCAAGGGGCAGCAGGCCCCCCATAATGCCTTTTAGACGCTTGCTGAAGATAGGAGAATTTTCAAGAGGAACTGAACCTATATAGATTTGGGGGATGTTGGCATGGAAATGAGTAGGAATAATTTGTCTTCATGGTAACAGGGAGAATGAAGCGAAAGTCCGTACACTAAAATGTCAGACTGCATGGCTGCCCCTGTTCATCTCCCAGCCCTCCCAGTTCCAAGAATGCTTGTACCTGGGCACAGATGGCCTCTATCTTGGCAGGGCAGAAGATTTGAACACTCTTCGCTGCAGAAGTTGGCTGACCCTAAATGAGATCTATAGACACTGATATTTGGATACCCTCCCCATGAAAAGGTCAAGTCCTGATGTGTGACAGTGTGACTCATTTATTGAAAGTCCACCTTCACCCACAGAAGTCCCACTGAGCTTCTTGGTGCCTCAGTCCTAAATGTTTGATTAAGCCAAGGATCCCCGCACGACTGAGAAAAGCCCCAAACATGAAAGATGGTGACAAAATCAACCAAAGGGAATGAAAGTAAATTTAAGAATAAAGAAACAATGCAGGGAGCCAATGAAAATTTGAAAATAAAACAAAACAAAACACAAAATAACAAACATAGCTATGACCCATATTCTCAGATACACAAAAGCAGATATTATATTCATAAAACAAAAATAGGGTAGTTTTGCCAAAAGTAACAACAATGAACCAGACAGACAACATAAGAGAGCCAGGTAGAGGTCTTGGGATGTAAAAATATAACAGCAGAAATGGGGAAAAAAAATTCAGCTGATGAGTTAAAAGATAAAGTTGAAGAAATCTCCCAGAATGTATAAAATGACAAAACGATAGAAAATTGGGGGTCCATTTAGGAGCCCTTATGTCAAATATAGGACATTTAGAATGAACAAAGAGAGAAAATGTGGAGGGTATAGCACAGAAATAACATCTCTCAGAACTGCAAAGTGTGATTTTTTCATAGGTAAAGTACCTACCAAATACTCATTCCTATTAAGGTAAGACAATGTGGAACAGAGAACTAAGGAGAAAAAAAGTTTGCTAGGACAGGCTCTGAAGATAGAGGGAGGGGCCATAAGCCAAGGGATGCAGTTGTTTTCTGGAAGCTGGAATGGATGAGGACACGGATTCTCCACTGGAACTGTTCCAAGGAAAGCAGTCCTGAAGATCTATTTCAGACTTCCAGCCTCCAGAACAGAAAGCTACTACATTCATGTGTTAAGACATTAAGTTTGTAGTAATTTGTTACAGCAGCAAGAAGAAACCAATATGCTGGCCAAATTATTAACAGAGTGTGCAAAGTAAAGACCTTTCAGATACTCATGCCTCAAAGTGTTTGCCTCCATTTTCCTTTTATCAGGAATTTACTAGAAAACATGTTCTACTCAGTGAGGGCCCAAGCATAAGACAGAGTCTGAAATGGGGTCCAGGAAATGGAGGCCAATAGGAAAGAGGAGAGAGGCATGCCCAGGTGGAGGGTGAAAGGGAGCGCCAGGTTTATAACTGGGCAAGGCTCTGCTCCAGATTGAAGCAGAGCCAGGAGGGGAAAACAAGACTTGATGGTTGATTATTTATTGGCCTACACTGGGCGAGGGTTGAGACCTCAGCCTTAAGAAGCCAGAATGTCTGGGTCTCAGCTTCGTTTCATCACTTACTAACCATGCCAGCAACTTACTTAACTCGGTTTTCTTTTTTGCACAATGGAAATAATAATAGTTCTGCCATATAGTGTTGAAGTAAGGTTTAAATTAATACATGTGGCGTGCTTAAAATAGGTTCTGGTACGTACGTCAGGGCCCAATTGTCGATACCTTTTGTTATTAAAGATGCTTTAGAGTTCTGTTGGATATTTTAGGGGAGGAATTACTGATAGGTGCATGGGATATTGAACAAATATACCTCTCCATGAGGCAATTACAGTTTCGTAGTACAAACTCCAGATGTCAAGGCTATTTACCATCATAATTACATAAGCATTAACGATTGATTTAACTAACACTGTGGTTTAAGTGTTTGGGGAGGTGGGTAGAGGGTGTTGTGTGTGTGGGGTGGTGGTGGGGGCAATGAGTTGTGTGGATAGGACATCAAATGATGAGGTATCAGATTGTAAAATCAAAATATAGCTGAGCAGGGGCGCCTGGGTGGCTCAGTTGATTAAGAGCCTGACTTCGGCTCAGGTCCTGATCTCGTGGCTGGTGAGTTCGAGCCCCGCATCAGGCTCTGGGCTGACAGCTCAGAGCCTGGAGCCTGCTTCGGATTCTGTGTCTCCTTCTCGCTCTCTGCTCCTCCCTTGTTTTTGCTCTCTCTCTCTCTCAAAAGTAAACATTAAAAAAGTTAAAAAATATATAGCAGAGCAAGAGTATTATTTAGAAATACCTAAAGAGATAATGTTGGTTGTCCCTGGGGATCGAGACATTGGCATGGGGCAAAGTCAGACAGGAAACTATTGATTTCCACTATAAGCCCCATGGCATTATTTGACTTTTTAAAGTATGCACAGGTATGCTTTGATAAAAATGTTTAAACGAATAATTAACATGTGATAGAACACATTTAGTGAGGTAGGCAAGCCACATACACTTTATTACCAATAGTGATATAATTAACATTCTTTGACTCTGTTGTCCAAAAATGTGAGCCCATAGAGCAAAAATTAACATCAGAGTTTTGGAAATTGCAAATAATTCAGCAATCTTTAGGTCTTGTCTCTAGTGATATTTCAAAGCTAACGGCGCTCAACCTGGGCAGCAAATTAAAATAATCTGGGGTATACATTGTAGTTACCTGGGGAACTCTTAAAACTCCAAATGGCCCAGCTCTGCCCCAGACCAATTTAAGTCAGAATCTCTGGAGGTGGGTCCAAATATCAGTGCTCTAAAGCTCCCCAGGTGATTTACAATGTGTGATCAAGGTTGAAGACAACTGTATGAAAATATTTGAGTCGTGTTTGATAGGACTTTTTTTTTAATTCACTGGCTATGTAATAAGCAGCACCCCACCTTCATCAGCTTGGTAGGAACAGATGTGGGATTGGTGGTAGCTCACAGAAATAAATAAATATACATAAAGTATAAATATGTGTGTGTGTGTGTGTGTGTGTGTGTGTGTGTGTGTATGTACTTCCTAAATACTATAATTTGTATTAGGATCACGTTGGAGCACTTCTTTGGTTAATTTTGCTGAACCATATATAGCTTGACACGAGTTTTTCTAGTTATTTAATGCATGAATCAGATTCCCAAGTCTTAGAGGTTTAAATACTGATTGCTATTGTTGAAACACACAGATCTGTGTGAATCAGGATTTACTAATGAACTAATGAATAATAACTAAATTGCACCAGAAAGACCCAGTATTAATTACCATGTAATTCATACTGCATTTTATAAATCAGATACAAAATCCAATAATTATAGGACAATTGCTTTGCAATTACCTTGACTCCACATTGGTAATTACAGGGTAATTTTGTAAATAGTTCACATCACACACCCATAAAGAGAACGGCTATTACTTTGCACCCTGGAGTTGAAAATAACTGGCTTGGGGATTCTAGCATTGGGTTAGAGAGGAAACAATGTATGATCTTCACTCCATAGTGTAGGATGCCGAAGTCATCTCAGATTTAGTTGGTGACCTGCTCAGTACTTGGCATTTGCTCTAAGAGATATTTACTGATACTAGATATTGATACTAGATTGATACTAGAGATATTTGTGCAATGCAATTGGTATAGCGTAAGTTAAGCTTTCTATCTCCTGTCCTGTAATATCCAACATATAAAGTAAATCATATGTAACCAAACAGATGCAAGTAGATATCTATGAGGATGAATGAGCTTTGAAAATTGAGATCAACTAGATCATGGTAGAAAATGCTGCTCTTCCTTTGAAGGTACTGCCTAAGCAGTTTTATTCTAGCTGATTTTGAGTTGGCCAAAGGCTTCTCTGGCAAGTAGGAAGCCTATGATCTGAGTAGCTCTCCACAGAAAGTTTTTTTTTTCCCCCAGACGTTTCAGCTCCGTTGGCAGTACTGTGTGTAGGGGAGCTAAGAAAGACTGATCCAGGAGGAAGAGGAGTGGCCAGAATTGCCATGAACCAGGGGAAAACCTAATACTATCCCCTGCCCAGCAAAGGGCTTACAGTCTAAGACCAAATTTAAGGAACAACCAAGAAGTTTACGTCCATGTCTAAATAGAGCTGAGACTGATATGAGATTGAGTCTGGAAGAATGGTATGTGGGTGAGTTTCCCGTGGTTCATATGGAGATACTGCATGTGTCAACAACTGAGTCATTTCAGGGATCGCAGCAGCGTGGCAAAAGAAACAGTGATAAGACACAGATGGATTTGCCAGACCTCTACCACCCACACAAAGCATTACTCTCTGACTGTCAGCTCCCTGGAGAGCAGATAAAACCCAAATAAGATAGGATCCAGAAAAATGTTCAGAAAAGCCTGTCTCTCCATTAGGGTCATAGGAGTCCTCAGGCATAGAGTTGAGGGAACAGTTCCTTCTGAGGCTCTAGGCTGAGGTCTGAGATTTCCTGGATTTGGAACAATCTATTGTTAATTATTTAAAGCGGTGAAAGCGACAACTGTGACAATATTTGAGGGGTTATAAAGGTGAAGCTCAATTAGGTGATGAAACCTAATCTATTAGCTTCCAAAGTTTCCCTGTCAGATAAGGATGACCAAACCTCCCTGTCGGGTAAGCATCTGGACACTCATAATATGAAGCCACAGAAGTATTCAGATCAACTTTGAACTACACCAAAATAAAATGCAGACTCCCTGATTCCTGTCCACCCAAGTGTAATTATTAGCTAATTGATAAAGCAACGAAACCACACACGAGGATGCAAACTCCACTGGGGCAAGACTTTGTTAATGGAACAGATGGTTCTGTAAGTATATCCCTAACCTCCCCGAAGCCTGAAATGCCAACCTAATTAAGAAAAAGCCAAAGAACCCCAAAGTTTGGCCTTCAGTGTTCTCCACAAAGTGTCTTAATGTTAACTGGAGTCTTTTTCTCCCACTGTGCACTTTGTGTATCCTGCCACTCCGTCATCTAGAATACTCATCTTTTGCTAAGCAAACCTGCAATTTCCTGTTACCGGGTTCTTCCCTTTTTCTGAAACGGCCCATCCATCAGCGTGTCTCCTGCCCAAATCTTATTCTTTAAGACCCAGCATAAATGCTACCTCTGCCAGGAACCATTTTCTTATCACCCCAGTAAAGAGACCCCTCTTCCTTCTTGAAAATCTTAGACCTATTTTCTCTATATTTTTTGTACACATCTTCTCTACTGGTGTGTGAACTCCTGCAAGCAGGTGCCAGAATGTACACATCTTTGGATTATTCCAAATATGTATTAATTTTCACAACACAATTAAAAATTAGAATGAATGTTCTTCTAGGTATTTCATTTTTTTTTAAGTTTAAGCATTTTTAGGTTATATAAATTATTAGACCCCAGGAGTGCTGATCTATTGAATAAATATTTTTAGTGTCAGAGAAAAGATCATACAGAGAAAAGATCCATTTTTTTTTTTGAGAGAGGGAGTGAGCGAGAGAGAGCGAGCACATGTGCATGAGTGGAGGAGGGGCAGAGGAGGAGGAGAGAGAGAGACCGAGGATCTTAGGGCTCGATCTCATGACCCTGGGATCATGACATGAGCGAAAATCAAGTTGGACACCCAAATGACTGAGCCATCAAGAAAAGGTCCATTTAGGTCACCTGGGTAGCTCAGCTGGTTAAGTGTCCGACTTTGGCTCAGGTCACGATCTCAGAGTTTGTGAATTCGAGCCCTGTGGCAGGCTCTGCTGTTAGTGTGGAGCCTGCTTCAGATCCTCTGCCTCCCTCTCTTTCTCCCTTTCCCCTGCTCGTGCTCGCTCGCTCTCACCCTCTCTCTCAAAAATAAATAAACATTTTAGAAAAAGGAAAGGTCCATTTTATGCTACAAGTATTTTCTTGTTATCATATTGGTGACTATTAATAACTTGCTTTTTGACTGACATTGAAGATTTCGTGTGGGAATTTGAAGTTGGCCTCTTTGAGTAATGTTAACAGATATAATATTATAGAATTAGACATAGGTAGCACTCTTTGAAGGAGATAAGGTATAGTTCCCTTAAGACTTCACAAGTGACACCAGATTTAAAAGTAGGAACAGTGAAAAGGAGGTCTGAGTACTGTTGGAAGATCCCAGATGGGCATTCAGGAGAGCAAGGACTGCCCATTTCCCTCAATAACTAGCCATGTGAGTTGGAGCAGGGCCAGGAAATAAAATGTGGGGTTTAGTTTATGTGAGTTTGAAGACACCCATTAGCCCTAAAACATCACGGATGTTAAGAAAAGCAGGTCATGAATAAATATCTCAGAGACAAAAAGGCTGTGATAAACTCTAGAACTATTGGGAAAGGTAATTATGAATCAGTGGTTATGTTTTTCCTCAGACTTGACCCTAGGGGAAAATTCTGGTGAGGTCCCTCTCTTCCTTTCCCCCGTAGCCACTTCTCCTTGTGTCAGTCCAAGGTCATTGCTCTCATCCCAGTGAAGGTAGAGGGGAAGGTGGTGAAGATCCTGCACCTGCTATAGAACTGCATAGAGAGGCACGTGAGTCCTGGCAGCTTTCCAAGTCCCAAAGAAGAAAGAGGTTCCAGCGTAAGGTTTTGAGGGACTCTTGCAGGTCTTAAATGCCATCCAGCTTACCCTCCTCTCAGGAGAGCACTGTGTAGTTAGCATAAATCATTGGTTCTAATTATTTGAGAGATGTTTACCATTACAGTTTCCATCCTACTGGTACTATCATCTTTAAAACAACTGAAGTTATTTTAGCCCAAGTCAGTTTCCCTGAACATGTGGTGTTAAAATGTTTCAATAATGAAGGCTTTACAGGGCAGAGAGACCAGCCTGGGAAGAGAGGCACTGGACCTGCTCTCAGTCCAGTCACCTTTATATCCCAGGCAAGCATGAGGCTCCCTGTGGCACAGAGGAGCTGGACCCATTTCTGCCAGAGCAGTGGAGAATTCCTACAGGAGCATGTGGTTTTCCCAGCACCTAACACAATGCCTGGCACATAGCTGGATGTTAATAAACACCAACTGAAAAGCGATCCTAATCATGTTATGTAATTACTAAATATATTACACTAAATAAATATATATATGTAATTACTAAATATATTACACTAAATATATTTATATAAATATAAATAGGTTACTATTTGCATCTCAGTGGGGTAATAAGTACATTTTCTGAACTGTCTTAATGCAGTATGAATTCGAATCTAGTTATTTGGAAGGTTCAGACTTTAAGGAAAATAATTCAAAGTCTTAAAAGTAATATATTTTAGAAAGTTGCAGGTTAGCAGTTGTACAGGTCACTTCCCTGAAATGACCTACTTTTCTGTTTGAGGTAAGTATACTTTCTTGTTAGTTAACTGTTTCTGATCTTCAGGGTGGTTGAAATTCTTTCCCTTGACCAAGACTTACTTGAACTAAGCCTAGAGGTGGCTTGCAAAACCATATTAGAATTTAATGAGGGACTGAGTATAGGGACGGAACCTATGTTTTGCAAACGATGGAATAGATCTTTTGTGCAGAGTGAAGTTCAGATTTCTGTCTCTTTGTTTATTGCTTCAGGGAGATTTCAGTGCGTGATGCTTCTTCAATGGCCTCCCAAACACTTGATTTAAATAGAACAAGGAAATGTAGACAATATCCATTCATCTACCTTATAGAAAAGTAGTGGGTCATTGACTTAGGGCCCTGCCCCAAAGTGAAAGGTCACTGTGATGAGTGTAACTCAAGACCATTTATAAGTATGCAAAACAGTAAAACAAGATTGGAAAGTGTCATGAGTAACTGTCCTAGAGATAACCATAATAGAACACTACCGTTTTTCTAGGGAGTGTCCCTACCTATAAAATGAAACCACTTCTCCCCAAACTACCCAGTAAAGATAGCCAGCTGTAGAGTAGACCATGCTCCCAAACAATCCCAAAGTACTTTTAGATGCTCAGTTGATTTACCTTCCTAATTATGTTTTGTATCTCTTGATACCCAATAAAAATTCAGCACATGTTCATAGTGTTTAGGTTGATTTAAAAATATTTTAATTGAAAAAAAAATGAACATTTACAACTTACAAAGTAGTTTAGAAAAAGGATCTGTCAGAAAAGGACCCCTGAGGGGTGCTGGGGTGGCTCAGTTGGTTAAGCGACCAACTTCCGCTCAGTACCAACTTCTGCATCCAGCTTAGGCTCAGGTCATGATCTCATGGTTGGTGGGTTCAAGCCCCACGTGGGGGCTCTGTGCTGACTGCTCAGAGCCTGGGGCCTGCTTCAGATTCTGTGTCTCCCTCTCTGACCCTCCCCTGCTCATGCTCTGTCTCTGTCTCTCTCTCTCCAAAATAAATAAACATTAAAAAATTAAATAAAAAAAAAAAAAGAAAAAGGAAAGGACCACTGAAATACAGCTCCAAGTCCTGTTCCACAGCTGCTGTAAGTAAATTCTATAATCTTCTGGGGAGCAATTTGGCAATATGAATGAAAAATTGTGTAATGTACATTTTTTTCATATAGCAATTCCCATTCTAAGAATTTATCATGAAGAAATAATGCTGTGTCTATAAAGATGTGTTGAATATACCAAGAATATTCCACACAGTTTGGTTTACACTACCAAAAACTGGAGTCAAGTTAAATGTTCAACAAGAGAGACTTGGTAGCATAAATTAGCAATCATTAAAACTGATGATGCAGATCTATATATTTTTTCAGAATATATTGCTAAGTGAAAAAGTAGTTTTCAAGCAGAATGTATGGTATGCAACCATTTTCTAATTTAAAAAATTGATTGTTTTCATTTATAGTAAAAAATCCGGCAGACTATAAATTAGTTTTCAACTGTGGTTATGTTCAGATGGTGGAATTATGGGTGATTGTGTTTTCTTTTACTTATCTATATATTCTATTTTTTTTTCTCAGAAGGATCACAAATGACTTATGTAATGATCTACCCTAGATATTATCCTTGTAAGAACTTAGGAAATGACAACTCTACTAGTATTTTTTTAGATAGTAGAATCATATTATTATATGAAACATGTCAAAGAAAGAAATTTAATTTCTTATTCAATAAGCATTTCTATAGCTACTTGAATAGCTACTATATGACTATATGCCAGACACAATTTTCTCTCTGTCTCCCCAACTACCTCCCTGTTTCCCTTTTATGTACATTCTAATTGGCCTAAAATTTACTACTGTTGGTGTACATATCTGTGAGTTTTGTTAAACACATACAGTAGTATAACTACCGCCATCATCAAGATACAGAAGAGTTTCATTACCCTCCAACTCTTGCAAATTTCCTTGTGCTCCTTTGTAGTAAATCCTTATACCTTCAACCTCTAGCTCCTAGAAGCCACTGATCTATTTTCTGTCCTATAGTTTTGCCTTTTCTGGAATGTCATATAAGTGCAACCTTTAGAGTTTAGCTTCTCTTAGCACAATGTATTTGAGATCGGTACATTGTTCTATTATTCAATTGTATGGATGTACCATAGTGTGATTATCCATCATCACCTGAGGAATATTTGAGCTGTTTTTGGGTTTTGGCAATTATGAATAAAGCAGCTATAAACATGTGCATATAGGTTTTCATGTGAACATAAGTTTTCATTTCTCTTGTGTAAATATCTAGCAATGAGATTGCTGGGTCATTAACTTTACAAGAAGCTGCCAAAGTGTTTTACAAAATGGCTGTACCATTTGGCATTCCCATCAGTAATGTATGAGAATTCCAGTTACTCCGCCTTCTTGCCAGCACTTGCTATTGTCAGTTATTTTTATTTTGTTTTCTTTTTAAAGTTTATTTATTTATTTTGAGAGAGAGTGAGAGCGGAGGGAGGGCACAGAGAAAGGAGAGAGAGAGAGGATCCCAAGCAGGCTCCGCACTGTCAGCGCAAGAGCCCAACGCGGGGCTCGAACCCACGAACTGTGAGATTGTGACCTGAACCAGAGTCAGACGCTTAACCGACTGAACCACCCAGGCCCCCCTGTCAGTTATTTTTAAATTTTAGCAACTGCTATTTGAAATGTTTACAAATACTAACTCATTTAACCTGACAAGATAAACACTATTCTTTATGTGTCTCATGATATATAACAGTAACTTTGATGATTTGATAATTCTTTGATAATTCTTTAATAATAAATATCAGTTTTACTGATGAAGAAATGTCAAGAGACATCAAGTTACTGTTTCAAATTTGCGCAGCCAGTAAGTGACAGAGCTGGGTTGGAGCTCTGGTCGTCTAAACCAGAACATATGCTCTTAATATACTGTGCTATGATTTTCCTTCAGTCAATACAGGAAAGAAAGGCTTGAAATACTTCTACTGCCAGTTTGAAAGTTCATCTATTTCTGGTCCTGGAAAGTTGGCTAAAATTTATTGAATCCCAATTTAACTTCCCAAAAATGTAATGCAGTTCAGCATTGGACATTCCATCAGCTAATTAAAGAATGTCAGTAGGCTGGCTCCTGAGATGTCTTTCAGAATGCTGTGAACTTGCTGGATTCCCAGTAGTCCAGGGTCCTGCAGTTAGCTTTGCAAGCCCTGAAACTTGATCTATTTGGTGTCCCAGAAGTGACAGTACTTAGCCATGCTGGAAGACTCAGGATACAAAGTTCATAAGACACGGCTATGTTAAACACAATGGCAATTTGTTAATTTACAGTGAGAAATAGAATGGCCAAAGGGAACAAATATTCATTTCTATTTGACAGGTATCTTTTCCCTGTAGAAAAACTGCTTGGGAGCCAAATTATAATCAGGTTTCCAGGTGTGCCTAGAAACATAAGTAGGTAGGAGAGTTCTCTGCTTTTAACAGCTGAAGCTTTTAAACACAACCATAAAACGAAGTCCTGGCAGTTTGTACCTGAAATAGCCCCATGTCTTTGTTTCCACAGAATGCATGGGTCTGCCCAGGCTCCACAGAGAAAGATCAGGTGCCTTGGATGGGCGTGTTCAACATCTGCCCTTTCATTACCTCACCTCTGATCAATCCAACTTCTGACTGATATCTTCCTTCCTTAGACATGGATCTTCAATCTAATGAAATCAATTCTTATTCCTCTGCAACAACCTAACATTTGTTTATCATCTATGGCTTGCCAAGACTATTCTAGAGGTAGGGAGTATCATTCATCTTAGGACTCATTCTATCCCCTTTGGAGATTTTAAAATGTCTCCTCTTGGATTTATTTTGTGTAAGTACATGGTATAATCTTCTGAGGACAGCCTTGGTTTTCAGATCTTTGGGCCACCTCTCTGTGGTTCCCCTATACTGACTTGGAACATGTATTCTTTGAATTTGTGTGATTATCTATTTTCTTTTGTCTTTCCACAATCCCTGTCAACTATAACCAACGTGTGAACACTTTTTAAGTCTAAGTTTTTTATACAACACATTTTCCTCTCCTGAGCTAAATTAAATTCATGAATTTTAATTGGCTAGCCGTCACCATATGAACATTTTGCTAGCCTCTCAAACCCGATGTGACTCGGGCCAAATTTGTCACTTTCCTCTTACAAACTGGCTCTTCTTTTGATCTACTTATATTTGAAATCAACGCAGTCAGCCATTCCAGAATGTAATCTCCATGATCTCATTTCCTTCTGCACCCAATGAGTTGACACATTGCAAGAAGACCTTACAAACCCAGCTCTTTCTTGCTCTTGGCTGCATATTTTTGAATACCACTGCTGTTGGCTGGGTTAGGTTTTCATCTCTTCTCTCCTGGATGTGAAGGGAGTTGATGAGCTGAGCTCACTCAATTTACTCCCTCCCCCCGCCCTTTTCATGTCTAACCAACTATTGGCATGTTATCACACACCTTACCTGAGGTCTGTTATGCCATGGTTGAGGCAACAAGTTCTTCTTCTTCTTCAAATTTTTGTCTACATTCTAGTTAGTTAACATATAGTGAAATATTGTTTTTGGGAGTAGAACTTAGTGATTCCTCACTTACTTATGACACCCGGTGCTCAACATAACAAGTGCCCTCCTTAGTCCCCATCACCCATCTAGCCCATCCCCACCCACCTCCCTCCATCAACCCTCACTTTGTTCTCAGTCTTAAAGAGTCTCTTCTGACTTGTTTCTCTCTCTTTCTCCATCTTCTATCCCCCTTCCCTTATGTTCATCTGTTTTATTTCTTAGATCCCACATGAGTAAAATCCTATGGTATTTGTCTTTCTTTGACTTATTTCACTTAGCATAATACCCTCTAGCTCCAAATGTGTCAGAGGCAACAAGCTCTTAAGCAGCAGACTCTTCTCTTTCCTTTTTGTTGTTCCAGAGAGCTCCTCCTGGCCCTTCCTTGTGTTTGCCATTCTGAGTCCCAACTACTTTATTCTGCCGGATTGCCACTCTACAACGGGTTTCTATATACCATTTCTGCCTTTGGCTGTCTGTTTCTTTTGGACTTAAATGCCATGAAGTATCCCTTAATCCTTGATCCTGCCTTGTTCTGAGGTGCCACTCATATGTGGTCTATGCATCTTCCCAAGTTAGCCCTGTATAAGCTCATCCTGTCCAGCACCTGCTCTCCTCTTCTTTTTCATCATGCTTCCAACCTGACTCAACCTCCTTTTCTCCTCCTCTCCTTTCCCTTTACCATCTCCTTCCATCTTGTCTTGTTCTTGGCTTTCTCCTCTGTTTGCCTAGTGTGGAAATGTAGACAATGCCATCACCCTTTTGATCAAAACTTCAGCATCTCCCAAATGAAGGCAGACCCTTCTCACTGAGATAGATTAGTGCTTCACCATCTTGGTCAAACCTATATTTTCAGGCTTGACTTTTTATGTTTCTCCTACAGAGAACCCTGTTCCAGTTGAAATAGGGTCTTCCTTCTCTCGTGGTATTCCATGGCATGAGCTAATCTTAGAAAGTTTGCTAACCTTAGAAAGTTCTTCCATTTCCCGTATAGAAATTCTGCTCCTTAAGCAAATGCATGTTTTCCTTTAAGAGTTTCCTATTACCCCCAATCAGGAAAGTATCCCCTGCTGCCTTTAAATTAGAAAAGTGCTCTGTTTTTAGGTCACATTTGACAGCTTAAAAGTTGTTCATATATCTGTCTCCCACTCTGTGAGATTATAAATTTACTGAAGGTAGAAGTTAAAGCGTATTAGCTTTTAGTTTCCCACCCGCTTTCTAGCAGGTACTTTGCCCCTTGCAGGAGCTGAATGACATAAATCTATTGAGCGAAGGAATGACAGGAGTCACTACAGCCTCACACACAGTTCCATTTGTTCTCTATTCATCCCATCACCCTCCTGAAAAATGTCCTTCTTTAACCCCATATTTGTAAATGGCCACCGTTTTCAGGCAAAGCCCACACTTTGTTCTATTCTGCCGCCTTCAAGTCTTCAACATGAATCACAGCCCCAAGAATGTCCTCTTCCCTCAGATTTCTCCTTTTCAGACTCCAGTTACACATGTGCAGGCTGGAGCCCTCCCTCCCCTGGCTGTGTGGGGAAATTCCTGACATAATGGCCTGACCTGAAATGTCACCGAGGCAGGTTTGTGCTGGCTCCCAGCCCAATGCAAACAGCAGGGAGAAACGGCAGTGCTCGGCTCAACACTTCACCAGTTAAGCTGTCATTAAAAGGGAAACACCTGCTACCCAGAGAGTTTTTATATTTCACTTTACCGCAGGGGTCTACTCTGGACTTGTCAACTGATTGCTTTGGGGCTAAGTTGGAAAAAAAATACATTATCTCCCCATGTAACTACCAAGTAAGGAAGCAAGATTTCCTCTGTATGATTGGGCCCATCCACAAAACAGGCTCACGGAAGGTATAGAAGCACATGCTATACTTTAAAAAAGGAGGAATACACTCTGTCTAGCTGTTCTCTGGAAGAATGGAACAGGGGCAGATGACAGCACTGTGCGCTTAGAATACAACCATCAGTGGGAGTCTCTGCTCCACAGCAGACTTCTCTGTTATTCCGACTTTATTTGTTGCAGACTGAAAGATAACAGGATAAATTTAGGATCTGCCAGCTTCTGAACCTGTATCATTTGGGATGTAGGAGGCACAAGGGTTCAAGACCCAACTCCCCAGCTCAGTGTTTGTTTTGACTTTGGGCGATGTGTTTGCGTCTCTGAATCTTCTTCATCAGTATCACGTGGGGGTGAGAGGGAGCGGTCAGAGTTTCCTAATCTAGATACAACAGTCTGAGTCTGTGGCTAGTTAATACTTCCGAACTCCTCTACTTTCCTAACCTAAAGCACCAGCCAGTAGCCCTTCATTAGGCAGAGAATTTTGTCAGGATTTACGGTGAAATCTCCCTGGTTTGTGCTCCCACCGGGGGCAGTGAATAGTTTGAATTATGAGCCACTTTTTCAGAAATGCCATTTTTATTACTTTCAAATGGGCACGATAAATATACTAGGCTAACAAAATGTTGCCAGGATGTTTTGCCAAATATAGATCTTTGCGTGAATGTATCAGAATGATATGTAATTAACTTTTATTGTTTATACATCAGCGTGGGGTACAAAAGTGCTTAAAACAGTTTGTTCCCTTAAGTGGTTTAGCAAGTACCGTTGTCACCAGACTCGTACTCACGTGGGGTCCTATGTACAGTTTGTTGGGGCAGAAGTAAAACTGAACTCCCCTTTTTCTCTGCTATCAAAACTTGAAGACAAGTGATACTTGTGCTATTCTGAATGATGACAAGGTGGTGGTTGCAAGATTTTCCTGGATGCATATCTCTTCTATGTTGGCATCATACGAAGCCCTGGAATCCTGAAGTCTCTGTAGAATTAGTCCTTATGTTTAGACCATTGATTCAGAAGTTTCCTTTCCTTGTCTGGTTCAACTTGACATGCAGGTTTATGTTGAAAAATCCAAGAGATTCTTTGGGGTTGAATCTATGTTACTCAGTAAGTCACCGGCCATCCCTCCTGCTCCTATGCCCTTAGATCCCAGGTCCCACCTTTCTGAGCACCTTCTAGAACTTTGGGCCCTTCCTATCTTGTTGTCGCATAGGACCTCTCAACTCCAGAGCTCCTCAGTATTACCCAGGAAACACCAATCTCTGCAGGGCAAAGCATTGCAGCTTAGGAAGGGATAACTGATAGTTGCTGGAAACCTGGTCTTTGAAGTCTCATTAAGTCAGTAGCTATTTACTGAATGCCTCCTGTGAATAAACTACAGAGAACTGAGCAGAGATGAATAAGACACGGATCTGCTTTTAGGAGCTTGCTTGCTACCAAGTAAAGGAGGCTAATCCTTTCATAATTATGTTTCTATTTTCTAGGGGAGCTGATTTTCCCCTTGTCTTCTGGCTTCAATATCCACTGCATTCCACAGAAACTGTCACCTTCTCAACAGTGGTGACAGAAAAAGGCATGCTTTTATTGTATGCTTGACCTAGACTAAGGAGAAATGACCTCAAGAGAATATTGCTTGGCTTAATTGCAGCTTCCACAAAACAAATAATTTACGACATTATTAGAAACCGCAAAGTAGCCTAATGATATATTGAAAATCCTACAACAAATAAACAGGGAGAAAGAATGATAGGATTTTTTTTTTTAAACAAAAACGAAACTGAGTTTTTGGGAGAAGGTTGGAGAGAGGGAGGATCTTGGCTCTGGGCAGCATCAACTGATGGACCACATAAGGGAAGAAAAAACCAATGAACTAGGAGGTCTTGACTACCTTCTATGAAGACGGAACCTGGGCTGACCTCTCCCCATAACTTCATTGCTTCCAATGTTGTTAGAAAGAGGTAGCATGCAAGTTTATGACCCACTGTTTTGCCTATTGACAGAGAAGCAATGGCTGTCCTTGTGGTGTGACTCAAGATACCTCAAGGTCAAGATGACGTCTGATAGTTCTTCCCCTGGCTGGCAGCAACTCCAGTCCCCTCACTCCCACCTTACTGAAGTTTGCAGGTAGGTGCTTTCTGGAGACATTTACTCTGTAAATGGATTAAGATCTTATTACCTAGAAGGTAACGTCTTGGATAGTTTCTACATAGTGGGGCTTTGCTTATCTAGAGAGTCCTTTAGCGTTCAGTTTCACCTAAGGGACAGAAGTGAGCTGGGAAAGAAGAATGGGAAATTGATAAGGTTTAATGAAGTATGGATGGGAGACAGAGGAGAGAAGCTCTCAGGCTGTTCTAAAGCCTTGGCAGCTTTAGAAAAATGTGTTGAAGTCTTTGGCTGTCCACTGGGGGCCGGAGGAGCTATAGTTTCTGCCTTCTCTCCTCTTGCTGTTTCCTCATCAAGAAGCATGGCTGAGGTCCTCAGCATCAAATGGTCATGTATGTTGTGCATGCTTGGTTGTTTTGCTATAAACCAAAATGCACCAAGGGCTCTTCTCCTCACAGCGGCCAGGGAGCATTTCCATGGCATGGAGGTAGCATTGGACTGGCGGCCAGGTCCCTTAGGTCCTTGGTCTGGCTCTGCCGGGAATTACTGTGTGGCTCGAGGCAAACACATTCCTCTTTCCAGAGACCCAGTTTCTTGAACTATCCGTGCCAAGGATGGTGGAGAGAGGAGCAGTGTGGGAGTACCTGCCTTGTTCCTCATTGAAATTTGTACCTATGGTTTATAAACGCAGAGAAGGCTGTAGTATTTGAGAACTGGGTCTTACACTTCATTATCTCAGAAATAAATGAATTTTAATCTCATACCAAGAGGTGGTTCTGAACTCTATTGGGGGTGGGGGGGAATCTAATGCATGTAAAAGTTGAATAAAAGGCTGCACATCCAAAACCTTTCCCAAGCCTTTTTACCCACTGAGTCATCTTCCAAAGTCTGGGTTTGTGGCTCCTGGGGTATGCCCGGCTTTGTCCCAAGCGAGGCAGCAGACATCTACGAAGGGCAGAAACTTGGATTTTAATATAACAACTGGAGCCAATTTACAGAAGTAATATGATTTTCTAAATCATTGGAATTAGCTAGTCAAGCCTGAGAGTTACAATTATTCAGAGGCTCACAAGCCCTAATAACATCTGGCAAACTCCAACTGGGGCAGAAGGCAAAAAAACAAAACAAAACAAAAAACCCCCACACCATACGCAACAACGAGCAAATAAGCAAAAAACAAACCCAAGGCGCTATCATCCATTTTTATTATGACTTCCTTAAGGTCACCATGTCAAGGGATAGAAGGAAATTAAAAAGAAGCTTCGTAGAGGACACTGCTTACAAGGATTGCTTTACTTAGAGCTTGTTAATTTTCACAGTACAGTTGCCCTGGGTTGTGAATTAAAGAAACAGATGAAAAAAAATATTGCGCCTTTAACTGTACTGGAGGCCCCTTGCATACTCCTGTGCCTTTTGATGAGAAACATTAAACATTTTTAATTTAGCACATCAATTTGAAAATCTAATTTTTTTTTAATGCTTTGTAGAAGCAGACGCGTTCACGGTGCTGTCACGACCATAGAAGAATTATGAGAAACTTGAACCGCAAAAAGTAAATTAGAAAAATCTCATTTCAGTTACTCTAAAAAGAGGGGAAATTAGATTTTGATTAAAATCACTCACACATACAATTTTAGGTAAACTAATTTAGCAAGACTGACTATATAATTTTTTTTCCTGCCAGTATGTCCTTTTAATACTGGCTCTGAGGTATTTGTACCCATAACCTTTCTCACAACCAATGGATGAAAAAAAGAAACTCTAATAAAGTGGCCTCTTGACCACTGTGTATGAGGTCTGGTAGGGAGAGATTAAAGTAGTGTATTTGTCAATATAATAGGCAGAAGCTGGGAATGAATTAAGATTCCTTGTACAGTCTTTTTTAGCCGGCCCTCAGCTTTGCCTTTTCAACTGTTTTTTTTTTTTTTTTTTTTTTTAAGGTTTCTACTCGGACATTTTACTTTAAGGAATGGTGTGTCAGCTAATGTCAGAATTAATTGCATCATTAGTGCTGCATAATGTACAGAGCACTGTTACGGTGCTGGGGCAGGCGAATGCTGCCGCCTCCTTCGCCAGATGGGGGAACCGCAGCCACGCTTATTAATTATGGCAAAGGTGTGGCCTGATAAAGTGTGATGACGCACATGGATGTGTTTCGTAAACTGTAAAGTGCTGCTCAGGACTGTAGTGTCGGTAATAGGTTGGTGTCCGAGTTCGAATTCTGGCCCTGCCGTGTCTGAGCTGGGCTCTCTGAAATCCCAGTCTAGAATCTAGGTTCTAAGAGGGAAAGAGATTGATAGGGCATTTTAGTTATTAAGCATCTCATACCAAACCTCATGTTGAAAATTGCACTGCTAATGAATGAATTAGAAACTTTGAAATTAAGGCTGAGGCGCAGATTAGTAACTCTCTGGAAGAACAGGAAGGGTGGGTCCGCAGAAGATAGTGTCCAAAATTGTTCTTCTTCCCTGTTGAGCACAAGACGGGAAGACACAGGCTTCCTTGAACTTGCTAATGGCATATGGTGGGATCTGCATGACGCGATGGGTGTGAAAGCCTTTGAAAATGGTAACACAATGTGTAGGCTAAATACTGTTTAAAAAAGTGACAAAGTACAAAAGTAACAGTTGAATAGTAGGTAGGTAAGTAGCAGAAGGACAATGGGGGCAGAAAGCGAGCCTTCATTCACTAGTCCCCTTTGTCACCACCATCTCCAGATCCTGGCATCCCCTGAGAAGATGGATACAAGGCATAAGATTGAGTCAGGAGACAGAAGAATAGGCAAGGAAAGGGAATCAGAAAAGGAGTAAATTAGGCTAGAGAAATATGAAGTTGAGAGCATAGAAAGTAGAGGAGAGAGGGAAAGGAAAAGAGAAAAGCAAGAATCAGAAAAACACAGGGAAGGGGTGCCTGGGTGGCTCAGTTTAAGTTTCTGACTCTTGGTTTCAGCTCAGGGCATGATCTCATGGTCTCAAACGTTTGTGAGTTCGAGCCCCGTATCCGGCTACGTGCTGATAGTGCGGAGCCTGCTTGGGATTCTCTCTCTCCATCTCTCTCTCTCTCTTTCAAAAATAAATAAATAAACTTAAAAAAACAAAGAAAGAAAAACACAGGGGAAAGAAAAAAAGGTAGTGGGGCCAACCTGATCTTTCTTAATCTTCCAGTCCATTCTCAACATCCTGTGGTCAAGCTAAACCTCATACATAATTTTCAGCCTTGGAAGGGTCAGAAACCTTCCTTAAACCTTCAAACCACCCATAAAAGGAAAGTCCTGGCATTTTTTCACTAGGCATCAGTCCCTACTGTCACCCGCAGCCTGGAGTCCATGGTTCAGCATTATAATCACCCTATTGCAAATATCCAAAGCATGTCTCTCTTCCCAAACCCAACTGTCCACCTTCTGTCTGTCTATCTGTCTGTCTGTCCCAGAGCAGCATAATATTTCTGGGTTAATGCAGCCATCTGGCTTTTAATATCCAAACTTTATAAAACATAAACATTTCTCGGTAAGACATTCCACAGACCTTGTGTCATGGGTTTACAAGATATACTGTCCCCACTACTCTTCAGTGCCTTTCTCTAAAAAGTTTATTTATTTTGAGAGAGAGAGAGAGAGCATGAGAGGGGAGGAGCAGACAGAGAGAGAGGAAGAGAGGGAATCTGTCAGTGCAGAACCTGACTTGGGGCTTGGCCCGTGAACCGTGAGATCATGACCTGAGTTGAAATCAAGAGTTGGATGCTCAATTGACTGAGACACCCAGATGCCCTTTCAGTGTCTTTTAAAGAAATAAAAATAAAAATTAAACTATGAATCCTTGTATGTTTGGTGACCTTCTTTTCTATTCTATTTATGTATGTGTCTCTGTTCCAACAACACATTGTCTGAAAGCTCTCTGATTTCTTTCTCTTTAAAATTGCCTCAACTATTCTTGACCTTTGTATTTCTATATTCGTTTTAGAATCAGCACGCCAACTTCTACAAACAAAAGAAAAATCCTTTCTAAGGCTTTGATTTAAATTGCATTGAATATCTAGATAAAATTTTTGAAAATGGCATCTTCACAATATTTAGCCTTTTAATCTACAGACATGATGTATGTCTGCATTCATCTGGATCTTCCTTTAGTTCTCTAGTCTTTTGTTTTCTGTGCAGAGGTCTCTTTCCAATTCTATATTGCCTTATTTCCTTTTTCTTTGATCTGTCATTGCAGAGATATAATCATTTTGTTACTCTTTTCAAGAAAGCAACTTTTGGCTTTGCTGATTCATTTCGCAGAACTATTCAAAGTATTGTCTATAGATTGGTGATGGTCGGTGAAGTGTTTCTTACTGGTTTGAGATGTGCTAAGAATAAGAAATCAAGAGTGAGTGTTTAGAAACTTTTATGGCAATTTGATATTGCTCTGACATCTAAGCACATCATCAGTCCTACAAGAGCTCTTATTTTACGGAATTGTTTATGGCAAAAATTTAAAATAGTTAGAAAGCATGGAAATCACACATACACATATACACACACATATCTGCGTGTTCATATTTATGTATACTTTTGGCGTAAAAGTAAAATTTTAGTGAAAAAATAAAGTTGGCACCAGCTGGAGGTCAATAATATGCATCAGAGAGTTGGAGATCTTAAAGAACAGTAAAGTATAAATTTGAGCTCCTAGAAGATAATACAGGAAAAATCTAGATGATTCGGGGTTTGGTAAGATAAAACACCAAAGGCACAATCCATGAAAGAAATAATTGATAAGCTGGGCTCATTACTATCCCACGCTTCTACTCTGTGAAAGACACCGTCAAGAGAATGAGAAGACAAGCCACGGATTGGGAGAAAATGTTTACAAAAGACATACCAGATAAAGCATTATTACCCCAAAGCTCTGAAGAATGCTTAAAACTCCATGATAAGACAATGAACAACCTGATTATAAAATGGACACCTCACCAAAGAAGATATACAGATGGCAAATGAGCATTTGGCAAGATACGCAACATCACATGTCATTAGGGATTGCACATTACAACAAGACACACTACACAACATTAGAACAGCGCAAATCCAAAACTGATAAACCATATGCTGGCAAAGCAACAGAAGCAACAGAAACTCTCGATCATTGCTGGTGGGAAAGTTAAATGGTACAACCCCTTTGGAAGATAGTTTGGCAGTTTCTTACAAAATGGAACATACTTCTTATGTATGATCCAGTAAGTGTGTTTCTTGATATTTACTCAAAATAAGTTGAAAACTGATGTCCACACAAAAAACTGTATAGATTATAAATTATAAAATTGCCCAAATTCAGAAGCAACCAAGAAGTTCTTCAGTAGGTGAATGGATAAGCAAACTGTGGTACATTCAGGCAATGAAATATTCTTCAGTGCTGAAAAGAAATGAGGTACTGAGCTGTGAAAGATACGGAGGAAACTTAAATGCATATTATTTATTTTTTTAATTAAAAATTTTTTTCTTAATGATTATTTTTGAGAGAGAGACAGAGACAGAGTGTGAGCAGGGGAGGGGCAGAGAGAGAGGGCGACACAGAATCCAAAGAGGGCTCCAGGCTCCAAGCTGTCAGCACAAAGCCCGACGCGGGGCTCGAGCCCACAAACCATGAGATCATTACCTGAGCCGAAGTTGGATGCTCAACCGACTGAGGCACCCAGGAGCCCCAAATGCATATTATTAACTGGGAGTCTAAAAAGGGTATATAGGGTATAATCCCATGTCTATGATTCTGGAAAAGGCAAAGCTATGGAGGCAGCAAAAAGATCAGTGGTTGCCTGGGGTCAGAGAAGAGGGAGGAGAAAGGTAGAGGACAGAGGATTTTTAGGGTAAACTGTCCTGTATGATACGATGATGATGGATACATCCCATAACATATTGTACAAATCCATTGCACAACACCCAAAGTGAATCCTAATGTAAATTATGGACTTCAGCTGATAAGGAGATGTCAGCGTGGGTTCATCAGTTGTAGCAAACGTACCACTCTGGTGCAGGATAAGGTGGCAGGTTGTGCATGTGGGGGGGGCAAGGGGTAGATGGGAAGTCGCTACACTTTGTTCTCAGTTTTTCTGTAAACCTAAAGCTGCTTGAAAAAATAAAGTCTATTAAAACAAGACCTAAAATACAAGGATGAATGTCAATTAATAAATAAGTTTGAGGTTACTAGAGGGTGTTATGATGGATGTGGAATTTGAAATTAAATTTATTTTTTTGTTTGCTTCTCCTTATCTGTGCTTAGAAGGCACGAAAGCACAAACTTGGTATCAGACACATTCATTCATTTGAATCCCTGTTTTGTTATTGACAAACTCTATGACCTTGGGTGAAATACTTAAAGTCTCTGTCTCTGTCATCCCATTTATAAAGCATGCACTGTGTACATCCAAATACTGCTTTCGTTGTGTTAGCAGTAAGATTAAATGACCTCTGTGATAAACACAGTGCATGGTACCTGATAAGTTCTCAGTAAGTGGTGGCTATTAGCGACTACAGTTGTAACAATAACCTTTGTAGTAGTTATGAACAGATGTACCACTGTGTGGTATGATGTGCCATTTACAGATAATAGATTATGTTTGTAAAGTATTTTATAGGTAAAGAAGTGTTTGGCATATCTTTTTTTTTTGATATTCATAACAAGACCTTGAGTTGGATAGGGAGATACCACTGTCTTTTGTTACAGAGACAAAATTATTTTCATTTTTTAAAAATATAATTTATTGTCAAATTGGCTAACATACAGTACGTAAAGTGTGCTCTTGGTTTTTGGCGTAGATTCCTGTGGTTCATCACTTACATACAACACCCTGTGTTCATACCAACAAGTGCCCTCCTCAATGCCCCTCACCCATTTTCCCCTCTCCCCCACCAAGAAAATTATTTTCTTATGCAACCAGCTTGCTTAAGATTATATAGTGAGAACGTTTTTTTTATACTTTTTTTTAACCTTTATTTATTATTGAGAGACAGAGAGAGACAGAGCATGAGCATGGGAGGGGCAGAGAGAGGGAGACACAGAATCCGAAGCAGGTTCCAGGCTCCGAGCTGTCATCCCACAGCCCGATGCGGGGCTCGAACTCACAAACCAGGAGATCATGACCTGAGCATAAGTCGGACACTTAACCGACTGAGCCACCCAGGTGCCCCAGTGAGAACATTTTTATTCTAGAGCGAAAAGAAAGAAGAAATTCTCTGAATTTGGGGGGAAAAACCCACAAAAAAACCCCAAGTGAAATGAAAAGATGTAAGAGTTCAAGGATAAAAAAAAAAAAGTGGATGGCAGAATTCAGGAGAGGAATTGAAAATAACCATCAGCATTTTACCAGAACGGAGAACCGTCCAGGTTGGAAGCAGTAAGTGGAATAGATGGAGTCAGGGATATGGAGAATGTGCCTGGGAAGGTCACAAATGAAGAACCAAAAGATAAAGACGATTCCAAAGAGGAAAACAGATATGTGGAACAGAGCAGAATTCAGTATGTTACTAATCATTTGTAATGAGAGAAAGAGTATAAACATAAGAAAAGCTTCAAGAATCCATTGTCCTAAAAGGCATACTGTTTCAAGAGGAAAAAAATAATGTAGAACAGTAGATATTGAGATGTAGCCTAATAAACTTAGTAAGCTTCAAAGGAAGGAGAAATCCTATAGAAATTAAGGGAGAGAAAGAAGGGAGAAGATGTGAGGTTGAACCCAGGTTAACCATTTAATTTAAAAATAGAATGGATAGATGTCTATAGATTTCTATAGGGCTAAAAAGGAGACCTAAGGATTATATTCTATACCAACTTGTCTTTCAAGTAAAAATAAAGGCATTCTTAAACATGCATGTAACTGAGAAGTGAATGCTCATAAACCCTTTCAAAATAATTACTTCTTGATGGAAACCAGCCGCCAACTAAATGAAATTATTTTAGATAAAGGATTCAGGGATGGGGAAGCAGCAGTATGAAAAATCTGGAGGTGAACAATGCATTCATTTGAATACATAAGGAAGTTGAAAAATAAAGGCGATGGGGGTTTGGGGAACAGAAGGAAATACAACTGATACAAACCTTGACCATGTAAAATGATAATAACCTAATCAGAAATCTGCAGGGAGACAGGGAAGAGGGGGCATGGAAATACAAGAGGGTGTACTTATTTCCTTATTTTTGATAGTTGGAAGTCAAAAGACACTGCACAAAGTTGATGCCAATAAATAGAGGTTGCAGCAGATAAAGTTTGAAGAACTTAAAAAAGATACTGACAACATATCTTTTAAATCATCAGAATGGTGCAAGCAATTAACATGAAGAAAAGACCCGAAGGAAAAGTTAGCAGATAATAGAACTACAGAAACAGTAACGTAAAATAAGATGAAAAGTTGAGACTCAACACGTTTCTTATAAAACAGTGTAGAAGGAATAAATCCACTTAATAAAACAGAATGTCTGCGATTATATAAGAGGGGCAGATTAAAATAAAATAACTCCAAAATATCAACTATGAATCAATAGGCAAAGCCATACCCAGCATATGAATACATGCAGGTAAAAAACAACCACAACAACAAAAAAACAGACAACAAAAACTATAGCCCAAGCCAAAAACAAGGAAGAGTGACAAAAACCAGGAGTAAGAACTATTAATATGAGAGAAGAGTGAATTTAAAACAAAAAAGCATTACAGAAAACCAAAATAAATAATTGATATTAGTAAAGAGTACACACCATGTGGAGACTAAAACAATATTTTTACACCAACTAACACAGCATCGAAGTACTTAAGGCTAAAATTATAGTAAATAAAAAAAACTTTCCACTTGTTCTAGTGGTAGGAACCTCTAATGTTCTGCTCTTATCCCATGACAGGTGACACAAATAAAAAATAACTAAAATTACCTGGGGTTTTTACAATATAAATAATGAGGGTGTTCATGTGTACACTTCCACAAGCATATATCCATTCAAATCCGTGAAGTATTTTTTAAAAATTGGTCATATGCTTTCACTTAAATTTACTGTATGAAAAAATGAGCAATTTCTAGAAGCTTCTACCCCATAATTTTGGCAAGTTTCTCTGAAACCATAGAGTTTCATCAGCTAGAGTCTGAAAACCTTTGGATCAAGAAATGAGAGCTGTATTATTATATCGGCATCACGGATAAGTTTCCTTTCAATATCAAACCAGCTTTCCCATTGTTATTTCAGAGAAAACACTGTTATGATTACAGTTGTCTGGGCAGCTGTAGTTATAACCAATTTTACCATTTTCCAGCAAAGGAACTAAGGAAAACCTGGAATCAGAGATCGGCTCTCAAAGATGATTTCAGTAGTAATACTTTCAGTTGCGACATACTTGAGCTCGTAAGGGACTCGCTGGTGTACTGGACCAGCTTCTCGGATCTTCTCTTGCAACACATTCGTGACACACGGAGGTTTGCTTTGGAAGAAGAGGATGTCTTCCTGTCGGCTGGTAACAGAACTAGGAATTGAACCCATATCTCCTGAATCCCAGTCCTTCATTTCTTCAAGCCACATGGCTTTTCCTCAACACACATAAGGACTGTGGCTCTAAAGCAGCTTTTCCTTTGACTTAATGTTACAAGAGATGTTGCATTTAAGTGGTTCTTCCAGAGCTCCTGTGGCTTTAGCAATTTTCCAAAATCTTCATACTCAGCCCTCTGGGTGTTCACCGTGTAAAATGTGTTTGATTGATCGGCCTATTCCGTATTGCATAACTCTCTTGCCCACACAAGATTATTGCTGCAAAGGAGAGCTTCCAAAACAACTTTTCCCTTACAAAAACCCTCTGCTCAGCCTTTTGCCCACACTAGACCCATCTGTCCCAGCTCTGTGCTGACATCTCCTGGGTACTAATCTAATAGCTCTGGTCACATGACCTCGCAGTTACAGCACAGCATATGTGTTTCTTCTAACCCACTGTGAATGCCGTTGTATGCGTGTATTTGCCAGTCCTCTGCGTACTCCTATCAGTGGAAAGCTTGATCAGGTGTTTAATATGCTCTGGCTATTTCTCTTTATAACCACACGTCATTTGTAATAATAAACGAAAACATTCTTACTTAAAGAATATTCAAAGAGGTCCTGTGATGTGAAAATGAAATATTGCTTCGTATACTCTCTTTCTAGATATCCACCCAGATTTTGGCTTCTGCTGAAGGAATAAAGCTTTGCTAAGCCACTGAGAGGCTAGTCCTATTAAAGAGAAGGAGTGGATAGTATTAGCTGTTTCTGGAAGCAGCGTACCATTCTGACATGGGCAGTATCTTTATTTTTACCATCAAGACTGTCTCTAAGCTGAGATATCACATGCGGGCCCTCCAGGACAAGTATGGGAAACTTAATTAATATTTATACTGCTAAAAACCTGGCTGTTTTAAAACCAGATGATGAGAACTTCCCAGAATGGTGAATTTATTAGTGCAATGTGCTATCAATCATTTCTCATCTTTCCCTTTGGTGTCCCTTTTTAAATAAAAACACACAGAAAAATACAGCTAGACTAATTAAGCTTTGTATTTTAGAGGAAAGCTATGTTGAGATAGTAATTCCCCTCTGGCCTATGAGGCAACTTTTTAAAGTTCAAGAGAGTTGGTGATTAGCATCTGAGCTGCTTAATAGAATTGGCAGGAAGTGACTGCGTAATACATTTTCATTCAGTCAGTCGTTTTGTAAACATTTATTGAACAGTTTCTGCTCCAATGTATTGTGCAGGATACAATAGGGCATGTGTGCAAAAGGATACAGCAGTCTCCTCAGCCAGACTCCCGGCTCATTGAGGCCAAGATGGGATGCCCGTGTAAGTCATTTTAATACAAGATAGTAAATATTAAGTATAATGGGAGAGAGAGGTGAAGGGCTTCGAGAGGCCAAGGGCAGCAGAAATTGCTTCTGGCTGGGGAATCTGGGAAGACACAGTATTTGAGGTGAACATGGAGAATAGCTAGGATTTTGGCCTACAGAAACAGGTAACAATACCCTTAATCAAGAGCAACATGGTGATCAAAGTTGCATCAACCTCTAATTGAATTATGTTTCTTAGGATCTTGCTAGAGAACCAGGCCCATTTCCAATTAGACACCCCATTTCCAGCCAGTAATAACTTTGATCTCCGTGTTTGGGGTCTCTGTTGTTCTACAAAAGCAAACCCCAGGCCAGATGACAGCAACAACCTCTTCAAAGCTCCTAGAGCCTGTAGACCCCTGAGCATGTGGTAGAGTGACTCAGGGCATTGCGACCCATCTGTCCTTCAGAGCCCCTGCCTGGAACATTCTCCCTCCAGCCATCTGCTCCTGCCAGCTGTCCATCACCTTGGAAAAGACCTTTCTCTGCTGCATGTGTCTAACACAGGTATTGCTAGGGTGTAGATTCTGAGTTTTATAAAAAAGTGTAGCAAAATATCTGGCAATGGAATAGTACAATAAAGAAACTGGACTTTTGTGGTTCACTACCTGCTGAAATTTTAACAAAATCCGTTTGCATCTCCGGGTTTCAGTTTTTCTACCTGGAAAATGGGAATATTACCACTGGACTTGTTTCGGCCGTCCGTGGCAGGTGAGAGAGTGAGTGAGTCGTAAGGCTCTGCTTTGACCCTGGATTTCACATGAGAGCAGACGGATCTCATTCTCTGGACTAGATTTAGTCCCATAAATTTAGCTCTGGGATATTGTCAGCAAATTAAAAGATATGTTTCTATCAATTTTCATCATAAGAGCCAGATATGTTCACGGAAGGAAAAACTCCAGGCACAAAATCGTAAGTAGTAACTAATGCACTTTCAGAATCTCACATTATCTCAGACCATCTTTTTTGATAATCCACCAGTATCACTTTAAATAAGGTACCCCCTAAAATAATGTACTTGCAACCAGGTTCCCCTGGAATTAATCCCATGTGAGAATAAGGTAGGTGGGTATGTGTTTCATGCCATTGGAAATAATGCATTTCATCTCTACTATGTGTCTGGTGTTCTTTAGCCATACCAAGCATTTAACAAAATTCGTTGGCAGTTTCCTACATAGCTGGTGGGCTTGTAATCATGAACAAGCTTCTCAAAGGGTAATTTGGCCGTGCGTATCAAAGGCCTTAACACATTTCTACCCTTTAACCCAGTAATTCCATGCCTGGGAATTTATCGTAAGGCAATAATCAATGTGCCTAAAGATTTATGTATGATATTTATCACAACATTTTTTTATAATAGAAAACAGTAGAAACAAACTAAATGTCAAACAATAGGGTTGGTTCAATAAATTATGGTACATGTATATCCAGCATACAGTATGATCATTAAAAATAATTATCTGAAAGAATTTTTGAAAGCTATCGGAAAATGCTTATGATGTTATTAGGAGAGAAGGGAAAGAGTCAATAGAACAGATTCCAGTGTGTGTGTGTGTGTGTGTGTGTGTGTGTGTGCATGTGTGTGTGTATGTTTTAAAAGCATCTATATCTCTGTATAGCAAAAAGATTATGGATATATAGCAAAATGTTAGTAGTAATTATGGGCAGAACAAATGATTGGTTTTTTCTTTATTTTTTCTCAGTTTTTAGATTTCATATGTATTACTATTGTCTTCCCCCCAAACTTATATATATGTATATTATATATATATATATATATATATATATATATATCTCCATATTCACCTCATATATATATATATATGTATCTCCATATTCACCTCAAATATATATATATATATATATATATTCACCTCAAATATATATATATATATATTATATATATATAATATGCTGTTGTCTGTTTGGGCTGCAATCACAAGATAACCACAGACTGGGTAGATAACAAACAAAAGAAATTTATTTCTCACAGTTCTGGAGGCTGGGAAGTCCAAGGTCAAGGTGCCAGCCTGGCCACATTCTGGTGAGAGCTCTCCTCCTGGGTCATAGCTGATGCCCCTTGCTGTGTTCTCACATGGTGAGAGGGGAGAAGGCACTCTCTGAGGTCTCTTCTACAAGGGCAATAGTCCATTCATGAAGGCTCCGTCAGCATGACCTATCACCTCCCAAACCCACCTCCTGATAATATCATTTTGGGGGGTTAGGATTTCAATATATGAATTTTGAGGGAATGTAAACATTCAGACCAGAGCACTATATACATGTCATATAATATATAATTTACATTAAACATCTACACTTCCCATCCTAATTCAGGAGGTTCCCTGAGGCTTTCAGCTGCTCTCTGTTTGTTTCATGCTGGGATTTCTTATGAACTCCTTCAGTGTGACTTTGGGGTAGCTGTCTAGTGTTGCACCATTAATTCAGAAACTTGATTTCATCATTATGTTGACAAGTGATGGGACTCTGGGAGATGGGCTGCCACTAATCAAACTAAAAAAAAAAGACTGATTTCAATGAAAATAAAGACAACAATTAATTTGGAAAATGGACTATAGATTTCCAGTGATCAGAATTCCTTTGACTCAGTGACCCATGAGCTGGAAGAGCCCTTAATGATGACAAATTCCAGAATGTTGGAGTAACTTTCCAAGGTCATGTGGCTAGAAGTGGCAAAATGACACCAGAACTTCAGACTCCCTTTTCTTTTCAGCTATTTAAAAAAAATGTTTATTTATGTATATCAAGAGAGAAAAGAGAGAGTGAGAGAGAGAGAGAGAGAGAGAGAATCCCAAGCAGGCCTCCACGCTGTCAGTGCAGAGCCTGACACGGGGCTTGGTTTCATGAATCGTGAGATCATGACCTGAACGGAAATCAAGAGTCAGATGCTTAACCAACTGAACCAGCCAGGTGCCCCTCAGCTATTTTTAATTGAGTTCTGAGGTTTGCTCTGTAGGACATTCCCTTTTTGCTATCAAGATGCTGGACAATTTAAGTTAACATGCTAACTTTTTATTTTAAGGTCTTTTTTTTTTAATTTTAAGAGCCATTTTAGGTTGACAGCAAAATTGAGAAGAAAGTACAGAGATTCCCATAGAACTTCTTGCTGGCACATATATACACAGCCTCCTCCATTATGAACATCCTGGACCAGAGTGGTATGTTTGTTACACTTGATGAACTTACACTGACACATTTTAACCACTCAAAGTCCATAGTGTATCTTCAGGTTTATTCTTGGTGGTGTACATTTAATGGGTTTGGACAAATGAATAATGACATATATCCATGGTTATGGTATCACACAGAGAATTTTCAATGCCCTAAAAATCCTCTGAGCTCTGCCTATTCATCCCTTCCCCCATTCTCAACCCCTGGCATCCACTGATCTTCTTATTGTCTATAGTTTTACCTTTTCCAGAATGTCATATAGTTGGAATCATACAGCATGTAGCCTTTTTAGATTGGCTTCTTTCACTTAGTGATGTGCATTTAAAGTTCCTCCATTTTCATGACTTGATAGCTCATTTCTTTTTAGCACTGAATAATATTCCTTTGTCTGGCCGTACCAGCATTTTAAAATTCATTCATCTACTGAAAGGACCTCTTGGTTGCTTCCAAGTTTTGTCAATTATAAATAAACCCAAGAAACTGCTACCTGGTAGCAGTTCTGGTAACTACTTCCATCTGGCAAAGCCAGATGAAAGATCTTCTGGGGATGATACAGACTGGCTGCTTTTGAGGGCTGTTCTTATTTGATAAAATATTTGTAGGGTGGACTGAAATATTTACATATATCAAATATAAGGGTCCTTTGCAGTACATGGAGAGAACTGGAAAAACACTGATGAATTCTTATTCTTTCCTTTATTTAAGATTTTTAATGTTACCAGAGACTTCTGTCATTCTGACCCCATCTGGTTGCAGTTTTCTGAGAGAATAGCTGCTCTTTACATTTATATGGTTGCTTAGCTCTGATGACACATAGAAAGGCACTGCTGTTCATTATATGTGGATTCTAGTGCTCTCCAGATATAGAGGGAGAATTATGGTGGAACTTGTCCATCAGCTGAGAAGTAGTTCTTTTGTGGTGAACAGTTGTCCCTTTTCCACATCTTACACTAACTCCTCAACTGTCATGATACTTCAAATACCATAATCTAATTCATATTAGTACTTTGAAGGTTTGCTCAAAGACACTGACTAGGTCAATATCTGCTTTATGGTGACCGAAGTCCTACACTTATTTTTTTCTACCAGGAAACTTTTTTTTTCAAATGATACCAGCCCATGATAAGAGATCCAGTTTTCTAATTATCCTTTCCTTCTTCCTTCCTTCCTTCCTTCCTTCCTTCCTTCCTTCCTTCCTTCCTTCCCTCCATCCTTCCATCCTTCCTTCCTTCCTTCCTTCCTTCCTTCCTTCCTTCCTTCCTTCCTTCCTTCCATGTCTCCCTCTCTTCCTCCCTTTCTTTCTTTTGTCCCTCCCTCCCTCTCTCTCTTCCTCCCTTCTTTCCTCCCTGTATTCCTCCCTCCCTTAATTCCTCCCTTCTTTTCTTCCTTCCCTCCATCTTTCTTTCTTTCTTTCTTTCTTTCTTTCTTTCTTTCTTTCTTTCTTTCTTTCTTTCTTTCTTTCTTTCTTTCTTTCTTTCTTTCTTTCTTTTCTTTCTTTCTTTCTTTCTTTCTTTCTTTCTTTCTTTCTTTCATTTTTGTATCACATGTTTCCTTTAGACAGTATCTCTCTATATTTCAATTCTATCATTGCTGCAACTGTTTTTTATATAGAAAAAGTGACAAGAGGATGATATAAATATTATCAAATAAGAAATTAAGTAAACCTCTTATGAATTTTCTTCTCTACAATCATTCACCTTTAGGTATGGGATCCAGAGGGTGTTGGTTGGGTGGGGGGGGGGGGCGGGGGGCGTGTATATGGGGATTTCAGCACAGATAATATCAATGCAATGGCAATACATCTTCCCATTAGATTCTGAACACCACCTGAAGATAATTTGGAAGGTGTAGCAGCAGAAAATTAAACCCTGTAAATGCTGTCTGGCAAATTAAAAGACATAATTGATTATATTAGCTTATTTAAGTGCTTCTAATTGCCAGAGATAGCGTTTGTTTGGTATAGCTTTTCAACTTGCCAGGCAAAGTTTCCACTTTCAACAAGCACAGAATAGAAGTTGCCAAATGGCTCTTTTAAAAATTTCAACTCTCAGGTGCTTGATTTTATTTGATACTTTGTTTTTTGGTGCCAGGGTCTCTTCTGCAGTCTATGGTAAGTGGGGAAATCCTCAAATTGTCACGTTGGACGTGGAAGGGGTCCCCAGTGCCCACCTAGCCTTCCACACTGCAGCCAACCGTTCTAAACCCATATCCTGGCAAAGAGATTTTATTGCTTTTTGAGTTACTGATTGTGACAGTCAGAGCTCGTACTCAGAGAGATTCCTGGATCTGGTTTTTCAGTCAGCCCTGAAGGATACCATTTTCTCTCTTGTGAGCCAGGACGGTGGTTGCTCTGAGTTGCAGAGAGATCCCTGTGCTTGAGTCAGCACCTAAGTGCTCCAGGCCCAGGGGCTCTAGTGCCATGCCGGCAAGGCGTCCCTGGCAGAATGTCATTCTCCAGGGCAAATGGGCGAGGCAATGGGAAAGCACCCCAGTTGCTCCTGCTTATTCCCCTAAACCTCTTAATTCCGCACACAGATTACCTGGAGCTATTAGGGATGGATAAACGAGTTCACAGACGCCTTCCACCTAACTGAAATTGCATTAGTTTTCTGAATATTGAGTCCCTCTGTTAATGAATCAATACATATTTATTGGGCATTTTTAAATGCATACGACACCATTCTGGATGCTCTCGGGATAGTGAAGAGAGTGTAAAGTCAAAGTTTTAGTCCTCAAGGAGTTTACAATAGGTTGGGGAGCCAGTACACAGTTTACCTTAAAATAGCAACAACATAAGTCATTTATTTGTGTCAACTGACAAGCCTCAGGGACCTGTTCTGAATTCTGCTAAGTTGTAAGTACTGAGAAGGCAGGGACTCAGAATTCCGGAAGGCCAGCTTGGGCTTGTTCCCTTGTGTTCACTCAGCATCTATGCCAGGGGACCACTTGGAACATAAGGTTATTGTGCTTGGTTTTTAAAAAAACTTTAAAGTTCAATGAATAACGTCCTCACTGTTGTCCTTTTCCACCTGGGCAGAGGAAACAGAAAATGGTCACTGGCATGCTATTTCCTGGCTTGCCGGCTCCATTTGGAAATACCACTTACTGAAAAAACGGAACAGAGACAGCCAAGAAAATTTTGATGGCTTATACGTGTCCTCATATTTGTATGCTGAGCCTGCTACCAGATTCCCCCAATTCAGATGAAACTGTGAATGTGAAAGAGTTTTTAAAAGCATAAATAATTGTTATAGCCAGCATTTATGAGCACTGTATACCAGGCACTTGGCTAAGCATTTTGTATAGATGATTTATTTTAATCCTTAGGACAACACGTAGCTGATGAGTGTGGGCAGGACAAAGATTGGAGCCTAGGTCTGAGCGACACTGGTACTCAAGTTTTCTCCCACCACTTTCAACTGTCTCCCGTTAAGCATTGTATTACGCCAAAGGATGGTGATGTTTTACATAAATAATTGTGGTGACAGCTCTTGGAGGTAGAAAGAGGCTCTCTGGTGCCACCTATTGGGATTTCCCCATATTCCCATTTGTCCTGTTGCCGTTTGCAACATGAATCGGATAGAGGTATCACTTCTGTGCTTCCCAAAGGCTAGGTCTGTCTTCATTTGGACACAGGGTCCTGCCTTGAGACAAACCACCCTTTGTCAGATTAGGTCAGATCTTTAGCTTTGGGTCATACCAGTGGCTGGCCATTTGTGAATCCGTGGCCATAGCTGTCTGAGGACCACAGAAGTCTTCCCTTGACACTCTGCATTCTCGAAGTCGGCTGTGCCTGCTCACAGTTATTCACTGGCTCCTTAACTGTGGTTGAGGGTCTTTGACTTCCAGATCCCTTCTCTCTCCTCAGTAGCCCATCCCTGTGTTGTTTCACTGGGCTCTGGTATCAGCCTCCATTCAGACCCATTCTAGCTTGCTGGTAGTGTGGCTTTGGGAGTTATTTGAAATTTCTAAACTTTATCTTCCTCTGTGTAAAATGGCTTATTAGTACCTACACGTTTGGGTGATTGTAAAGAGTAAATAATACCTGTAAAATACTTAGCACACTAACCAGGCACAAAGAAGACAGTCAGTGAGTGGTTAATATTGATTAATGTCTATCCTTTTATGCAGCTTTTTCTTTCTCTGAGTAACTGGACTGACGGCCCTTACTGCCATCCTTGGGGAAGGTCTAGCTTAGCCCTTAGACAATGTCCTTAGAGGCGAGAAGAAGTGAGTGGCTGACATCCTGGGTGTCCACCTCATTTAGATCTGCTCTGGGTGTCCCTATGGTTCCCCAGAAGGTGATGTTGCCTCACGGGGTTGATAGTTAGGAACCACAGAAGCCCCAGCTGGCCACTCTGGAGAACAACTGTGACTGGGTCAGGATCACATTTCTGTCTTCACATTTCTACTGCTTTGCTGTAGCTTTACTGAGACCACTTCAGTTACTCCCTACTAAAATCTCAACGACTTTATCATTTGCTTTGCCATTAGGCTTCTGACCGCACGCTGGTCCGACCTCCCAACACTTTTGCTCTCATGTTAGGGCTTAACTCTGGGGCCAGAGCCACTGATCTCCAGGCTGTACCCCACTTCCCATCGTCCTGATCGAGACACAGCCCTTGCCCCATTATGTAAACTCCTGGTGCCGGCTCTGCCTTTAACCCAACCTTCTCGAGGGGCCTCCCTGATTGCATGTTTCCTTCAAGTCCTGCCTCCTGCATTTCGCTTCTGACGGAGCCCCTTATGTGACAATGCGGCAGCCACCTCAGGCAACCTGGGTGGATGCGTGAGGAACGCAATTCCTTCTCCAGCGACCTGAGCGAGGCCATCTTCTTCAGCTGCATGTGGAGAATTGTTCTCATTATGACTATTTTAATGTAATAAATCTTTGTGCCTCACTAGTGGTATAGAGTAAAGCCTCATTAATTAAGGCCCCACTGATTCAGAATTTAAGATAATTTGTTCACAGGCCAAGCTAAAATTTACATTTGTCCTCTCTATGAAAAAAAAAAAAGAGGTTCATTAAGTAAATCAATAAAGTAAGGAAGATTGCAGGAAGCCTGTTTAATCTAATTAAGAAAACAAACTATTTTCAAGCACTTCATAATACCTTTGACATATAAACAATGTGCTCATTACAAATGACTTTTATGTGCTCATTAAAACATATGGAGGAAGATTCCTGTTTGACAACTTAAAAATGATTAGTTTGAGTAAATGTATTTAATTGAAGGTAATGAAACTGCTTTTAGAGATTGCCTGTGGTTTTGGCTTTTCATCTAATGGAACGGATCTGTAAGGTGGTGGTCTAGGCGAGAGGGAACTCGGGAATAAGAATTGAGTTCTCATCTTGTCTCTGCCAGTGAACTTGGACAAGTTCCCTTTCTATAGGCCATGATTTCCTTTTCTCAAAGAGGTCTTACGAGGCCTAAATGAAATAATATATGTAAAGTGCTTTTCAGTATCCTCGATACCTAATAAGCAACAAAATGTTGTTATTTTCTCTCCAACCATCCAACAGAACCTGAGAAAGTTCTTATTCTTCTCATTTTACACACGAAGAAATACGGGCTCTGAAATATTGAGCAACTTCTCCTGGTCCCCCATGGAGGAGCTGGGACGTGGGCTCAGGCCGCCTGGGCCCCCACCCTTGGGCCGTGGCTCGCTGTGTTCTGTTTGGTGGCTCCCAGGGGGGTGGCCCGTGAGGACAGGGATGCTTTCTGATGAGTACTACACTTGGAGGTACTGTGTTAGTACCCAGCTGTGGCTCATAGCTGTTCATCTCCACGTTAAGGCAGTGGAAAGAATGAAACCCTTTCTCTGCCCCATTTTCATTTTATTTTTAAGTTTTGGAGGAGGATTAGCTTGGCGGTGAGAAGGAAAACCAGATTAAGGGTATCAGCAATGGGGCTTTTGGGAGCAGCGGAGAAGTTCTGGTGTCGCAGAAAAGGGAGGGGAGAGAAAACGACGAACCTCTGCTGTCACAAAGGCACAGGCCGACCTCAGCCATACACGAATTACTCAGAGGAGACCTAGGGCCCTCGCTTTCATACTGAAACCAGAGCTTCGAAAATGATGGATATGTATTGTTGACAAGGGGGAAGAAATATGGATTAAGCCTATAACTATGTTTACAGCATCAGGGGATGAATTAACCTAATTGGAGTATTAGTCTCAGTTACAGAGAATGATCACTACAGGCTGTCTCTGTTTTCATTAGAAATTTAATTAAGTTTATCAATGTTTGGCCTCTCTAGTTTTCCTTTTCCAGACTCTCCCCAGATAGCCCTATTGTTTAAGAGGACTTTTCTTTCGTTTCATTCTGTGTTCCAGGAAGGGGGCTGGGCTGGGGCAGGGCCAGTTGGGGTGGAGAAGTGGGGAAGGTGGTGATGGGCTGTTCCCCCCATCTCCCCCCCCCCCCCTCTGAGAGGGACAGACAGACACCAGCAGTGATGTGTAAGGTCCTGGCTCTCGCGTGTAGCACTGGGGCTTCCCATAGCTGAAGACATCAAGAAAAGATACACTTATCTAAGTCAGGGAGCTGAGCATTTTCTGAAGCTACCTGGGAAATCAGCAAAGCCTCTCTTTAATTACCTCCAAGAAGAGCACAGAGGTGGCCCTCAGTGATTCTGCAGTTTAGGGGGACAGACACATCTCCTCCAGGAAAACAGAGCATTGCATCTAGTCACATGGTGTCTGTGGCCACTATTTATAGGAAGAATGGTGTGTGCTCCCAGATGCTTACAAGGAGAGTGAGAGCTTTGCAGTTCTGCAGGAAGCGTGTGCCCCCCTCCCTGGTTTCCTTCCTCTCTTTCTCCTCTCCAACCACCCCTTCTTTTCCTCCCTCCATCCTTCACCTCAAACTCTTTCTTTCCCGTTCTCCTTCCTTCTTCTGCAATGAGCTTGGGTCTCTGATGAATAAATTCCCTTCTGCTGGTTCTCCTCTTCCTGCTCTGACCCTGGCCACTCCCAGTATTTTACTTAAAACTCTTTTCAAATCTCTTTTGTCATTTTTATCCCCCCTCTCTCTTTCTCTCTCTCCACATATGTAGAGATAGGTGGGTAAATGTATTTGTAGTATTTGATTTTGCTGAATCATCTTCAAGAAGGTTGAAAACATCAATATATTGTACTCAAATATTGTAGTGTGTAATAAAGTAAATGACCCTGAGCGTAAAGGCCATCTCTCTGTAGAAAGAATACTTTGAATGGGGTCTTTTTGGGACTCAGGGGAGAAGAGTCGACACAAGGAATTAATTGGGGAAGGCAATTTGAACCAAATTGGTCTAACAACCCTCTTCATCCCTTTGACCACTCCCCCACCCAAAAGTTACTTCTACGACCCCAACAAGCAGAATCCACAGCTTTTTTTTCCCCTTTAGTGGTAAATTTATTTTCTAGGATAATTAATCCATTTTGTTTTCTTTTCTTCTCTTGTTCTAAGCTTGGCTGTATAAAGCAGTGGGGTCTATATAAAGGTTTTAAACACCACTCCAGCTGTTCCTAACCGGGCAATGTGACACTGGATAAGCCGATGAATCTGTCTGGTCTTCAGCATCCCCTGCTGAAAAATGGAGGGGGTGGGTAGATGGCAGTTAAAGATCTTCTAGGGACTTAAAAAAAATATATCAGCTTTATGGAGTTATAATTTGCATCCAACAAAATGACCCGATTTTAAGAATCCAGCACGATGAATTTTGACAAATGTGTACATCCATGTAACCACCACACATATCTATACGGAACATTTGGATTTTTCCACAATGTTCCCTAGGGCTATCTGGCAGTTAATCCCCGCGCTGGTCTCCACCCTGGGCAAACCCTGACTTGTTACTATAAATTAGCCTATTTTTAGAATTTCCTACAGTATATACTTTCTTGTGTTGGCTTCTTTTGCTCAGTATAATGTTTTTGGAATTTCACATGTTGTATATAACCATAGCTATTCCTTTTTATTTTTAGTGTTCCGTTTTATATAAATAAGAAAAGTAGAATATAAACAATATAATTTACCTAACATAAATAACACAAATCACAGTCTTTTCAGTATCCCGTGGAGTTTACATGGAATTTCCATTGATAGGGCTTTGGTGCTGTTGCTGTTGGACATTTGTTTCTACATATATTGTGTGCCCATTTTGTTTTGCCTTGCATTTTTTTTCTAACAGGAACTCAGTGGTATTTATTATTTTGGTTCCCTTCTATTTATTTTTTTTTTCCATCTGATTTTAAGAGTTTTCTCCCTTTTATTAGTTTTTAGTCTTTTGATTATGATGTGTCTTTGTATGTATGGCTTTCCCTGTGTTTATCTTGCTTGGGGTATGTTGAACTTCATGGAAAGTTATCATCAAAGATAACTTCCAAAATTTCTTCAAATTTGGAAAATTTATCTTTTCTTTATTTCTTTCTACTTCTTTTTTTTATCTCTGCCCCTGCCACTCTCTCTCTTCTTTTTCATTACATAGAAATTTCAATTACATACATGTAATTCACTTAATATAGCCACTCTTATATAGTTCACTTGTGTGTGTTTCCTTTCGTACTTTTTTTCTTCTATCCGTTAGATGGTTTTTGATGCTATGTCTTTAGGTTTCTTGATTGTTTCTTCTCCAGTGTCTAATCTGTTTTAAACCTCATTCAGGTAAATTTTTCATCTTCTTGTATTTTTCAGCTGTAGAAGTTCCATTTAAAAAATGTAATTTTTTCTCCTTATGTTCATGTTTTTCTCTTTATCCTTGATTATATTTCTAATGATGATTTTTTTTTTAATTTTTTTTCAACGTTTTTTATTTATTTTTGGGACAGAGAGAGACAGAGCATGAACGGGGGAGGGGCAGAGAGAGAGGGAGACACAGAATCGGAAACAGGCTCCAGGCTCCGAGCCATCAGCCCAGAGCCCGACGCGGGGCTCGAACTCCTGGACCGCGAGATCATGACCTGGCTGAAGTCGGACGCTTAACCGACTGCGCCACCCAGGTGCCCCTCTAATGATGATTTTTAAAGTGAGGTGATGAGGTGCCTGGATGATACCAGTTAAGCATCTGATTCTTGATTTCAGCTCAGGTCATGATCTCATGGTTTGTGAGTTCAAGCTCTGAATTGGGCTCTGCACTGACAGCATGGAGCCTGCTTGGGAGTCTCTCTCTTCCTTCTCTCTCTCCCTTCTCTCTCTTCTTGCACTTTCTCTCTCTCAAAATAAATAAACTTAAAAAAATAAAATTCTTATCTGCTAATTCCATTATCCATGTCATTTCTGGGTCTGTTTCTATTGGTCACTTTTTCTTCCTGTTATGGATCAAATTTTCTAGCTCTTTTTTGCATGAATAGTTATGTGTGCAAAATAGATGTTGGCTATTTTATGTTGTTGAGTATCTGGATTTTGTTATTGTTTTGTTGTTGCTGTTCCTTAAAATAACTTCAGATTGTGTTAGCAGACAGGTAAGTTATTTACAGGTCAACTTAATAATTTTCATACTTGTTTGTAAATTTGTTAAGGGCTGCAGTGTGGTGTCTGTTCCTTCTAAGACCTGACCAGATCTCCTGAGCGCCCTGGTGTTCAGAGAAGCCTCTTTATTCTGGCTGGTGAGAACTTAAATGCAAATCTTTGTCCTGCCTCATGCCGTTTTACCCTGCACGTGCACAGCTTAGTTCTCAGCGATAGACTTATGGGGACCCCTGGTCAGTTTTCTGGATTGCTTTCTTTGCACAGCTCCCTTCTGGTCAGTGCCATACACCATAAATTTCAGCTGCCTCAGTGTCCCTGGACTCCCATCTCTGTGTTCTCAGTTCCACGGGATTTGCCGTGGGCTGGCTGATCTTCCCTTCCCTGAGTTATGCCGCTAAGTACCTCTTGGGACCAAGTGGGGTGATTCTAAACCTGATCTTGTTTGCTTTTATTCTCTAGGGATCACCATTCTGTGCTGCCTGTTGTCCAACATCTAAAAACCCTCATTTTGTGTAGTTTGTCCAATTTTCTAGCTGTTTACAACAACAGAGAATGTCTGTTAATAGTTACTCCATTGTGGTCAGAAGTAGAAACTTCCCTACTCCTCTTATCTCCAAACTCTACCATGTCCGGATATAATCATAACTTATTAGATATCATATCCTAAAAAAAAAAACCCTCTTTTTTGGCATTCATATGTACAAAAATGGAAACGAATACAAAGTCTCAGCTGTAAGACCACGCTTCTGGAATGAATGAACAAATGGTAACTTCCAGTCCATCTCAGTATCTGTTTACTCCAGTTTTTTTTATTTGCTGACTTGTATAGATATATATGTTCTCTCGTGGTCCACGAAGATCTACACCTATATTTCTTTACCCCTATCCATATTTATACCAATATTTGCTCTTGTATCTGCACTTCTTTAAGCTTTTTGTTTATGTATGTATCTATCCGAACCTACATTTTTACTACCTCCCTTTCTGTCCATATTAATATAGATATGGAAAAGCAACAGAGTCTCATATCTAAGAGAACAGGTGTGGGATCCAAACTGCTCAGACTGAATCCCATTCCACCAAATATTGTGAGTCTCTGGGTGGATTATCTAATCTTCACATACCTGAGTTTCTTCACCTGGAAAATGGGATAACATCATCGTCTACTTCTTAAGTTTGTGGTGATTAATAAATGAGTAAAGTGTGTAGAATCTTGTCTAGTACATAGTAAGTGGTATTTATCTATTTAAAGAACTCCATGGGGTGCCTGGGTGGCTCAGTCGGTTAAGCGTCCGACTTCGGCTCAGGTCATGATCTTGCGGTCTGTGGGTTCGAGCCCCACGTCGGGCTCTGTGCTGATGGCTCAGAGCCTGGAGCCTGTTTCAGATTCTGTGTCTCCCTCTCTCTCTGACCCTCCCCCGTTCATGCTCTGTCTCTCTCTGTCTCAAAAATAAATAAACATTTAAAAAAATTAAAAAAAAATAAAGAACTCCAGCAGGGGAGAGGGGTGGAAGGAGAGAGACTCTTAAACAGTCCCCATGCTCAGTGAAGACCCTGATGTAGGGCTTGATCCCACAACTCTGGGATCATGATCTGAGCCAAAATCAAGAGTCAGATGCTCAACAGACTGAGCCACCCAGATGCCGCCATAGTAAGTGCAATTTAAAGCATAAGTGTTAGTAGCTATATCTGATTACAGAGAAGGGTCTTAATGAGTCCCTGGGACCAAGCTCCCAGCATTGTTGTGTTTGAGCTGCTAGTGCCTGTACTTGCTTCCAGAAACATCTGGGAGTGAACTTGCTATTTCCTGGGTTGAATAGAAATGAATATGACCTGGAAAGATATGAAAATTTCTATTCATATCAACACATATCTTCTCAGGAACGGTAGTCTTTCTGGGTAAGTAGTATGGCCCCTAAGAAGAATCACGCCCCTGGGCATCACATAATACCTAATAGCTATTCTACTGGGCTTCGTGTTTCTGAAGCTCCTTTATTGACAGCCCTATGTGGTGGTATTCGTGGTGTAGCCTGGCCATCAGTTGCCTCTTTGTAAAGTGTCTTTCTCTTTCCATAGCAGACTACCTCGGAGTCACTGCGGTTTCACTGCGTGCTTTACATGGTCCTTCCCCAAGGCTTCTCAGTCCATTACAACTTGCTTATGCAGGGCAATTGATCTCTTTTGCTGCTTCTATTTCCTCATTTGCATGACCTCTCATGCCACATTCCTCATCCAAAAGGCTTCTTTTGTACAAGGAGTCACTCTCTTTAAAGCTCACTGAGGAATTATTAATAGATAGATGTGTTTTTTTTTAAATTACATTAGTGTAAGTAATTCAAATATGATGAAATTATTATGAATAATAACTCCTTAAGGAATAGAGAACACCACCGGGGTCACAGAGATAGTATGTTGCAGAATAGGACCCCAGTCTCAGCTTGCTTATCCCCAGATCTAAGTTGTTTATATTCTTCACATCACATACCTCAGATGATTTCATTAGGCCTAGAGGAATCCAGTAGTCTGGGGGAATCCAAAAACAGAAGCTGAAACCTTCTCTTCGCCTTTATTTTTGGTGTGTGTGACAGCTTTTTTTTTCCCACCACCTGCCTCGTGTAGAAGTCACATTTTCTTTCTTTCTTCCAGTTATTATAAAGAGAGGAGCCCTGACTTGTTAGATTCCTCTCTGTCCTTGTCATCAGAATGGATGACCAAGGCAATGGAAATTCTACTTCTTATTAAGGCTGCTGGACACCAAGTAAGTGGCTATTTTTTCCCCCAGTTTCTTAATTCTGGTGCCAGTACTCCTGAGATGCTTTTCTCTTAGAGGAAAAGAAAGGGGTGGGGAAAAATGTGAGAATTTTGAATCCATTACCTGCAGACCCTGAGAGTGCCGAATATTTTTTCCACGTGGCACCAAGGGCCTAAGATGGCTCATTTTCCTCTGTATGAAGTAGATTGAACATACTTGTATATCCCAAGAGCATTGTGTTGGAATCATGCTATTTTTAATGCAGAATTCAACTCCCCTCGTGCTCTCTCTAACTGAAGGTTACAGGGTTTTGCTTTATGTAGTCACAACTGGAAACTGGACTTGTTCCAGACTGTAGGAAGGTGACTGCTGGGCCCTGACAGGTTCGCTGTTGCTTTCCAATCTCGTAAATGACATCGCTTATTGTATAGGGTGTGTAAATGTAGACAATTAAATAATAGCTGGCATTCTCCTATTTGGAAACCACAGCCCATGATTGATCATCCTGTGTCTGACTTGGGCCCTGCTGGGGACCAGAGAGGGAATTAACGTGGATTGCATTCAGTGTTTGTCAGATACAGTAAGCTGGTCTTGGTTGAAAAGGTAAAAGAGTGTGTCTATTTTATAGTAAATGCTTTACTGTAAGCAGATATTAAAAGATGACATTGTTGATAGATCTTCCTGGTTCTCTATCTGTAGGACATATGCATCTTTGGGATTCATCTTGTTAATGTAGAGGTCTTAGGGTGACACCTTACTTTGTCATCACACCTTAAAAACCCGATACATATGCACAACTACGCAGCATTGCTTAACATTTGTCATTAGAGCAAAGGGTCTGGCAGTGGCTACATACCCCGGTGCATTGTCTAAATTAATCCATTGAGGGATATTGAATCACTTAATCACAATGCAGACTTGCTGCCTTGGTAGGCACGCTCTCCCTTCATTAAATTTAATATATTTCTCATTATACAAATCTGCCTCTGCGACAATAAGTCTTGTTCATAAATCAGTTTGCCCTTTTGCTTTGCAGATGCAGAGAACTTTCATCAAACAAGACATAAATGGAGCCTGTTAGACAGGGGGTCAGAGCAGTCATCACCAGACAGTAATATCTATTCATTAAGATGATTTTTAATAGCATATTTTAATGAGCAGAGGTAAAACAATTATGATTTTAACTTCTTGTTTGCATTATAAATAAGTACGAGGAAATGTAGCAACAAGGAGTAGTTGGAATTCCTCTGATAAATCCCCAGCCTTCTCCCCCTCATTCCATCTGCATGCGAACCAAATGCTCAGACGCTCAGAAGTGGCCCAGGGTCTCTCGTGTTACCACAGTGGCATAAAGGTGGATTTAAAAACCACGGAGTAGGGGCACCTGGGTGGCTCGGTCAGTTAAGCATCTGACTTCGGCTTAGGTCATGATCTGTGGTTTGTGGGTTCAAGCCCCACATAGAGCTCTGCGCTGACAGCTCAGAGCCTGGAGCCTGCTTTGGATTCTGTGTCTCCCTATCTCTTTGCCCCTCCCCTGCTCACACTGTCTCTCTCTCTCTCAAAATAAATAAACATTAAAAAAATTAAAAAACAAAATTAAGGTGTAAAGAACAGTGTGCATGTAAAGATATGCAAAATGTTTGGAAATCCCTTAAAAGTAGCTATTGAGCAATGGAACTAGAAATATGATAGTTGACTAAAAAAAAAAAATTTTTTTTTTTTGCTTTTTCTTTTCTCTGCCATTGTGCTCAGTTGACTAGAATGTTTGAATAGTCTTTTTGTAAGACAAATCCTGATTTATTGCCAATTGAATACATATCCTGGCACAGTATTGACCCTCTTTCTCATTTTTTTGGGATCATATTCTCTAGAGCATTGTCTCTGTTATGGATCTCTTCGAAGAACAAACTTTTCTTTCCCATTGATCATTTCTACTGTTTTCATTCTTATTATTTTATTTCATGAATGTCGACTTTTATCTTAATTAATCTCCCTTTTTCTCCTTTCTTTGGATATTGGTCTTTTATTAGCTTTCATGGATTGGAAGTTTATTTGATTTCTTTTCTGTTGGTTTTGTCTAGATCCTGGATGTGTAAAAGTAGACTAAGCATAGTTTTGGTTCATGACCTACCACCAGGCCTATCACATTTCTTTGTTTGGTTTGTTATTTGGTACAAAAAGCTCTGGTAAAACTACTAACTAAAGTAGGAGCCAGGACCTCAACTCTCTTCATCCAGCCTTGTGGCCTTTCTGTTCTATCTTCCTCTCGCCCTGCATATTAGGTAACCATCATCCTGAATCCTACGTCTCTCTTCCTTTTTCATATAGTTTTATTATGTCTCTATGTACACCTAAAATTATATGTGTTTATTTTAGTCATCTTGTACTTTATGAGAAGAGTCTCATTGTAAGTGTGTAATTTTGTTTGGAACCCCCCCCCCACTGCCCACTTCATATAAAAATGTACAATCTACAATTGTCTGGATGTAGTGCTTTATATAGTGTTTTATAATCAGATCGTGTTTATCAGTACTAATATTTACAGCCTTTTACAGTTTTGAGACTTTTTCTCTTACTCTGTCACTTACAGAAACAAGTGTGTTAGAATCTCCCATTTGGATCGTGAGTGTGTCCACTTCAGTTCTTTTGCATTTTAGGCTGTATTATTGTACAAATGTAAATTTAGAGTTGTCATATTTTCCAAGGTAAAATGGACATACTCCCATTAAGAAATATCCTTTTTTAATGTCTGGAATTTTTTTTTTTTTTTTTTTTTTGCCACAAAGTCTACATTGTCTGATATCCATGTAGCAATATTAATTATAAGAAAAAGACCAAAACATAATAGGAAAAAGGACAAAAGACATAAACAGACATTTTACAGATAAATGATTCACCACTTACGTATAAACCACACACATTTATACAGATTCAAAAACTCGACAAAAATAAACATAAATATAAAACTGCAAATCTGTCAAATTGATAGGGAAAATAATTATTGCAAGTAACTTTTGACTACTTTTAGTAGAATATATTTTGAGAAAAAAGTTTAAGAAATCTTAAACTTTACTCAGTTGTTTATGGTTAACAGTAACAATTGTAATTTTTAAACTTTAAAATATATATTGTGGGATAAAGCAAATAAATATATTTAAGTTGTTATAAGAAAATAAAATGTAAAGTTAAAAATTCCTGTAACTGAAATTTAAATTTGAAATACTACTATGAATTTTTAATTAAAAAAAAAAACGTTATTCTATCCTGTATCATTGAACATACCTAGAAACAATGACCCTTGAATAACAATGTGCACACCTAGTGTCTAGATTTTTGTTCTAAACGTCATTCTCCATTCTCCAAGGCTCCTTGCAGACATGGATGATTCCAATTTGGATGGGAAATAAAAAGGTGGGTCTAGGACATTTTGTGCCAAAAAAAAGGAAGCACTCAAAGACTAATGAGATTATGTCTAAGAGACAAAAAAGTTAGCTTGAAGGCTCTCTCACTGGGCAAATTTGGGACAATGTGAACATCAGAAACAATAATGCCTTTGATCAATTACAGTGCATTAAATGCACAAAATGTCATGAGTCCATTGTGATGGGGCTGTAGGGTGGGGAAGAGGAAAGGACGGGCTAGGTAATAAATGCAGAAGGAATGAGAGAATTAGGAAATCACCATTTTTAAATCCCTAATGAAATAAATGATTCACTGGTTCAGGTAAGCCTCAGCAATTAGTGCTAATGCCATTGGATGAAATGTTTGGAAGCAGGATATTCACAAATGGCTAAAACATCATCTCACAGATTAATTACTGACTGCCCAATGCAAGAGGAAAACAATGTACTTTTGAAATAGAGACATCTGGGGGGTGCTTAGGTGGCTCAGTCAGTTACACATCCAACTTTAGCTCAGGTCATGATCTCGCAGTTCGTGGGTTCGAGCCCCACGTCAGGCTCTGTGTTGACAGCTCAGAGCCTGGAGCCTGCTTCAGATTCTGTGTCTACCTCTCTCTCTTCCCCTCCCCCACTTGCGTTCTGTCTCTGTCTCTCAAAAAATAAATAAGCATTAAAAATTTTTTTAAAATAGAAACATCTGGGTTATTACTGCAACCAAAGTTAACCTCTCTCTCTTCCCCTCCCCCACTTGTGTTCTGTCTCTGTCTCTCAAAAAATAAATAAGCATTAAAAATTTTTTAAAATAGAAACATCTGGGTTATTACTGCAACCAAACAAAGTTAACATCACTAACAGTGGGATAACCTGACTTTATAAGTTTCTTGGTGGGAGGGAATTTGAAGTATGAAACACCTCTGAGATAGACTTGTCAAAAATGTTTAACTTGAATGAATCCTTCAAGTGTCTAGGTGTAGTTTTCAATTAAAGTCAGAATTCAATAGCATCATGGATAAAGTTAGGTAAACACAGACTATGGAGACATCCTCAAAGACAGTCTGAACTTTATAAAAAGTCAGTGTCATGAAAAGTAAAAACAAGCAAACAAAGAAACAAACAAAAACCCAAGAAAGTTGAGGGACTGTTTCTTAGCAAAGGCAATGATGGAACCTCGATTGGATTGTTGGTTTTTACAAAGTAATTATAAAAGGCACGTTACAAACAATTGGGGACATTTGAAAATGGACTGGCTATTAGCAAACGTTATGGGCTTGGGATTCTTGTTTATTCTTTGAAGTAGAATAATTACACTGAAGTTATTCTCTTAACAAATGCGTGATGAAGTATTTACGAGTAAACTGTCATGATATGTGCAACTTTATATGGTTTGGAGAATATAGATATGCAGAGAAGGGGGATAGAGAAAGGCAGGAGAGAGGAATGAGCAAATATGGCAAAGTGTTGATGGTTCTAGACTCTAAATGGTGGGTATAGGGGTTCACTGTATTATTCTTCCAACTTTTGTGTATATTTCATGTTCATAATAAAATTGGGGAAACCAAAGGACCTGGCTAAGAAAGAGAACACACTCATGCAAGCCCCTTGTACTTGAATTGTATCCCAGATACTGTGCACTAGAACTTCTGTACACAAGGTGGGTCTGTGAATCCACAGTGTCATTCATTGCAGACTGCTCACCACAGCCAAGACATGGGAACAACCTAGATATCTGTCAGTGGATAATGGGATGAAGACAATGTGATGTAGATATACCACTAGACTCAAGAACTATTAACATTTTGCCATCTGTGCTTCCATTTCTTTCCCCTCTGCCTCTCTCTCTGCCCACCCCTGCACCCCGCCTCCCCTCTCTGTCTACACACACACACACACACACACACACACAAATGGAATATTATCCTGCCTTTAAAAAGAAAGAAATCCAGAGGCACCTGGGTGGCTCAGTCGGTTAAGTGTCTGGCTTTTGATTTGAGCTCGTCATGATCTCAGCATTCACAAGATCAAGCCCTGCGTCAGGCTCTGTGCCGACAGTGTGGAACCTGCCTGGGCTTCTCTCTCTCCCTCCCTGTCTGCCCCTCCCTTGCTAGCACTTACACACAGTCTCTCTCAAAATAAATAAACTTAGAAAAAAGGATATACAGCCATTTGCAACAACATGAATAAATCTTATGTTAAGTGAAATAAGCTGGACTCAGAAGAACAAATACTGTATGTATGATCTCACTTATATGTGGAAAGGTCATTGCCAGGGACTGGGGCTGGGAGAGAGAAATGGGGTGATGGTCAAACAGTATAAAGTCTCCGTTATGCCAGCTGAGTTAGTTCTGGAGATCTTATGGACAGCATGGTGACTATAGTTAACAATACTGTGTTGTATGCTTGAAATTTGCTAAGAGGGCAGATCTTAAATTAAGTCTTCTCATCACACACACACACACACACACACACACAGAAAATAGAAAATGATAAGGCAATAGATATATTAATCAGCTTGGTTGTGGTGGTCACAATTTATATTTCAATTTGTACACAAAGTTATTAAAATAAAAAAAAACCCTGAATGATAACAAAGAAGAAATGCAGAATACTTTAGGCCCTACCCCATACCTTCTGAATCAGAATCTATACTTTGACAAGATCTCCAGGTGATCCACTTGTCCATTAGATTTTGAGAAAGACTGGTGTGTAAGACAAAATGATAATTGAATTCTTAGTGAAACGCATTTAATTGTCCCACCCCTTTCCTAATGCTGCATCCAGAACTGTCTTACACAGTCTTTGTAAACTTTGTGAATTGAAACAGCAGGACATAATACATCTGTGGGTCTTTTTCTTTCACTGAGGAACATAAGATAATCACTCCATAATCATATTTGCCTCAGGACAGGTAGCCTATGAGTCAATAAACAATAAGCCTGCGAGCAAAGATTCAGATTGGCTTCTGCTCCATTTACTTCTGTATTTCCTCTCATCAGATACAATTACAGGAAAATAAAGGGGTTTCTTCAAAGGAAAAAAAACAATGTCCACAGGAATCTGTTCTGGATCTCCCCTGCCAGCTCAGTATTTGCAGACTGCATTCAAATAATGACTGCGCTGCCTGGAGTAGACAAGCTGACCAACAGAGCTGAATTGCCATCCAATAAATCCCTACTTCCAAAAGCCTGGTTAGATGATGGCTACAGAGACCCAAGGGGCCAAAAAGATTTTCTCAAACTCTGGTTTATGAGGGTTTGTAATCTTTATCCATCTTAGGAGAAATGTTTCACCGTCTCCCTCCCCATGATCCATTTGCTCCAAGACGTCTGACCTGGGCTTTCGAAATCCATCAAACTTGTTGGGCACAAAAAGACCCATGTTAATTCAAGGTACCCAGCATCGCTGTAGTCTTTTCTCCATCCCTCCTGATCTACATGTGAATCTGAACATAATTGGTGCATTTCTCCCCATTTCCCTGGTAAGCCTAGGCAAGAAGTGGGAGATTTTTCATCCCTTGAGTCATTTATCTCTGGAATTGTGGTCCAGCGCTGCTGGTTTCTGTGTCTTCTGCACTTCACATACCCCCTCCCCGCCGCCTTCTCCAGATGTTTGCACAATAGCTGCCCAACACAGGTAATAAGGCTGACAAATCGCTCTCTGTTTCTGACACTTTTAAATGCAATTAAGAAGTGATAGCTTGTGTGAGCACTGCTAGGGCTCTGGGATTTGGTGGTGAAGAAACTCTAAATGCTTTGATTTATCTCTCTCTCTCTCTTTTTTTAATGGCTTCCTGTCTTAATCTGGCTGTGTTTTCTGAGGGATGTTCATGTGACCTATACCCATGACTGTCAACTTTTCCTTCCTTTCCACCGTAGAGGAGATTGGCCAAGTGGGGTGTGATGCCTCTTCTCAGTGATTGGCTTTAGAGCTAGATTTCTCCTCAGTGTGCCCACTAAAATATATAGAAAATATATGCAAGAAGTATCCGACCTCCCTTCCCCGGGAAAAAGGCAGGGTGTGCTATACCTACTTCTCTCAAGAGTTTCTTTCTCTTCCTTCTACAATCGATAGCGATTCTGTGACCTTGTGAAAGGCCCTCAATTTCAAATCTTTGTCATCCCAAGTGAATTTAAACAGCTGAATTATGCCTAAGAATGTCACAGTACAGCAAAACAAGATGGACTATGTGTACATTGTAGATTCAAGAACTGAATTTCTTGGTTGGTTAAATGTCCGACTCTTGATTTCGGCTCAGGTTGTGATCTCGTGGTTTTGTGAGTTCGAGCCCTGCATCAGGCTCTGCACACCTGACCCTGTGGAGCCTGCTTGGAATTCACATTCTCTCTCTCTCTCTCTGCCCTCCCCTGCTTGTGCTCGCTCTGTCTGTCTCAAAACAAACAAACAAACAAACAGACAAACAAACAAACACAAGATCTGAATTTCTCGGTATCTTTGTGAATTTTGGAAATCTGTTTAATTTCTCTGAGCCTCAGTTTTCTCATTTTCAAACTGGGGCAGGTTTAGCTTTCTGGTCTGCTTTCTGAGGGTAAGTTAAGGAGCCAACTTACTTGAAGTCAGACCACTCTTTTACACTTTTACCTTAAGATGATTGTAGATTCACATGCAGTTATAAGAAATCACTTAGAGAGACCCTGTATAGTTCCCCCAGTTTGTCCCATACTAACTCTTACGCAGCTATAGTATGATATCACACCAGGAGATTGGCCTTGGTACAGTCTGCTGACCTTATCAGGTCTCGCCAGTTTGAAATGCATTCCTTTGTGTAGGGGTGTGTATTTAGTTATGTTTTGATTTCCTGGGGCTGCCATAACAGAGTGCCCCAAACTTGGTGGCTTAAAATGATGGAAACTTAATCTCTTATGGTTCTGGAGGCTAGACATCCTAAATCAAGGTGTTGGTGTGGCTGTGCTCCCCCCAGATCCTTTAGGGGAGGATCCTTTCTTGCCTCATCTAACTTTTGGTGGCCCCAGGTGTTCCTTGGTTTGTGGCAGCATGACTCTGGCCTCTGCCTTTGTCTTCGCACGTCGTCTTCCCATGGGCCCTCACATCCTCTTCTCTCTGTGCACACGTGTCCAAATTGCCCTCTTCTCGTAAGTACAGCACTTATATCAGACTAGGGGTGCACCTGCTCCAGTATGACCTCCTTTTTACTAATTGCATGTGCAACAATACTATTTCTAGATAAAATCACATTTTGAGATACTGAGTGTCAGAACTTCAACATATCTTTTTGGGAGACACGATTCATCCATGCCACATTCATCCCATGGAATGAATTGTGTCTATACAATTGTGTCTATTGTATCTATGCAATTTGTCACATGTGCAGATTTGAGTGGCCACCATTACACTCCAAAGAAAAACAATTTCATCACTGCAGGGATCCTTCCATAGCCGTGGACACCTTCTTCCCTCTCCTTCACCTGACTCCATACTTGGGATACCACTCATCTGTTCTCCACCTCTATACTTTTGTCATTTCAAGAATGTTTTATAAATGAAATCATACAGACCATGGTTTGAACCTAACCACCCCGTAACACATACATAGAAGTAGAGTTGGGTGTACCTGTGAATTTTCTAGGCCATCAAATGGCAGGAGTTTTATAGCTTGGCTTCCCCTAGTTATTTTCTTCTGGGCTCTTTCTTGGTCCATATTGAGTGTCAGGCGGTACTTTCTTCTTCCCCTTCTTCTTTACCGGGGAGAACTGGAGACCACGAGAAGTGTTTGTTCTCTGGTGAGCACACTGAAGCTTGGCTACCACCATCCTCCTCCATGGAGCAGAAACTCGACTGGGATTTCCAGCATGCCGAAGAGTTGTAAATCTTAAGAGATGAAACATCACAACATTCCCAAGGGTTATTGATAGAAAAATGCATAATGTACCGGCGATAGAAACACACACTCTTGGAATTCTATGAGAATGTAAAGTTCATTTTGTCTCTTCTCACACCTTTATGGAGGATGTTCACACACTGGCACAGATAAGACGCATTCTGCTCCAGTAAACTCTGGTTGTTCTCCAGAATGTACTTGGGAGTGTGGCAGGTTCTGAAAAGGTTAAATACCCTTTCCTTAGCTCATTTGTTCCCCGACATTGTCCTTTTACCTGATTTACCTGTTTTGACTGCCTAACAATGTATTTCCCCTGAGTTAGGACAGCTCCTATACATTTGCCTTATTTCTGGGAATTAAAATAAAGTCAGAAGTCACACGAATGCACTTGGCCAGGCTTAGAACCTTCAGGCATAAGCTGTCAACTTGTATTTCTAAAGAGAAAGCGCTAGCAATTTTGGGATGCTTCTCAAAGAAGCTGAAAGTTGATCACTCACTGTGGTCCTGAATTGCCAACCCATTTTCTTACTGGAGACTAAGCGGGACCTCTCTCAAAACTTCTTCATTGTCCGACACCACTGCTATTTCAGTCCCTTACAAATGCTGTAGCAATTTAGCAATCTATCGACTTGACTTTTTTTTCCATAAACATGCTGCCTGTTCGATGCATAATTCAAATTCGCACACAAACCGTGAGATGTTTGCTTAGCAAGAGCTATAATTTAAATGTAACCTCTGTAGAAAGCCATTCAGCAGGGCCTGTGTGTAAAGTATAATTTAGTCTGTAGAAGCAATCTTCCCTCTGCCGTTCTAATATGTGAGCTTGTTTGCTAAATAATCATTGTAGCATTTTGCTCAAAGCGGTGGTTTTATGTATTTTTCCCCCACCACTTGTAAATGCTGCCAAGGTAAATGAGAGTTCTTTGGAAACTGTTACTGTCATGTAGTTTTCATTTGAAAATGTCACAATAAAGCAATGTTCTTTGATGCCAAGTAGCATGGAACATTAGAACACTATAAACATGGTACCTAAATACAGTAAAATAACACAGCATAAATGGCCTGATTCTCTCTTAAAATGAGAGGCTTTTTGTTGTTTTTATTCTAAGGGGTCTGATTGGGGGACATAGCTGGAAATAAGAGGGAGTTGCATAAAAGGGCCGTCAAGGTGGGAGTTTGGAGGAAATTATTATTATTTGCAGCTTGGGCTGAATGGAAAGGAAGAGAAATCTGGGAGAAAAATGTACTCCAAATAAGTGAAATGGAGATTACAGTCCAAAATATGCCATTAACAACAAATTACAAAAGTCTTTCCAAGAGCCAGACGGAGGTACAAAGTAAAAGCAAAGTTTTAAAGGTGTAATTTGAAGAGTCAGGAGAATATACAAAAAGAAAAAAAAAAAAAGAGAAAAGTTACAGAGGCAGCCAAATAGTAAAGGACATTATTTTCTAAGTGCACTTTCGCTATTTTTATCTTGTCTTGACTAATACAACATTAGGGACCATCAGCTACGATTTTTTTTGTGTGTTTGAGTCCTAAAAAAACAGCTGGACGGTAACATTTGTGAAGTCTGCCTGATGAGTGGGTTGGTGGTTGTTATAGAATTTCTTGCACCTTTTGTAATTTGAAATTATGACAAGTTGTAAGTCAAAAATAAGATTGAGAATTGGAATGCACTCAGAGACTCTACGAATGGCAAACCAATGTCACAGGATAGTAATATGAAAAATGGTATCTGTATTGCTTTCCTATATTTGGAGGCATAATTATTGTCCTTCAGCGAGATGATGGAACCAGTTGTTAAAAATCTCATCCTTCAAACATTTATTGGGTGATTGCTATATGCTACTCACTATGCTGGGCACTAGGCATTCAAAAATGGAAGATTTTGCTTTCTTCTCCAGAGGATTCAATGTTCCGCAGTTTTTTAATGCTAAATCCCAGAGAAACCCATGTGGCTCCTTTTCCCTTCTGAACAGTTCAGTGTCTAATGTCTTTCAACTTATCAGGATGCTACTTTTCACCCTCACACTTGTCATTGTTTCCTGAACGACAAGAAATTAGTCTTTTCCTATTATAGCCACACCTTGATCCTGATGACTCACTTAAAATGAAAGTTATTCACCATCATGCCTTATGATTGCTTGCAAAAAACAACCCTCCCTGTGTGAAGTTTTCAATGACTCAGGAGTTTTGAAAGAGTAAGTCTGATGCTCTAAAGCCAGTTTCAGAGGGCAATTTCCAAAGTGTTTGAGCAAGAACAGTGTAACTCGAGTAGGTACACAAATAACCATCACTTTAGAGGGAAAAATACTCATTGATACTGATGGCCTGATATGTCTCCTTTACCAAAAAGCTGTTTTATTTTGATCACATTCTGTACATGTGTTTACATATTAAAAATTCAATGGTGGGTCAATATTCACTCTTAATACGTTTTAGCTCAAGACTGCCTTTTATCTAGTAGGTAGTGAGAAAACTGAAACACAGGAAAAAATATGAACTTCACTTGTGAATCATTTAGCTTACGGGGTCCCCAAAGTCATGACCTTGAAATCTACGATACGACAGGCTTTTCCTTCACATGGAATAGATTATCATTCAAATTAACTTGGCCCTGGAGTTACTTTTGTGCTTGTTTTAGATAATACGTTTCTTGAGCATGGAGGCTTGGTACAGTGTAGGTCTTTGAGAAGCATGCATTGAATGAGCTGTTGTTGACTTGAAACCTCAGTTCGGGTGCTGCAGTGACATGGCTCACATTCTGAGTCAATAACAGCCTTTTCTCCAATCACAGGAACTGAATTGTGTTCAACATTAGGAAATTATTGCAATGAGTCCAATGAAATTGACAGTGGTGAGACGACTGTGTGACTTTCAGCAATGTGGGTGTGAGAGCGTCAAAGTTAGCTTAATAACAAGTGTAGAATATTGGGCTGGGCCACGAAATAGACTCAGTGGACCAGACGCAGGCTCCGCTTCTCTGATGGAAAGGGGCTGGGAAGAAATTAAATGTAACATACATAAGAAATGACTACCAGGGACACGGATTGCCTTTCAAATGAGTCTCACTCCTGTATACTCAACTTCCTGAGGAACGTTCTTCTACTAGGCTGACCTCAGCAGTCCACGTGCCAATACGTGGCCTTCTGTGACTCTTCAAAATCAAGTTTTGATAACCAACAGTATCACGATGCCTCATACTTGCAAAATGAGGAGTTTTTCAAAGCTTTGATTCTTGTTGAAGAATCTCTTGCTATAAGCTTCGCCCAAGGGCTGTTCACATTAAGTTGGCTGTATCATAGTTCCCTGTTGGCATAAGAGGTTACTCTGTGCTGTATCGGCCCTTGGCTTATCTCTCTCTTAAGCCTCTTCTTGATATATGGACAGAAATGTCTTGAGTACCTCTGAATCTGGTCAGTGATTTCAACTTTTCTAGAAGAGCCCACAGCTCAGGGTGCTTGGGTGGTTCAGTGGGTTAGGTGTCTAGCTTCGGCTCAGGTCACGATCACACAGTTCGTGAGTTCGAGCCCCGCATCAGGCTCTGTGCTGACAGCTCAGAGCCTGGAACCTGCTTTGGGTTCTGTGTCTTCCTCTCTCTCTGCCCCTCCCGTGCTCACTCTCTCTTCCCCCCCTCTCAAAAATAAATAAATGTTAAAAAAGAAAAGAACCCACAGCTCTAGGAAATCAAGGTTGTTTTTCTCAAGCCAGGGTACTTTTGTAAGCAAAAAGAGGCACCATTAGTACTTCTGCTGGGACAGCAATTGTAAATGGAGACAGTTCTAGACAAAAAAGAATAGGAGGTCAACCTACCTGGGGGGATGGTCTCTGGTTAGCATCTAGCTCTATCTAAACACACAGAGCGTTACGTGGGCATTGATTTCGGACATGATCAGCATACTTGTGGCACTACTTTTGGGGGTTTCCAGGGTGGCCTTGCTCCTCATCCTCCCTTTTCATCTTCCTCCTCCTAAGTGAGCTGGGCCTGTCCTGCTCTAGGTCCCCTGCCAGTCCTTTCTCATGGCCAGACTCTTGGGCTCCTCTTCCTTGTTTGTGTTCGAGCTGATTTCCTGGGCCAAAGACTCCGGCCGAACTCTAGTATTGCTGCCCCGGGGCCCTGAAGCTGTACCTCTAAGCTGGGCTTGTTCCTAGAAGTGGATTCACTCAGGATATTGGTGCCTCTTAGAAGTGGGAATGGAATTTTGCCACAGAACTTGGGGAAGATTTCATGCAGGCCGGTCCCTGCTTCTCTTGTGTGAGTAGAGGTACCAGGACTTTGCACTGCTCTTGGTCCATTTCCATTCTGTCTCCCCTGTGGCTAGCCCCTCCTAATTCTCAGAGCAGGGACAGCATTTTGTGCCAGTATATTATAATCTCCTCTGGGGGTGGTTGAATCAGAAAAGGATTACTCTGGGTCACAGGGTACACAAGAAAACTCCAGTTAATTAAAACACTCTTGAAATGAGGTTTTCTCATTAGTAGAAATTTCTACTTAATTGGGATAAACCAAATATATGTCTTTTCTTATCAAAAGATAGAGTATTCTTCAGTAATATTATAGTTAAGAATAGCAAACATTTACCAGGTGCCTATGATATGCCAGGCATTCTTAGAATATTCATTACTAACCTCATTTTAGCCTAACAACAATTTTGAGATGTAAGATGACAATTATTTTGTTTTTGAAAGAGCCAAGTATTGGAAAGGTTAAATCGTCTGCCCAGTGTTACAGGTAAGAGGGAAAGCGGGGATTGAACTCAGGAATTTTGTACATTCGAATCGAGGCATTAGCTACTATTTATCGCTTCCACTGAGACCACAGGGAATCTGAAAGCTTCTGAGATGAATTAAACTTTGTGTGTGTGTGTGTGTGTGTGTGTGTGTGTGTGTGTGTATTTTTCCAGGATATCCTCCTTCTTTCCTATTGCCAATCTCAGGCACTGCTTCTGCATCCTCTGGTAAATCTTTACTCCTTTGAGGTTTTTGCTATCAGCTAAACTGTCATTCTTCCCCATGGATTGTCCAGTCCTCTATTTCACCACCTTATGGTGAATAAATCCATTGGACCCATTCAAGCGAATGGGTCATTTCCTCTCAGTTCCTCTGCCTTCTCATTTCCCGCAAGAGCTTGAGTAAATTTTGCAGCCTACTTTCCTGATTCTGACACTAGTTCCGATGTGTGGGTTCTTTCCCTGAGCTAAGCAGTTCTGCGATGCCAGCTGGGTGTCCTACAATTCAACTCAGTTCTGACACTATCTGCTTGAAGATAGTGTTGGATCCCACAGGCTAAGTAAGGGCTCAGTCCTACAAGACTGTGGTTGCCTCTGTCCATTCATTGGCTGGCCTCCTGTCATGGAGGGCATTGGTCTCAAGGGGGTGGGGCAGTGAGCCTGCACTCACCCTCTCTCCTGCCTCCTCTCCCCAGCATGAGGTCTTTGTATGCTCTCAGCCTCAAAAGCTCTTCTTTATTTAGGTGGAACTATTTTCCTGTGACAGGACAACTTCTGCATTTCTCCTAAGGGCTCACCTTCCCTGTCATCCTAATTAGGTCACATTACTAGTATAAGTTCTCAAAGCACCAAGAATGCCTCCTTTCCAGTTATAATAAGTGGGCTATCCTTTCATTGTACATTTAGACGTTAGGTGCCTAATTAGGCGGAGTTTGTTTTTATTTTGCCCAGCATTAAATTTCTGACACCTAGAGTAGTGCTTGGAAGAGCAGGTTCTAAATTAATATAACTGAATAAGTGAATGGAGGAATGTGTGAATGAGCACAAAATTTCATTTTTGTTAATTAAAACAAATTTTTTAATGTTTATTTTTGAAAGCTAGAGAAAGAGAGACTGAGCGTGAGCAGGGGTGGGGTGGAGAAAGGGAGATATAGAATCTGAATCAGGCTCCAGGCTCTGAGCTATCAGCACAGAGCCTGATATGGGGCTTGAACCCACAAACCACGAGACCATGACCTGAGCCAAGTTAGATGCCTGAGCTACCCGGGTACCTCCACAAAACTTCATTCTTATACAATTCTTCTATTTCCAGGAAAGGATACACACACACACACATGCACACTTATAGTTGGAAATATGGAAAAGACAATTTGCTATGTAGCCTTTCTTGGAATCTTAGGTTTACACGAATTATTTGGCAATATGTACTCTTGATTTTTCCAAAGTTTTCTTTCCCCCTAAACTAGAATTTAGTTAGAAGTTTGGTCTCACTGGGATTCAAAGATAGCAGAGTTGTGTTTTTGAAACTGTAGGCAAATCAGCATTCCTGTATTCCCTGATCATGTGCTATAATTTGTTTTTTGTTAGCTTCTACCTCCTCCAGTGTATCTTAGTTCCCCAGAGCCCATAAAGTGGCAGAGAAAAGGGGGAGTTATTTCCATTGGTTTATTGCAAATTGTTTTCTTACTTTTCCACTGGAATAAACATTGGATTCCATGGTGCTTTCTACCCAGAACTAGTCTGACAAAGTGAAATTTCATGCATTATGGCCTTTGCTGACAATAATTAACATATACCAGTTCTTTTAAAATGATTTTTGTAACTTGCATGATTTTTTTTTTGTCTGAGACTTCAGACAGTCCTTTGTTACAAAATTTTGACTCCTCTAAGAATCATTACTTTCTGCTTGTGATGTCAATTCCAAAAAAAAAAAAAAAAAGAGGGACTATTTCTTTGGCACTGGTTCCTTGATAAGTGTTTATACAAGATTTTACTGAGTTATTTAAAAATACACCTACCATTTTTAGATCAAGCCTTAGGGAAATTATTTTGCTTAAAAGTACAAATTGTGATATTTTAATACACTATGATGAAATCATTGAAGACATCATCATGTGAAGAAAACCCCAGGGAGGTTATTAGCAATTTAGCATTTACAGTTCATGAGAGAATGCTAATTTCACTTACTAGAGAAAAGTACAAAGATGGTAATCATTATGAATAAGACCCAATGATTATATAAGCCTAAAAATGTGAAGTTGATGATTGTACAGAAATACTTGGAATAAATGCATCTGATAGTGTAGAGGGAGTTGAGCATCTCTGATTTAGTTAAATTTCTTTCTAGATTTCTTTTTCTGGGAATCTGAATTGCAGTGACAGTTCTACCTTGAAGGTTTCTCCCAGTTGTGTGATTTAACCTTCATAGGTGAGCACTAGTTGCAGATGAGAAAGCGTAGGTAGATCATGGTGCCTTTCTTAGTAAATAAAAGTCATCATTGTGTCCCCTTCTGATTGATTTCTGTCCCCCACCCTTTTTCTGGCCCTGTTCTCAGGAATCATGCAAGCACCTCATTGTTTATAGTTCCATCTTTTTTTCCAACCCTTCCTTGCTACCCATTAGCTATTGAGTTTCCTAACTTGATTGCAAGATAATAGGGAAAAAATTATAACTTTTTTTTTTTTTGAAGAGAGAGAGAGTGAGCAGGGATGGGGTAGAGGGATAGAGAGAGAGAGAGGGAGAGAGAATCTTAAGCAGGCTCCACACTCAGCACAGAACCTGATGCAGGGCTCAATCCTGTGACCCTGGGATCATGACCTGAAATGAAATCAAGAGTTCGACATTTACCCACTGATCCACCCAAGCACCCCAGGAAAAAAAAAATTTAAAAATTTAATGCTCCTTAAAGGGGCACTCAGTTGGTTGAGCATCCAACTTTGGCACAGGTCATATCTCATGGTTTGTGGGTTTGAGCCCTGTGTTGAGCTCTGTGCTGATAGCTTGGAGCCTGGAACCTGCTTCAGATTCTGTCTGTCTGTCTGTCTGTCTGTCTGTCTCTTTCTCTCTCTCTGCCCTTCTTCTTCTTGCATTCTGTCTCTCAAAAATAAATGAAACATTAAAAAATTTAAATGCTCCTGGGGCTCCTGGGTGGCGCAGTCGGTTAAGCGTCCGACTTCAGCCAGGTCACGATCTCGTGGTCTGTGAGTTCGAGCCCCGCATCAGGCTCTGGGCTGATGGCTCGGAGCCTGGAGCCTGCTTCCGATTCTGTGTCTCCCTCTCTCTCTGCCCCTCCCCTGTTCATGCTCTCTCTCTCTCTGTCCCAAAAATAAATAAAAGTTGAAAAAAAATTAAAAAAAAAATTTAAATGCTCCTTACAAAAGGAGTCCACCATACCATTTACAGGTAAGGAAACTAAGGCATAAAGAGGAATTGTTCAGTTATAGAATAAGTTGGTAAAACATCTAGGTATATATGACAGGCTCTTCACTCTTAGCTTGCTATTTTTTTCTAGTATGTCATCTCAATTCGTCCCATCCTGCTAAAAGCTGTTCCATTCTCACAGGCAATGAAAACTGAATCAGTCTTGGACAGTTGAATCACAAAGTTGCCTAGTTACATTAAACATAAAATAACTTTTTCAGATTGTAGTAAATCACCATAAGTTGTTTTATTTTACGTAGATAAAAAGGACAAAAATTGGGAAATCGGCAGACCAATGCACAGTAGTATCAGGACAAAGCAAGGGAACAGAGAACACAGAGGTGGCACAGATTGAGAGGAACTGAAAAGGAAGAGGAAGGAGGAAAATAGATAAATTAGTTTCTCTGTGAAACTCATAATCTTTCAGAAAAGAAGTCATGTAAGATTCCTTGGGTTTTAGGTGAATTATTTTCTTCTAAAGGGAACATCTTCATCAAGAGTAAGCACTCAGTAAATGTTAGTTATGTATAGGTAATAGCACTAAATCATTGGCAAAATTATCTTGCTTAATCTTTCCTATGCTTGTCTGAGAAGTAGGTGCTGTTTAATTGCCATTTTACCTATGAGGAAACTGTGGCTGAAAATGTTTTAGAAGTGTGTTCTGGGTCACATGACTAATGAATAGGAGATTTACTTAAATCTAGGTAAGCTGAATTTCCTCCCAGTCTTTTAATATGAGCAAACACAGGCAAATATCACACTGACCTCTCGATCTCAGGGTACTTTGCAGCTCTGTAAATTTTGGTATCACAGATTGCCATGTTGTATAAGTTAGGATCCATGGTAGACCGTGAAGCCTTACTTAGTAATTCTCCAAGCCACTATTGTTCTTCCTTGTATAAACTGAGTGGTTACTCTGAACTAGGCAAGCACTGAGCATTGGGGAATCAAAGATGGATAAGACATCTCTTGTAAGCAAGAGAGAGCTGAAATAAAGTTCTTGTCACACAACATACTAATCACGGTGACAGAAAACCTGAGCAAAACCTGTGAGAACACTCTGTGGGATAGACCTCTGTCAAATTGGGAGAATGTGAGAAGAGGGCTGCATCAATTTGCTAGGGCTGCCTTAAGAAAATACCACAGACTGAGGGGTGTTAATATCAGAAATTTATTTTCTCACAGTCCTAGAGGCTGGAAGCCCAAGATCAAGGCGTTGGCAGGTTTGGTTTCTCCTGAGGCCTCTCTCTTGGGCTTAAAGATGGCTGCCTTTTCCCTGTTCCTTTTCTCTCTGTGTGTGCGCATGCCTGGTGTCTCTCCTATTTCCCAGTCTCCTTTTTTTCCAGGAACACCAGTCGCACTATTTAGGGTCCACCCTAGTGCCTTCATTTTAACGTAATTATATTCATTCTTTCTTTCTTTCTTTCTTTCTTTCTTTCTTTCTTTCTTTCTTTCTTTCTTTCTTTCTTTCTTTCTTTCTTTCTTTCTTCTCTCCTCTCCTCTCCTCTCCTCTCCTCTCCTCTCCTCTCCTCTCCTCTCCTCTCCTCTCCTCTCCTCTCCTCCCCTCCCCTCCCCTCCCCTCCCCTCCCCTCTTTTCTTTTCTTTTCTTTCCTTTTCGTTTCTTTTCTTTTCTTTTCTTTTCTTTTCTTTTCTTTTCTTTTCTTTTCTTTTCTTTTCTTTTCTTTTCTTTTCTTTTCTTTTCTTTCTTAGAGAGATTGCCAGCGTGAGAGGAGGTGGGGCAGGGAGAGGGGACAGAGGATCCAAACTGGGCTCTGTGCTGACAGCAGAGAGTCTGACATGGGGCTCAAACTCACATACTGTGAGATTATGACCCCAGCCACCCTCCGTGGGATGCTTAACCCACTGAGGCACCCAGGCACCCCAACGTGATTACCTCTTTAAAGCCTTCATCTCCAAATAGAGTCATATTCTGAGGTACTGGGTGTTAGGGTTTCAACATAGGGACTTTGGGAGCTACAACACAGTCCTTAACAAGAGCCGTCTGAAATGTTGAGCAGCTGACATGGATCTTCGAGTTACATCCCACCCAGCCATTGCCCAGAGCAGCGCTTCTCCCATTTGAGCACCTACAGAATCACCTGGAGGTCTGCTGATTAGAGTTTCTGATTCAGTAAGTCTGGGGTAGAGACTGAGAGATTGCATTTCAAACGAGTTCCCTGGTGATGCTGCCGCTGCTGGTCTGGAGAACACACTTCCAGGATCACTGCCCATTGACAACTGAGTGACAACCCCCGGGCCAGGTCAGTGCTGAAATCTTGCTGACACCTAGAGGGCGTGGAGTGGGGCTGCGTGGGCTTTGCAGGGATTGGCTTGGAGAATTGCTGTGAGCAATTTGAGGTTGGTGGAAGAAGCCCTCTTTTTCTAACCCCCATCTTTAAGAAGCTCGTTGTTTTCATTGGCGACGAAGGTTCCCTCTTCTCCCCCCTTTTGTCTCTCTCTTATTCTGAGCTGCTGCCTCAGATAGACTCTTCATCTGTGCGTTGTGGCTATTTACTCCTTACATAGTGTGATGATTTCTAGCTGTTCAGAAGACGGTAGCTCTGGGATTTGTCATGTTAGGCATGATTTTATATTTCCTAAACGTGCTTGGTTGTCTGTTTCCCGAACTGTGTGTGTTTACACGGGGTGAGGTGAAGGAGGCAGGTTTGTCTTATTTAGTGGGGTTTTCATCATGTGACTCCAGCATCTATTTACCCTTAAGACAACTCTCCTTGAGGGCTGGTGCTTTTCAATGTTGTCTTGAGGCTGGGTAGTTACGATTTAATGCTGACTACTACCAATTATCATAAAACAAAACTAAGAAATTACGTTTATAACATTCTGTTCTCCAGGCACTAAGTTGGCTGCAAAGGCGTTCATTATCATTATGGACATTAGTGTTAAGTGGGTGCATTAATATTTTACTTCTATATTATCAGGGTTGAATGATAGTCAACATTAATAGGCAGAGTACTGAGAATTTAAGGGGATTTTTTTCTCGTACTCTTTTGCCTGTATGCACGCTTCTGTGATGTGCACATGGGCTAAATGAATCATTTCAGCCAGCTCTGCAATCCATTTGGATCACTCTATGATTAATCTGTTCCAGACAATCAGTAGCAGGGAGGAAGACAAAGGGAATTAAGGATCATCTGTGGTATAGTCCAACTGCCCACTGGATAGACATAGCCTCTGCCTGACTTTTAAACTTTGTTCTAGAGTGTTACATAACACAACTGGCATTGATTCTGTGTGTGCCTGACCTACGCCTATGGCCATGAACAATGTAAACTCAAAGACATTATACAAATGTTTAGTGTAGGTACAATAGCAAAAGGGAAGGCATATAAGGAGTCATTTCTTTTGCTCCTTAACCATTACTTGATCTGAGTTGTTAAGGAGCTACTCTTCTAAAAATATAAGTCCTTCCTGAGATGGCTATACCAATCCTTCATTCCTCAACAAATATTTACTAAGTGCCTTCTGTGTGTCAGGTACTTGTATTAGCAGTTGTGAACACAGCAGTGAATAGCACATAATTCCCCTTCTCATGGAGCTTACCATATGCTAAAAGAGATGAGCAACAAACAAGTAAATAAACAATTGAACAATGGTAGAAATGCTATGAAATAAACAGACAGGCAATAGAGGATGGGCAAAGGGTGCCATATCCTTGGGTGGGGTGATAGGGAGGATTGAATGAGATTGTCGCATTTCAGCTGAGACAGGAGAAGCTATGATGGCCTCTCCATGCAAGAGGGAGAGAGCAATGTGGGTAGAGAGGACAATGTGTGGGAAAGCCTTAGTGATATCCCAATCAGGCTGTCTCCCAAGATCTACATATCTGAAGGGATATGTGTTTTCACTGATGAGTAAAAGTCAAAAATAGGTTTGGATATAGGATGGTGTGAGGTGAAAGCAGAGCTTGGTGGACAGTCTATGGTCATTTTGAAAGCCACCGCCAGAGGGAAGAATGAAGGAAGGGTACACATTTTTCTATTTTGTAATTATGTCTAAAAAAAGACCTGTGATGCCGGCAACAGCCTGTGTGCTATAGAAGATTTGCCCTAGGACAGCATCCTCTGAGAAAAGGCAGTAGCTCTTGGCCTCTTCACATTTGGCTGGTTTGTTGCTGTGGCATAACCATGGAGACAGGTGCATGCCATGTTTGCCCTGCAGTCTCACCTGCTTGCTGTGGGCATGATGGGCTAAGTTCCACCTGTATAAATAATCCAGGCCTCTTTGGAATTGTCCATAGATCTGAACTGCACCTGCATTGGCTGGTCAGCAAAGACAGGAGACAGGTCTTATGTTCTACATTAGGTCATGGCTCTATGCAGCAAAACTACCCAGCTGGAAGAGTGAAAAATCTATTCAATCAACTCATTGTATGGTACTCAAAACACTTAAACAGTCTGACTGGGCTTTTAACTGAATTGGCCATAATCTGAAGGACATAAAAACTTTAAATTAACCCCAATGAAATGGGGGGGGGGTCAAGACAATTATTCCAATGCTTCATTTAGACATCTAATGACTAATGAGCACCTATCATATGTCATTGACCCCATCTGCCTCTACCCAGAGGGGAGGAGTTTTCAGAGTCAGGAGCACTATGACACAGTGAGTCAGCTTGGCTATGGAATACCCAGGCCTGACTCACCCATTCTCTTTTTATAATTCGCTTATGGATTTTATTGAATTACTGTAAGTAGTATGCAAACATCCAGTTAAATCTTTAGGTGTGAATTTCTAAATGCTTTTCAAAGGGTAATATAGTATCTATCATTTATGGAAATAAATCTTGTGAAATGATTAGAGAGGAAGCTGTCTAGACAAAGGGAACAATATACATTGGGTTTTGAGGTTGGGGGAAAGTGTAGTATGTTTAGAAATGTCTATCCATTCTGTGTGCTAGAACATAGGACCAGAGGGAGAGAATGAGGAGGGATAAATGGTAGTTGGCACAAGTTTACAAAGGAGTTTGTAAGCACCATACTGAAAAACATGAATTTACTTTGTAGGCTAGTGGTTTCTCAAACTTAAGTGTAAGGATCACCAGGTGGAAGGGGTGGGGGTGGTGGTTTAAAATGCAAGTTCCTGGGGTGCCTGGGTGGCTCAGTTGGTTGGACATCCGACTTCGGCTCAGGTCATAATTTTGCGGTCCATGAGTTTGAGCCCTGCGTCTGGCTCTGTGCTGACAGCTCAGAGCCTGGTACCTGCTTCAGATTCTGTGCCCCCCTCTCTCTCTGCCCCTCCCCAGCTCGCACTCTGTCTCTCTCTCTCTCTCAAAAATAAATACACATGAAAACAAATTTTTAATGCAAGTTCCTAAGTCTGGACTACCAAGATGACAATTCAGTAGGTCATGAGTGAGAATACAGTTTTAGTACTTCAGATTCAGTGATTTAGATTCAGGGGGTCCAAGAATCAGCAACTGAGAAGTATTGCTGTATAGGTAATATAGGAAGTTCTGGGAAGGTTTGAAACTAGGGAGTGTCTTAGAAGATTGCATTCCCCTGATCTGGCTTAATTCTTCCATCAATTTGCTGCATTTACTTACGCTCTGGTAGATAGCCTGGTCTTGTATACTTCCTCATTGGTCACTGTCAGCTGTTACCCACACGACACAAATGTTAATGGTAATAGGAAGTCAAAGATTCTCTGGTTCTGTGGGGCACCTGGGTGGCTTAGTTGGTTAAGCATCTGGCTCTTGATTTCAGCTCAGGTGATGATGTCACGGTTCATGACATGGAGCTCTGTATGGGCAGCACAGAGACTGCTTGGGATTCTCTCTCTCCCTCTCTGTGCCCCCCCCTCCCCCACTTGGTCACTCATGCATGTGCTCTCTCTTTCCAAATGAATACGTATTTTTTACAAAAGATTCTCTGCTTCTGTAAGGCATAGCGAAAATCCTTCATGATGAATCAAAATATATAGTCATTCAATTTTAAAATTTCTCCAACCACAGCTAAGTTTTATCTACATTTGCGTGATGGTTTTATTGTGCTTAGCACTCATTGGCCATTCTTTGGCTAATACAAATGTCTTTGTCAATTGAATTTCCTACTACTGAGGCCACTCAGAGTCCCTGGGGGTCTCTGGGAGGACCCTACATCCATTTGTTCCAGTGGCCTCTTAGCAGGTTTTTAACTCCAATCTTTGGCTTCTTAAATCCATTAAAAAAATATTATTGCTGGAGTTGATTTTCTAAAACTCTGATAAAAAGTTTCATGCTATTTCTTTAAAAAATTTTTTTGTTCCTCCAGCTGACCATTTGCCATTCTTAGAACAGCCACAGAATTCAAGATGATTTTGCTTAACTAGCAGTTTCGTCTTCCTCGAGTGCCCTTTCTATTTCTCTAATTGTGGAAAGCCTACTCATATTTTGTACTTCTTCTATGAAGGCTTTCTAGATTCTCCCAGTCATAAACATTTGTCCTATACTCTTTATTCACTGCACATTTTACCTTGACTATAGAGCTAATCTAATTTTGCCATATGATATATAATAACACATGTGACCACATTTTATAGATGTTTCCGTGTTCTCCTGTCCCCTCTCATCCTTTCCAAATGGTTATATGGTCTGCTTTCTATTAGAGGCTGGGGATATAAAAGTGACTTAAGATTTGGCCTCCTTTAAGCTAATCACAGTGCGGTGCCACTAACACAGACATTTCTCACAAACTCACCAGTTTGCATTCAGTGGGGTAGCCTAAGTAGGTAGCAAGCAACCCCCAAATCTCTGTGGATTAAGGGTTTGCTGTTTTCTCCTGTCCTGATCCAGTGCAGGTTAGTGGAGAAACTCTGCATATTCATGGGCCCAAGTTTCTGGGAACTCTAGTATCCCCTGGGGGTCTTGAAGTTATTGGGATTTATTTGCATCAGTTAGCAGGCAAGAGAAGAGAGAAGCAAGGGGAATAGCATGGGATCTTCTGTGAGCCCGGCTTGGATGTGACAAGAACTTCTGCCCATATTCCTTTGGCCAGAATTCTGTCACATGGCCACTCTTCATTTTGAAGTGTAATTTAACTGTGAGCCTGGAGAAAAAAAAAAAAAAAAGAAAAAAAGAAAGAAATGAGTTGGATGAGCATTTGATGAAATTCACCCACACAAACTAAAAGCAACTTGAAATCTCCTAATGAGTTATGACACGGCACGTCGTTCAAGGTGGATAGAATTTCCTGGAAACAATAACATAAGCCAAGTCACTGAGTCATTAAGAGGCATGCCATGTGTGGGAGACTGAGGAGTTTTCAGTGGCAAAGCATGGCACCCCCATGGAGCCAAGACCCCAGTCTTACTGGGTCAATCTCAGACTGGAGCCAGGGATCTGGTTCTTTAGAATCAGGCTCTGACAGCATAGGGCATTCAGTTAGGAAGTGAATGGAAATGTTCCTCCTTGCGATTGAAATGGACCAGGCTACTGCCTCTATCTGGGTAGATTGACTGTTCTGCCCACTCTCTGTGGGAGAAAGCTGCATGAAGCAGCCCCTGCACTGTTTTGTTAGAGGTAGAGAAGGTCACCAGTATTGTCTAGCAGTTGATTGATCAAACTGGTTTTCTTCCAATGCTCATCTGCCACACCAGTCTCTTGTTCCTCACTCAATCCTCCGATTTGCCTAAATCCTTTACACCGATGGGCATTTTTGAGTTTGACAAATTGCACTGTCTGCATGGAGATAAACGAGAGCAGTCTGATTCTTATTTAAACCCAGAAAATCTGTGGTAACCAGACATGTGTTCAAGCAGACAGCAACACCTGGAGCCCACCAGAAAACAGATAGGAAACGAGGAGGACTAAGAATGGTGTAAATTCAGGGACAGCCCAGCGCTTGTACAAATCATTCCCTTAGCATTCTGGGGAAGGGACTGGATCAGTGCTGATATGCTAATAAGTAAGCCTTGCCAATAATGAAGGAGGTGCCTTTGGGCCAAGTCCAGGCTGATATTGCTGTGGAAGTGAATCTTCTTTTTTCTTCCAGAACACAGGGACCTCTTGAATGTGCTCATTGCTCACATTTATTTGTTTAAAAGAAGGGGTTTGCCGACAGCACCCTCATTAAGATGATTCCCCTTATTTATCAATCTGGCCAAGCTCCCTGACAGAAAGGGGGTTTGGTGCTTTTAAAAATAGGTTTTCTTCCCAAATGAAGCAAAATGTGGAGAAAGAAAGAGTGAGATGTGAAGCTTGTAGTGCGAAAGGCCATTTCATTATTTGTCCTTTAGCGGCTTTTGTTCCCACTGAGGGAGGATTTGGGTCTCTCCCCAATTTGCTAGAAATGAAAGCCCAGTTGCCCAACCATAAAAGACAGAAAAGGACATAGGAAGGAAGGGATTTTTCCAGCACTAATCCTTGGTCTTCAAATTGAAAGAGGGCCTGGGGACCAGTTATAATGTGAAGTATACACGGGGATGTTCCAGATTTGAGTTTTCAAGGCCCTGTGCCTTGGAAAGTTTTGTTGGACACTTGAATTTCCCATGGGTGAAACCTAACACCATTGGTATGGATATTTTATCTTTTTCAAAACTCCTTTTAAAAATCTTTATGAGCTCAACTTTTCTTAGCCACTTCATGTCACCCAAGCCACACTCATTCCAGCGACACTGGGAACACAGTCGCCCACATCCGAATGGCTGCAGACTGAAGACAGAGGGTGAACCAGTATCCGCTGTGGGTTGATAGTGGAGGCTGGTGAGCAACACTGGGTCAGAGAGCAACTGGACATGGGAGGGTGGGTCCTGCCCTACATCTTTTCAGCTCGCTGTCTATGTAGAAAGCATTCCAACAATTCGGACCTCATTTCCTATGCTGTAGAGTGTTGGTTAGAGTGGTGTCAGTTACTTCCATAGTTATTTTCTGCTCCATGAATACAGGTCGGAAAATCTTTTTGATTCAGATACTCCTAATTTTATGGCAATTGAAATAAAGGAATTGGGTAACTTTGTCAGCCTTTGGACAAATATAGGTGTATCCTCTTTTCAAGTTTATTTTTAAATTATTTTATGTTTTTACTTTAGAGAGAGAGCATGAGATGCATAGAGGGGCAGAGGGAGAGAGAAAGAATCTCAAGCAGGTTCTGCTCTGAGCCCCAATGCAGGGCTCAATTCCATGACCCTGGGATCATGACCTGAGCCATAATCAAGTGTCAGACGCTCAACTGACTAAGTCACCAGGTGCCCCATGCATCCTCTTTTAAAAAATAGTATGCTTTCTGGGGTGCCTGGGTAGCTCAGTCAGTTAAGCATCTGACTTCGGCTCAGTTCATGATCTTGCAGTTTGTGAGTTCGAGCCCCATGTCAGGCTCTGGGCTGACAGCTCAGAGCCTGGAGCCTGCTTCAGATTCTGTGTCTCCCTCTCTCTCCGCCCCTCCTCCACTGGTGTTCTGTCTGTCTGTCTGTCTCTCTCTCTCTCTCAAAAATAAATAAACAGTAAAAAAATTTTAAAAATAGCATGCTTTCTAATAGTACTTACCTCCTAGGAAAGATGTGGGCATCAAATAATAACGCATTTGAAAGACACCATAATGGCAGTCATATTGTCCATATCAATAGATATTATCACTCTATTTCAGAGATGCAGAAGGCAAATGAATGTTTTGAGATATGGTATCCATCTTACCCTTTCTAAATAGAGTGCTGGTGGCTATCCTGCATTTCAGCGCAGAAGTTAGGTCACACAGAGAAGGGAATGCTTTACCTTCTCAGACCACAGTATATCCCACTCTTGGGTGAACCTCTGCCATCCAGAGGTAGCTGGTGACAAACTTACGGGGTAGAGGCTGTGCTGTTTGATTTGGCATCTTATAGCGTTTTTTAATGTTTATTTATTTTGAGAGAGAGTAAGAGTAAGCATGAGCAGGGAGGTGAGAGAGAGAGAGAGAGAGAGAGAGAGAGAGAGAGAGAGAGAGAGAGAATCAGAATCCCAAGCAGGCTCCAAGCTGTCAGGCATAGCCCGACTTGGGACTTAAATTCCTGATCCATGAGATCACGACCTGTGCCAAAATCAAGAGTCAGATGTTTATCCGACTGACTGAGCCACCCAGGCATATGATTTGGCATATTCTAGTCTTAAAGCCAAGCCCAGAGCTCTTGTCTATGTAAATTAGCAAAGAAACATCTAGGCTCCTCTGCCAGTCAATGCAGTATCCAGAGAGATCTGAGGGAGTCCTGAATGGAACACAATTTGAAATAGTTTGCAACCCTGATGCCTGGTTTCATGATGGGGGCTACAACCAAAGGAGTTTTAACAGTTTTGTGAAAAAATGTGCAGCATCTCAGCCACGGGCATTACCCTTTCAGCTTGGTCCATTTGTGAAAATGCAGTGGGGAGCGGCATTACTAGTAAGCATTTCCTAGGGGCCAGGCACATACTTCCCGTAATTGCACACATCTCCCAACAGCTCCTCAGCCCGGTTTAACAAGTGGGAACCTGCCTGATGCTGCACAGTAGTTAAATCAGGAAAGTTGAATCGCACACAAACCCTGCATGATGCTGTCCCTCCCCAGAGATCAAACTCCCTTCCTGGCATGAGGCTGGTTATTCCAGACACACTGAAAAGGATACGGCATCCTATTTTTCTTGAATTATAGATCAAAATTTGATGAGGTTGTTGATTAATCATTTAGTAAATCCCCATGTTTTCGAAGGACCGAAGCAGACTCCTCAGGGTGCTTAAATGTTTAGCATTTTCAGATATCCTGGTTGTCTCACAATCCCTGTGTTCTTCAAATATGCTCGCGAAGTGATCCAAAACCACAGATAAAAAGATACGGATGAAAAAAGTATTAGCATATTTTCCTTCATGTGTAGGTGGGTGCAAATGTAAATGTGTATTCTGCTGATCTCAATGTGGGTTAACACAGGAGTGTGTGAGTGAGTGATGTACGAGAGAGAAACAGTGACAGCGATTTAATTAATTCTACTGACATCGTTACACCTTTAAATACAAGTAAGAATCGAGATTGGAGCAACCTAGAAATCTCCAAGGCTGCTATTGATGTTCCTTTTCTATTTAGTAAAAATGGAGCTGCAAATTAACAAACCAACCAACCCCTGGCAACTGATGGCCATATTGATGATCAAATCTCTGAGGAAGTTTGAGGAATGACCTCCTTGCCCAGAAAGGAAGGACTCCTTTCCCCTATGCACACAGACTAACACGGTATTTCAGCCCAAGGAAAAGAAGGAAGATTGGTGTTGTGGGAGTTTCCTATTTGGTTCCATATATCTTTGTCATGTTCACCACCACTAATTAGCAGAAATGCTTTCCTGACAACCACTATTAGAAGCAATTTTATCTGCAAAAGTTCTGAGGAATGAAATCTTAAAAAAACACAGAAGGATAGGAAACTGGGTCAACGTGCTTTACTTGAGTTGTCTGCATATGTGAAGGAAGCTCTGGAAACTAATTAATACTCTTAGAAGAAATGTTTAGTTTTCAAATGGTCTCTTCTAGTGGTCCAGGGAGGTAGATTTGTATGTAGCCACTGACCATACGACTAGCTAGTTGAACTTGGGCGAGTCGCTATAACTCTTTGAGAAATACTTCCTATTTTTAAATGTTGGATTGCAAGATTGAATCATTTCCAAAGCCCTTGTCAGGTCTGTATTCTACAATACTCTCTGTGTAGGACAATGGTTCGCTAATAGCGGAGGGGAATGATTTGTCCCCCAGGGAACATTTGACAATGCCTGAAGGCATTTTTAATTGTCATGACTGGGGATGGAGAAGATGGACAGTGGGCTGCTGCTGGCATCTCCCAGGTAGAAGTGTAGTGATGCTGCTAGACATCCTGCAATGCATGGAATGAGCCCCGACAAATAATTGGCCCAAAATGTGAGTAGTGCCATGGAGAAACTATGCTCTAGGAGCATAAACGGTCAAGTTAGACCCTTGATCCCACTACCTTTCTAAATTCCCTTGGAAAATTAAAAACAATTCAATTTCTTGATGACCACGCCTAACATTTTACATGATGATTGTCAGAGGCAAAAATTAGGTCCAAAGACAGATGGTGGGGTGGGGGCGGTGAGGCACTCCCTCATGATGAAAATATTGTGCTTAGGCCTAGGGAAGACATGTGGTAGAGCATTAAATAGCTTATGGTTGGATTAGATAAAGGTATTTTCAATCACCTCATATATAGGCTGTTTGTCCATGATATAGGCATCTGATGAGATGGGGTAAAAAATAAAATAGAAACTCATTCTCCAACCTGTTAATAACGCAAGTACTGGAGTTGTTCGTGCAAAAACCGATGATCAGGTTTCTTTTACAGTCAAAGCAAGTTTCTATTGCTGCTGAAATAAATTACCACAATTTTAGTGGCATAAAAACAGTATAATTATATTATCTTAAAATTCTAAGGTTAGGAGTCCAATATGGGTATCACTGGGCTGGAGTTAGCACTGGCAGGGCTGCATCTCCTACTGGATGCTAGAGGGAAGATTTGCTTGACTTTTCCAGCTTCTAGAAGCTGCCCATATTCTTTGGCTTGTGGTCTCTTCCTCCATTTTTAAGTTTGGTCTGCCTGATCCTGTCCTTAGGCAGGAAAATTTCTTTTAAAGACTTATAGGATTAGGTTGGACCCACCCAAATAATCCAGGAGATCCTTCCCATCTCAAGTCCTTTACCTTAATCATATCTGCAGGGTCCCTTTTACCATGTATCATAAAATGCTCACAGGTCCAGGGGTTGGGATGTGAACATCTTTAGGGGCCATTTTTCTGCCCCCATAGCAGGGTTATGTGCAATGGATGGTGTAGCACCATGTAGATCCCCCTCCCCCCCACCTACAGAACAGAGACACTTGTCTCCCCAGTTTCAGAAAGTGTTGGCAGCTGACAAGTATCAGTTGAGTTGCTCCCTGGGATTGTCTTCTGCGAAAGAGAATTGCCACTCCCCACCTCAAACTCCATTCCCAGAGGCAGGCCACTGCCAATGACTGGTTTATGCAGGGTTGTACAATTATCAGCCCCTTGTCTCTAAACAGAAGACTTGGAAGGGCCATTCTAGCTCTAGAACTCAGCACTGGATTGACAGAGGCCTTTGTTGTGATAGTATTGTAGTTCAGCTCTCGTGTAATCCTCCTGTTTTTACCTCTACTCACGTTGGCCCTGAGGACACTCCCCACTAAGCTTCCTGCAAGCAAATCTTCATCTCAGAGTCTATTTCTGAGCTGTTGATGTCCAGAGTTATTGGAAGAGGCAGATTCTAAAATGGGTTTTTGGAGCTGGCAATGAAGACCCAACCACTGTTGGAAGCAATGGCCTAGATGGCTTCCCACAGGCTGAAGTGACATGATTATTGCTATTTCACCATGCTGAACTATAATCAGATGTTGAGGGTAAAAATCTTGGTGGAGGCAGTATCTTAGATATTTGGGAAGTTTGAGTGTGGAGTAATTATTAAGACTGGAATTTCTGGGGGCGATATATGAATTGGGAAACACAACATTGAGGTGATTGATCAATTAAAGACTACATTTGACAGCCAGAAGGTTTCCTTTCAGCATCTATAGAGGCTACTGCAGTCAGGGTGTAGAAAAAGCTGGGGATTATGCCCAGGACTTAATTACAAGAGTGGCAGAGCTCCAGAAGAGGTTGAATTTTCAGCCTCATCAAATCTGCTCTATAAAATCAGGCCCTTTATCAGACTTGAGATGAGGACATTGGAGTTGGATGCACTTGAATCTCTTAAACCTTCAGATCTCTCTGAACTCTCTGGGACACATAATAGACCCACTAAAGGTTATTGTTAAAATCCTTAAGGGCTTACCCTACAGGCTAATGCTCTCCTATTGCTTGATGGTAATGCAGAGGTCTCTGCCTTGAAAGACACATGCAGCCCCCTCAGAACCTCACACCACCCCTATCCTGGTTGCCAGATCAATAATGAAGGTTAAGGTACAACAGACCTTGGCTTAGGGAAGTTACGGGTCAATCAAGGGAAGATGAAGGAATTGCAAGACCTACCTAATATGTACTTGCATCATCTGGGCCACATATGGGACCGGGTCCTGAGATGCTGGATCAAGGTAGGATATGAAATATAAGCTTGGGTAATGGAGAGTTTATCTGTATAGAAGCACCTTGTGATACAGGATCAAATTGGCAACAACCACAGAAGATAAAATTAATGTCCTCCTAGGTTGCCGTGACGCTAGAACTTGGAGAAAGTGATAGCCATCCTAAATGAGCTAGAAATGCCAGAGCCACTGAGGAAGACAGTAGAGGTAGTTATCAAGAGGCTCAGGGAATTTTGCATGCTAGATTGGATATACTATGTAACCCACTATGTAGCCAACCATGTTCCATGGAACACTTTATTAGTGAGAATGAGAAGACACTTTATTAGTGTCTTTATTTATTAGTGTCTTCCTTATTAGCCACAATGGTGGCTGGTCTCTTTTGCCTGTGACATAAGAATGGTGGGGGGAGGGGTGGGCAAGTAGAAACTTGTGAAATACCCTGCAAGGCAAGATATTAAATAAGAAACAAAAACCAATGTTGTAATATTTATGGCAAACCATAAATAAGGGAAAGGCAAAAATTAGTGCTACCATCAAAGTTCTAAAAGATGTGAGGGTAGTTGTCCTCCTTAGGGAACCAATTTATCATTTTGGCCCCTATAAAATCAGGTCCTAGAGGATGGCAGGGGCCCACTGCATGATGTGTTTATTAAGGTAAATTAACAGGGTTTCAGGTAGATACACTGTATGTGGCCAATGGCAAATGCACTCCTCTTTTATTCCTTTCAAGAAGGAGAACCAGAAACAGTTCACGTCCGCGGTGCCTGGCCGGCTTAGTCGGAAGAGCATGCGACTCTTGATCTCGGAGTCATGGATTTGAGGCCCATGTTGGGTGTAGAGATTACTTGAATAAATAAAACTTTTAAAAAAAGAAACAGTTCACCTAATCTGACTCTATAGCTATGTTAATTCTCCTAATCTCTATCATGAAATAGTCCAGAGAGATTGGGCTGTGTGAATAGGCAGCCAGAATTGCCCCTCATGACCTGGATTCTGTTAGATTCATCAAATCACAGGGTTGGGTGGGTCCAGTAACAATTTATCATAAGAAGGAAGTGGTTCATTTGGGATAAAACAGAAGAAGAACCAGAAGGCACTAGTCAACGTCGTGTGTCAGAATCTTGTGTTATCAATCACTGTCAGAATAATGTGATGTTTCTCATCACAAAGTAGATTTCTCAAAGTGATATAATGGTATCCTTCTCCTAATACGTATGACCAGATGGTGGGCTAAAGAATATAGCTTCTATTTATCGAACTTCATGTAGCTACTCTTTCTGCCAGTTGTCTGACTTGCCAGTCACAAAGTCAAAGCTGAGCCCCTGGCATGGCACTATCTTTCAAAGTGATGAACGAGAGGAGGCAGTGGAGGATTTGGAGGCAGTGACCATTATATTGTGCAATACCACTAGAGGGTAAAATACATAAGTTCAGAAACCAATGGGTAGAAGGAAGTGAGAGTGGCTGTGTTTATCATCATTCCCAGTGACCCACTTAAGGAATGTGCAGTTCCTGTTTCTGCAACTATATGCTCTGTAGCTGAAAGGCCCTGCTCCAGAGAGAGCACTTACATCAGGGGACACTGAAAAGATTCCTTTAGATTTTAAGTTGCAGCTTCTGTCTCATCACTTTGGCATTCTCAAACAAGATACCAGCAGGCAAGAAAGGAGTGGTTATCCTGGCATAGACAATTTTCCTTTATCATCAGAAGGAGGCTAGTTTGTTGTAACACAATAGGACAGGGAAGAATGTTTGGCGCTCAGTTGGTCTACTGGGATGTATCTCTTGGTACTTCTTTCCTGTTTTCAGTCTTGGTGATAAATGGTCAAGTGCAGTAGTCACAGGCCGAGAGGGTTGATGCTCTGGGTTATCCCGCTGTAAAAGTCTCCTAAACCTGGCCAAGGGTAAGGGAAATCTAGAATGGGTAATACTGAAGGGAGATAATGAGTATCAGTGGAAGCTCAGACCAACTACAGAAGTAGTAGCTGTGGGAGGTCCCATTAGTTTTCCACTTACAAATATCTTTAGGGAAAGAGATCAACCAGAATCCTGGAAGATCTGTTTCAAGAACTTAGTATATGAAGAAACTGGATCTAAGAAGCATAAAGGGGATTGTAGTGGGTGCTGTGCTGTGTCTTATCCTATAAGACCGAATCTCCCAAAAGTTGGTAGTGTTAGTAGGTGAGTTGTTCTTGGGAATTTTCCTCAGCCAAAAAGAATATAAGTCTCTTCTAAGGCACACCCATTACTCAGGGGCCGTGCATATCCAATGGCTGGTTGATGTGGAGATATGAACGGTTGTCCCAGCTCCAGAGCACCTTTTGGATTTGCCCAAGGTCTTTGTTGCTAACTCATTACAATTCAACTTCCTTCTCTGCTCAGTCTCACTTCCTTCACTTCCCAAAGTTATTGATACAGAGGACACTCCTAATAAAGTTTCTGCATACACATCACTGTCTCAGTCTGCTTCTCGGAGAATCCAATCTAATACAATATATACAGCCAATACATATCAGATTCTTCAGTCAAATACTCAGCAGTTTTTGAGAAAAATGATAGGCAATTTAATAAATGCTTTTGACACCCACTGTGTTAAGAACTTTACATGTAGTATCTCATTTAATTATCAAAATATCCCTGTGAGATATCCATTATAATTTTATGTTTCTGCAACTATACGCATCCATTTTATGGATGAAAGAAAATGAAAGCTTAGAAAAATTAATTTCACTGCTCTGTTGCTAATCAGGGGAGAAAGAGAAATGAATTCAGACATAGCTAAAAATCATTCTCTTATAAGATGGGAAGAGCCCTTAAGCCTTGGTGATATAAGCCTGGTTCTAGAAATTGTAACCATTTCAGAATATATCAGTAAAAAATGAATTAATACATAATTATTCTTTAAGAATTTATGGCTGATTTCTGGAGACTCTTGCCTTGATGATAATAGTCAATTATCCCAAACTTAACAAAATTATCTAATCTCTAAATGATTTCATGTGACATGCTATAGACAGCTTTCCCATCAGCTAGCTAAAATTCATTTTTTTAAAAAAAAAAGCTGTGAGATAATACCATTTTAAAGCTGAGAATGGCATGGAGAACATTTGATTCAAAGCTCTATGACCTGAGCTCCTATAGGATTGGGACAATATCCCCCCAAGTTAGCTTCGTACCAGGAACAGTTTTCTTAACTCAGTGAAGAACCCCCTGATGAGTCTCACAGATGTTACTCAACTTCCCCAAGGTTGGATATTATGTTTGTGGCAATGCAAAACTGAGCCTAATTTTAGAGTCATTAATTTTTAAAGATTTTTCCTGTACATTAACTATCGCTTAGTTCATTGAGAGATCAGCCATAAAATGTAAATATCCTTAAGAGATGAACTGTACATTCACATTCACATTATTCATGTGGAAACAGGTCTATTTTCACCTTGGGTTAATGGAATTCCTTGAGGCAAATAGATGATTAAGGACTTTTGGATGCATGTGAGAGGGCCTTTCAGGTACCTCCAAAATACCACCTCATGTATACGTTCTTCATGTGGCTTACTTTTGAAATTTGTTGCATGTTTTGGTGGTGCTGATGGTTTTGAGGGGAAAAGTCAGGAAGAAAAGGTGAAAATACGCTACATAGATCTTTTATTATGGGCAGCATAATGATGACCCAAGCTGTCCCTCTTGATCCACCACCACAATCATGCCAAATCTACATTTCTCTGGGCTGCTCCTAGCTATTGAGTGAGTGTGGCAGGGGTTTTAAAGCAAGTTCATTCTGGAATTACTACAGGACTCTTCAACAGAGGACTTTCAGTTCTGTACATTCGCTCAGGCCACTTGCAACTTTCTTGGGAATCATGCAGCAGTCGGAGGCTCTTCTTCTCAACACCGTTTCCCTTTCTTTCTGCTGCCACCTTCAGACTGGCATTCTAATCTGAAGGTTCTCCCGTCTTATCCTGTTTCTTCCTTAAGAAATACTTTACACTTCTGATCCTGTCTTGACACTTCCTTCTCAGAAGATCCAAGCTAAGGTAAGTGGTACTAAGAGTGGTCTGAGAAAGCAGGTGGTAAAATGAAAATTTGGAACTGGCTAATTCCTGGGGGGCAAAAAGAACACCATCCTGAGTGAGGGGTTGGGCACGGATGGGCCTGGAACAAGGTGGTAGCCCGGTGACAAAATGATTTCACCATGGAGACAATAGAGTATGTCCTAATAGAGGGGAATGTCATTGCAGATGGTGGGGAGAATGATACCTATAAAGACACTGGAGTTGACGGATTATTGCTAAATTCTACTGAGGGCCTGCAGAAGCATAATGAGAAATCCAGAGCTATGGGGAAATCTCTGTGAAAATGAGAGAGGACCTGGTTTAGTGAATAGGTAAGAACCACAGAAACAAAACCAAACACAGGTGTATAAACCGCACCACCAACTTTGTGTTTAAAAACAATACGTTTTCATTTAACTAAAATGTGTGTGTGTGTGTGTGTGTGTGTGTGTGTGTGTGTGTGTGTGTGAGAGAGAGAGAGAGAGAGAGAGAGAGAGAGAGAGAGAGAACTCTACCATCTTTTAGATGTGGATGGAAGCTGTGTGTGTGTGTGTGTGTGTGTGTGTGTGTGTGTGTGTGTACATACTTTGCCAGCTTTTAGGCGTGGATGGAAGCTAACATACAGGAAGAAAGGAAAAATGGATATTACGTTTTGGAATCATCCCAGTGTCTCCTAGAGGGGAAGGTTAGCTCAGCCAATGGGTAATTGCATTTGTTTCTAATCTTAAAATTTACAGAAAGCATCATTGATGATACTCATTTATGTGTTAGCATAGCATTTGTCTTCTAAACAATATGGACTTTGCAGACAACTTTACACACATGATTCATTTTGCTTGAAAATATAAGTAGAAAACCCCACCAATAGTTAAAGTATGGTTGTGATAGAATGGGTGAAGCAAAAGTGATGAGTTTACTGCCCCAGACACTTTAGGATGTGATTTCCTCTACTATTTTGATTCCATTTTCCTTTGATTTAATGATTTCTATCTTTTCCTCTTTATTCTTTCTCTCTCATTTGTTGTCTCGATTGACCAAAGGATGTTTTCTCCAAAGCTGATTGCTCATGTTACTGAATTATTTTCTCAATTGCCTGAGACCAGCTTCTCCTTGTTTTGGAAACAATTCTATTTTGTTGTTGAATCTTCAATTCTGAGATCACTTATATGAAATTTTTCTAAGTTTGACTCATTGATCTTGTTTTTAACTTAACATTTTTTGACACATTTTTCATGTTGCTCTAAATAATTAAAGAAATGTGGATCCTTTTATTTATCATATAGGAATGTTCCATGAAAATCTTAGCACAAATACTACAGTTTTAAGTTATTGCTGACTGAGTGAATTCTTATAATTATAGGCCATAAAAAGTTTCTGGTCAATGTAAGAATATTGTCAGTAAATTCGAGTTCAAACTCTTTCTTTCCTCAATGAAAAGAAAATGAGGCTAATGAACCAATGTTGAGGACTAAATGTTTGTGTCCTTCTAAAATTTTTATGTTGAAATTTGAATCCTCAATATAATGGTATTTGGAGATGGGTCATTGGGAGTAGTTAGGTCATGAAGATGGGGCCCTCATGATGGGATTAGCACCCTTATAAAAAAGAGCTTGTCTTCTCTCTCTGCTTTCCACCATGTGAGGATCCAATGAGAAGATGGCCATCTGAAAGTGGCCATCACCAGACATGGGAACATGGTGCCCTGGTCTCAGACTTCAGCCTCCAGAACTGTGAGAAATAAATATTTTTTACTTAAGTCACACTGTCTATGGTATTTGCTATGGCAGCCTGAACTGACGAAGAGACTCAAAGACATTAAAATTTTTAGTCAACGTTAAGCAGGCACAAAAGAGAAAATGTCACCATTTGGGGTCCTAATCTTATTATTTTCAACAGAACTATGATTGCAATGGATTCCATAAGTTACTGCTGTTATGAAAAGAGTCTGTTTTAACTGATTCTTTTTGACGATGTAAAAAGGAATCGGGTTGAAACTGAGGATTGATTAAGGGAATAGACACCACACCCCATGACCCTGGGGATGTGTGGTAGGGAGATAAGGACTGGGGGAGAGCAGAGACCCCCAAATTTCCACATTTTCAGCAAATGTGTAAAAGGTATATACTGTCATTACTGTTTTGAGAGCCATAATGAAAAGATGTTAGAGGAAGATGAGTGAAAGCAGGACCACTAGACACATTCATAACACATATAGTCACTAGGTGGTGTCATTTTGTGTGTGTTCTTCCTCCAGCAAAATACTGCATAGGCTTCATTTCTCAGCTGGTTTCCTTCCCCACGCCCCTGAAACCTCTGACTTCTCTCCGTTTTCCTCCCCTGATCCCCACACCTTATCTAGAACTTTTGAGTTAAAAGTGCCCACTTCATAACTTGGTTAAATTGCCATGTTCCTTAAGCTCTTTAAACATAGAACAGCGATCAGCAGCAAGCCAGATCTGGTCTACAGCCCATTTTGTAAATAAATTTTTATTGTAACAGAGCCATGCCATTTGCGTAAGTATCATCTATGGTTTTGGGAGTTGAGTAATGGCAGCCGACCTGGCGTGGCCCACAGAGCCTGAAATATTACTATCTGGCCCTTTATAGAGAAAGTTTGTTGACTCCTGATCTAGAAAGTCCCTTCTCTCTTTTTATCCCACACTGACTTTTTATCGCTAGGTGAAGAAATTAAGCACTTTTCCTGTAAAGTGATGCACATTCTTAATGTGTCTGATCTTTTGTGTGTGTGTGTGATGTTGTTTAACTTATTTCTCTATCTCCTCTGTTTCTTAATAAACTGGAAGTTAAGTTTAAAATCTTAATTAGATTAACTATATATATATAGTTATGTGATGCACATTCTTTTTTTTTTTTTAATTTTTTTTCAATGTTTATTTATTTTTGGGACAGCGAGAGAAAGAGCATGAATGGGGGAGGGGCAGAGAGATAGGGAGACACAGAATTGGAAACAGGCTCCAGGCTCTGAGCCATCAGCCCAGAGCCTGACGCGGGGCTCGAACTCACAGACTGCGAGATCATGACCTGGCTGAAGTCGGACGCTTAACCGACTGCTCCACCCAGGCGCCCCAAGTGATGCACATTCTTAATGTGTCTGATCTTTTGTGTGTGTGTGTGAGGTTGTTTAACTTATTTCTCTGTCTCCTCTGTTTCTTAATAAACTGGAAGTTAAGTTTAAAATCTTAACTAGATTAAGTATATATATATATATATATATATATATATATTTTTTTTTTTTTTTTTTTTTTAAATCTTACCAATGTCCTTGTTGGGGAGCCTGGATGGCTCAGCTGGTTAAGTGTCTGATACTTGATTTTGGCTCAGGTCATGATCTTGCAGTTTGTGAGTTAGAGCCCTGTGTCAGCTCTGCTCTAACAGCACAGAGCCTGCTTGGGATTCTCTCCCTCTCTCTCTGCCCCTCCTTCATGCTCTCTCTCTCTCTCTCTCTCTCTCTCTCTCTCAAAATAAGTAAGTAAACTTAAAAAATAATCTTAAAAAATGTCCTTGTTATCCCAAACGGCTTTTCTTTTTTAGTCAGAAACGGATTGCTTAGAAAAGGAATAAAAATAAAAATGGCTAATGTTTATTGCATGCTTCCCATTTTCCAAACATATTTGTCAATGTTGACTAGATGGTAAGGATGTGAAGGAGAATCTAATATATTGGTGAAGTGAGACATTAGGTTTATTTATGTCATAGGTGTAAAGAACCTAGATTAAGGAATCCAGAAGAAAGTAACCATTCAGTAAGACCTTGAAGAAAAAAAAGAAAAAAACAGAAAAAAAAGAAGTGGGCAATTGTAGAATATTTATATTCTTGGCATTTCAAATAAAGATGTGCCCTAAACATGGTAAAAATTTAACCAAGATGAGTTAGGATTTCAGTAAAGACTGAAAGTGGAAATCTGTGACTTGGGCTGCCCTGAGAAAGAGATCTCGTGCTAGTTATTATTCTCTGCCTCACTTTCACCTTCTGGAATCCATTCATTAGTTTTCTGCCCTGCTCTTTGCTATGGGAGGCTGATATCAATGAGTTTTCTTGCCTTGTGGCTTTTTTTTTTAAATGTTTATTTATTTTGGTAGGCAGGGGGAGGGGAAACGTGACCGAGGGAAGGGCAGAGAGAGAGGGAGAGAGAGAGAATCCCAAGCAGGTTTTGCTCTGTCAGCACAGAGCCTGAGCTGGGGCTCAGTTCCACAAATTGTGAGATTATGACCTGAGATGAAACCAAGAGCTGGACGCTCAACCAACTGATCCACCCAGGTGCCCTATTGCCTTCTGGCTTTCAATTGGGTTAGGTGAAAGGAAGTGTTCCGTGCACATCTCTGGGTACCTGCAGAGCAGGAGTAACAAGAGACAGGCTGGCTACTTTTTATTATAATTCCATGAGTTCAGAAAAGAAGTTTTTATAAGCCAGGTGCCTCGTTGATTTTATCAAAAGAAGAGATGATATTTAGAAATGTGTGCAGGGATAAAAGGAACTAAGAAAGGATTCCAGAGCTGGTAGCACCATGAAACAGTCCCAGCCCTGACTAGGTGAGGGTATGAGCCATAGCTGTAGGAGAATGGACTATTACACAGGGGAAGGTAGGGGGAAGGTATAGGCTGCCAGAATGATCTCATGAAAGACATGATTTCCTTTTCATGACTTTCACGAAAGGCAGGATCAGAGATAGTCTAAGAATTCTTCCGCTGTAAGAGATTTTAGATACCATCTAGTACAATATGCCATGCCATGAAGAAATTTCTCCCTCAATATTGAATTTAACGGGGCTCTTTTGATTATCTGGTTCTTCTTTCTCTGATAAATAGCTATCTTGGGTAACCAGTTCTCTTTAGCTTTATCTTTACTCCAGAGCAGTTAAGAAAATAATACAGTACAACCAGGTCCACCAAACTCCTTTCCCTGCCCTGAGGCAAAAGCTTCAGATTCCAGCTTTCAAGTGAAAATTGTCATACCAGTGAGGGACTCTTTGGAGTCTGCAGAAACACTTCAAGGATTTCTGATAAAAAAACAAAAACAAAAACAAAAAACAAAACAAGGCAAACAAACCTAATTACCTTGAGCCAAGAGCAGAGGAGACATTTGCCTTGGAAACAAATCCAAATAACTACTGGTCAACAATTAGTCTCTAATCATGGCCCTTTCAATTTTATTTAATAATTATCAGCTGAATAAGCCATATGCAAAGCTGGAGGGAGATAGTAGGGAACAAATGTTTACATGGCACCAATTCCGCCCCCCCCCCCCCCCCCCCCCCCCCCCCGCCACAAAGGAATTTTAAATGGACAGTTTTCTTAAATAAGCAAATTACTGGATGTAGGACACGAGCTACTATCTTAAAATGGTGAGGCAGCTTTTCCTTTGTGTAAAATTCCAGATTTTCTTTTGGTGTATACCTCTGTCAACACTGTGCTCTCCAAGGACAATTGACTAGTGATAGTTAGGAGTAGTAAGGATAATGAATTGACATCTCTTTTAAAAAAAATCAAAGGGAAGGGGCGCCTGGGTGGCGCAGTCGGTTAAGCCTCCGACTTCAGCCAGGTCACGATCTCGCGGTCCGTGAGTTCGAGCCCCGCGTCGGGCTCTGGGTTGATGGCTCCGAGCCTGGAGCCTGTTTCCGATTCTGTGTCTCCCTCTCTCTCTGCCCCTCCGCCATTCATGCTCTCTCTCTCTGTCCCAAAAATAAATAAACATTGAAAAAAAATTAAAAAAAAAAATCAAAGGGAAAAAGAATTTCGACTATATTTGTTTTCCATGAATGCTGCAACAAATGATCACAGACTTAGTGGCTTACCACTCCAGAAGTGTATTATCTTACATTTCTAAAATTTAGAGGTCCAAAATGGGTCTTAACTGGGCTAAAGTTGAGTGTTGGCAGAGCTCTATCTCTTTTCAGAGGCTCTAGGGGAGAATCCACTTCCTTGCCTTTTCTGGCTTCTAGAGAACATGTGCATTCCTGGCTGTGGTCCTCTTTTCCATTCCAAAGCCAGTAACAGCTGGTCAAGACTTTCTCACATCATGTCATTCAGACTCTTGCCTCTGTCTTCATATGACCTTCTCTGACTCTGACTTCTCTTTGGGCTTTCTCTTTCCCTTTTAAAGACCTTGTGATTACACTAGTATTATCTAGGATAGTCTTCGTATATTAAGGTCAGCTCATTAGCCACCTTAAGTTCATTTGCAACCTTAATTCTGCTTTGCCATGTAATATGTTCCCAGGTTTTGGGGTTTGGGATGTGGACATCTTTGGAAAGGGGCATTACTCTGCCCATGACATCCGCCAACAGTTAACAATCCTTGGTGGGCATTTGGGGTATGTATCTCTGTGAGAGACACTGTGAGGGTTATAAGAGATGGATAAGACATGATGCCTGTTTTCAACTAATATAGATGCTGGTTAATTGAAGAATAAGGGTAACACAAGACAATGAATGGATGCTCTGAGATGAGGAGGTCACAAATTGGCAGTTGTGTGCACCAAGCTTGAGTTATATGTGTGTTTGTGTGGTGGGAACACGCACCTTCCAATCCACCTCAGTCCTCATTTCTCCCTTATTGTCTGATAGTTACACCATTTCACTCATCTCCATTGTCATGCATTCCTTAGAGAGGATCTGAGGCTTTCATCATGATTAACATATCACATGGATTCCATGAGTAAGTGAAGGTTCAAAAGGAATAAGAAGAGAGTGTGTCATAAAACAACCAAAAAGAACGGCCCTTTTTATTCCAAACCATTGATTCAACACTCCCTGCCCCCTGTGCCCTTAAATCTCTGTTTGGAAATATTTTAATCAGGTAAATACAAGAATTAGAATAATTCTAACAATCAGTTGTGAAGTTATTTTAAAAAAAAATTAACAGCACTGTATTTAACCAATGTTTTGAAATATTTCACTGTGTAATCCAAATACAATTACTGAGATAGCTTATAATCTGTGTGTGCTACTCTCCTAGCAAATTTTAATTTGAAGTGTTGTCAACTACAGTCACTATGTTGTGCATTAGATCCTTAGGCCTTATTTATCTGATATCTGAAAGTTTGTAGCCATTTACTGACCTCTATTTCTTCCATCCTTCAGTCCCTAGCAACTAGTGAAATTATTTTTTGATGCATCATTAACTGTTTTTGTTTATATTTTACCTATATTCTTAATAAAAAATCAACTACATACTCTAAGTTTATTTCTAAGAAATAGATTAAAAAGCAAGTCTAGATCTTGGTGATTCTAGAATTATCTGGAAAAAAAATCATTTATTTATTTTTGAGAGACACAGAGAGACAGGGCATGGGTGGGGGAGGAACAGAGAGAGAGGGAGACACAGAATTTGAAGCAGGCTCCAGACTCTGAGTTGTCAGCACAGAGCCCAATGCAGGGCTCAAACTCACAAACCATGAGATCATGACCTGAGCTGAAGTCAGACGCTTAACCAACTGAGCCACCCAGGCACCCCTGGAAAAAAATCTCTTTTATTACCAGCTTACTCTTCTGATGAATGCTAAGACCTATAAACATTGTCTAAACATCTGTTACCTGAAGGACAAATAAATGACACATTTCCTGAGGAGAGGAGAATAGACAATGCTCATGGATAATGAAAGAGTGCATTCCCTCTGCCTTCATAAAAATCTTTCAAACAAGCTTTTGAAGTTGTTTCCTGTGCGAAAGGATTAAGCCCTTAACCTTAACAGTGCCAATGTGTTCTCACTTGCAAATCCCACTTAATTAGTATCCAAGGTGATATTAAGAGCAAATTTCATGCAGAGAACCTGTAAAAGCATTAGCTGCTCATAAACATGATGGTCTTTTGAGACACAATGAAGGTAGATGATGCTAGGCAGAATATAAACTGTTATCTATATAAATGGTAAAGAAACTTGAACCAGGAGGATAGATTGCCAGAAGGCTTAGTAACCTACTATAGTGTAGTGCTGTCTTAAAGGAACTTTCTGTGATGATAGAAATAAATGTTCTAGATCTATGCCATCCAATATGTCAGCCACTAGGCACATGTGGCTGTTGAGGGCTAGAAATGTGGCTGGTGCAAATGAGGAACTGAATTTTAAATTTTATTTCATTTTAATTTATATTTAAATAGTCCCATGTGGCTGGAGGCTACCATATTGGACAGTGCAACCATAATGATTCACTTTCCTTATTTTGCCTTACCTATCACTCATCCTCACACCTTCCTTCTCCAAACAACAGCAACAAATAAACATAAAACAGCAACAGCCTTCCACCTGCGCCCTTGTCCAGAAGGAACAGCAAAAGGCTGTGCCTGGGTCAGGAGGCCCTGTGGATCCTGGAGAATGTAGAGAAGCACTGGGAGTCTGATACTGAATTATCAGGGTGAGGAGCAAGAGAGGGTCCACATCTGGTAATTATTTCTGAAGGTTAGTACAACAGGTGCCATGGTTCTGGAGGAAGGAGTGGCAGTAGAATTAGCATTCACCTTTCTGCGTGAAGACTAAATCACCCAGACAGACTGGAATAAAAACTTCTTTAGCATTCTTTGTCTGCTTTGTGAACTCAATCATCCCCCACACTTAAAACATTTCTTCCTACAGAGTGGGATCCAATTTGTGTTTCTAAATTGTGTGGAATGGCAATGTGTGTGTGCCATTCAAGTTGGGTGAACCTTCTGTTATAGTAAGAACTATTTCTGACACACTGCCTGACAAAAATTTTTGCCTTCTGATTTATAGTTTGTTTCCATAAAAGTCTTACCAAGATGTATAAATAAAAGCACATTGAACTCGATGATTAATGTATTGAATACTCTGAAATGAATACAATTTCATGAAATACTGATTGTCTTGGAGAATACTTGCTGAAGGATCACTGTATGAAGAGCTCTGTGCAGTCCCCCTCATAAACTTTTGTCGTCAAATGGCGTTTGCTTGGAAGATGTTGGCTGTGTTGAAAAATCTTGTGTCTAAGTGAAAGCAAGCTCTCAGTACTGCTATTTAATTCAGAGATTGTGTTAGTAGGGCCAAAGTGGAACAGAGCCATGAAGCTATGTCTTAATAAATATATTAAAAAAGAATATCTTCCGGGGTGCCTACATGGCTCAGTCGGTAAAGCCTCCGACTTCGGCTCAGGTCATGATCTCATGGCTTGTGAGTTCGAGCCTTGCGTCAGGCTGACAGCTCAGAGCCTGGAGCCTGCTTCAGATTCTGTGTCCCTCTCTCCCTCTGCCCCTCCCTTGCTTGTGCTCTGTCTCTCTCTCTCTCTCTCAAGAATAAATAAAACATTAAAATTTTTTTTTTAAATCTTCCTTAAGAAATGACTTCTTTCCCCCTAAAATTTCCACACTGTGTTAGATTGATTAATTTCAACCTGGTACCATTTCCCCTGGTATTTGCTGGTGAGAACAGTGAGCTGATATATTACTAGCTTTGTCTTCTGATGCTGTGACTAATTTGTCAGGAAGTTTTCTTTATTCCATAACCTCTCAAAGGTGTTTGTAGATATATTTGATATCTCTTTATGACTCCTAGGACACACATATTAGAATCATGGCATCACCCATATCAAGTTGGCTTGTTATACATAAAGATGTACAGAGCCATCTGTGAAAGGAAGGACAAAGACCATATTCCAAATACCTAGAGGCCAATTATTTTCATAGCATTTAGGTGACACTATTGGGTTTGGCTACGGACCAAGTTATTTTCCAGCAACTCTGCTTACTTTGTACCTAACCACTGCCCACACACCTAATGCAGAGTATCTTTACAAGCAAGGAGCACATTTCACTGTCTCTCTTCTCTCCCTCGCTTCCACTCTCTTCCTTCTTTTGTGCAACCTTCAAGGGTACAGTTGACCCTTGAACAACACAAATTGGAACTGGGTGGGTCTACTTACATGCAGATTTTTTCAAGCATAATACTGTAAATACATTTTCTCATGATTTGCTTAAAAATTTTTAAATGTTAAAAATTTTTTTTAATATTTATTTTTGAGAGACAGACAGAGACAGAGCATGAGCAGGGGAGGGGCAGAGAGGGAGACACAGAATCTGAAGCAGGCTCCAGGCCCCTAGCTATCAGCACAGAACCTGACGTGGAGCTCAAACCCATGAACCACGAGAACCCATGAGCCACGAGAGCATGACCTGAGCCGAAGTCAGACACTTAACCGGCTGAGCCACCTACGTGCCCCTCTTATGATTTTCTTAATAGCATTTTATTTTCTCTAGCTTCCTTTATGATGAGGATAAAGTATACTACAGACATAGCGTATAAAATGTGTTCACTGACAATTTAGGTAAGGTTCTTGTCAACAGTAGGTTATTAGTAGTTAATTTTAGGGGAAGTCAAAAGTTGTATGTGGAGTTTTGACTGTGAGTTTCTGGGGGCCAGTTCGGTGCCCCTAACCACAACATTATTCAAGCATCACCTGTAATTACTACTATGTAGAAAGGCTCTTCGTCCCACACTGTTGAAGGTCCTGGGATGAAGCCTACTTGATTTTGCTGAAAAGTTGTCTGTGATTTGCCAGAGTTCTAGGTACATTGAAAGAAACTGTTCTATGAATGCTAATTATCAGAACTTGGGGAATTTATCAAAGGAAAAGTATTTATTGAGACCCTGATGTCCAAATAAATATCATACATGTCCTCTGCCTTCAGGGTGCTCTTGGTTTAGATGGGGAGAAAAAAAAATAGTACACATTAAAGAACTAAACAATTACATCTGAACTGTGTGGTGGTGATTATCTTAAATAGAAACAGGCATTTAAGGAGAGTGAAACTGATGAGAAGAGGATTAGTTGGAAAACATACCATGTAGAGAAGAGAAGAGGAATTAGAAGGCATTTCTGTTCATATTTGGTTTATGTTATCCAGGCAATGGCTTTGGATTGCTATTAGGGAATAAATTAAATCAATCAACTCCATAACCATTGATGAACCCCACAACCATTTCCACATTAGCATTATAAGCTAAAATTATTGAGGTCTTAAGAATGATTCTTATAGGTTTAAGACAGCTATTGTAAATCATGAAAATTACCACTGATACTGGGCAATTGTGCTGGGTAAGGTAAAATTGTGATGTAGCTCTCAGAGACATTCTGGAGCCCAAGGCCTGGAAATATGGAAATATGAAATAAAGGAAAATGCCTGATTGCTGCAGAATCTTTGGCTCTGGGAAACCTGTGCAGGATATCTTTGGTTTGTCCACACCTCTTCTGAGTCTTGCCCTGTGTCTGGGAGGTTGACCAGTATAGACAGAATCAAGAGATAACCTCGGCCTTCTGGCTTCCGGCTGGGTTTGGTCAATGGCGGATGCTGGCAAGATGCCAGAATGAGGGAGGCCTGAAGTCAGAGCATTGATTCCTCTGGCTTTCTCCTGTGGGGTCATGATGGGTTGTCTGCCTTCATTAACTGACAGGTCGCAACTCCTGTTGAGTGGCTCTTTCTTTAAAGCTGTCTCTTCAGATTCTTTTAACTGACCCATTTCCTTGCCCCTTCAGGCCTAGAGACTGCAACCACTTACTAAGGTGTTCTATGAACCCTTGTTGCTTTTTCTAACCCCCACCCACTCCTTTGTAAGTAGTGCCCTTATCACATCCTCCTCAAGTACCCAACTTCCCGTGTGCTGCCAATTTCCAGGTTAATGCAAATTCTAGGAGGGCAGAGGGGCCTGGAGCAGTTACATATACCCCAGCGCGGCCCATCTGACCTTCTTCTTCTGGGCCATGTCAAAGTATCAGCTTGGGTGGCATGTTTACGTTTGAGCCTGGGGTGAACCCAGTTGATGTAGAGGGCAGCTGGCCATGGCCAATTAACTCGCAACTTGTTTGAAAATCTAATCACTTCAGACAGCTTGTCCATTCTGCCTCGCAAGGGTTTTGCACCATTCCAAGCAGACTGAGCCATCTAGTTGGAGGCAGAGGGTCCTGATGACGGCCAGCCACTTCTCCAACATTCTCTGTAGCTATACCCGTACGGCTTCTCACTTGTGCTTGCAAAAAGCATTGAGTTTCGCACAGAGCGCAATTAGCTGAAACTCTAACAGCCCAATTTGCATGTGAAAATGCTGTTTGCACAAGAAAATACAGAGTTTTGTGCACACAAATGATTTGCTTATACAAAATTGTATCTAAAATTTTTGGTTTTCAAAAACTTATTACTTAAAGCTGATGGTCTTAGAGCAGTTATTACAGACAGGAAAACAACCTAATGACAGTCTTTCTTTTTCCCACGTGCTTGCTTATCCCAGGCCTTCACATCCTAGCTGCTCATCTTCACTGCTTTCCCCCTGAATCTGCCCAGGAGATTCAAGGGATGGGGGTAGGGGGAACAGGGAGGAAGGAGCAGACCGACGTCCTGCTTCGCTTCCCATTGACAGCTGAGCTTTCATCACTGAGTCTTGCATCCAACAATGATGTGCAAATCAAGATCTCATATGGATTTGCAAGTCCCAGGTGGAACTCATAGCAAAGGCATTTAAAAAACAAAACTGTCTTTTGACGTGTGAACTGAAAAAAGTGTGATATGCCCTTCCCTTCGAGGATAAGCTTGGGGAACTCTGAGGTAGCATCCATAGGATGCCTTCTCAGATGCCAGTCACTCATTTTGAGGTGGTATTTGAAAATCCCAGAAGCCAACCCCGGGCTTTACCCTGGAGCTTAGTGAGATAATGGCATTGAACGACAGTGTGGCTGTCCATGGCCTGCATAATTTTGTTCCAGTCATAAAGTGCTATTTCCTATTCAAGCGAAGGAATGTCTGGCACTATGACTGGTAACTTGTTCTGAAAGCTTGAAATTCCTTTTAGTCAGTCAACCAGCTCAATGAAGTAAGTATTTCCTACCGTGGCCTTGATACTATAGAGACTGCCAAAGAAATAATGAGAAGCCAGGATCCTTGGCCTCAAGGAACACGTAATCTTACTGGACTTCAAAGACATATCTACGAAGTGAAATAAGTTGGATGAAGAATCCAACAGAGTGCCACGTTTGTTTCAATACTTATTGAATGCTACTCAATGTGAGGCACCATAGCGGGGATAAAATGGCAGGTCTTTTGCTTTGATTCTGAGGTGCTTACAATCTGGTTGGTGAGCGATGTGGGCACCGGTTGTAGTTATCACCAGATTTGGAGAAGGGAGAGGGTATGGCAGGTTGGGATAGTTACGAAGTGGCTAGAATTTGAGTTGCATCTTAGAAGATGGGTGAGACTCACTGGCGAAGATGAGGAGATCAGCCGTAATCTAGGAGGAGGGTATAGGTTGGAAGTGGAAATAGCCATGGCAGGATGGGTTAGAAGGGGAGATGGCTGGCTTCTTTCTTTAAGACTGGAGAGCTTATTTGGAGAATGGTGAGGAATGTATCCTTCCGTCTGATTCTTGCTCGCAAAGTTTAAAGGCGGCGACCATCACAGTGAAGCGTGATGGGAACATCAGTTAGGTGGCAAGTCGTCCCGCCAGCAACCGTGTCTCCTTCCTCTCTTTTCTCTTTAATTGCCAGGCCTCCATCTTTTACACTAGAGTGCCTTTTCTTCTGCAGATAAGCGCTATGTGAGCCCTCGTTTTATATGTGGGAACGTTTCAGGAATGTCCTTAGCAAAAGCCCTGTCATCAATCATGCTTGACAAACTCAGGGATGAGGGAGGATGAGGAGACGTTTGCTTTTCATTTAGGGAAGCATGGGGGTCACGGGCGGCTCTGCTTTCAATGGGGCTTTCAGTCCCAATATTTTGGTGAACACCTTTTTCTTTTTCTTCTTGTCAGACTTGTGGCGTTTTTTGCCCTTTTCAACTTCTTTTCTTATAAGAAATGTATCTTACAAGTCTTTGTCAAGTTCTCTATGAAATATCCTTGATGCACAAAGTCCAGAGGGCTTTTAAAACTTCCTCGGCTTGTACTATTCGGGGAACACTTATCAGTCCTTCCCTGTCTTTCAGCCCCTTTCTTGGCTCTGCTGTGAGGACACTGCTGGGGGGAGCCAACACGATGGGGGAGGGGAGCAGGAGAGCCGACAGGAAGGGAAGAATTTCTGTCAGCAAGCAAGAGCTAGTTTGCAGGGTAGGGCAGGTAGGAGAGAGCAGACTGGGATTACAGAGGGGTCTTGAATTGGATTGGTGGAATGGGGTTAGACAAAGATGAACAAGAGGGCGGACCTAGTGAGTGATTCAGGTGGGAGTTCAGTCTAACATGGATGGTCAGAGCAAGTTAGAAAATGAGAACCACCCCGCAGGCCAGTGAGGGGCATAGCATTTCTCAGCGATGACAACTTAGGGTTAGGCATGCCTCGGAAGTGTCAGACCAGCCGACGAAAGCAGGAAGTCACCGCAGCACAAGGACAAAGGCAGGGGAGGCCCAAGGTCCAGGTGCAGAGACTGAAACCGGCTGCCTCCCGAGACCCACAACAGGGAGGCAGGCGTGCTCTCCCTGAAGACCAGGACTTCACACAGAGGACAAAGTCGAGAACCCATAGGATGGAGGAGGGAGGTCAAGAGTGAGGGGGAGAGCAATGTGGGAAACATAAGGGAGTAGTGAGGATTGTGGCCAGCTGGAAGCCACATATCCTGTCTGACTGAAGAGAGCTGCTGCTTCTCAGCTGCACCAGATAGTTTCCTAGAGGAAAACAAGCTCAACGTTGCCAGTGCTTCTGCTATGCTTTTTTTTTTAAATACAAAAAGGAAAAAAAAAGATTTTAAAAATAAATCTACCTTTCAAAAATCTTGGAAATGAACTCATATTTTTTTGAGAAACACCATAAGGCTAGGATTGCCTGGGTCCAACCCAAACACATCTGTGGGCTGGCAGTGTGCAGCTTCTGTAAGTGGGAAGAATGTGAGCCCTGCAGTTGGACAGCATTTGCATCTCCGCTCCCTCCTGTCTGACTGTCTAACTTCTTGAACTTAACGTTACTTGCCTTTCTATGTCTTGGGTTCCTTAGAGGAAGAGGTAGACAGTGATGGTTTTGTCACAGGGTGTGGTAGCGGTTACTGGAAGTATATGCTCCATAGCTTCTCTCTTTTATTATTTTAAGAAGGCACCTTAACATCTGAGCCAGCTTCAGTGCAGGGTTGTGGAGGCTAGAATGGACACCAGCTTAACCAGCCGGGATGGAGTGGGCAATCGGAAGTGCTAAGTGACTGTAGAAAGCTGTGGCCTTTAGCTGCCGGGACCTGGGCAAGACATTTGATTCTATAGCTAATGGAAGAACAAGAAGAAGGAAGGAAAAACAAGGGCAGATAACTTGTGAGGAATGGCGTTTGTTAGAGCAGAGCCATGTGACCATGATGATTTGAGTCTCAATGAGAAAACCCAAGTAGAAGAGGAAGAGGTAGCTCTGTCACATTGCCCAGTGCACATCTCTGGTGAGTTTTTTATCCAAGACAGAGCCAGAGGAGAGAGGGAGAGGATGAGACCCTGCTTTCTTGACTCCAGGTCTGTGTGTGTTTGGTTGGTTGATTTTTTTCCAGTCCTACAGTGTAGGGGGAATATAGTGTGGTCTTTACTCATATAATAATTACATCTTCCAGGTAATAATAATTATGGTTTTGGATTTTTGAATTCTTAGGTGCCTGCTATATGTCAGCCATTGTACTAGTACCTAGTACAAGTATTCAAGTCTGAAGGAAAAGGGTATTGTCTCCATTTTAACTGTTAGAAAACTGAAGTTCGCAGCAATTCAGGATCACGCTCTGGTTCACACAAACTTCACCGGAAAAATTGAGATTTGAATCTAAGCCTTTTGAATTTTTATACTATCTATATCACCAGCTTTCATCAATGGGGGACATTTCAGAGAAGCACAAACCAGGGTCTCTTTTTCTTTAAGCCCTTGGAGAATGTTCATTACGTAAGTTCAGTGGGGAGACCTCAGAAGGGAGACTATGTTTTATTTAGTAAGGATTGAAGAAGACATCACATTGTCCCAAGTCTGATAAAACCTGAGGATTTCACATTTAGAAAGCATTCAGGTCATTTAAACAGTCTCTTCCCATTCTTCCTTTGAGCAGATTTCTATTCACTTCTCCCCACACACACCAGCCGAAGTGGAGCAGACTATTGTTATGGACACTCATCCATATACTTTGCAGGTCACTTCTCCTTTGAAGAGAGCACAGTTGGTGTCAAAGTAATGCACTGCAGAGGTCACATAAGCCTGTATATGGTTTGCAGAAGAAATGGGTGGGCCAATTTGGAATGCCAAAAGTGTTTTCCTTGATATTATAGAAAGTATGACAATAAAAAAAACCTTTTAAATGGTAGTAATAAAAACAGTGACCACAATTAGAAAAAAAAAAGGCAACTTAGCTTGTCACATCTACTAATTCTGCTTGGCTCAAGGAAAGTCATCTAAGGACCAAGAAGAGAGGCGGATGTGATAATTTCGTAGAGGTGGGAGGAGGAGTGTCAGAGGGAAGATTAGTAAACTATTCAATTAAATGACAGTTATTTTCAGAGCACTTAACAGAAACTAGGAGCCATGCTCCTTTCTCATGGGGATACAAAAGGCACTGGGCAGAATCCTGGGCAATGATGCCAATGGGAGTTGACTCTATAGGTGGGGAGCCAGGCCTAGACAAATAGAAAGTAAATGACCACATACACAAACATACAAGGGAAACCAACAGGCACTGCATGATTATTTTTCAAATCCTTACTGCCTCTGATGTCTCCAACACCAGCAACAGATATTTATTGGGCGCTCTGTGGGCGTAGCACAACTAGATTACACTGTCAGAGACTGGGGGGGATTATCTTTCCTTCTCAATCTAAGTGGGTAAGTTATCACATTCAGGGACTAGTCATCAATTGCCTTTCTCTCTCCATCCATCCTTCCCCTGCTCCACCCCGTACCCCAGCCACACTAATATATCATTATCTTCCCTTCTCTCCCCAACCTGTTCCTGTTTCTCTTCTTGTCTTCCACCTGCTGTCTTGTTCTCCTTTCCTCTCTTATTCAAGTGGCTGCTAAGTCCTGTTGATTCTTCCTCTCATAATCTCCTTAAATCTATTCCCTTCCTTATATTCCTAGTGCCTCTAAATTTCATTCTTTTCCCAATGCCCCTTACTTCATCTAGAGTTATGTGCCACCTGGATGTCATTCTTTTCCCCCAAAAGCTAATGGCCCTTGCTGATGTCCATTGGATGAAGGCGAAACTTATTGACAAACTAGTCAAGGTCCTTTATACATTTTTCCTTGCCTGTCCTGCAGACCCATTTTTCTGCTACTCCCTTCCTTCCATAAACCCTGAAATCTTCACTTCAGAAACTATTTGTTGGCAGAGAACCCAATAGATTACATTTATTGTTGAAGGATATCTATATTCTGTGACTTTTCAGGGATCCTACATTAAACTTGACTTGAAACACGGATTACTTCTGTTTAGGAATATACATTCTTTACTAAAATATTTCTCCCATCCCCCATAACGTTAATAACCTTTAAACATCCCAATAACTTAATCCATCATTAGCAGAGGCCTGTTTGGTAGTTTTTCCAAGAGCCGTGCCTGTTTGATGTATTGTCCCATACTTAGTCATGACAGTCCTGTGATGCATTATGTCACTCAATATTTTCACCCCAGAATAATAAATTGGAGAAATGAGACATCTGCCTACAATTTATTCCTGTTATGTCTTTTCCTTCCTGAAGAGGAAATGGCAACACTTCTAAAATGAGAAAGCTAGGTCAGCTTAACCCTTAAAAAGCTACCCACAGATCCATATGACAGTCACATCATTTTTGTGTGTCTTAATATATTTGGTTAAAACATGAAAATATTTATGCCTTTCCTTGGAAAAAAAGGTGTTATATTAATGAACCAAAGAGTGAATATAAACTTATGCTTTAAGCACTGGACTGGCCACAGGGACATACAGACATGGTAGCCTGGGCCTTCAAGGGAGACGGACAAGTATGGTGAATGGATGAGTGTGGTGGGCTTGGAGCTCAAGTCCCGCTTTTATCATTTACTAAGTGTGTGTCCTTGGGTATATGACTCTACCTCAGTCTTACTTTCTTCAACTGAAAAAATGAAAATGATTTTATCTATTGCATAGGGTTTGAGCAGGGTGCAATGAGTTAACAGAAGCAAAGTGCCTAGTCAAGAAAGCAAATTTTTAATAAATAGTGTTATTTTAAATTTGGTAGACAAGTATACAGGCTGTTACAACAAAGTAAGCATGGTCATGTTAGGAATAAATGCAATGCATGGTGCCTGGAGAGAAGGAGTATCTAATAAAGTTTTGAGTTGGATTTGACTGCTACCACAGGAGTGTCCAGTACTTATTGAGTGCTTATAATGTTCTAGGGTATAATTAATTCTCATGACAAGTTTTTTGGTTAGATGTTACTGCTGTCTCTGTTTAATAAAGAATCCGGAGGCACAGACAGGTTATATAAGTTGTGTAAGGTTGTCCAGCTTCTTGCAAGGCTCAGGAAAGACTTCTGGGAAGAGGGCCACCAGCTGGACACACCAGCAAATTCCTATAACATCAGCAACTGGGTACATTTGTGGGTAGGAGGCAAGTTGTCTCCTGTCAAGGAATCAAACCAATGTGTTTAAGGAGTTGAGGACCATGAAGACAGATAAGGGAGGAAGAAATCTATACCAGAGCTATAAAGGAAAAATCAGGAACAACATGAAACAGCCACATAAATGGTGTATTATAGAACATGGATTATAAAATCACTAGTATTTCCATTGAGAGGTGTTTACTGTCTTAGGGGACAATCATTTATAGAGAAGAAGCTGGGAGGGACCAACCTAGAGTTATGTGTAGATGATTTCTCTTCGATAGTAGAAGGAGACCAGAACACAAAGACTGACAAGTAGAGTATCCAAAGCTTCAAAGATTGAAAGCAGGTAAAAGAGAAAGGCATGCAAGGCAGGCTCATGGTGTCTTACTTTGTTCCTCGAGAGGGAACAAGCCGGCTTGCTGAACGATGTGAAAACAATCAACGGAACCTGGAGAACTTCTCAGAACATTGTCCAACTCAAAAGTTTGATCTCATCAGTTGTCTGACAGCAAACACAGAACAACTAGTTACCTTACAGCATTTCCAAACTTCTTAGCAGGTGCACAGACACTGTCTTGCTGACAGTCTGCCAGAGTGAATGCAGTTTGCAAAGGAGTGCCATCAACTGAGAGCACTGTGATCACAGGCACGCTTTAGGCTCTGCTCCTGAAGGAACGTGGGACTAAAACTCCAGCTCATGTTAACAGAACCGAGCTTGTAGATAGAACTGCATAGTCTACAAAGCACCTTCATGCGTTTATCTTTAATCCTCATAGAAACCCAATGGAATAGATATTACCACCCCAGTTTTAAAAATTTATTTACTTTTGAGAGAGAGAGAAAGCACAAGCAGGGGAGGGACACAGAGAGAGGAACAGAGGATCTGACGCAGGCTAATTGTTGACAGCAGAGAGCCTGATGTGGGGCTTGAATTCAACGAGCCATGAGATCTTGACCTGAGCCAAAGTTGGATGCTTAGCTGATTGAGCCACCCAGACACCCCACCACCCCAATTTTATTACATGTGGAAGGATGGAGTCTCACAGAAGCAAATGAAATGTCTCAGATCACGCACTTAGTAATGTAAAGTCAGGTTGGGAACCTCCACCATCAGACTGCAAGTTCAGTGCTTCCTCCCTTCCACCATCAATGTTGCTTCTGCAGAATGATCATGGGGTTATTTCAAGAACCAAGGTCTATTCTCAGGTCATTGTCCAGAGAACCGACAGAAGTAAGGTATGTACACTCGGATGACTAAATGGGCTTTGTTGGGGTTCCATAATAATTATTAATTAGCCCAGTAGAGTCTATTCATTTGAAGGACCTACATACACTAACTACAGAATGTGTTTTTTAAGCTCTTTAAGAATATCTGAATCCATTCTGCATGATGATTACTATCTATGATTTGCCACGCACACATATAGCTTATATACACCGTGCATAGTGGTTTTTGATATTAGTCTCTGGTTTCTCTTCACTAAAGAAATTCCAAAATATACTAACAATTCTATGCACCTAAGGGACTGGTTATGCTTCCCTCCAGGCCAGTGTGGTCCATGAAAACATGATATGAGCCACTTTAAATTTTCTCGTAGCCACATTAAAAATAAAAATGGCTAAAATTAATAACAACATAGTTAGCCCTATATGCCCCAAACATTGTCATTTCAGCATGTAATCAGTACAAAGATTATTAGTAAGATATTTTACATTTTCAGCATACTAAACCTTCAAACTCTGGTGTGCATTTATTTTGTGCTGTGGCACATCTCCATTTGGACTTGTCACATTTCAAGTGCCTCAGAGCCACGTGGGGTGAATGGGTCCTGTTTTGCAGACTGAGACTCTCATCTGTAGATGTCACATGACTTTTTGCTTCAAGCTTTGATGACTCAGTCTTAATCTTTACTAATGTATGTGCTGAAAGCAAGCCCTAATCCTAATTCTTTGATCAGTGGTGTTCAGGGGGAAGGGATAGCTTCTTTTACATCTGCTCTAAAAAGTATGTGGCTGTAGCCTCTCTCTCCCAAAGTCTCCAACTTAAATTCATAAATATGTGAATTCTGGCCAGGCATAAGATTTAAAAAATGTTGAACAAGGGGCACCTGGGTGGCACAGTTGGTTGAGTGTCCCACTTCGGCTCAGGTCATGATCTCACGGTTCCTGAGTTCAAGCCTCACATTGGGCTCACTGCTGTCAGTGCATAGCCTGCTTCAGACCCTCTGTCCCTCTCTCTCTGCCCTTCCCCCACTTGTGCTCTCAAAAATAAAACATTAAAATTTTTTTTAAAAAAAGTTTACCAAATCTGCAGGGAATTTGGAGAAGGTGAGCCCTGCCTAAATTCAAAACAAAACCAAAAATGAAAAATAAAAACTCTGTGCCAGCCCAAAGTATTTATCCTCCAAATAACCCAAGCAATATGCCACTGTTCTCTTTGGCAGCTGAACACATAAATAATAGTGTCTTAATGTTCCTGTGCCATACCTTTATGCCATCCCTACCTTCTGGTGTCAATAGCTTGGCGTGTAATTGTTGAAATTCACCATTAAAGTGTTACTCATATAGCATGTGCAGTCTAGAGATGATCCTGTGGGTGTTTCCTCCCACGATGTTTTCTTCCTTGGTAATGATGGGTGGTTTTAGCACCGTGAGCAGAAGGAAGAGTGGAAAAGGTCTCTCTGAGGCTGAAGACATTTTATACATAACCTTGTGAAGGAGTTCTATCCTGGTCATTTAGGAAAACTAGTTGGATGAAAGTGGTGGATCATCGCCCACATTTGCACTGCCACTCAGGCTATTGTGACCTACCATCAGCATGATCGTAAACTAGTAAGAAGAATCTGTGTTTGATCACAGCCAGAGGTGTGTGGTTGGTGATTACATTTCCTCCTCTGGGAAACAATTCCTTATACCCTCAAGATGGGGATCTATTTTCATCTCTCCTCTTACGCTTGCTTTCTGTGTGGAACAAACGTATGACTCCTTAAGCTACTTAAGGTCTAACAGGCCACATTTTCAGGGAAAGCATCTAGAAAATTAAGAGGTTAAAAAAAAAATCTGCCTCTGCTTTCCCATGTATTACCTAAAAGCTGGTTATGCCAAATTTGCTTTCCTGTGTTAACAGTCTCCTCGTTATCAAAGCGCAGTCTCAATGGCTAATCAATAGTTCCACAGGAAACATTTATGCAATGTACAGAAGGAGAAAATTCTAGTCAAACAGGGAAGTAAATGTAGCATCTTTAGGCAAACCCTTACATGAATGTTCTAAACATAACTGTGTGTGTGTGTGTGTGTGTGTGTGTGTGTGTGTGTGTGTGTGTGTAGATGTTATGGGGAAGTTTGGTCAAATGAGAACACAGAGCGCTTGATCTCTTTCCTTCTAATCCAGGCTTGGGTTATTGGCATAGATCATGAGGATGGGGACGGGGGAAAGAAGAAGAAAACAGCAAAGCTTCACATTATAAATCTGTTCCTTATTGCTTACAGCTCCAGGCAGCCTTAAGCATCAGCTTTTATTAGCTCCCTATTAGAGGACCATTTCCCTTATAATTTGATTATTAGAATGGATATATTTGAAATCTACATTTCCATATAGATAGAACCACTCTGTTTTTATGACCCTGATGCACTCTTAAAACCTCATAGAGAGACTCCATCTAAATTTCCTCAGTTGATTGTTTTCAAGAATGAAGTAGAAATAAAATCCACTGAACTAAGAGAGAGAAGGTCAAGACTAGGAAGTGGTGAATGGCAAAAGTTGGCTGTCTTTAGCCTCATTAGATACAAGAAGTGTTTTATTTTCTTTGTACCTGGCCAAACACATTCATTAAGGGCAATTTACTCTTGGATTTTTTTTCCTCTTGACCCTAAGAAAATATTTATTTTCTTTCTCCTTCCCCCTTGTGTCTCCCCCTTACCACTTAATATACATGCTAAGTATGTGTGAATACCTGCGGAAATCCTGCTGACCCATCTAGTCCTAAATGCTCATTTCCCTGATTCTGTGCTGGCATGAATAATAGCTAATATTTACTGATCTTTTATTGTATGCTGGGAACTGATGGCATTATGTCATTTAATCTGCCCAACTGCCTATGTGATAGGTGCAATTATTCTTCCCATTCAATGGAGAAGAATTAAGCAAATCGCCTACAGTTACATACAAATCGCCTAAGGTTTGTGAGGAGTGAGTTGCGAGTCAAGTTTAGAAAGCATCGTCCAGAGTCCAGACTCTTGATTATTCTGCCCTGCTGCCTGCAAACACATCCATACCGGTTATTTCACATAATTCCCATATCAGCCTTGTGAGATAGTTGCTGTCATCACTCTTGTTCTGAAGACACACACTTAGGTTCAGAGACATTACGGTGCTTGGACAAGTTCACAAGCTGGTAAGTGGCAGAGGCAGAGTTTCTAAAGTCACTGCTTTTAGATCCTGTCTCCAGGAAGCTGTGAGGAGGATCCCTAGGTCTCTCAGATATCTTTTATCCACATGAAAGTCCAGAATGCACTTGAAGGTTGGAGTTGCGTGGACAGTAGAGCTCTGTGGAGACGGCGGATGTCCTGCACCCTGCTATCTCCCCTATATCCCAATCAGTTCCACTTCTACTTGATTGTAGTCTGAAAATGCTACCTCACTTGAGATGTTCAGGATGACAAGTGGAAAACTGTTTCATTAGCAGAACAAGGGGAAATTAATCCCTTCTACCATTTTCCCCCTTTTGGTCATGAAAACTTTGAATTGAATGTGCAATAATGAGTAGAAAAAATTGATTAAATACAATCATATAAAACCAGAATTACTTCAAATTGATTCCCTCCTCCTCATTATTTTTTACTCCATTTTATGTTCCTGGGGAGCATTCATTCAAGACAGAAGTCATCCTCTTAAAGTATAACGATAGGGTTTGTTTTTGAAATTTGGGTGTAAAAAAGAAAAGATGATCCTGGCAGTTTAAAATGTAAGTTCTTTTTTGAAATTTCGTTTTCACTCCATACTTCACAGGTGGGTAGGCAAATGTATATCTGCAATCACAAAGTAAGACCTGGGGGTGGGAGTTAGGGCTGAAGTGGATGCTTCTCTCCGTGAAGGGAAGACTTCCTCTGTAAGAATTCTAGTAATCGTTTTATTAATGATAAGGCATGGGAGCTCACAAGTGCATTAGAGGTAATCCAGTTCAAAGCCCTTATTCAGTATGAGTTAACTGATACTTAGAGAACCTGACTTGCCTAATCTCTTCCCAGGATGAGATTCTGTGATTGTGAGATGTGTAGGAAACTAGTGTTGGGTGGAAGTGGAAAGGGTTAAGTGTCAGACTGAAGGAGAAATGTGTCCGACTGTTCTTCAAGCAGAGAAGCTTAAGAGAATATTCAGAAACTAAGTGTGAAGCTAGAGAAGATGTCAGAGCCATCAGGACGGGGAGAGTGATCTGTGTGAATGCCAAACCAGTGGTCTTATGTGCTCAAACACCCAAGACTGAATGGGCAAGTCCCTTCCAAGGTCGCCCAGAAACTCTGAGGCAGAGCAAAGACAATGTCCTAGGTCTCTTTGTTTCTTGCTACCCTGTGGTGCTGACACTATAAAAGAGGCGCTGTGGGTAAATCACGAGGGCTCTGAGGTCTCCCATCAGATGTGGAGTCCGCACGGCTCTGCCACTCTGACTTTTGGCAAATCACTCGTCTTGGTTTTCTGGAGGTTAGGTTGAGATAATATCTCATGGCGTTTTGAGGGTAAAATGAAATAATATATGAAAAGCATGTATCAGAGTGTCCAGCGCAAAGTGAGTTTGCAGTAAGGGACAGCCATTATAATGGCTGTTGACTAGATGACATGACCAATGTTTCTGTTTTTTCATGGGGTTTGTGCTTCACTGTGACCCCGACCTTCCTGACAGTGGGACAGGAATTTATGAGAGCTGTCCAGTGAAAGGATATCATCCGTGACTGTACAAAGCCATTTCTCTGGCTGAAACTCCGGTTCCTGTGGGAAGTGGTCTTTGGCTCCGTGATCAGCATGTTCTAACCAACTGAACACGTGGCCCAGATAAAAATCTGACGGTCAGCTGAAATCATGCTCAGAGTTTGGAAACTTGGTCCCAAGTAGACACTACTACTTTGGTAGGAAAAAACAAACAAACAAACAAACAAACAAACAAACAAACAAACAAACAAACAGGATTTGTAGGGTAGGGTTAGGATAAGGCAAATCTAATGATGGGAAGTTCCTATAAGTTTTATTTTGGACATAGCCTTTTGTTTGGTCTGTTCTGATGCATCAATGAAAAACAAGTTCATGGCCAAAAAACAAATCATTTCTGTGAAACAGAACTGGTAACACCTGATTAGAAATAGACCAGAGGGGAGAAAATTGACATCAAAATACTGTTGATTTAAAAATTCAAAAAACAGGGACGCCTGGGTGTCTCAGTCCATTAAGTGTCCAAATCTTTTTTTTTTTAATTTTTTTTTCAACTTTTAAAATTTATTTTTGGGACAGAGAGAGAGAGAGAGAGCATGAACGGGGGAGGGGCAGAGAGAGAGGGAGACACAGAATCGGAAACAGGCTCCAGGCTCTGAGCCATCAGCCCAGAGCCTGACACGGGGCTCGAACTCACAGACCGCGAGATGGTGACCTGGCTGAAGTCGGATGCTTAACCGACTGCGCCACCCAGGCGCCCCAGGTGTCCAAATCTTAATTTCGGCTCAGGTCATGATCTCACAGTTTGTGAGATAGAGCCCTGTGTTGGGCTCTGCGATGTCAGCGCTCTCTCTCTCTCTCTGCTCTTTCCCTACCCCTCTCAAAATAAACAAACCTTTAAAACAAAAAAAAATTAAAGAAAAATTTATGAAGAAATCATTCATAAAGTTACAAAATTTCCTAGTTGGGGATCAGAGAGAGAATTTGCCTACTCCTTATTCGAGTCCTAGCATCTAGTTAATTAACACATCTTACTTCACATATTTACTTGTGGGGTTTTTTTTTTTGGTGAAGACTCTTAAGTTCTATTTTCTTAGTAGATTTTAATTATACAATAAGTATTATCAACTATAGTTACCATGTCATACACTAGACCCTCAGACCTTATTCATTTTATACCTGAAAGTTTGTACTCTTTTACCAACCTCTCTCTATTTCCTCAGCCACTGGCACCCACCATTCTATTCTGTGTTACTATGAATTTCTCTCTCTCTCTCTCTCTCTCTCTCTCTCTCTCTCTCTCTCTCTCTCTCTCCCCGTCTCTCTCTCTCTCTCTCTCTCTTCAGAGAAGCTTCTCTTATGCTTCTCTGCTTGAAGAACAGGTCGGACACATTTCTCCTTCAGTCTGACACTTAACTTTTATCTCTCCAGAAAGAGAGAGAGAGAGAGAGAGAGAGAGAGAGAGAGAGAGAGAGAGAGAGAGCTTCCACATAAAAGTTATACTATGCGATATTTGTCTTTCTTGTTTGGCTTATTTCACTCAGCTTAATGCTTTCCAGGTTCATTTATGTTAGCTCAAATGGTAGGACTCCCTTCTCTTTAAAGACTGAATGATACTCATATGTGTGTGTGTGTGTGTGTGTGTGTGTGTGTGTGTGTGTGTGTGTATTCTTTTTCATGAATTCTTTGGTGGACACTTAGGTCATTTCCATATCTTAGCTATTGTGAATAATGGTTCAGTGGATATGGGAATTCATATACCTCTTTGAGATATGACTTAGTTTCCTTTTGGTGTATTCCCAGAAGTGGGATTGCTAGATCATAGGGTAGTTCTATTTTTAAGTTCTTGAGGAACCTCCATACTATTTTTCATAGTGGCTGCATTGGTTTGCATTCCCTCCAACAGTGTGCAGTTTCCCTTTGTTCCACATCCTCATCAGCATTTGTGGTCACTTATATTTTAGATAATAGACGTCCTAACAGGTATGAGATCTCTTTGTAATTTTGATTTGCATTTTGCTGATGATTTTTGATGTTGATCACCTTTTCATGTACCTTTTGTCCATTTAGATCTTTGGGAAAATGTCTGTTCAGGTCCTGTGAATATTTTGTAACTGGAGTCTTTTTGTCTTTTTTTTTTTTTTTTTTGCTACTAGGTTATAGGAATTTCTTGTTATATTTTGGATATAAACCCCTTATTGTACATGTGGTTTGCAAATACTGTCTCCCATTCCACAGGTGCCTTTCCATTTTGTTGACCATTTCTTTTGCTGTGTAGAAGCTTTTTAGTTTTGATGTAGTCTTACTTTATTTTTGCTTTTGTTGCTTTTTCTTTTGGTGTCCAATCCCTCAAATCACTGCCAAGACTGATGCCAAGACTTACTGCCTATGTTTTCTTCTAGAAGTTTTATGGTTTCAAGATTTATGTTCAACTATTAATCCATTTTAAGTTGATTTTTGTGTAGGTGTAAGAAAGAGGTCCAGTTTCATTTTTTTGCGTGTGGCTATTCAGTTTTCCTAATACCATTTATTGAAGAGACTACACTTTTCCTTCGTGGATTGCCCTTTGTGGGTTTCCTGGATAGGCAACATGGCTTTCTGCACTCCCATCTCTTTTTTCCTTCTGGGATCCCTATAATGCATATATCAGTCCTTTTGATGGTGTCCTATAAATCCCTTAGGCTATTTATTCTTTTTTCTTTTTCTTACTCCAATCAGAGGAATTCTACTGTTTTGTCTTCATATTTGCTGATCCTTTTTTTTCTTCCAATTTTCTGGTCTGCTCTTGAAGTCTTTTAGAGAGTTTTTCAGTTCAGTTACTGTATTCTTCAACTTATTTATTTATTTATTTATTTATTTGTTTGTTTGTTTGTTTGTTTGTTTAGGTATTCCTTAACATTTTGTATTTCTTGGTTAAAATTTTCACTTTGTTCATGCATTGCTCTTCTTGGCCTCAGTGAGCATCTTGTCTCTGTTTTGTTAAGGTTAGTTTCTGGAGAGTTTTCTTGTTGTTTTGTTTGGAACTTATTCCCCTGTTTTTAATTTTCCTCAACTCTCTGTGTTGGTTTCTGGACATCAGATAAAAGAAACACCTCTTCCAGTGTTAAAAGACTGGTCGTCTGTAGGGGATGAACCTCCTCAATCAGCCTGACCCAAGCTCCTTGTTGCCTCTCAAGCATTTGTGATTGTCCGAGCTGCCATCTTTGTTGTCAGTGGTGTCTCATAATTGAAGGTGTGCCAAGACCCATGTGTGCCCCGGTGGCATAGGAAATACTCCTTCAAAGCTCCTGGAGGGGCGCTAATTGCCTGTCTGTTTACCTCCCTGATACATGATCATTGGAAGCCCAACTTTCAGAATGCAGATGGGAAAGTCAGGATGTTAGATTTAGTCTAGCCCCTATTAGGAATAAAGCAGGATCTTTTTTTTTTTTTCTTTCATACTCTGTGCTGAGCCAGATTGAATAGTCACTGGGAGTGCTTGTGCACCCATATAGAACTGTTTCTTTGTTTTGTGTGGTCCTGGAGGAATTCATGATTGCCAAGCTCCGTTAGTTCCCAGAACTAGGTGATTTGGGACCCAGTCTCTTGGGTGGCAGCTGTAACAGTTGGGGTGTTAGATGTGTCAACAAGTTCCTTCCAGGAAGAAGCTGGAGGCTTATTTTGCTATTGGAGTGAGCTGGGGAGAGACGGGGTGGGGTAACATGACTGCCACCTCTACAAGGCTCCCAGGAGGATCCTAGTTAACTTCCACATGCAGGATTACGGAACCTCAGGTAGCAGCTGTGGAAACAGGCAGTGAGATCCCTTCCAGGGAGAAACTGGGAGATGGGTATTTTTGCCTGCTCGATGTAGGCTGAACCTGAGGAAGAGAGCTGCAAAAGAGTACATGCACACCTGTATGAAAACAGCTGTTTGTTTACTAAAGTCCCTTGGGACTTCTGAATGCCAAGCCCTCTGAACTATTAGAGATAGGTGACTGATGGGACCATTCTTCAAGTGACAGCTGTAAAAGTTGGGGCACTAGATGTGTGGACAAGTCCTTCCAGGGAGATGCCGGTGACTTTGTTTTATTGCTGGAATGAGCTGGAGGGAGAATGTGAGGGAAGAGTCCACAACTCTGGGCTCTGAAGAGGATCACAGTCAGAACCCAGATTAGGCGCTGAATAGAAGCAGAACTCTCAGGCAGCCATTGGGAAAGTATGTAGTCAAACCTCTTCCAGACAGAAGTTGAGAGATGGGCATTTTTACTTGCACAGGTATACAGCTGTGAGGGTGCTTCTGTGCTCATTTGTAAATTGCTTTTGGTTTGCTATATATAGTCCTGTGGGATTCTTGAATGTAAACCCTGCTGCCTGTCAGAAGAAGGTGATTTGAGAGCCCATCTTTCAGTGGCATCCTTAAAAGTTGGGACACTAGATATATGGTCCAAACCTTTTGCTCCTTAAGGAGAAGCTGGGAGTTGGGTGTTCCCTTTCAATTGTATGGCTCTGTGCCGGGGTGTGGCTTGTGGTGATGATGTGTCTCAGCCCTTCCTACCCATTTTGATGTAGATATTTTGTCAGTCACCAGATGTGTAGAAGTCATTCAATTAGTTTCTGAATTTCTTGCTTTTGGGGTTGTTCCATGTGTATATATGAGGCATTCCCAGGAGGAGGGAAATTTAGGAGATATCTATGTTCCATCTTGGTGAAATCCTCTTTGATGTATTTTTTTTCAGATGCAGGAGTTGTGATGAATGAATAATTTAATGTGTTTTAAAGGTCAATGGGTATGTGGCAAATACATTTTGGTAACTTCACTGGACATTCAATTTGAATTTGAGCCATTTGAACTCAAACCTGTAATTAGTCTCTTTGAGTTCAGAGTTCATGTTTAATATTCTCTTTCTCTCAATCTCATTATTATTTACACTTTTTATGGGCAGTAGAGTGCCTGGTATATAATACGTGCTCAACAAATATTTAGTGAATAAATGGATGGAGATTTTATAAAAAGCCATTACATCACTGATAATATTGCCAACATTTGTTGGACAACCGTTAGTGTTAGGCAGAATTTTGAGTACTTAACATATAATAACTAATTTAAGTCTCTCAATAACCCTGGAAGATAGGCATTATTATTCTCCGCAATTTTTTTTTCAGATAAAATACAGAGAAATTAAATAAGTTGTCTAAAGTCACACAGCTATGATGGAGGGGAGCCATGATTCAGATTCCAACACTCTGGTTCCAGAACTTGCTGTCTTTACCATTAAGCTGCCTTGTGGTCCTAAGGCTCCCATGATGAATAAGATCAAGTCTTTGTATTTAAGACACTCACATCCGGGGGGAAAGGAAGATAAATGCATTAGTACTACATGGCAGAAGATAGTGTGTTGTATTCATTAAGAGCTTGGTACCTGGAGCCAGAGAGCCTATTTCACAAAACAGTGAGATTAACTTAACAAAATTTTAAAAATTTAATTTAATTTAATATTTTATTTTAGAGAGCATGTGCATGTGAGCAAAGGGTAGGGCAGAGGGAAAGAGGGAGAGAATCACGTGGGGCATGATCCCACAGCCCTGGGATAGCCTCACATAAGTCAAGTAGACTGGGTACATGAGTGCTTGTCTGGCTGATAACAGAGTATGCTGATGACGGTGTATAATTGGAAGTAGGAGGCCATTGTTATGGACTGAACTGTGTCCCCCACTAATTCATATGTTGAACCCCCAGTATCACAGGATGTGACTCTGTTTGGAGAGAGTGCTTTAAGTTTGTGAAGCATTTAGAGTTGGCCCTGATACAGTCTGATTGGTTTTCTTATAAGAGAGGAAATTTGAACACACAGGGAGACACCAGGTTGTGTATGCCCAGGAAGAATTCCATGTGCAGACACAGTAAGAAGGTAGCTATCTGCAAGTCAAAGAGAGAGAACTCAGACGAAACCACACCTGAGGATACCTTGATTTTGGACTTTTTGTTGCCATGACTGTCAGAAAATAATTTGTTGTTTAAGCCACAAAGTCCGTGGTACTGAGTTATGGTTGCCCCAGCAGACCAACACAGCCCCTAAGAGGGATAGCCCCAATTCAAGTAGAGCTTTTATTTCCATGTTCAGAAATGAGGAATTGCCAGATTTAAAACTTCCTGAAAAGGGATCTGTAAATCCAGATTTTTCATTTGAAGTATCATGATTTTAAAAAAAATCACATTTAATTAATAAAATATTAAACTCTGAGTTCAAACCAAATACACACATATTAAATTTTGACCCATAAACCTTTAGTTTAGAACCTCTGATATAACCTCTGCATTTAGCACGCGTCCAGCTCATAATGAGATCTCCTGAAGTTATTAAGAGAGTGCTGTGATGGAGCAGGCTTCATAGGAGCACCAGACAATCCGGTCTTAGAGGTGACGGCAGCAGGGACAGTTGGTGGTCTGGGAATTCCTTCTTTTAAAAGGTAATGTTTGAGTAGGCACCTGAGGGATGTTTTTTAACCACCTACGTAGGGGAGAGAGAATGTAGCAACAGAGTGTTTTCCTGGTAAAGGGAGCAGCTGTCCATAGACCCTAAGAACAGAGAAACATGGCCTTTTGGTGAGCTCCAAGTGGTGTAATATGCTTATGCCATAGAATTAAAGATGAAGAGAGGTAAAGCTTGAGGCAGAGAGGGAAAGCAGGGGCTGGATTGTTAAAGGACTGTATCCAGAAAGCAATAACATTGATAAAAGAGTTTGAAGCAGAGGAGGCAGATTAGATTTTTTTTTTTTTTTTTTTTTTTTTTAGGGAGATTGCCCTGGCCATACTGTGAAGGCTGATTTGGAGGTGGTCAGGATGAAGAAGGGACACAAACCAGTTAGCAGGCAATGCAAGAGATGATGGTGGTTTGAACTTAATGGCGGTAGTAATAGGACAGATTTGAGAAATATCAAGGAAGGAGAATTGATTTGTGATCTGTTCTTGGAAGTGGCGTAAGGGAGAAGCATGAGTCAAGGGTGACTCCTGCTTATCTGCTTTGGACAAAGAGGTGGATTCACAGTCATTCATTGAGCTACAGAGCACAGGAAGTTTGGAAGCTCAAGGAGAGATGCGTTTAGTTTTACATATGTTGATGAGGTGTCCTTTGATTGTTCAAATGAGACGGACAAACATGTACATGAAAACAAGCGATCTGAGCACAAGATACACATTTGGTATTTATCAGTGCAGAGATAATAACTGAGGTCCTGGGGACTGTGTGGAGTTGGAAGAGAAGAGGGCTGCATAAGGATCAGCCACAACGCAGAAGGGTCTTATGTCACCTGTCGTACAACAAATGCATATCTCCATTTACTTGTCCTCATCTGAGCAAGAGTAACTGAACATCAGGGAAAGCAAAAAGGAGACAAAAATATAATGATGAACCCATGACAGATCCAAAGAAGGAAAACAGACTTCAAAGAGAACTTTGGATCTATCAGTCTATCTCTTGAGAGATGGGCATATTTAACATCTTGGTAAGGTGTTAATTCCCTGCTTCAGTAAGATTAGTTCTAATGCCAGGTGGTTCCAAGGATTTTCAAATACAAGATTGTAAATATTTGTTATGTATTAATACATCATAGGCGGGACATCCTGTTCGACGAGAGCCAGCTTTGGAACCACGGGGGTTAACGTTAACAGGGTGGCAAACGTTCGAAAATAGGAGGTGTTTCGGAAGTACTTGGATGTTTCCAAGGTCAGTTTTACTCTTTATTGGAAATTGCGGTGGTTATTAGTGAATTCTTTTCAGACATTTCCTGGAGTTCTGACTGAGGTGGGCTTGCCTCAGCTGGGCCATAAAGCCCATTTCAGGATTTGGACCAGACCCAGGCAATTTGAAATTCTCTGTATCACCTGCTTTCACCTTCGTCATCACTAAACCATGCAGAGTCTGGAAGGCTCCTTTAGTTCTATTTTCTTTTAATGTTATCTTCTTTCAAAAAGCACTTGGGTTTCTATAGCCATAATCTTCTAACTTTTTTTTCCCTCTGTCCCAGAAATGAAGAGGAGGAAATATATTATCTCATCTCAGTCAAGCCCTCTAGGTAACAAAAACCCCTCTCCTCACATTTCAAGGCGCTTGTATAAGCACAAATGAAGGACAGTCTCTGTCTGTTTTCGCTAGCACACATGAGAGGAAGCTTTTACACCAGAGGAGATGAAATAAAAGAGGTCACCGTTCAGTGGACCCATCTCTTGGTTAAGCAGCTCTGTTGTCAGCACTTTATGAATGCTAAGGTTACCTCATCCCCATGGTTACCAGAATATGAATTGTATGGCCTTGAAAATGCCTAATGGTGCTACCTGTCCATTTTAAGTTTAAAAGTATATCACTCTTACAACTTGGATCTGGTCTGCACCGTTGGGTCCTGGAAGAGCAGAGACTGAGCTGTTTTCGTAGCTTGAGGTGATGAGTAAGCTTTTCAAGGCAGAATATCATTGTGATGGATGGGGGCGGGATGGAAATCTCTAGTCTCATGGGCATGTTATAACTTTGTTTAGATTGGTTTATTTCCCCCCAACTGAGCATTAGTGTCTTGGGAAATGTCATCTTCAGTATCCAGGAGTATCGTGTTTTTAAACCAGAACATGACGTTGGGGTGAAGAACCCAGCACCAGATGGTTTAAAATGGGAATACCATAAACAGTTTCTATGGCTATCTGTGCAAAGTGATAGTCACCAGTGCACCTAAGTTTTAACCAGAGTTTCAAAGAGATCTCAAAATTATCACTGAAAGAGAAATCTCAGCCATGCTGTCAGGATAGATTCAAAGATGCTGGCTAAAGATTCTATACACTGGCAAGATGAAGGTTGTATGCCCAGTGTTCTGAATAATAGTAACTCATGGTAGCTGCACTGTTGGTTTTGTGGAGGAAAACATTATTAATTATAAGGGGAAAGGGAATATAAGGAATTAATTAAACAATTATAATAAACATAAAGAGGGAGAGAGGTATAGAGAAGAACAAAGAAGACTTAATACATCAAATTGGGTACTCACAACACCCAGCCTTCTGGCTGGGGAAGCCCCGCAGTGGGTAGCCCAATTGGGGTCTTGATTGAAGGTCCTGGGTGGGATGTCCTCCCCTCAGGTGAGACTTCCAACTAGCTATTCCCGCCAGGGCAAGATACACACACTCATACACACACACACACACACGCGCACACTAACCATGTGTAATTTATGGTTAGTTATTAAGTTTGCCTAAGTTCAATCCCAAGCGAGCTGGTTTTTCTCTGTTTCTCTTATGGAATCTCACAAACGTAGGAGCCTGAGTATCTGCATATTCCTCTTCCCTCCCTGATCCATTCCTGGGGGCCAGCCTGGTCTGGCTCAAGAAGATGAGGCACATTAATTCCTCTTGGTATCAGGAACAGAAGGACCAGTGTTGAGCCCAAGGCTAGATCTGGAGTACAAGCTAACTGAGCACCCCCCACCCCCCATGATTGTGTATATGTGGCTCTCGGCAGACAAGTCATACCAACAACTTCTATACAGAACAATAGGTCTTCAGTTTGTAAGTATCATGAAGCAGGTAATTTTGCCAAGGTGAGTGGGAGACTCAGAGAGAGTTTCTGTTGCCTATACCCTATATGGCACGTGCAGACCCACTTTATATGTTTGTGCTTCTGCTTTCTCAAGTCAAAGAAATTGGTGGTGGAGCTTTTCATTCTGTCTGTGACTTTTAAGAGCTCAGAATTCTGTTTTCTTGGCCCATGACTGCATACTTGACATCATGAGATTTCTTAGAGGTATATCTGAGAATGTCCAGCACTACTATCGGATGATTGCTTAACATTTGCTTATTCATTTATTTTTGTTCATTCGATAAACACTTATCAAGTGCCTATTATGTGATCGGCAAGGTTGCATGCACTGGAGTTACACTGGGGAGGAAAAGGTAGTTTCTACCAATGAGGAGGTCCTTTTGAGTGGGGAGAATAGTCGAGTAAGCTACAATTCTAACTGAGCCATGGAATGGTGTCCAAATAGTACTATAGCAGTGGCTCTCAATTGAAGTGATTTTGCCCCCTGAGGGACGTTTTGACAGTGTCTGGTGACATTTTTGGTTGTTACAACTTGGGGCGGGGGGAGGACACTACTGGTATCTTGTGGGCAGAGGCCAGCGATGCTGACAAACACCCTAAGATGTGCAGGACAGTCCCCACAAAGAATTATCCAGCCCAAAATGTCAATACTGCTAAGATTGAGGGACCTTAGGTTATATGAACAAGAAAAACATGAAACCAGCCTAATTAAAGTCATATGTCCCCTGGAGGCTCATCTAGCTTTCAAACGAATTCTACATGACTAGGAGGGGGTAAGGGGTAGCAAGAAAGCCTCCCAATGACTGAATGTTTCAGTTGTGTCATGAAGGATGATTAGAAGTTAACCAGATGAACCAGTGGAGAATGGAAGGGAGGATACGTAGAAAAGCTCTCCAGGGAGAGGAAGCACTTAGGCTTGGGTGGGGAGGGTGGTGGTGACAGATCCTGGTGTCCTGACTGATTGGCACGTAGATCTATACAGCCACAGCACATGGAAGATCTGGGGAGAGGGGAGGGGAGCATAGAGAAGGTACAGGGACAAAATGATACCATGCAAAGACTTGTGTACAAAACTAACGAGCTTGAATTTCCTCTTAAAAGTGATGGGGTCCAGTGAATGATTTTAAATAAGACAGTGCCTCGATCAAATCTCTGTTTTCCAATGATCAGTCTGACATTGGGGCAAGAGGGGAGACTACAGGACACTGAGGTGACCTTTGTATTTAGTCCAGGTGTGACGTGCTGAGGGCCTAAATGGGCAGTGACCAAGTACATGGAGATGTAGTCACAGATTTGGGATCTTTAGGATACAGTGTTAGGATAGGTAGTCAGTGAGTTGTGGATGTTTCAGAACAGAGCATCTGAGATGATAACTCTAGTGGTCGCTTTTACCAAGATAGACAATACAAAAGTGGGAGCAGGTTTGGGTGAGGGAGAGTAGTGGAGACAGAGTTCCTGCCTTATTGGAGGAAATCATGCAGCCAGCCCAGTGAAAACCGTAGGTACCTGGGGGCTCATATAGCTTTCGAACTTGGCTTTGAATGGAACACGTGGAATGATTTCCTGACCAATAACCTGACTTGTTAGCTTGGTTTAAAGATGGAAATACAAGGAGGCATCTATTCTGACAGGTTTACAAGCAACACAAACTCATAAGGACATCCCTGTCAGAATTGTATGTTTGGCCTTTACCGGAAGCAATTATTCTGGACAACTGAAGCATATTTATAAGGGCACCAGCTAGAAATGACTCAGGCTGTATTATCTTGATTGCTGCTCAGTCTTTCTTCTCATGTGGACAGTGATGGCGATCACAGGTGGAGGAAACCCCTGTAATCACAGTGGTTCTATGTTTGCTTGACTGGTTACCACAGTGGGGAAGAAGGCTTGGTCCCCAATGGAACAAGGGTCTCTGGCCTGATCAGTTTGGAGTACTCTTTGCTCAGGGCTCTGGAGGTTTCCTGGCCACTTAAAATTGCAAGAGACTTCAGTCTTTCTGGGATTGCTTCTGACTGCCCATACTCCAGGCATCTTCTTTGGATGTTACAGCTATCCAGCAGGAGATTGGTTTGTTCCTAGTTTCTGAGATTTGAATTTATGAGCTTAAGTGTGTTCTTTGGTGTTCCCTGAATAACTTGGTTGCCAGCTTTAATTTGTACTTTTGTAGTTTCCAGGTGGAATTTTGGGTTGGTGCAGGAAGATGTGTGTCATGGCACTTTCTAAAACAGCATCTTATGCAATAGCAGTAAGTTCTAAGCTTTCATTCTGGCCTGGAAAATTTTAATAGAAGCAGGTGACATTGTAAACATCGATGATATGTCAAGCTTTTGTATAAATCAACTCATTTAACTTTCAAGATCTTCCTTGAAATAGTTATTGTCCCATTTACAGACAGGGAGACTGAGGCCTGCAGACTTTGATAGTGCTTAGCAGGTGGCTCACCTGGCTCCGTGCTTTCTTTGTATCTATTGTCACTTCACCTCTTAGTATCTTCTGTCCTGGAACAATGCAGACGGTAGAGCTATGATTGTCATACAAAGCCTCACCACACAGAAGGCAATCCTCTCCCATCCTAGGTGGCAGTCTATACGTCCCTCAGTTTGAAAGGTGCTCTGTTTTGAATTTTATGTATATGTGCATGTCCTCCCCTACCAGACTGAGTTCAGATATATGGAATTGTTGTTCGGTATGTTTCTTCTGTCTGTGGTTTTGTTCATGCTTGTGCAGTCTTATTTTCTTGTATGGCTGATGATGTATGACTAATTGCTACTTCCTATTCTTGGAAAGCTATTTGGGGGAGGAGAGGGGCTTTGTGTTTGTTCTTGCCAGGTACTGACAGGCAAGCACCTTCAGACTGAGCTGCCGTGGACCGAGTTGAGGGTTGCGGAGTCTCTATCCATTCCCCAGCACACGATACCCAGGATTATTGAATGCTTCCCCAGGGCCAGTGGGCAGCTACCAGGGATGGCTTCATTTTCTTTTGTCTCAGTTTTCCTTTCTCCTTTGGACCTGCCCAAGGCACAGCTCCCTGACTTTTCAATAGCTGGGGGAAGCAGAGGAATTAAGTTAACGTGATAGAGGGCTAACTGGGGCCCCAGCTGTGTATGAGGAGGGTCTCCCAAAGGTCTCCCTGATTTCTGAATCTCTAGCCCCGTGTGGCCAACACTGCCTGCTTGAGCACAAACTGTGGAATTTGCAACTTCCCTCTGGGAACAAGAACATCTGGTGTCCTGATAGTCACGTCACCATCTCTGCTTACTGTCTCTCTTCCAGAAAGGCCTGAGGTATCTCCCTTGCGTTTCTTCAGATCTGTGGTTTGTTTGTTTACATCTATCTATGTATCTTACTCATTTATTGGAATAATTTTTTATTCGGCACTTTATCTTGGGTATCTGAAAAGAAGTTAGAGAAACTTGAGCATTATTAACAATAACAAGAATTATGCTGATAAAGCCAGAGTCAAGAAAAGGAGAACTTTGCATCTTAAGTTATACAAGAAGCTTATAAAGAATGAATTGGAGTAGATCTGTAGGGCAGTGTGAGGAAGGACAGTGGGCTTAGGTTACTGGAAAGCAGCCGAGACCAGCATTTAGACATCTGGGATGTTGTCAAGTGAACCAACTGAATATGACCCTTGAAAGGCCCTGTTAATAAAAGAAAGGGGCTCTCTGGGGAGCAGAGAACTCCTTAGGGAAAGGACTAGAATCTGACCAACCCCATGTCTATGATAATGTAGCTTTTATTTGCTTTACATTGTGTTGTTTGCAAAGTACTTTCAAACACTGTACGATTTGTTTCATCTATTTCTAACAATACCCTTATGAAGAAGGTTATTATCACCAACATTTCACAGGAAATGTCACGGAAGGTCAGCCACTTGCCCAAGAGCACACAGTAAGTGGCAGAGCTTTGATAAGAGAGCCCTGGTCTTCTGACAGGAAGTTCAATATCCTCACCACTACATCCATATTCCATCTGTACCCTGGAGAAAAGTGGTTTCTTGCGTTCTAAACTGTCGGTTGAATGTGATGTTATTGATGAGTTCATACTGCAAAAGGGACATAGAATACAATTAAGGACAAGAATTCTGCTATTTGGGGATAGTTGTCACAGTAACTCAAGGGATTCTTACAGGTTATTAGAGTTTAATAAGAAAGTTATCCAAGAGCACAGTTCTGACTTCACAGCTTCTCTACTCTAAAACTTCGAGGACCAGACTGAGGCAGCGTCATCTACTCTCTGGCTGATGCCCACCCTTTGTGCTTTTTTATTTCCCATTATATATATGGGTCATGCAATTATACCAGCTTCCAGACATATCCTCTGCCCTCTCCTGCCTTTGTCCGGCTACAGATACGGTTCACTCTGTTAGGGAGGCACCTTTCCTTCATTCCTACCTGTACAATCCTGCCTGTCTGTCAACATCTGACATAAACACTGCCTTATCCGTGTGGCCCCATTGCCTCCTGCGCACCAAATGCTTGTCCATTCTGGGAACTCCCACTAACTTTTGTTTGCATCTTTCTAGCACAGGTTGCAAATTCAAATATATTCATGAGCCAGCCTGGTACCCTGAATAAAGGAGGTTGTTGACTGGGGGCAAGGGGGGAATAGAAAGTATAAAGAGTGTGGTGTGGTGAACTCTTGAAGTCCTCGTCTAATAGCCAGTTCATCTGATCATCCAGTATTCTAGGCATGTGGCAAGGCAGAAATTAATCCCAAGTGTGTGTGTGTGTGTGTGTGTGTGTGTGTGTGTGTGTGTGTGTGCGCGAAAGCACTTGGTTTGAAAAATATTGGCAAATAATTAAAATATTTTTGAGGGGCTCCTGAGTGGCTTACTTGGTTGAGTATCAGACTCTTGATTTTGGCTCAGATCATGATCTCAGGGTCATGGGATTGAGCCCTGTGTCAGGCTCTCCACTGGACATGGAGCCTGCTTAAAAGTCTTTCTCTCTCTCTGCCTCTCCCCAGTTTGTGTACTCTCTGTCTCTCTCAAATAAAAAAAATTAACAAAATAGAATAAAATAAAATATTTTTGAAAAACTGGGTGGGCTAAATAGAAGTCTGCCTGAAGGCTATGTTTGGCCAATAGCCCTGGTTTATGATCCTACCTTATACATAGACTTTGGGGATAAATGATACAAATCAGAATATAATGTCTTGATTATTAATTATAAAAACACCAAGAGTGAGAACTGCATGCGATCATCTTTCCAGGCCTAGAAGGCCTTTTCTGGAACAGGTGCTTAGAATGTTTTTGTTGAATTGCAGGAAACTTTTGGAGGGTGAGGGTTTTGAAAGGGGTTGAGAAAAATTAGCTGGCTAGGTTGCAGGTACTATTTTAGACTAGACAATTTGAGACTACTTTTTTGTGAACTGTTTCATTTGAATGTTTTATTAATCGCTGCTGCTGGTGAATTTAAATATTTTAATGATTGGTATGTTTTACTCTTTGCATGCCCTGGGGCTTTTCTTTTTCTTTTCTTTTCTTTCTTTCTTTCTTTTTTTTTTTTTTTAAAGAAATGGCAGTTTTAAAGAGTTAAAATAGAATCTCTGTTCAATCAGCATTTGAAGGGCCTGGTGACACTCAGGTGCTCACTCCGTTCTGAATCTGGGTCAGCGTTGCATTTGGTGACTGTGGAAACCTGAATTGCCTTCCCTAGCAGGTTATAACTAGGCTGAAATCAGGTTCCTTAAGTAATTTCATTTCTCATGTTAGAACCCTGAAAATGATTCAATGCAACCATTCTCTGTTTAGAATGTGAATCTCCATACTTCCAACCAAGCTTGGAGGGGCGCAAAAACAAAAACATTTAAATTAAACGTCACCACCACACTTAAATCTTGCCTTTCTAACTATTAAAGTATCTTTTCTAAATTACAGATTGTGTGTCTATAGGGAGTTCCTAGGGAATCTAGGTTCAGACCTTCTCAAGGCTATTAAGCATTTATTGAAAACAGAGGTTGAGGAAGGGGAGTCTATTTACCAAACCTTAGAAGAATCTAACAGCGAAAGGATGGGCATTTTGGGGTTTGGTTTTAGTTATTTTGTTTATTTTTAGTGGCAAGAGTGCTGGGTTTGTGCTACTAGTTTCTCCCTGTTGACTCAAAACATTAAGGATTCCAACTTGGTCTTTTCTGTCCCTTCCCTCCCGCAAGTTCATCTGGGACCCACCCAGTGACCACACTTATGGGGCCATGACCTAGAATTGTCCCTACAAATCCTTCCACCTCACTGGCCCTATTTGTCATTTTTCATCACTGTCCCAATCTTGCCTTTTCCAGTGTTAGGGTTTTCTAATTTCTCCCACTCTGGGTTGCTCCTTCATTCTGTAAATCATCGAACAGGCAGGGTGTGGAGCCGGAGTCCTGTCACAGAATAGGGATTTTTCGCACCCTCCTGCTCAACCATTCCGGAATTGTCACAGTTCAGCCAATTCTTAGACGTGAAGTTTAAAAAAATACACAAATAGCTTTGTGACTCACCTGAGGGATTCTTTGACCTTTTATTTCATTGTTTTCATTTTTTCTCCCCTTCAGCTGGAAATCAACAGTCTGCATTTTAAAACAAAACCCATTGCCCCATGCTAGGAAAGGTGAAATCCTAGGAAGGATTTTAAAAGACTCCATAGGGAAGAGAATGGGAGGGATTATAAATAGGGAGGAAAAAAATGTAGACCTAGACATTTTATTTATTATATTATTCTATTTTTTTAAGTTTGTTTATTTATTTTGAAAGAGAGAGCAAGCATGAGCAACGTAGGAACAGAGAGAGAGGGAGAGAGAAAAATCCCAAGCAGGCTCCACACTGTAAGTGCAGAGCCAGATGCAGGGCTTGAACTCACGAACCATGAGATCATGACCTGAGCTGAAATCCAGAGTCAGATGCTAAACCCACTGAGCTACCCAGGTGCCCCAGACCTGGACATTTTAAAGGATATAAAGAGGGGCACCTGGGTGGCTCACTTGTTTGACCATTCGACTTCAGCTCAGGCCATGATCTCGTGGTTTGTGGGTTCGGGCCCCGTGTTGGGCTCTGTGCTGACAGCTCAGAGCCTGGAGCCTGCTGTGGATTCTGTGTCTCCCTCTCTCTCTGCCCCTCCCCGCTCATGCTCTGTCTCTCTCACTCTCAAAAATGAATGAATGTTAAAAAAATTTTTTTATAGGTTATAAAGATGCACGCTTGCAATCAGAACAAGAATGAAAACATCCTTGGCTCTACCTTCAGTCCCTTGGCCACACAGAAACATATACCCATGTTGTTCTGCTTCCACAAAAATGACATTACCCTGAATTCTGACCTAGAGGAGGATGTACCATAAAGCTAGTAAAGCCTGTCCAAGGCCCTGAGAAACATTCCATCCATGGTTTCACATGGTTATGTGCTTTGGAAATTTTGCAAAAGTCAGATTATTATTTTTTTTTAACGTTTATTTTTGAGACAGAGAGAGACAGAGCATGAATGGGGGAGGGTCAGAGAGAGGGAGACACAGAATCTGAAACAGGCTCCAGGCTCTGAGCTGTCAGCACAGAGCCCGACGCGGGGCTCGAACTCACGGACCGCGAGATCATGACCTGAGCCAAAGTCGGACGCTTAACCGACTGAGCCACCCAGGCACCTGAAAAGTCAGATTATTTTTAACTGTGAATGGTCTTTTTCCACTTCAGCTTTCCCAGTCACCCACTGTCCCCATTGACTGGGCATTTCAAGGATCTCCCTAAAGGAAGTTGAGCTGAAGACATACTTAGTAAAAACAACATTTACATGATTATCTGTTCCTTCCATGCAGTTAAGTTACTGTCAAGTCAACCCAGTGTAGGCTTCCAGGAATACTACCACCAACTGTGTAGCCTCGGGGCAAACTGGGTCATTAGAAGGTTGTCACTTAAAAGAGGAATTAAGGTAGTCACTACACAAGAACATTTGAAATGCCCTGAAATCTTACAAATTCAGTATAAAAGGAGCTTGAAGAGGCATCTCCACACTTGGCAATCTTAAACATATGCGTGACATTGTTAATATTGATTCGTGATGCTGAAACTTTTCTAAACTATTGGCAATGAAAAGGAATTTTGAGCAACCAAAGCTAGATGAAAGATTCAATTATTTTTTTCTATTCTCTTTATGGCAAATTCTTTTTATAACATTGTTCTCGTAGGAAGAGGTGATCAAAGAGAGAGTTGTCAAAACTGGGGAAAATCTTACAGATGTGTGCCACAAGGTTAATTAACGAGAATATGTGTTTTTTTCTGGATTTTTGTGAGGTTTGTGACATCTTCCAGGCTTTAAAAAAATTTATAATTTGTTATAATTACTTTTCTCACTTATTTCTGGGCCCTAATTTTGCAATCTTTTTCTTAAAGGGGTCCTTCAAAGTTGTAAAAGTTTCAGGCTCCACAAAACCTGGATCCTTCCTTGGTCTGACTTCTCTGTCATCAGCTCACCAGGTCTTAGACATCAGCTGAATGTGGCTGACTGAGGTATCCAGTGGTTACGTGAGGTTAAATTCTGAGCAGATTTCAGGTTCTGGAGACTGGGTTTCTAGCCAGTATGTTAGCTACAACCTGGTGGTAGCATGATCCATTTTCCTTCTTGTTAATCCTAAATTAGCTACTTGCCAGGTAGGAAAAGGATCAGAATGTTTTGGAAAGTTTCTGGAAATCATGACCCCTACTGGTTTGGAAATTGAATCTTGATATAGTTACTGGGGAATCAGTACAAGCCATCTAGGACCTCTGTCTGGGCGCTTTGAGATTAATGAGTACTTTTAAGGTGAGCAGGAAAAAAAAAGCATTAGGACAAGGTCAGGTTAAGAGTACAATCTTAATATGAAATACACTAGAATATTTCTATGATTAGAATTCTAATCTGCTATCTTAGTCTCTGACATACTCATATGCTGCTTTATGTGGAATTAATATACCCACTTCAGCTTTCTTTTGATTAGTGTTAGCATGGTATATCTTTCTCCATCCCTTTACTTATTTATTTATTTATTAAAAAGCTTTTTTAATGTTATTTTAGTTTAGAGAGAGAGAGACAGAGTGCAAGCAGTGGGGTGGGGGACAGGGGGAGGGAGGCAGAGAGAGAGGGAGACACAGAATCTGAAGCAGGCTCCAAGCTCTGAGCTGTCAGCACAGAGCCTGACACAGGGCTCAGACCCATGAACCGTGGAATCATGACCTGAGCTGAAGTCAGTGCTCAACCTAGGCGCCCCTCTTTTTTACTGATAAATATTTGACACAAAACATTATGTAAGTTTAAGGTATATAACATGTTAGTGTGATACATGTATATATTGTAATACGATTGCCATTGTAGTAATAATTAGCACCTTTATCATGTTACATAATTATTTCTTTTTAGTGGTTGGCGTACCTAAGATCTAGTCTGTTAGCAAGTTGGATGATCACAATACAATATTGTCGTCTATGTTCACTATACTGTACATTAGATCTCTAGGACTTATTTACTATTCATTGCAAGTTTGTATCTTTAAGCAACATCCCTTTTATCCTCCAACCCCTGCCTATGGTAACTAGCCATTTACTACTCTGTTTCTGCAAGTTTGACTTACCTAGATTCCACATGTAAGGGATATCATACGCCATTTCCTTTTTCTGTCTATCTCACTTAGCATAATGTACTCAAACTCCATCCATGTTGCAAATGACAGGATGTCCTTCTTTTGCATAGTAGAATAATATTCCATTGTATGTATGTATATGTATGTGCATCAATATATCTATATATATCTCACATCTTCTTTATCCATTCTTCCATTCATGAGCACTTAGGTTGTTTCCATATCTGGCTGGTATGAATAAAGCTGCAATAAACATGGGAGTGCATATATCTCTTTGATACTCTGTTTTCATTTCCTTTGGGTATATACCCAGAAAAGAAATTGCCAGATCATGTGGTAGGTCTATTTTTAATTTTTTGAGCAACCTCCATGTTGTTTCCTGATGGCTGTACCAATATACAATATCACCAACAGTGTACAAGCATTCCCTTTTCTCTATATCTTCACTGGTGTTTGTTATCTCTTGTCTACTTGATGACAGTAATTCTAACAGGTATGAAGTGATACATCCTTATGGTTTTGATTTGCATTTTCCTGATAATTGCTGACGTTGAGCATCTTTTCCTATTGGCCATTTGGATGTCTTTGGAAAAATGTTTGTTTAGTTCCTTTGCCCATTTTCAAATTGGATTGCTTGTTTGCTTGTTACTGAGTTATTTGAGTTTCTTATATTTTGGATATTAATCCCTTATTTGACATATCATTTCAAATGCAGTAAAATTTCAGGACATTAAATGAACATACAGAAATCAGTTAAAATTCTATATACTAATAATGAAATATTTAAAAAAGAAATGAAGAAAACTACCCCACTCACAATAGAATTATAAACAATAAAATACCTAGGAATAAATTTCACCAAGGAAGAGTAAGATGTATACAATAAAAATTATAAGACTTTATTGAAAAAAATTAAAGAGGACACACACAAATGGAAAGACATTTTGTGTTGATGGACTGGAAGAATTAACATTGTTAAAATGTTCATACTACCCAAAGCTATGTATATGCTCAGTGCAATTCCTATAAAAATTCCAATGATAGTCTGCACAAAAATGGAAAAAAATCTTAAAAGTTGTGTAGAGCCATAAAAGATCCTGAATGGCCAAAGCAATCCTGAGAAAGAACAAAGCAAGAAACAACATACTATCTGGTTTTGAACTATACTATAAAGTTATAGTAATTAAGACGGTATGGTACTGGCATAAAAATAGATACATAAACCAATGGAACAGAATAGAGAGCCCAGAATTAAACCCCTGCATATACAACTAATATTCAATAGGGAGCCATGACACCTAATGGGGAGAGCATAGTCTCTTCAACAAATGGTGTTGGGAAAACTGAACAAACATATGCAGAGCAATGAAATTGTACCCCTATTTTACACCACTCACAAAAATTAACTCAAAATGGACAGAAGACTTAAACATAAGACCTGATACGGTAAAACTCATAGAAGAAAACATGGAAGAAGCTCCTTAACACTCGTCTTAGCAATGACTTTTTGGATATGACACCAAAAGCACAAACAACAACAAAAGCAAAAATCAACAAATGGGACTACATCAAACTTAAAAGCTTCTGCACAGCAAAGGAAACAAAATGAAAAAGAAACCTACAGACTGGGAGAAAGATTTTGCCAATCCATCCTTTTAATTTTAATCTACTTGTGTTTTATAGTTTTAAGTGAGTTTCTTGTAAACAATATAAAGCTGGATCTTGTTATTTTATCCACTCTAGCAGTCCCTTTCTTTTTAACTTATGTATTTACATCATTCATGTTTAAAATGCTATTGATAGGGGCTCCTGGGCGGCTCAGTCAGTTAAGCGTCCGACTTCAGTTCAGGTCATAGTCTCACGGTTCGTGAGTTTGAGCCCCGTGTCGGGCTCTAGGCTGGCAGCTCAGAGCCTGGAGCCTGCTTCAGAGTCTGTGTCTCCCTCCTTCTCTGCCCCTTGCCTGCTCGTGCTCTGTCTCTCAAAAATAAATAAACATTAAAAAAAAATAAATAAAATGCTATTAACATAGGTGGCTTACCATATTTGTCATTGTATTTTATTTGTGGCTCTTGATTTTTGTTTCTTTTTTTCCTTCCACTCTTTTTCTGCCTTTATTTTAATCAAACATTTTGTATGATCCCATTTTCTCTTCTTTCTTAGCATATCCTTCCTGTCACTCATAACATTCCTGTCATTTCTTTCACTTATCCATAAGCTATAATCACTGAAGACACGGTGGGGCTCCTAGGAGTAAAACTCACAAGAGTGTTGGGGGTTTCTTCTGACTGGGCCCTTTTGGAGTTTCTGACTCTCATACTAGGTTATACTGAGCCTCCAGTAATTTGTCAATTATACTTAATTTTTTTCCTTCCTTCCTTCCTTCCTTCCTTCCTTCCTTCCTTCCTTCCTTCCTTCCCTTCTCTTCCTTCCCTTCCTTCCCTTCCTTCCCTTCCTTCCCTTCCTTCCCTTCCTTCCCTTTCTTCCTTCCTTTTTGTCAATTATACTTAAAAAGTGTTCCTACCAATGCTGGATTCTGTGTGGGATTCTCGCCTGGGCTTCTGCTTTGTTTAGCTGTGATTCTCTATATTTTTCCACCTGTCTCCAAATTTGGTGGTAGCAGTTTTGATTTTCTGCTGGATCTAAGAAGAGTTACTGATTTTCAGTTTGTTCAAAATTTTTCTTGTTGTGAGAATGGGAGCGATGGCTTCCCAGGTCTTTATAGGTTGGGCCAGAAACTGGAAGGCTTACTTTACTTTGTAAAATGGATCCATCTTAGTGGGGAAAAAAATCTTACTTTAAAAAAAAATTAGAAATTTCTTTGATAAAAGAACCACATGTGGAGATAGATGAGACAGTCAGGGTTGACAATGTTGTGTCTCATTTGATTTTATGTTAGATGTTGTCTAAAATAAAAAGGTCTCTCTCTTGCTTGCTCCCTTTCTCCCCTTCTCTCTTCCTTTTTCCTTCCTTTCTTCAACAAAAAATTTTAAAACATAGTTTCAATCTGTGGTAGGCACTGGGGACAATGGTAAACAAGATATGGAGATCCCTTGCCCTGTGTAGAAGTAATTTTTCCCTTTGTTTGAAATTATGAAGTGTAGTAATCATAGTTGGGGTAGAACTCCCGCCTTTCAGTCGGTCTCCTGCAAAGCACCCCTCTGCCGAGGGTGAGTGATTACACATAATGAATCAGTCCTCCCTCTGACTGTTTCCAGAGTCAACATCTTAGTGGGAATGGATCTGGAGAAGCTTATTTCAGAATAGTCACCATGCAGGTCAATTAAGTACTAGTGCAGAGTGATCCTTGGAGGGCTTGATTATAGGAGCATTTCATGGTGAGGTGGAAAAGATGATTAGAGAAAATCATACTGAGTCTCTCAATCTGCACAGCAGCTCTGTCAAATGAATGCCTTCGATGTCCTCATTAAGAGGTAAAAATTGAGACTGAGAGACATTAAGTGACTGGTCCCATTTATGCAGCTGGTAAATGGTGTATTGCAACTTGAAGATAATAAGTCTGTGTCCAGAGCTTACCCACTTATCTATGAGGTCATACAGTCTTCCAATGAAGGCTATTTGGTTGAAGAGGTTCAGAAAGGAGAAGGACTCTTTTTTGCTTTAATGAAAATGGTAGAAGAGATTTGATTACAGTTATGGTGAGATTGTTTCTGTACAACATGGATCTTCTCTTTCTCTCTCTCTCTTTCTTCCTCCCCCCCTCCTCCCACCTCATATCTGAAAACAGAACGACCTCTTTTCTCCTTGGTCAGTCCTTTTGTGAATATCAGCTTGGACATTTGGGACATTTGTTTGGATTTACTATGTTCTGGGGCAGCACTGGGAATCAGTTGCTACCTGTAACGGACTGAATTGTTTTTCTGCCAAATTCATATATTGAAGTCTCAACTCCCAGTATGACTGTATTTGGAGAAAAGACCTATAAATGAGGTCATAAGGATGGGCCCTAATCTTAAAGGACCCTAATCTCATATCCTTAAAAGAGGAAGGGACACGAGAGAGGTCTTTCTCCCTCCCTGCATGTGCACAGAAGAAAGGCCATGCATATGTACAGTGAGAAGGTGGCCATCTACATGCTGGGAAAAGGTGTCTCACCAAAACCCAATACTGATAGAAACATCTTGATCTTGGACTTACAGCCTTCAGAACTGTGAGAAAATAAATTTCTACTGTTTAAGCCATTCAGTCTATGACATTCTGGTATGGCAGCCTAAGTAGAGTAATATATTACCTATTTTATATAATATACTGGAAAATGCAGGAATGAAGAGTTTCCTAGCTCAAAAGTGATTGATGTACCCTAGAATTGAAATGATTACTTTCTAAGAATTTGCATTGTGTTAGATGCCTACCTCCTTTTAAAGGAGTCCTTTGAAATGATTCATATCCAAATGCTGGTTAAAAAAAACAAAGGAAACACATCTATAACCTTACAAAGCGAAAATACAGTCTCGAAACTTTTCTTTGTATCGCAACTACTTTGCAGAGGGCCAAAACTTCTGCACCAATGCTAATCCAAAAGCCAACAAAGAGACAGAAAATGAGGGGTGAAGTTTATAAATGAAAATTCGTCAAGGTAGAATAAAATTAATGCAGTCAATTATGAAGACACATGTTGCACAGACTCTTTGCAGAAAGCATGCAAAGTGGCAGATGACCAAGTTGAATGTGCTTGCTGAATTGGACAGAGGGCGGGGAAGATGGTCAAGTGCCCTGATGGGGAGGACCAATTCCAACACTCGCTAGTACTGTGGTCGTGTTACATTGTCTCACTCCTCCAACTTTATTTTTCTTGGAGACACACGCAGATAACCACCTGGCCCTGACTACATCTCAGTATATTGGAAGGGAATAAGTGAGATTGAAAGTGTAAAGGCCTTGGCTTCCTACATCACTGGAGGCTGTGTCCTGCCACAATGGATAAAAAGGGCATATGTAAGTGGAAGCTTCTATTATAGAGCTCAGCCCAAGTAGGCACCCTAGAAATGGTTATTGAATAAACGATGAGTATTGAATAGCCTCAACTGAAACTCTGATACTCCGGATTCTAATCTTCTAGGGACTCCGAAGAGATGCTTTTGGACTTCTGCAAATGTAACTGGTGCGGTGAATGTAGAACTCCCAGGATACAATCAAAATGTCATCCTTTTTTTTTTTTTTTCCAACCCTGATCCATTAACAATTTTTCCGTGGGTGAGTTATTTTTCCTTGTCCCTAGATGGAAAATTTGGCATATCTCATACTTTTTCTGCTCATTTTTAGGAATTTGACAGTCTTATGATTGTGAATGAAAAAGAAAAAATGCTGCTTTTTTCATGGTCATTGGATGCATCCTACCCAAGATATTAATTAATTTTCTTCAATATTCCACTCAGTGTCCTCATTTCCTTTCCTTTCCCTGGGTATATAGTTGGTTGTAGCCCTTCTTTAGTTTTTTGGTTTTTTTTTTTTTTTTTTTTTTTTTTTTTTTTTTTTTTAATCTGTCACTTAATCCTTTACACACTAGCAACTTAATGTATTTTGGGCCCCTGGTTGTGAGGCTAGAGAACTGGTGAAGAGATAAGGCAGGCTTCGCTTGGCTGAGCTACTTCCAAGCAACCTGGGTCTGGCCAATGGTTAGAATTGACTCTCTCTTGGTACTTTAATGGATTCTTCAGATCTTTCAGTTGTTGGCAACTCCTAAGACCTAGGCAATGAATTCTATTTCTCAAGCTGTCACATACCTTTCAGCGCCCGATTCTTTGGTGTTTTACCCCAATTGCTATTCTTTTATGTTTCCACTGAAACTTTTGGGCAGGATTTCAAAGCGTGATGGCCCAGATCTCTTTCTCATGAATAGTCTAAATTTGCAAGGACGTACTCTTGTAACCTTTTTTCCTTGAAAGATCATAAAGGAATAGAACAATCACATTGAAGCCACCTCTTCCTTCTGCCATAGGACAATTACTTTGGCTTCGTTAGGATTGCATGGAACACACAGAAAATGCCTTTAAAGTTCCATTTTATTCACTTACTTCCTGGGTAAAATGTTAGTACCTCTCTCACCATCACTGCCCTTCCCCCCCCCCCCCCCCCCCCCCCCCCCCCCCGCGCATGCTTTGCAGGGGAGGACTCAGCAGATCAACAGCTCTTCTAAATAAAATGTTACAAACCTTTTTCTTTCTCTACTTTCTGAACCTGTTTATATCCTTGATCTTTCTGAGGGATCCAAGATTTATGGAACCTTGTCTCAATTATCTGCTATAAATCTAAGTGATGTTCATAGTGATGCTTTAGTTGAAACTTCGGTATTTACATCCTATTATATAAACAATAAACTGATATCCATGAAACTATAGAGAGTCAATACCTCTGTTCATTGTTTGTAACTGTTCATTGTTTGTAAGGAAAGAAGCAAGGGATGAAAGAGGGATCTGTTCATTGTTTGTAACTTTTTATGTAATGGAGATCAGCAAAGATTGTATCTGCAAAGAGTATTACTGCTAAGAAGAGTGGAAAATGACAGCATTAGTGAAACCACTTTGCTCAGGAGTTTTTCCATATTTCCAGTTGAATGACTATTCCTCATTTAATAAAATATGAGTCTCTTACATGAATAGCACTGAGCTAGTTTCTGGTCAGGTACCAATGCCATCCTGACTACTATTAAAACCAACATTAAGGCAACCAAAGGGTCCCGTAGGGGTTCTGTTGCCCTTCAGATCGGAGTAAAAAATTCCATCACTTTGGATCCCATGGCCCCAAACCCTATCATCTGACTTTCAATCATTCCATTAGTTAGTAACTTTGTTGGAGATATGAGGCTGAGGATGAGGAGAGAGGGTCACAAGGAAGGATCACACGAATAAATATGCAGCTTTCTGATCTCACACAATATTCATTCTCTCCTCTCTCCCCCTTCCCTCCTCCTCCAGAGAAAGTGGCAATTTCTTCCCTGCTTTCTGCTCAGATCAATTCTATCCTCAGACTACTTGGAGTAGTGCCTTGTACACTCAGCTCTTTAGGCAGAAACAGCTTACTTCATAAGGGATGTTTTGGTACATCTAATGTATCCCCCACATTATATTAATAATAACCTAATCCACATTTTTAGAATACTTTGTACTTTCTTTTCCTTCCTTCCTTTTTTTCTCTTTCTTTTTTCTTTCTTTCTTTCTTTCTTTCTTTCTTTCTTTCTTTCTTTCTTTCTTTCTTTCTTTCTCTTTCTTTCATTTTTTCTTCCTTCCTTCCTTCCTTCCTTCCTTCCTTCCTTCCTTCCTTCCTTCCTTCTTCTTTTCCTTCTCCTTCCTTCCTTCCTTCCTTCCTTCCTTCCTTCCTTCCTTCCTTCCTTCCTTCCTTCCTTCCTTCTTTCAAAAGAGAGAGCATGGGGGCGCCTGGGTGGCACAGTCAGTTAAGCGTCCGACTTCAGCCAGGTCACGATCTCGCGGTCCGTGCGTTCGAGCCCCGCGTCAGGCTCTGGGCTGATGGCTCAGAGCCTGGAGCCTGTTTCCAATTCTGTGTCTCCCTCTCTCTCTGCCCCTCCCCCGTTCATGCTCTGTCTCTCTCTGTCCCAAAAATAAATAAACGTTGAAAAAAAAAATTAAAAAAAAAAAAAGAGAGAGAGAGCATGAGTAGGGGAGGGGCTAAGGAAGAGAATCCCAAGCAGGCTCCACGCTAAGTGCAGAGTTCTATGTGGAGCTTGATCTCAGGACTGTGAGATTATGACTTGAACTGAAATCAAGAGTCACTCAACCGACTGAGCCACCAGGTGCCTCAGAACATTTTGCATTTTCTAAAACACACATAACTCTACATGTTTTCTTGATCCTTATCATTTTCTTAGGGTTCAGATAATACAGGCATTAGTATCTGCTCTTTACAGGCATGGGGACTGCTAAGATATATTACCTATACTATGAGAATTGATAATCTAGAGACGGAGACAGACATACTGATTATAAACTATGACAAAAAGGCAAGTTTAAAAAAATGCCTTTGAAAGTTGCTAGGAGAGTAGACCTTAAAACTTCTCATCACAGGAAAAACAATTTTTATAACTGTGTGGTGATGGATGTTAATTAGACTTACTGTGGCAATAATTTGATAATATATACAAATATCAAATCATTATATTGCACACCTGAACTAATATAATGTTATATGTCAATTACACCTTAATAAAAATGCATAGCATAGTGTTATACATCATAGATTAGACAGCAATTACTTCAGATTTGATAAACCATGAAAAGACTTTAGGAAAGCGAAAATAACTGAGTTGACTACTAAAAAAAAAAAGAATTTTATCCAATCAGTCAAGAAAGGAAGAAAAAACATTTTAGGCAGATATGTTCATAAGAGTATGTGAGAAAGTATATCATGTGTTTGGATCACCATCTAGAAGTTGAGCTTCAGAAGGATTAATATTAATTAATCAAATTGTTTAATGTTAATATTGTTCAATATTCTATTTTAATTAGATAAAAACTGCTATTCAGTGTGTACAACCAGATTCGTGTGTGGCTGTGAGTTGGCGCAATTAGTTATGTAGTCTCTGTTTAAAAACCAAGTTCATAACACCTAACAGAACTACTTGGAATTGTTTGTAGGAACCTTTGATTCCTATAGGTGCATGATACTTATGCTGTTGACAAATTTAATAGAAGTCTACTCATGCAACTCCTTTTTGAAATTCTCTTACTGAAGAAAGGCATTTCTTATTCCTTTAAATAAGCATCGTCCCCAAACTGCAGACTCTAGCCTGCTGTAGAAAGTAGTTACAAAAACAGAAAGAAGGGAAGGGAAGGGAAGGGAAGGGAAGGGAAGGGAAGGGAAGGGAAGGGAAGGGAAGGGAAGGCAAGGGAAGGCAAGGCAAGGCAAGGCAAGGCAAGGCAAGGCAAGGCAAGGCAAGGCAAGGCAAGGCAAGAAGTTATAGGGTATATTGTTGATGGTCTTAAGGGCTACATTAAAAAATTTGCATTTTAATTGTCTGCCTAAGGGAGCCATTAGAGGTTTTAAACAGAGAAGAAAATTGTCTAACCTTGCTAGGTATGAGATAGTCCAGTAGATTCCTTAGGATGGTGGAGAATAGATTTTTTTTTTAAAGTAATCTCTATGCCCAACTTGAGGCTCAAATTCATGACCCTAAGACCATGAGTTGTATGCTCTACTGACTAAGCCAAGAAAGTAGGATTTTTTTAACCTGACTATAATTGAGTGGTGGTGGGTAAGAAGGTGTCTATATAGTATTCTTTCTTTCGGTAATTGTTATTTGGGCACCCACTATGTGTCAGACTCTCTTATAGGGAATGTTCAAAGGGATGTAAGTATACTCATTCCAGTAGGGGCTCTTACGAGGTATACATGGATCCACAGCCACATCCCCCCCTCCTCACCTGCAGGATTGTGAAAAATTGCAGAAGCTGTCTAGGACCAGATTTGTATCTCATCCTGGCACACTAACCTCTGGAGCTGTGCTGTCTAAAGTGGTATCCACTAGCCATGTGTGCCCATGAATACTTGAAATGTGCCTAGTGCGTGTAACGAAATGAATTTTATAGTTTTTAAAGTTTTAACTAACAAGCTTAAACATATTTGATTTAAAACTTGAAAACTTTTTAAAATGTTTGGATCAGTTTATACATGTGAACCTACTTTTTTGACAGTAAATTTTATAAAATCTAGATACAGGTCAAGTCTTTCCAATGATAATATAGTATCCAAATTGAGAACTGCTATGAATGTAAAGAATGAAAAAGATTTAGTAAAAGGAAATGTTATACTTCTTATTATAATGAAAACAAATTTTTAACTTTTTTTTAATTTTATTTTTTGAGAGACAGAGCGTGAGCAAAGGAGAGGCAGAGAGAGAGAGAGAGAGAGAGAGAGACAGAATCCAAAGCAGACTCCAGGCTCTGAGCTGTCAGTACAGAACCTGATGGATGCCGGGCTCGAACCCACAGACAAGGGATCGCTACCCAAGTCAAAGATGGACGCTCAATCTACTGAGCCACCCATGTGCCCCTCTTATTATAATTTTTGTGTTGATTACATATTGAAATAATATTTAGATGCATTGCATTAAATCAAGTAAAATATTAAGGTTAACATAACTTTTTAACTTTTTAAAATGTGGCTATTAGAATATTTAAAATTACATATGTGGCTTGCATTTTATTTCTTTTGGACAGGGATGCTTTAAACCATTACATGAGAAAAGAAAATAAATTCCAATCTTTTTGAAGCCATTTTATTTTTCTTTATTTTGTAGCTAAGCCTATACCCAAACAAATTCAGCTGTTTTTACCATTTGTGTATGTGTTTGATGTTCTATAGCTTCACTATAATATAGCTAGGTGTAGATTTATTTTTATTTATTCTGCAGAGGATTTGGTGTGCTTCTTTTAATGTGTCTTTCTTAAATTCCAGAAAATTCTTTCTCATTAGCTCTTTGAGTAACAATTTTCTCTTTTACTCTGTTTTTCATTCCCCCATCAGGAATGCTTCTTTGATGTGTGTTGTGCCTGTTTTTTCTCTAGCCTGCATATCTCTTAATTATCTTTTCTATGTGCTGAATTATGGATGATTCTCTCAGATTTTTCTTCCAATTCATTAATTTTATTTTTGTCTGTACTGATAAATCCTTCTATTATGTTTTAATTTCCTGGGCTGTATTGTTCATTTGCAGAATTCCCTTTGCTTCTTGAAACTCTGCCAAATTCTTCATCCTGTCGTATACTCGCCTTAGGTTTCTATGTGTTTTCTGTCCTTTTAAACATTTTAAACATAATACTTTAAAAGTTTCTTTCATGTTGGTTTACTCATTTTTAATTTTTTGGCTGCACATTCTTTCATCCACTTATGTTTCCTAATTGTTTCTAATTATATTTTATTTCCTCATGCTATTTATAATATTTGGTTATGAAACCAGATTCAACGATGGCCATTTTCCATGGAAGTATTACTTATAAATCTTGCCTAGAGAAGCATCCTTATGATGCATTTTTACACTGGTTTCTGATAAAATCTATTTTCTTTCTTTCTTTTTTTTTTTTTTAGCATTTATTTATTTTTGAGAGAGAGAGAGAGAGTGTGTGCACGGGGGAGGAGCAGAGAGAGAAGGAGACACAGAATCTGAAGCAGGCCACAGGCTCCGAGCTGTAAGAGCCTAAAGCAGGGCTCCAACTCACGAACGGTGAGATCATGACCTGAGCCGAAGTCGATGCCTAACTGATTGAGCTGCCCAGGCGCCCCGATCTAGATCATTTTTTAGTGCAGATTCCTTGCTTTGGACTTCATGTATCCTTTGAGTGTATGAACTCAGATATCACTCCTACAAATGGCATTGGCCTCGATTCAGACACTTTTTCTTAAGATGGGCTTAAATGGATGGAAGCGTTCCTTGTCACATACCTTAGCGTCAAGGAGGATTTTTTTTTAATCCCTGTTTTACAGATAGGGTAAGTCTTTGTGCCTCTTAGCTTCACGCAGGTAGCACAGCCCAGGCTCCCTACACTTTGCAAGATGATGGCCTGGACTGACCCCTCTGCAGGAGTCAGACAGTCTTCAGTTTCCTAGTTTTTAAAGCCTATTTTTATTTCTAAAAATCTGTGAAGTGTTTTCATTTCAGTTCTTATTATTTTACTTCCAGGTGCTTTTGTTTCTAGCACCTGGGGATTTTCCTTTCTTGGTGTTAAGTTTGGTTATGTTTCCCAAAACTGAAATTGTTCTATTTTATTCAACATTCTCAATTTGTTTGAAGTGATGGTGTATGTATATCTCTATGTCAGCTTGATATTCCAGAAGTGTCTTGGTCGATGATATTTGCTGTTTTTCCAATAATCAGAAGTCTTCCATGATTTTGCTATGGGTTAATCATAAAAGTTGAAAACAAACAGAACTCACCTATTAATATAATTTAATATGTAATAATGCACATTATATATAGTTTTCATTTGCATATATATAATTTGAATGTGCATTATTAATAATATAATTATATTAAATTACATTCATTTCTTATATTAAATTATATATAATTATATTATATTCATATTTGTTACATAATTATATCATTATATAATGTAGTTATATGTAATTATAATGATATAATTACATTAAATACAGATAGTCATAGCCATAGGTTATAGTCTTGGCTCATGAGACTTTGTTTAGAGACAATTCTTCATGGGATTCTCATGCCTCTGCAGGTCTTAGGAAGAGAGGTACTAATGGCCTTTATCTTCAATTATTATTTTCAACAAGACATAGTGATCAGCCTTGGAAGATGGAGATAGTGTCTACTTCTGAAGCAAATGGCAGGCACGTCTACTGCCCATTGTAAACACTGGGGCTCCCTAAGCTCAGAGTTCTGCTCTTATAATGCAACCCCTTCCCTGTGCAGCATCTATCTGGTCCCATTGATGTCACCCCTGTGGGACTTAGAAACAAGAGGGTCTGACACAAATATCCTGATACTTATGATGCTTGCTTTGCCCTGGCTAATAAAGGCCTTGATCTGTGACCCAGGAGTTTCATCTGTTCTGCCAACATCCATGAACCTGTGACAGGTTAATGTGTTAGCTTGCAAGTAAGGTAAATTCTCAGACCCTTCCCAGTTCTTGACGGAGATTTACACGAAGTTAAGCTAGGAGGCTTCTGGGATAAAAAGTTTTTTTTTTTTTTTAAAGAACAGGTTTGGTACAACTTCTCACTTTTCTACCTGCCTCCTGCCCATTGTAAACCTGAATATAAATTCTGGAGCAGGGAGTAGCTAACTTGAGATCATTAGATAAAGATGAATTCTCTCATCACTGACTCATTTAACAAATGTCAGCAGGTTTATAGCTTACCATTACCAATACTTCATGATAATGTAAAGAAAAAAAACACGAGCAAAACCAAACTCCCAAGTCAACAAAACCCCAAAACAAACTGTTTAAACCGTTGGATAGATGGGCTGTTTCTTTGACCAACACCTTCAGTACTGTTGTTATTGATCATTGCCCCAAGGACTTGATGTTTATACTGTATACAATATTGGGCTAGGCACTAAAAAGGATAATAAATGTTTGTTATCTTTGAGGAGGATACAGCTTTCTGGAGAAAATGGTAACTAGGAAAATGAGGCAGCGCTGTAAATTTCCACGAGAGTACAACAAGTAATAAAAAGCTATCGGAACTGAGGGAAAGGATCAGCACTGAGCTCAACGAGCTTGGAGGGCAGCTGTGAAACTGTGGAGTGTAGGGAAGCCGTTTCCTCATCTATACGGTCAGAAAGCTGGTGAGACTCAGATGTTTTTGAACTGTAGTTTTCATAGCAAAGCTATGTTTGTTAAGGAAAATTTACAAAGACCTTCAATCTCTAAAACAGGTAAATGCATAGACTCATTGCAGCTTAAACCAAGAGTCTGATCACTGGACCCTCCTCCCCCAGACTGTCTCCATACCCCTCCCAAGTCCCCAGGATACCTCTCTGAAACTCCAGAAGTCACAGGATACAGTTTGAAAATCATCAGGCATGATGATTGCAAAGAATTACAGAATGAAAGGAACGCGTTCTGTAAGGATCAAGTGTATCTGTTTGAGCTTCAGTCGGGTAGCTGGGCTGGCTTTATGACCACAATGCCAGAGCCCAGCCAGGCCTTCCCTTGCTGGCTAACTTGGCTGACTGCTTAGTCACAGACAGCAGCCTAAGCAGATCTAGCCAACCTGGAGACACATGTTATTTGCTCACAGGGTGGGGAGAGTCGGGGGGAGGTCAGAAGATGTGAATGGATCGGTTCAAAATCCATCATCACTCACTAGAACAACAACGCACAGCTCATTCCTTTCTGACTGCGGGTCCTTGAGGTATCTCTACCTAAGGGAGTTCAGCTCTTGCTTGGAAGTCAGCATGTTGCCGAACATCATGAAAGGAAAAATGCTCTTTAGATTGGCTCCCCCCCCTCCTCCCCACCAACTGTACCCAGAGGGGGAGGCTATTGTGGTCATTAGCTTTTCCTGCATTAAATCTGCTTGGTGTGACTAGGCCATTTGATTTCGGGTTTATCCTGAAGCCACAGAAATTGAGTTGCTAGGTATTTACTTGGGATTAATGGCCAGTTAGGGGAAGCTGTGCTTTATACCATTAACCCGAGCCAGGTGCTAATTCCTAGAACATGCCCTGTAAGCAGAGGTTATTATTGCTATTTGAAACTGTGAATGCTACCTTAGGGACTACAGGCTTTATTTAAAGAGGAAGCCATTTTGATTGGTCAACATGGCATACTTCTGGAGAACTGATGCCCTGTGTATAAGCCAATCTGATTGCCTAGAAACATCTCCCAGTGCTTGTGCTGTTCAGCTGATAATCCACTTCTAGACATGGGGCAGCCGGCTGGAAACTGTAGCAGGTTCTATTTTTGGCACCTAAAATCAATGCCCCACTCTGGCAGCCTGGTCTGTTGCCTCATTATCCCCCCACCCTGACCTGTGCGCTGAGCACAGCTTCTCTTTGCGGGAGATTAAAGCGAGTCAGGGAATGTGATAAATGCTTTCAGTCATATCTACTGTCATTTGAATAATACTAGGTGTCAGGAAGAAATACATCCCTGGCCTGTTGTAGCCAACCATGCTCTTTTGATTCTGTCTTTCCACGTTAGTGCAGCAAGAAGGAGCTACTGCGAACACTACAAACCTCTCCTTCCACAGGTCAGGTTCAAACCTTCAGGCTGGCTTGGATGGTCTCTCTGGAAAGATCCTTTTCATTTTATCCAGCAAAATCCTACTTGCTTGGGGAGGGGCATCTCCTCTATTTACCAGAAGAGAAAGTCCTTCCATTTTGCCAGAACCTTCTAACCTTTTGGAACATGACATCACATTTTCTAACTAAATCTCGATCTGTATCTGTTTAAATTGGCCTCAGTGAATATGCTTATTCAAGGTTTGGTTTTTCTGTGACAAAAGAGGCAGAAAAATGAAGGTATGGTTAAAAGGCACGATTGGATGAACAAGTAGTATATGAGGCATGCGTTCTGGCCCTCCCTCTCAAGTCACACCATACTGTGACTGTCTACACTGCCTTCTTGTGCATTCAGACCCAGCCATGGCAGCCCTGAGGCCGGCCAAGTGGGTCTATGGTCCCCCCGGGGTCTCCCTTTAGAGGCTGTTTGCCACATAGGTGAGTTTTTCTTTGCCCCTCCTTTCTGTAAGTCAGGGTGCCTCAGTCCTCTCTCCCCTTTCTCCTCTGAGACCAGATCATGGGGAGGGATCTGATGGATTTGTTCTTGATGTCATGTTGATGGCAGGAATTATCACTGGGTAGTGGAAGACTGGCTGTCCTCAAATGCCAATGGGGTTGAGTTGTCTGGTCATTTAAGACCTATGAATGGCTCTCAGACACTGGGATGTCAGGCATTCTTGGATTCCAAGGCTGAATGCCTAAGGGCTCTGCTGTGTATGCTGGTAAGTTGACTCTCTGAGAAAAGAAAGCCCTGATTTATAGCTTTTGCTAAGTTCAGTGGTGTAACTGTTGCCTTGGTGGCTGATTTCAAGCCCCAGCATAAAGTCACTAAACTTGAAGTTGGAAGGCTCCAGTTGAGCCACTGTGAGCCCTTTCCTGGCCCTTTTTGGGGGAATTGTTCAGTGTGGGTTTTGCATTTGCTTCTCTATAGCTTTCTGATTTTACTGGAGAGGAGATAGAGTGGTGTTAAGGTTTAGACAGACAGCCTTCGCTTTGAATCCTGAATCTCTCCATTGCATACCAACTTTATGATTTTGGACAACTTAACATCACGGAGCCTTTATTTCTTTGGCTATAAAATAAGTATAATACATAACACTCAGAGGTGTTCTGAGAATGAAATTTTATACAATATGTGAAAGAAGCCAGCACGTTAGTGGCTCAAAAACCGTTTTTAGAATCTGCCTTTTATTTAGTAATACAATGTCTATCCTATTTCTTGACTTCTGTTTAATCCTAATAGAAAAAAGTAGGAAATAGCCATCATTGAGGACATCTAGAAATAGCCATTTGCTTCTACATAAGGAGGCTGGATTATTCCTTTCTCTGGTTTTTTCTTAGATCTATCCTGATCCTTGGTAAATCTCTGATGTGGAACTTAGTTGCGAACAAACATCCTTCCTTTTTCGGGTGGTGATGTATATGACAAATATGATTATTTCTCCCTCTTCTTGCCTGAAAGATAACTCTGTATCATGGTCTTGGCAATTGCTCTATTTATTTTTCAGAACTATCCAGTACTTCCATGAGAAGATTTTGCTTTTCAATAAAGAAAAGCAGTTTTAGTCAAGAGAATGGATATAATAGCTGACGTCCTTTCACGCTACTGCATGTTAGAGACTATACTCAGCCTTTTTAAAGGATTGTCTCATTTGAGCCTCACAACAACTCAATGAGATGGGCACTATTATCTCACTTTACAAGTAAAAAACGTGAGACTTAGAAATGTTAAGTAATTTGCTCAAGGCCACAAAGCTGCAGAGTGATTAATCTTTAATTATGGAATTTCAAGCATCAATGGATTTGTGCATGAGGCAAATTGGTGAAAAAGAAACCTCTTTAGGATTCCAACAATCAAGACTCATGAGTAGTCTTTGTAGGGCTAACTGTATTAATATTTGAGTATAATAAGCCCTTGGAAGGCAGGAATCATGTTCTATTCATCACCATATCTTCTCATCTGTACTTGGCACACACTTTGGACAAAGTAAGGGCTCAGTAAAGGATTGTTGAGCTGAACCTTTAATTTACTCAGTAAGTTTTCATAAAACACTTATTATGTGGTAGATACTTGTCTAGGCATTAGAGTTTGCATAGTAGAAAAACCGAAGTCAGAAACAATTCCTTGTTCTTGTAGAATTTATATTCTTTTAGAAAGAGACAAAGAATATAATTTACTCAAACTATTTCATGTATTAGAAGATGATTGCTATAAGAAAGTAAGTTAGAATAAAGGGGAAGGGAAATTGGAGAAGGGGAGTTCAATATAACTATGGCATTTGAGTAAAGATCTGAAAGAGCAAAGGAGTTAGCCATGTGGACTCATAAGCAAGAATGTTCTAGACAATGAGAAGGCCCTGAGGTGGAAGCACATTTAATTTTTTTTTTTTTTTTTTTTTTTTTTTTTTGGTATTGCAAGGAAGCCTCTGTGGCTGGAACAGAAGGAACAAAGAGAAGATGAGTCAGAGTTGGGAGGTGTCCATTTTGCAGGGCCTGTGGGGACTTTGGCTCTTACTGTAATAAAATAGAACGTGATAGAGATTTTTGAGACAAGCACCAGTGAACTTACATCTTTTGTTTATTGATTGATTTTTTTCACAGAGTATTTTCACTGCTCTAAAAATTCTTTATATTCTGTCTATCATCTCCTTCCCCCAACCTCTGGCAACCAGGATGTCATATAATTAGAATCATACAATACATAACCTTTTCAGATTGACTTTTTTCACCTCATAGTATGTATTTCCTTTATGTCTTTTTAGTACTCGTACACTTTTAACATATTGATCAGTCAGAAAAGTCCTATCAAAGTGGCCTTGAAGAACACTTGCCAGTCTTGACATCACAGGGGCTGCAACATTGCCAGATATCCATCTGACCTGACATTGACTGTCGTGTTGAGTGTAGACTACAGAGAGGAAAAGGCTGAAGGCAGGAAGACCAATTAGGAGACCATCATAATAATCTAGGTAAGTAATAATGGTGGCTAGGACCAGGGAGGTAGAAATAGAGTTAGTAGAATTTGAAAGACAGTAGTCAAAAATGATTCTGAACAGCTGGAAGTTTGGGGTTGCCATCATCTGAGGTAGAAAGACTCCCAATGGAGCAGGTTTTAGAGGCAAGATCAGAATTACAATTCTAGACATGTTAAATTTAAGATGTCTGTTGGGGATTTGTCTAGTGGGCAGCTGGGTGTAGGAACTAGAGTTCAGAGGAAATGATTAGGATGGAGATTTTTAAGATAATTGGGAGTGATCAGCATCTGGGTAGAACTTAAAGCCAAGAGATTGGAAGGGAGCCCCAAGAAGAGAAGGTTTTCAAGGTATTCAAGAGAAGGTATTCAACCCTTTGGCTCTGAAGTCGGGGAAAATAACAAGAATTTACAAAGGATAATAAGAAAGTGTGGTCAGAGTTTGGAGAAAAATCAGAACTAAAAGTTGTCCTGAATAAAAATGAAAAAAAAAAAAAAAAAAAAAAGAAGTGCATCTAAGAGAAAGCAATGAACAACTGTGTTAAATGATGCTGATATATCTTTTTTTTTTCAGTATATGAAGTTTATTGTCAAACTGGTTTCCATACAACACCCAGTGCTCATCCCAACAGGTGCCCTCCTCAATACCCATCACCCACCCTCCCCTCCCTCCCACCCCCCATCAACCCTCAGTTTGTTCTCAGTTTTTAACAGTCTCTTATGCTTTGGCTCTCTCCCACTCTAACCTCTTTTTTTTTTTTTTCCTTCCCCTCCCCCATGGGTTTCTGTTAAGTTTCTCAGGATCCACATAGGAGTGAAACCATATGGTATCTGTCTTTCTCTGTATGGCTTATTTCACTTAGCATCACACTCTCCAGTTCCATCCACGTTGCTACAAAGGGCCATATTTCATTCTTTCTCATTGCCACATAGTACTCCATTGTGTATATAAACCACAATTTGTTTATCTCTATCATCAGTTGATGGACATTTAGGCTCTTTCCATAATTTGGCTATTGTTGAGAGTGCTACTATAAACATTGGGGTACAAGTGCCCCTATGCATCAGTATTCCTGTATCCCTTGGGTAAATTCCTAGCAGTGCTATTGCTGGGTCATAGGGTAGGTCTATTTTTAATTTTTTGAGGAACCTCCACACTGTTTTCCAGAGTGGCTGCACCAATTTGCATTCCCACCAACAGTGCAAGAGGGTTCCTGTTTCTCCACATCCTTGCCAGCATCTATAGTCTCCTGATTTGTTCATTTTGGCCACTCTGACTGGCGTGAGGTGGATGCTGATATATCAGTTAAGGTGAGAACACTTAACCTAGGCTTCAGCAACATGGAAGTGACTGGCGACCTTGACATGAGCAGCTTCAGTGGAGTTTTAGCAGCAAAAGCCTCAGTGGAATGAGTTTAGGAAAGGATGGGGTAAGAAAATTGAAAAAAAACAAAACAAAACTTCTGCGAGAAAACATAATTTCATGATTTAGGATTAGCAAAGTTTCTATTGCAAACATGTCAGCAAAGTGATCATGTTGTGTCATATGGTATATATGTATGTTATATATGTGTATCTTTATTAGAAAATTCAAATCAGCAAATTATGGTTTTGTTAAATATCCTAAAAAACAGCTTGTCAAGGTTCACAACACATAAGAATGAAGTATTTGGGATTTTAGCTGGTGTTAATGGAATCTAAGAATGAGTTTGTAGATAATTGAAATTATTACATTATTGGTGATTCCAATCTAATAACATTGTACTCTTTTATGTATTTAGATATTCTTCAATGAATCTCAAAATTTACGTATAATTTGTTTCATGTGATAGAAATGTATATGAACTCTTTCTTAAAGTTATATCAATCTGTATACCTGCCATTAGGTGTGACTACCAAGCAACATAAATTTGTGATAAAATAGGGATTTTATTTTTCTCACTACATTAAAAATATATCATCTTATATTGAAAAAATTGAATAGAGAGACAACTTGCAAGGAGTTTTATTATAAAGGGGAGCAGACTTGGGGCGCCTGGGTGGCTCAGTGGGTTGAGCGTCCGACTTCGGCTCAGGTCACGATCTCGCGGTCCATGAGTTCAAGCCCTGTGTCGGGCTCTGGGCTGACAGCTCAGAGCCTGGAGCCTGTTTCAGATTCTGTGTCTCCCTCTCTCTGACCCTCCCCCATTCATGCTCTGTCTCTCTCTGTCTCAAAAATAAATAAAAAGCATTAATAAAAAAAATTTTTTTTAAAAATAAAGGGGAGCAGACATGGGACTGCAGCTGGAGGGGAAGAGGGACTGAAAACAAGTTTATTATCATTATCTCTCAAGTTGGAGAAGTAGCAAGGTGCTTTATGCTGATAGGGAAAATACAGCGGAGATGCAAAATGGATGATGAAAGAGAGAGGCAGGTTATATGTCCTTGTAGGAGAGGGGATATGGGATGCTGTGTGAATTAGGGGGCTGGCTGTAGGTAGAAGCATGGGCAGTTCATTCATAGTGACAGAAGGGAAGTCCAAGTATATGTGTATTATTTCTTCTAGGCTTCTTTGGTGAAAGATTGCTCAAAGATTATGTATTCTTCTTGTGAAGAGTGTGTGCATGTATTACAAATATGTGTGTGTTACATATATAATACAATGTAAAAATTCCTCATTTGGGATATAATTTGTCTATATATACACACATACATATATACATATACTATATATATATCGCACTATACATATATATGTATATAGTGCTATTCTCTCTAAGGTGGAAAATAATAGCAAACAAATGAATTCCCATTCCAGGAGATTTTCAAAGTCTTCAGCAATACAAAGCCACTTAAAAATTGCCAACCTTTCAAAGGTATATTGTTAAAGCTCAATTAGTTTTTCCCCCCTGTACCTCCCTGTATTAATTTAAAATGAAAGAGCAGTTAAGTATATTTAGGACACTTTATTGAAAGTGTTTTCCAATCAATGACTTTATTTATTTATTTTTTTTAATAGGGTGAATCTTTGAAGTGAGTCAGCTGCAGCTTCGCTCTCCTATAATTGAAGAGAGAGAGAATTACAGAGAAAGAGGCCAGGCACTTTTTCCTCCAGACAAAGCTGTGGTGAGTAGGAGAATGAATTGCAAATGAGGAAGACAATAGGGAAGAGGGTTCTTTTATGGAGGGAGAGAGGGTGGGTATGGCAGAGAGGGCTCTTAATAATTGCAATCCAGGCTCAGAAAGCCCTTGGGGATGGGAGTAATTCTGCAGCCATCAGAGAAAAAGAAACCTTTGGAAAGTGTCGATCTCTGGACACTAAATTGTACAGTGTGGGTGCAACATCTGTGTCCTCACAGAATGGGCCTTGCTGAAAATGGATAGGAACAACAAATGCAGTCAGTTTATTAAGCACTCTCAATTAAGAAAGGTACAAACATGAAATGATTTTATTTTTCTACAGTTAGTCTCCCAACCGTTCTATGCCAAATCTCCCTTCACTCTAGATAGATCCCTTAGTTCATCTGGGTCAGATTCCATAATTTCCCAGAGACTTTCACTTATTAAAAGGAAATACATTTTAAACTTTAATATCTCATTCAAAGTTTCCTTTGCTATCATTATATGCCAAGCTTATGACCAGGGAAATAGGAAGTGGGGAGGCAGATCATTCCAATGCAATGTCAAGCTGGCTGTCTTCTGGATGATTCAATATGTGATATGACCACTGGATCCCATGGTTATGGGTACATCCCAGGACCTCCTTCATAGAGAAGGAGGGTCCCTTGGTTAAACACCATGTTGTGTGTGATTTCTGTTTATATTGGATGAACAAATGGCTACTCTAAGCCATTTTCTTCTACTTGCAGTCAACCTCCGATCTTTACTAAGGCACTTGGCTGTGGACAGTAGAGAACACCTCTTTCCCTTCCCCTACAGGGGACAGCCTGGCCCCCATGACTGGAGAATCTCAGTATAATGTGGAACAGTTACTGGCGTTCTGTCCTCAGCTCTGGTCTCTAGTCACCAGTTCTAGGGGAAGAGAAATGGCAGTTTCATCTTGTAGTCAGTAAAGAATAAATGGACAGGAGAGCTTAAGGAGTCTGTGTTTTGTGCTATAAGTATATAGAAGTCTGCCCAGCTTGACTTCTTGGCTGGTGGTCACAGAGAGTAGAGCCCATCCTGAGTGCGAGCCACTTCTCTAGTAGCAAGGAAATAATGTGGGGGGGGGGTAGGGTGATGTATTGGTGGGAAGAGCCCACATGGCAGTTATCAGGAAACCTAGATTAGAATCCAAGTCTGCCACATACTTACTGCTTGACATTGGGAAAGTCACATATCCTTTGTGAACTGTTTTCCTCATTTTCATTTTTGAAGTGGGTGGGTCACATTTTTCCCTAGGTGTCACAAAGGACTGTTTTGGGAATTAAGTTGGGTTTGGGTATGCAAACACAGTGTAAAATAATTACAAAAAAAAAAAAAAAGTTTTCCAAAGGCAAAGGCCATATTCTTGTGAAAGGAAATGGCTGCCAAAGTTATTGTTGAGGGTCAAAGTTGATTGAACAATTGTACCTATTAGGCTATCCCTTCCACCTATCCACCCATCCATCCATCCATCCATCCATCCATCCATCTGTTGGTTCATTCATTCATTTATTCACTCATTCATTCAATAATCACTAAGCCAGTATCATGTGCTTCTTGCTAGAGATGAATGAAACATGCCTCCTGTCTTCAAAAAACTGACAATAGAGTGCATGAAGAATACATGTAAACAAACAGAATGAAGTGGGGTAGAGGTTTTGATGGGGGCAGGGTGTGGGGTATTGGGAGCAGATGGGGGGCTCCCTGACTTCTGAGTGAGTCCAATGCAGTGAAGATCTCATTACATGTGAAGGCTGGGAGAATGAACACATTTTGAATTAGGCTGGATGTCTTCTGAGAATTGTCCCAGGATGAAAATGACCTCCCGATGTGTGTTCGATGCTGCCAGTTTTCCTGCCAGGCAACACCTGCTGTAGCACCTGTAAGCCTTATGCTGATGACTATTAATGATACTCTCTCCCTGCATTGTGGTCAATTGCAGGGGAAAGCAACATCAACAGCCCCTCCATATCACGTGTGCCTTGGCCACTACCAAAAAGACCTGTGTCTCCCCTGGTGCTGCTGGGGGGCAGGTCACCCATTTCAGCAAGTCGCTCGGGTCATAGGTGACAGCAGGTGACTCTTGCCTGTAGCAAGCAAGGCTTTACCTTTCCATATGACTCCTCTTCCCCAAATGTTCGTTTTGTATCTTTGGATTTTAAGCTCTTCTCAGAAAAGGGACTTAGTTTCCCTATTTACGATTTTTTCCATGTTATCCATTCAAAACACCACGAGCAACAAAAAAGCAAATTCCCATATGTACTTATTCATTCAACAAATTTGTGCAACAGTGGGTGTGACACAGAAGTCACTGATTCACTACCCGGAACAGCCCCTGTGTTAGCCTCTTGGGTATGAGAAATAAAGACTTTTCCTAACTTCGATACGACATGTGGGTGTAAGGTAGTTTTTCTGGAGTCTGGTGGAACTAGGCTTGGATCCCAGATTCAATATTTTCTAGCTGTAAGACCTTGGACAAGTTGCTTATTTCTGCAAACCTCAGTTTCTTTCTATAGTCCTGTTTCCACAAGATACTAAGGAGGATTAAATGAGATAATGGGCATAAAATACTTATCTCAGTGCAGGCATTTCACAGAGCATGATAAATGAAAATATTATAGCTATTGCTGCTTTTTCTGTTGTCCCCATCTCTCACGCCTTGTTGTTTTCCTCTGGGATTAAGATTGATGTTAAATGGAAGATCCTGAAAGACAGAAGGGGACATGCTGGAGAAATCATGCCCACGGCCTTATTTTCAGTAGTGGGAGAAGGGTGGTTGCTTCATGATCTGAGGCAAACACTGTGATCATTTCTAAGTCTGAAGAAATGACCTAACACTATGGGAGCCTCTACATATGTGCTGGCTTTGCCTTTTTTTTTTTTTTTAAATTTTTTTTTTCAACGTTTATTTATTTGTGGGACAGAGAGAGACAGAGCATGAACGGGGGAGGGGCAGAGAGAGAGGGAGACACAGAATCGGAAACAGGCTCCAGGCTCTGAGCCATCAGCCCAGAGCCTGACGCGGGGCTCGAACTCACGGACCACGAGATCGTGACCTGGCTGAAGTCGGAGGCTTAACCGACTGCGCCACCCAGGCGCCCCAAGGCTTTGCCTTTTTAAATTCTGTTTTGTTTCTTGTAAAGAGTGAATTCCTAAATAGGGCCAGCTTTCCCATCCCTTGCTGAATATCATGAGGCATCTTTCCCTGATTGTTAAGGGCCCTCATCAACCCTACCTGAGACTAGTATGGTCTCTCCTCCGCTGGTGGCCATGGGCAATTCTCAAAGTAGGTATCTGGACACACTGCTGGGAAAAAGATGCAGAACAATTGGTGTGTTAATGAACTGGGCTCCGTTCTACCTGGAGAACACTCCCTCCTTCTGTCTTGCAAAGCAGTGCTTATAAATAATCGGGCATTACTTTTGAACTGTGAGTCTATAGGATTATTTCCACACCCTATTTTATTTCTTAAGAGAGACTTTCCTTTGGGTAGGGCCATCATTTTCTTTTTGCTGTTTATCTCTCCATTCACATTGCTGTCATTCTGATAACAAAACATCAATTAAGAGTTACATAAGAATAGTAGTAGACATTCAAGTCACGCTTGCAGGCACTAGGCTAAATACTTAGTGAATCAGCACCATGACATCTGCATGGTCCAGAAGCGAAATGGAGGCCCCGAGAGGTCAAGTTATTGCTAAATCGTAGGAGGTAATGGAACCACTTTTTTAACTCAGGCAGCCCATCTTGGGCATCCTTAACTTCTACCACTAATCATATTTGTCTTTCCTACTTGATGTTTTATGGTTTATAAAGCAGCTCCATATAGAAAATTCACTTAATACTCATAACCAGCTTGCAATGCTGGTTACTAATATTTTTCCATTTTATAAACGAGGAAGCAAGGTTTTAGGAAGTGTTTGCAATTTACCCAAAGTTTCACAGCTAGTAGCCTTCCAGCTGGAACTGGGAGCTAAGGTTTCTAACTACAAATAATATTTCCATATAGCACACTTATCCAGTTTGACAGAAGATGTCAAGCAGGGAATTTGCATAACAACTGCTCATTTGAGGAACAGTTGAATCTCAAGTCTGTTCACCCTCTTACCATAATTTTGCCTGATGTAAAATTGCATTTGGGTATTGAAAATGCTTCCCAACAACCCTGTTCTCCAAGGTCTGGTTTTCTTTTTTTCTTTCCTTTCACGCAGGAAAAAAAAAAAAAAAGAAAGAAAGAAAGCTAATTGAAATTCAAGCTGTGGTGTTATGAACTATGAGTCAGAAGAAAAGGAGCACTTAATCACTTAATGCAATGATTGTCTTTTCAAGATAGCAAAGGGGAATAGGACAGAGGTGGGGGTACAGAGACGAGCATGCAAGAGATCTTATGGAAAAGCCTTTGAAAACACAACTCCTTGATCTTTGCAGTCTTTTTGGAGCCTTCCTGTGTGACTCAGTATGTTCCTTTCTTTCTTTTTTTTTTTTTCTTTTTTTCTTAAATGTTTATTTATTTATTTTGAGGGGTGGGGGAGAGAAAATCCCAAGTAAGCTCCATGCTGTCAGTGCAGAGCCCAACTCAGGGCTTGATCTCACAAACTGTGAGATCACGACCTGAGCTGAAATCAAGAGTCAGATACTTAACTGACTGAGCCACTAATGTTCCTTTCTTATACTTTGTCAAGTAAAGAGGAAGTTAGCTGACTGTCTTTCTGTATCTGCTTTGGTGCTGGAAGACACAGCCACATGTGTCTGTTCGTTATCAGGGTCAGGTCTTCTTTATGAGTGTCCATCCATTATCCATCTGGGATACCTGGGTTACCTCTATGTTGTTTATGAGACCAGGTTGGATTTGTCTCGTAGAGTCCAGCTTAGCTACTAGGAGGGCAGATTCAGTCCTTGCCAACTTTTCCTATCTCCTTCTCCCGCTGCTTCTTCTCATCCTCTGTATTTAGGCTCCACGGTCATGGCTTATGACAAAACTCGCATGTAGTTACAATTATTCTAGAAGACTACTTCTCTGAGTTGATGCACACTGCATTGTCCTAATAAGTCCATTGCACAGCCAGCTTTTCCTTCAAGCCTTGAATTAAGTTTCTGTTTCCTTGGCTTTCTTATTCAATGAAGTGGTTGGATTGTGGTTAGAACCATGAGGTCTAAACATGTTCATTTTGGGGACAAGTCCTAAAATGGCGGTGGAGTAGGAGGACTCTAGGCTCATCTCTTCCCACAAACACACTAGACAACTATCAAATCATCCTAAATACCCCCAGAATTCAACCTGAGGTCCAGCAGAACAAATTCCACAACTAAAGGGTGAGAAGAGGCCACATCCAAGAAGTAGGGAGTGCAGAGATGTGGTTGAGAGAAGAAATGGATCTCGGGTGCTGTGGAGGGGAGGGAGTCACGGGCACAGAGAAAGGTAAGAGAGAGAGGGGCGCACAGGGGAACGCGCAAGGAGAACATTTCCCAAAGTCATTGGCTTGCAAAAAGAGAGGGGCTTGGTTTTATGAGTTCTTGGAACCAAGGGAGCTTAAAGCCTGGAGTGTTAAAGGTCAACAGGCTTGGCTGGGATAGAGCCCTGGGGGCACTGCACTGCTCCTGGAGAGAAGGCAGGCAAACAACCCGAGAACAGACAGGGTGGAAACAGTGATCTGAAGAACACTCGGTGCACACTGTGGGAGAGATTATTTGCTCTTCTCAGAGCACATCCCTGAGAGGCAGCCTTCCAGGAGAGGCCAGTCCAGAAACAAAGGAGCTGGCCAGTGCCATTTCTCTGTCCTGCCCTCGGCGTAGGCAGAGAGCCACAAAGCAGTGAAGCACCTACATTGGCTGCCTAACTTGCTTACACCAAGTCCAACCCCTCTGTGCTCTGGCAGGACTGCCCTTCTCAGTTTTGCCTCAGTCCCAGTGTGGCGGGCCCCTCCTCCAGAAGACGGACACAAAGCCCTGCCCAGACCACATCTCCTGACCAGAGAGTTCTGTGGGGCCTCTCTTTTCATGGAGTCGGTGTCAGGTCTCATTTCGTGAGCAGAACAGAGCAACTAGCTATAACTCACAATTGTCAGGCCAAGGACCAAGCACTGCGCCCAGCAGGCAAGGAGGACCTCTGTAGACAACCGGCTTGATGCATAAAAAAACAGCCAAAACACAACAACAGAGAGCATGCAGCACACACAGGAGACACTCCCTGAAGTGCCAGGCCCTGGGCTCTACAGGACCTCTTCTTCATAAGGCCATTACTTTCAAGAGTAGGAGACATGTTATTGAGTGACTGTTATTGATGCCTTTGTTATAATACTATGAGAATGTCATGATATATTCAAAGTGCCGGATAGGAAAAATCTGCAGCCAAGACCACTCCATCCAGCAAAGCTGTCATTCAGAGTAGGAGAGACGGTTTCCCAAACAAACAAAAACTAAAGGAGCTTGTGATTGCTAGGCCAGCCCTGCAAGAAATATTAAAGGGGACTCTGTGAGTGGAAAGATCATAAGTGACAAAGACAAGAGGATCAGAGAAAATCTCCAGAAATGATTACAAAACAAGTAATAAAATGGTAATAAATATATATCAGTAATTATTTTGAATGTGAATGACTAAACACCCCAATCAAAAGACAAATGGTGTCAGAATGGATAAAAAAAAAAAACAAACCCAAAAACAACACCATCTATATGTTGCCTACAAGAGACTCATTTTAGACCTAAAGACACCTGAAGATTGAAAGAGAAGGGGTAGAGAAACATTTATCATGCAAATGGATGGCAAAAGAAAGCCAAAGTACTTGCAATACTTGTAACAGACAAACTAGATTTTAAAACAGAGACTGTAACAAGAAACAAAGAAGAGCATTATATAATCATAAAGGGGCCAATCCAACAAGAGGATCTAACAATTGTAAATGTTTATGCATCCAACTTGGAAGAGCCCAAATCTATAAAACAATAACTAACGTAAAGAAACTCATTGATAATAATACAGAAATAGTAGGGAACTTTAACACTGACTTATATCAATGGACAGATTGTCTACGCAGAAAATCAATAAGGAAACAGTGGCTTTGAATAACACACTGGACCAGATGGACTCAACAGATATATTCAGAACAGTCCATCCTAAAACAGCAGAATACACATTCTGTTCAAGTGCACATGGAACATTCTCCAGAATAGATTACATATCAGGTCACAAGACAGGCCTCAGTGAACACAAAAGATTGAAATCATACCAGGCACCTTTTCTGACCACAATGCTATGAAACTAGAAGTCAACAGCAAGAAAAAAATTTGACCTGGAGTACATGAAGTACATGGAGGCTAAGTAGCATGCTACTAAACAATGAATGGGTCAACCAGAAAAACAAAGAATAAAAAAAATACATAGAGACAAGTGGAAATGAAAACATAACAGTCCAAAACCTTTGGGATGCCACAAACGTGGCACTAAGAGGGAGTATATAACAATACAGGTCTACCTCAAGAAGCAAGAAAAGTCTCAACAGACAACCTAAACTTACACCTAAGGGAGCTAGAAAAAGAACAACAAACCAATCAATGTGATATATACCACATTAATAAAAGAAAGGGTAGGAACTATATGATCATATCAATAGATGCAGAAAAAAGCATTGGGCATAACGTCCAATTATGATAAAAACCCACCACAAAGGAGGGTTAGGGGGAACATAGCTCAACACAAAATAGGCATGTATAAAACTCCACAGCTAATATCATTCTCACTGGGGAAAATCTGAGAGTTTTTTATGGTCAGGAACAAGGGATATCCACTCTCACCATTTCTATTCAACATAGTCCTGGAAGTCCTAGCCACAGCAATTAGACAACAAAAAGAAATAAATGGCACCTAAATTGGCAAGGAAGAAGTCATACTTTCACTATTTGCAGATGCTATGACACTCTATATAGAAAACCTGAAAGACTCCACCAAAAAACTGCCAGAGCTAATAAACAAATTCAGTAAAGTCACAGGATATAAAATCAACGTACAGAAATCTGTAGCATTTCTATATACCACTAATGAAACAATAGAAAAAGAAATTAAGGATTCAATCCCATTTACAACTGCGCCAAAAACCATAAGATAAAATATACCCAACAAAAGAGGTGAAAGACCCTTACTCTGAAAACTATAAAACACTGACAAAAGAAATTGAACGTGACATAAGGAAATGGAAAGACATCCAGGATCATGGACTGGAAGCACGAGTATTGTCAGAATGTCTATACTACCCAAAACAATCTACAGATTTAACGCAATCCCTATCAAAATACTAACAGCATTTTTCACAGAGCTAGCACAAACAATCCTAAAATTTGCATGGAACCACAAAAGACCCCCAAAAGACAAAGCAACCCTGAAAAAGAAAAACAAAGCTGGAGGCAGCACAGTTCCAGACTTCAAGTTATATTACAAAGCTGTACTGACCAAGACAGTATGGTATGGACCCCAAAATAGACACAGATCAATAGAACAAAATAGAAAATCCAGAAATGATTTCATAATTATATGGTCAATTAATCTTTGACAAAGCAGGAAAGAATATCCAATGGGAAGAATTCTCTTCAACAAATGGTGCTGGGAATACTGGACAGCAACATGCAAAAGAATGAAACTGACCACTTTCTTACACCACACACAAAAATAAATTCAAAATCGATTAAAGACCTGAAGGTGAGACTTGAAACCATAAACATCATAGAGGAGAACACAGGCAATAACTTCTTTAATATTTCAGCTGTAACAACATTCATCTGGGCATGTGTCCTGAGGCAAGGGAAACAAAAGCAAAAATAAACTATTGGGACTTCATCAAAATGAAAAGCTTCTGCATAGGGAAAGAAACAATCAACAAAACTAAAAGGCAACATACAGAATGGAAGAAGTTGTTTGAAAATGAGACATCTGGTAAAGGGTTAGTATCCAAAATACATAAAGAAGTTACAAAACTCAACACCAACCCCCCCTCCCCCAAAACAATCCAATTAAAAACAGGCAGAAGACATGAATAGACATTTTTCTGAAGAAGACATACAGGGGGCTAACAGACACATGAGAAGATGCTCAACATCACTGTAATCAGGGAAATAGTACAAATCAAAAGTACAGTGAGATATCCCTGCCAGAATGGCTAAAATCAATAATATGAAGAAACAACAGGTGCTGGAGAGGATGTGGAGAAAGGGGAACTGTTGGTGGGAATCAAATTGGTGCAGCCACCATGGTAAATAGTATGGTGGTTCCTCAAAAATTTTTAAATGAACCCACCTGGTTCAGGGGCACCTGGTTGGCTCAGTCAGTTAAGTGTCTGACTCTTGATTTCGGCTCAGATCATGATCTCAGAGTTTGTGAGATTGAGCCCTGCATTGGGCTCTGCACTGACAGTGCAGAACCTGCTTGGGATTCTCTCTCCCTCTATCTCTGCCCCTCCCCTACTTGTACCCACTCTCTCAAAATAAGCAAGTGAACATTAAAAAACCCCTGAGGGGTGCCTGGGTGGCTCAGTCGGTTGAGTGTCCGACTTCGGCTCAGGTCATGATCTTGCAGTTCGTGAGTTTGAGCCCCACGTCGGGCTCTGTACTGACAGCTCAGAGCCGGGAGTCTGCTTCAGATTCTGTGTCTTCCTCTCTCTCTGCTACTCCCCTGTTCACACTCTTTCTCTCTATCAAAAATAAATAAACATTACAAAAATTAAAAAAAAAAAAAACCACGATCCAGCAGGTGCACTAAGTATTTACTCTAAGAATACAAAAATACTAATTCAAAGGGATACACATACCACAATATTTATAGCAACATTATATACAATAGCCAAGATACAGAAATAGCCCAAGTGTCCACTGAATGATGAATGGATAGAGAAGATGTGGTATACATATACAATAGAATATTACTCAGCCATAAAAAAGAATAAATTCTTGCTATTTGTAACAACATGGATGCAGCTAGAGTATTTTGCTAAGTGAAACAAGCAAGTCAGAGAAAGACAAATACCATATGATTTCACTCATGTGTGGAATTTAAGAAACAAAACAAATGAGCAAAGGAAAAGAGAGAGAGAGAGAGAGAGAGAGAGAGAGAGAGAGAGAGAGGCAAACCAAGAAACAGACTCTTAATTGTAGAGAACAAACTGATGGTTACAGAGCGGAAGTGGGTGGTTGGATGAGTAAAATAAGTGATGGGGATCAAGGAGGGCACTTGTTGTGATGAGTATCAGGTATTGTATGGAAGTGTTGAATCACTATATTGTACATCTGGAACTAAAATTGCCTTGTAGGTTAGCTAACTGGAATTTAAATAAAACCTTAGTGGGGTGCCTGGGTGGCTCAGTTGGTTGAGCATCCAATTTTGGCTCAGGTCATGACCTCACAGTCCGTGAGTTTGAGCCCCACATCGGACTCTCTGCTGACAGCTCAGAGCCTGGAGCCGACTTTGGATTCTGTGTCTCCTTCTCTCTCTGCCTCCCCCCACCTCACTTGTTCTCTCTCTCTCTCTCTCTCTCTCTCTCAAAAATAAATAAACATTAAAAATAAATAAAAACTAGAAAAAATAAACATTTATTTTTAAAAATTACTTTTATTAAAATTATTATTTTTTTGTGACCTTGCATATTTGAATTTGCCTTAGTTAAATGTCATCATGTGGTACCTGTGCCGTATGGTACCTGTATGTTTGCCAAATGTTGAGGATAACTGATATTAGTGTGTTGAGTTATTCTGTGCTTAAGGCAAAAGAGGCCATTGTGTACTGCTGAGGATGTCACTCAGTAGAGGAGAGATTAGAGTCCAGGGGCATTTCCCAGCTTGGAGAGCTCTTACACTAGACTTCTCTGAACTTCCTTTGTTGTGTATTAGGTAAAAGAATGTGTCACGTTCTGTCAGTAACTGTTGACTTATTTTATTCTGCCTGGTAACAGTTCACTCAAACTTGTTTGTTCTTTATCTGTGGTGAGAGAATTTATATTCCCCTGCTTTTATGAGAGCTTGTGTTTATGTATGAGATATAAATACTGTTTACCTAGTATTTTGGAAAGATGCAGAAGAGTTGCATATTTGAGTGTGAGCCTAGAATACATGTCTATATTTTCTTAACTCTAGACAGTATGACCTTGGAGACATGAGAAATCCTTTGAGCCTCTATTTCTTTATTTGGAAATGGGGCTTATCAGTTTCAGATTTGTTGTAAGAATTTAAATAAAGCAATATGTGGGAAAGCATTTTGTGAAATAAATGGAATTGCTAAATGCAATGATTTCCTATTACACATATCAGAATTTTTATTTTATGATTTTAGGATACTATTTTGAACTATTGATATCTCTATGTGTGAAAAGCTGTGTGTGTGTGTGTGTGTGTGTGTGTGTGTGTGTGTGTGTGTGTTTATTTTTGAGACAGAGAGAGACAGAGCATGAGCAGGGGAGGAGAAGAGAGAGGGAGACGTAGAATCTGGAGCAGGCTCCAGGCTCTGAGCTGTCAGCACAGAGCCTGATGCAGGGCTTGAACTCACGAACTCGCAAGATCATGACCTGAGCCAAAGTCAGACGCTTAACTGACTTGAGCCACCCAGGTGCTCCAAAACCTTTTTTTTTTTTTATATTACAGAAAACAAGTTATTGGATTTTTAGAGGAATAATTTTAAGAAAAAAAACCTGATTAACTGTATTAGACTTTACTAAATCAGTTAAATTTTGTAAGTACAAAGGAGAAGGAAAATAAATATTGGAAGAAGAAATTTAAATAATATTTAAGGCTGTTTGTGCTTACTGTTAAGATTATGACTCCCTTGGATGATGCGGAGGGAATTTGATTAAACAATTGAGTTGATAACATATGACATGTCAGTTTGTAACATGTGGCATGGAAAATGGGTAAAAGACGAAGAGGCTGACTACACATTGCATATTTGGGATTTTGGCAGTCTCTGGATTTGGACAGCCAGGGAGATTTTGAATGTTTATGAATGTGTCACACTTCTCACGAACTTTGATTTTCAAAGATGGTCTGATTTCTGGGCGATGATATATCCCTAGAACTTTGATGATCTATTGCTCATCAGATACTGTAATCTAGGTCATCAGATACTGTAATATCTCTCAGATACTGTGTTACCCTTAAGGAATAATTGGAATATTATACTAACTCATCAGTAGAATCAACTGGTACTCCAATATATGCTTCACCCTTACTATATTCAACAAGTGAAAAAAAATAGTCTTGGTCCAGTCTCTCATAAGGTCTAGCAAGATTCAGGTATCTTCTGATATTATAACTAGAAAGGACCTTAAAGAACAGTTAGATGAATTTCTTCATTTTATGCGTATTTAAGTAGTCAGGAAAGGTACTTGCCTAAAGCCCCATAGCTAATTTATTAAAGTCTGGCTTCCAGTCTCTGGTTAGCCACTGATTTGACAGATAAGTAAATAAAAACGAAACACAATAAATTCGGGACACCAGTTTTCCGCTTTGAGTGAACACACTGACCGAGCTAATTATGAACTTGACAAGTTTCCATCTTACCCTCCGCTATGAAGGACACTCACTGGCATTTACTTAGAAATATGAACTTTCTTTGAGTAAAATAGCATTGAAGTTTATTCTTTTTTATTAAAGAAGCAAGAACATAATTCCCAAAAGTCAGAAAGGTCAGCTACAATGCAGCTACCAAAAGAAAAGTCAGGAGATGATTTTATTCTAACTTGAACTTCTTTCAGTGGTATGGGGCAGTAATAGCTAGTCTCCCAGAATAGCTCCCAGAATAGATCGTCTCCCAGAAAGGTTTTGAATTTGAAGGAAACATTGGTTGCTGTGGTAGTTCTAAAATGTATCCACAAATTCACTGGCACACCTCTCTGTAAGAGGTGGAGAATAATTTTCTTCCTTCGTGGGCTGCACTTAGTGATTGTTTCCTGACAAATAGAATAAAACAGAAGTAATGATGTGTGACTTGGGGACTAAGTCATAAAAAGGCACTGAAACTTCCTCCCTGATCCATCTCTTGTATTGCCCAGTCTGGGTGAAGTTAGCTTCCATATTCTACACACACTCATGTATCTACTCATGGTGAGGAACTGAAGTCCTATTGCCAGTAGCCAGCCAGCAAGGAATGGAAGCATCTGGCCAATAGCCATGTAAGAATGCCATCTTAGAAGCAGATCCTTGCGGGGGCTGGGTGGCTCAGTCAGTCAAGCGACCAACTCTTGATTTTGGCTCAAGTTATCACAGTTCATGGGTTCAAGCCCCACATCAGGCTCTGTGCTGACAGTGCAGAGCCTGCTTGGGATTCTCTGTCTCCCTCTCTCTCTGCCCCTTTCTCCCCCTCACTGCCCTTCCCCCCATTCTCAAAAATAAAATAAATAAACATTAAAAAAAAAGGAGCAGATCCTCTAGCCTCAGTCAAGCCATGAAATGATAGTAGACACTACTGACATCCTGACTATAACCACCTATGCCAGAATCATCTAGGTAATCCCAAGGTGATCAACCCATCCTGGTTTGCCTAGAATTTTTCTGGAGTTAGCACTGAAAGTCCCATGTCCCAGGAATCCCCTGAGTCTCAGGCAAACCAGAATGGTTTGTCACCCTAATCTTTGCTGAATTCCCAAACTATGGAAACTGTGAAATAATGATTTAAGCCATTAAATTTTGGATTCATTCATTACATAGCAATAGACACTCATCCTGGAGCCATGGTTTATTACTGGTTGTGGATGAAGTATCAAAGTGCAAAAATAAAGATTTGTGTCAGATACTCTTATACACAATCTTGAACTTTAGACTCTGATTTATCTTCATAATCTGACAAACAGTTGGCTGAAAACCCAGTCATCACCTGCTGTCTTATCCCCTAATGATCATTTGTATGCATTTCTTTTTTTTCCTAAATTTTACAGATTTTTTTTTTTGAAACCTGGTGGATATTTATCACACCTCTAAACAGTATTACCCAATATATTGTTTGCAAACTACCTGCCTTAGAATCATCTAAAGAATTTGTTTAATATAGAGATAGATACGTGGCTTCACTCCAGACCCACTCAATCAGAATTTCTGGGTGTGGGGATCAGAATTTCGTGTGCTTATTCGACGGTGCAGGTGGTTCATAGACAGTGATTTAAGAGAAATGATACAGAAAATATATTCTGCTATTAACCAGCACCTTTTGAGCTGTTAGAAATAATGCTTTGACTGCAATATGTTATGAAAGAGCTGTTATTGATAACAAGATTACAATTACCCTTGGATTCAATCTTCTTAATTTCACTGGGGGAAGGAGAGGAATGTGTACTGACAGGCCAGATGGATGAGTTCAATGATTGCTTTCAGGACATGGTTTAATGGGTCAGCAAACATGCTGTAGACTCATTTTGGGAAGTGCCTGGTCATATCTGGTGATGGGAACAGAGGGAAACAGCAGAAGTCCCCTGGCTGAGAAGCCTCCTGCATATTTCCCCATTCTCGTGAAGTTGCACAGAAGTCAGAAGGCCCAACTAATCTGTTACAAATTCAAACCATTATAACCAGAGTCAGGCTGTTTTTGAAAGGAGAGGAGCAAAAGGAAGACAAATCGAGGAGGCGCGGAAGAGCCAAAATGAGAAAAGCAATCACAGATTCAGCATAATGACAAATATGAATGGCAAACACGCCTCCTTTCTAGTGCACACATCTTTGCTAGCGAAACGCTCTACAGACTGCGCAAATAACATGCCCATCACAAAGGGGGAGGGGATACCGAAGTGAAATAATTAGGGAGAGTGGCTCTTCCCAGGGAGGATACCATAAAGCAGAAGCAACAGATGGAAGCTAATGGAAGACAAGGGAGAGGGAGCCTATGAGGTGGTTCTTGTGCTAATAGAAATGAAGAGCAGCAGGTCAAGGAGTTAGAACAGAGCAGGAAGGAAGTGAATCTCAAACAGAATATTTCTTCCTTTTTAATGAACATATTTAGTTAGCATAGATTTGATAAGCTCCAATTTGGTTAAATTTAATTCAACTCAGTTCAACATTATTAACTTCAATATACTCCACTTGGGCGTTGCGGTTGCCCAGGAAGGAGAGAGACAAGAGTCATATCCTCGAAGAGCTGACGGTCTAAAGGGCAAGAGGGGGAAGAGTAAATGGGCATAGGACAGCAAGTATGATAATTATACCAGTCTCTCTGAGAAGATATGCTTCATGCCCTCCTCTGTATCCTGATGGGTTCCTATGTCTTTGTGGGTGTACTAAGGATGAAATGATCTATGAGACTTCTCCAATTCATCTACACAATTCCGACCATCATCTTGTTGCATTGATGTTTCAGATTTTCTAAGTTCCTGCCTCTTATTTTTCCAGAGAGAAAATATTAAAGGAGTTTGTTCGGTGAAAACCATCTAGAGAAAATATTTCTCTTTGACACTTACTATTTAAATTATAGGAGATATTTATAAGCATATAGATTTCTCTAATCCTCATAATAATTATGTGGAGTAGCTATTATCATCCACATTTTAGAGATGATGGAAATAAGCTGAGACAGTTGGAACCAAGTATGTTGCCCAAGGTCACGCAGCTAGGAAGGGGTAAAGCTGCAAATTGCAGCCAATGTTTTTCTAATGTCATTACCATGCTCTCTGAAATTCCTTATGTCGCCTTTTGAGATAGAATGAAAGGAGAATGCAATAAGGGCCAAGTACTTGTGCAAATAAATTATAGGCATCCAAATGATTTTTTTCCTAACATGAGGTTAGATAATTCAAAGGCACAATGGCAGCTGGATTGGGTCTTGAAGGACGAGAAGGATTTTAAGAGGAACTGAGGAACCAACAAGAGCGAAAATACCAAGACACGCAAGTGAAGGGTGCATTTTGAAACTGTTGAGAACGTAGGGCACACGGCACTATTGAGAGAGGAGCAAGACCAGAATGATCATTTGCGACCGGTTATTTAAAAGTCCCATGAGAGAGATTTGGGATTCCATCTTGGACATAACGAGAAAGCCACAGAGGTTTTGGGGAGGCAAAGGAACTCACTTGATTTACATGTTTAGTTGAGAAAGGATGGGCATGCGATGGGCCAGAGAGACAAATGTTTGTGAGACTAACTAGAAAGCTATGGGAGTCTAGGCTAAAACAAAAACAACCAATGGAAAACAACAACAACCACCCAAACCCAAGAATATAATTGAGAGCAGAAGTGTTGCACAAGACAGAGTTTTTGGGGTTTAGGTACCTGTATGCAGTGGATGAGGAAGAAAAAGCTGCTGAAGGGAACTCCCAAAATGGGCACACGTGGTTGTAGTGTAATGACATAATTAAACAAGACAGAGCATCTCAGCAGAGAAGCAGTTGACGGGAAAGGGAAGGGGAAGAGTTCAGCTTTACTGAAACAGTTTTGAATGTGTGGAAAATGGCTGGAAATTTGTTCTAGAGCTCAAGAGAAAGATTAAGGCTTGTGATTATGGATGTGCTCATTGGGTGATTTGGAAGATTATCTCCATTTCATCCGTAGGAAACTGGAGGAAAAAACAGGAATGTGTACTTCCTTCTGATTATATAGCATATCAGTTAAAACAATCTCCACCAACATTTAATGAGGAAAAGACTCAGTCTGTGTGGCTATTGCAAGACTTCAGTTTGTGGAAGGGAAAAGAAATCGTTCAAATTCTATAAATATTCTGCAAATTCCCACGGATATCTCTCGGTATTAGAGACCCTTAACTCCTCCTGAAAGACTTTAGGAAAAATGCAACATCATGCGAAATGAGAATGTGAGAGTCTGGTGGGCCTAGGTGACTCATTTCAGCTTCTATTCAGACTTGAATCAACCTTAAAATAGGATGCTCTAGGTACGCCCATAATTCGGTATTCGTACCTTAAAATTTTTGCTGATTCTCACCATTGCTTTATTCTTCAATTGAAGATCAACTTTGCCAAATATATTATTTCATGCTTTGCGTCCAGTCTTTTTGGAATCTTGTTGTTATTCTTTCTACGACTTCTTAAGAGGTTTCTCAGTAGAAACAGCATGTATCACAATTGGGAAATCTGTCTTTTCTCTCCAGGATTAAAAGGAAGAGATTTTTGCAGCTGTCATTTTGAAAATGAATGATTTTTTATGTCACATGTGTAGCATATTATCACATTATTTTAGAAACGCTGGGAGTATTTTAGCGAGTGTGTAATAATGCTGTGAGGGTAATTATTATAATTATTTAAATCATTTCCAATAGAGCCAAGTGGATTTATGTTATTTTACAGTGAAACTTAGAGCTCTTGCAAGTTTTTTGCAGTCTTTTTGATAGTTTCTGAAGTTTAAGGATAGGAAAGGGATAGGAGAATGCCCTGTAGGTATTCTACGTATGATTGAGAATATTTTTCCAAGGTCAAGCAGGTCTTTCAATTTTATGTCCTGGGAGGTAGAACTTTTCTTATCAGCAACTTATTTAACATCCACAAGTAACCAGTTGACCATGAGTAAGTCAAATCCCTGTTCATTCATGAGGCAACTGATTTTTCAGTTCTAATACTATGCCTGTATGATAAGAAAAGGCACTCAGTATCTTATGGCCACTTGTATTCTTCCAGTTTGTTGTTGTTGTTGTTGTTGTTGTTGTTGTTGTTGTTGTTAAGTAATCTCTATGCCCAATGTGGGACTCGAACTCACGTCCCGTAGATCAAGAGTCACATCCTCTACTGAATGAGCCAGCCAGGCTCCCTGGCCACTTTTATTTGTCTAATGAGATTATTTGTCTTAGGAGAGTCTCATCTGATTTACATTATATACCACATAAGTAACCAATAATACCCAGTGTTTAAAATACTGTGTTCTATATGGATGCTATTAAGGTTTCTCAAAAACAACCTATTCTTTCATGGGAATAATTAAATGATGAGTTGTCAAAGGAGGCGGCAATGTAGTGAAAGTGTCAAATTTGGGCTTTTGTGTCAGACCTGTTTTGAGGCCAGCTTTGCCACTAACTGGTCAAGTTAGTCAAATTTTTCGATCTGTGGGAATTCTCAGTTCCTATAATAACACGGTTACAGCAGAAGGTTGTTGTAAGGATTAAATGAGAGAATGCATATAACGTGTTAACTTCAAAAGTGAGGGTTTTTTTTGGGATTTAGGTATCTTGACTATTTATTTGCTACAGGAAATTTTAAAGATCTCTGTTTAGGAGAGTAGTTGAGGGGCAGAGATAGTAATGCATGACGCAGTGTTTGTGCATGATGTCATAAGTAAGTTGGGCTTGGAGGTAAGCATGGTGATGGGATGGGACAAGGAGATTTCATTTGCATCCACTGACTTCAAGAAAGATGGTGCCTACCATAGAGAGAATGCATGTGAAGAGGAAGCCAAGAAGCTCACTTAAAAACAATTTTGGGGGCAAGGGTGGGGTTTCGTCAATGGGCACACATGCAGTTTCAACCACCTGGAGAAAAGAGTTGTAAAAAAGAGTGTTTTAGTAAGTTACTACTATGTGTTTTGTCATCTTATATATTTCATTGTATTTCCAGAGTCCTGGAATATAAGTATCATTGCATCAACATTGTAAATTAATTTCCTAAAACTTGGAAAACTTCATTTTCCCAAGGCTACACATCTAGAATGTTCCAAAGCCATATTTTAATCTCTGAACTGTAATTATAAAGCCCATGAACTTTCCATTCTGTAGTATTGCTGCCTCCCTCACCTGCCTGTATGTTCTAGGCCTAGGACTGAAAGAAATGAATCAAGGAAGAGAACACAATGGATGACTTGGCCAGGAGAATGTACTGGAAGGGCTAGTGGTTTCTCCAATATATGCAAAAAGACCCTAATCCTAGTCCTTTCTTTATAAGGTGCCAAGACACTGTACATCTATAAAGGCCACAGCAATAACCCACAAAAGTGCAGCAAACAACAGTACCCAAGGCTGGAACAGAACTAATCAGGACACTACATGTAGACTGAAGGCTAGACATAGGTTTTGGAAGGGAGAGAGAGTTCTCTGAACCTTGAAGGGTTTTAAACACAAATCTACCCAGACAAGATAGACTGTGGCCAAATTACAAATGGTCTGAATTCAATTCTGTAATTCTGAATTCTTTCCTTCAAACCTTATAACTAAGAAAGCTTTCCCACATTTGGGGCACATGGGTGGCTCAGCTGGTTGAGCATCCAACTTTGACTCAGGTCACAGTCTCATGGTTTGTGAGTTCAAATCCTGTGTCCTGTTCTGTGCTGACAGGTGGGAGCCTGGAGCCTGCTTCAGATTCTGTGTCTCCTTCTCTCTCTACCCTTCCCCACTTGTGCTCTCTCTCTCTCTCTCTCTCTCTCTCTCTCAAAAATAAATAAACATTAAAAAAATTAAAAAAAAAACTTTCCCGTGCTTTTAGATCTATCCATTTCCCAAACCCTTTGAGGCACCATTATGATTTGTTTGTTTGTTTGTTTGTTTGCCAGGGGTTTCTAAGGGTAAGTATCTGGTAATACGTACAAGTAGCTTATGGGTCCATCAGTGGGTAAACAAATAGTCTTGGTAAGGCTCAACCAGCATAATAGGACATCACAAACACACAACTTCATAGGTCCCTCTAAGGACTGGCTTGGTGATGGCAGATCTGTGACTGGCCTCATTCAGTCCAGGGAGATCACTGAGTTGGAAGAAGAGGGGAAAATTAGAGACAGCTCTGCACGTGGCACCTTCCTTCCCTACCCATCTCGTTACATGTTTTAGTCACTTATTGATTTAACAAATATTTATGAAACATTTATCTGTGTCCCAGAAACCATCCTGGAGGCTGAGAAAATGTCAATGATCATTTCTAAAAATGCCCCTGTTCTTATGGCACATATGTTTTTGTGGCTGGGTGGGCAGAGGATAGACAATAAACAGACAGAGATGTAATATAATTTGAGTTAGTGACGAGTACTTTGAAGCAAAATAAAGAAGGGTAGGGAAGGAGTCGAGGGCAACTGAAGGTCAAGGTTAAGCTAGGGTGGTTGAGGAAGATTTCTTTGAGGATATGGCAGATGCTGTTTTAGCTGATATTCTAGTTGGGGGGAGAAGGAAAGGTGGGTAGGAGGGAGGTGGCTTCTGGAGGACAAGAGGGTGACAATTTCAGGGCCATGGTTTTTTTTGCACAGGGGAGATACAGAGAGAAGGGGCAATGATTTACAAAAGAAACAGAGAGAAAAGCTTGGATTCTCAAATAGGTGCTCGTGTGTTTTGATCTCAGTGTCTTCTCCTAACTCCTAACAAATAAAGCCAGATAAACTTAGTGGTGGTGTATTGCTTTCATTTGAATATATCCTTTCCCTGACTCTTTCCTTAATTTCCTCCCAGAAGGATGTGTTGTTGGAGAAGAAGTTAATTTAACTAGAAAAGCTGAAACTGGCAACGTGGAACCTTGATTCCCTTGCAGATGCAGCCCTGATTATTACAAAATCTGCCTATGACAGGCCTAATATGTCTCTCTTTACTGGTAAATTATCATTCATCCTGAAAGGTGTGAGGACTTAATCCTTTGCATTTAAGGAGCTCAGAAACTGAGCACTGCAATTAGAAACCCATTTCTTTCTTTCTCCTTTTTTTTTTCTTATTTTTGAGAGGCTCCAAAAAGTGCTTAAAATGTATCCAAGTACCTTCCTCAGTGTGGCCTGTAGGCTCAGCTCTGCTGGCTGAGGTGTAACTGACTTGTGATAGGTTTCTCCCTGGTCCTCTTGACGTTGTTCATGTTGTGGGCAGAGCTTCGTTTGCTTAGTACCTCAGCTAAAAGCCAAAAAAAAAAAAAAAGTGTTTCACCTCGTACTATTTTCACAAGTACAGATATAGATACGTTAGGAGGCAGCACAAAGTCACGGCAAGAGTGATGCTGGAGTCAAGACCAATTGATAGAGTTCTATCTCTCATAAGCTGTTGGCGCTTGATCAAGTCAATTTACGTCCCTGAGTCTAAGCTTCCTCTTGTCCAAAATAGAGCTAATAAGAGCGACCTTGCCTGGTTACTTAGAGGAAGATTTGAACTGTGGTACCTGGATGTCAGGTCCTGGATCTGGCTAAGTCATTCAGCTCATATTAACTCATCCTTAAAATGTAACATCAAATGCTACAATGGTAGATGCAGGTCATGATACCTTGGTCCAAATTGATAGAATGGATAATCCCAAGAGTGAACCCTAAGGAAACGTAAGGACTTTGGGTGATAATAATGTGCCAGCGTAGGTGATCAGTTGTAACAAACCTACCACTGTGGTACAGGGTGTCCGTGGTGGGGGAGGTTGTGCGTGGGGGGAGACAGGAGGTATATGGGGGCTCACTGTACTCTCTTCTCAATTCTTCTGTGAGCCTCATTGCTCTGAAAAGAAATTTTATTAGTTAAAAAGAAACATGAATAAATATTAGTTGGACCACCCATCGATCATACATTGGATATCCCAGTATCCTTCCAGATATCTTGCAGGATTTGGAAAATTCTTTTATTCACCTGGGCCTTCCAGGCTTTAACCTCTGTTTCTATGCATTGCCAACTTCAGCTCTGCCTTTTCCACCTGCCTGCTGTGTTCCTTATTAAATTTTACTGACCAGGACTCTTGCAGTCTGAACAGGAAAATGCATTAAAAGTTGGAGAGTAATGGGACGCCTGGGTGGCTCAGTCGGTTGAGTGTCCAACTCTTGGTTTTGGCTCAGGTCATGATCTCATGGTTTTGTGCGTTTGAGCTCCACGTTGGGCTCTGCATTGGCAGCATGGAGACTGCTTGGGATTCTCTCTCTTTCCTCCTCTCTCTGCCCCTCCCCTGCTCACGCCTGTCTCTCTCAAAATAAATAAACAAATTTAGAAGAAAATATTAAAGTAAAAGTTTGGGAGTAATGAAGGGGGAAGCACAACCAATCAAAAATGTTAAAAGTCTCTAGGTTATGCTTGCCAGTAGTACGGTTCACTGGTCTTTGCCTGCAAAGCTTTATTCTGTCATGACTTACTGACCCTTAGGCCTGTCTCTCTGTTCCCCCCTCCCCACCCCCTTTTTTAGTCTCTCTGGAGAAACTAAACCTATCTTACATTCTTAGGAAGAACAATTTAATTTTGGTTTGTTAAAGAAAACATAAATTTTAAAAGCTAAAATCAGGACTACAAATGAACAAAAATGAACATGTGACAAATATTTCATTTAACTCATTTAATGAAAGGACTAGTAAGATTTACAGCTGTTTCAAAAGAAAATTCAAAGAAACTCATATATGCATTGGCAAAATCGATCAATATTCACGGGACAATAAAAAAACTCTCTCTTTTGGACACAACTCGCATGTCTAGAGTCATTTGCATTTCCACCGGTGTTCTATAATTTACAGTTTTAAAAGAATTCAAAGAAAATAAAAGGAGGAGATAACCTGCAACGGAATGCTAGACAGACTCCCTGACTTTTTTTTTTTTTTCCTAATTTCAAAGTCTTACACAGTTTTTCCTGACATCTCACTCCAGCTTATCTGGATTATGCACAAACGGACTGTTTTCATAGTATCTCAATTGCCTATCAATTACACAGTTTAGCTAAACAAAGATCTATTCTTTCTTTCCAGAGAAATGCTGCTGCCTCTTTGTTTCTTTCTCCACTCTGTAAATAAAAGGCCTGGTGCATTGCACACATTCAGGAAGTGTTCTTTCCCCTCTGTTCCCAGCTCAGGCACTGTGTCTCAAGCACGTGGCAGTGTTGCCCAGCACTGGAAGCATCCTTCCCTCTCTGAATTTCCACCCATTTGTGCAGTTTCTGCTCCATCAGGAAGAGTGTTAAGTGTCATAAGAGATATAGGTGTCTGATGAAGCTCTGTGTGCGACTGCTTTCAATGTCTCTAAGTGACCGTCGCAGAATCTGCCACAGAGCCGTGAACCGTGTGCAAAGTCGAATTGACTCAAGGAAGTGAACTAGAGAGTGATAAGGTAAAATTGTGGTGTTAGGTGTGTTTATCTTTTGATCATCCCTAAATCTCCTTTTAACACCAGAAGATGGTCTTGAAGAAAATGAGGCATGAGTCAGTGGCACAGAATCTGGAAGGAAGCAGATGACATAGGACTGGAAGTCCTTTGAAATCTTTCTAATTATAGGTTTCACTGAGATGACGAAAATGACTTTTATCCAGTTTGGGAGGTAAAAGCAGGGAGATGTTATTTGTCTCTTATGAAATGGAAAAAGAATCCTATTGTCTTTTAACCCATTTGGCAGTATTATAATCAGTCATGTGTTTCCCAAAGTGGGTCCCATGGTCTAACCTTATTAGAATCGTATATGGATCCACAGGCTTGTTAAAAACAGATTTTTAAACAAGGCTTTTTTTTTTCTTGGCATCACCCAGTATGTCAGAATATCTGGGGGCGATTGTCTAGAATCTGAGTTTTATTGAAGATCTTAGCTGATTCTTATGCCTCCTGAAGTATGGAAACTAGAGTTATAGAAAATATATGATTTTTATATGATATGGGGAACTCTCACTAATATGGCAGCAGCATGAACTTCCGTGGAAAGAGCAACACCGAAGCTTTCAGATGACCTAGGGTCTCAGTCACCTGCGTAAGTCTCTAAACTTCACTGGCTGCTGGGCTTATCAGAGAAAGGGTTGAACTAAATAATCACTATTTCTCTTCCAATCCTAGTTTGGTTTATTCTTGTCAGAAGTAAGCATGAAAATAAACTTATTCTGGCGCTCTTGGGTGGCTCAGTCAGGTAAGCATTCTGACTTCAGCTCAGGTCATAATCTTCTGGTTTGTGAGTTCGAGCCCCGTGTCGGGCTCTGTGCTGACAGCTTGGAGCCTGGAGCCTGTTTCAGATTCTGTGTCTCCCTGTCTCTCTGCCCCTCCCCCCATCACGCTGTATCTCTCTTTCAAAAATAAGCGTTTAAAAAATTTACGAAAACAACTTATTCTTCTGATAACCATGTATTTAAAGAATACTGTGTATTTTCTTTGGGCCTCATAGACATTAATTCAACTGCCTGATAAAAGAGCATTATTGAGCAAGGCATCATACAGGGTTAACTAATATCATTTCAGGAACCATTAGTTATCTTGGTTCTATTTGTGTGACTGATTTGTGTGTGTGTGTATGAGTGTGTGTGTTTGTTTTCTTTTGTGTAGGTATATGTAGCACTCTTCTCTTGAAAGAATTGAAGAGACACTCTTCTGAACTTCCTCCCTTGGGGGCACAGTGCGCCTGAAGCCTGAGAAAGAATTAAATAAGAATACAGGCATTCCGTATTATGGGAATTGTTCGTTCAGAAATAGACGGAATGGCAATGTTCACCCTCCCTTCTACTAGAGTCCAATTAATTTGGTTAGACTAATTTTTCTTCCCTTATTAACTGTCCTCTGTGCTTAATGGGACCAAATGCAAGATGGGAAGATGGAGTATTCAGGCACTTATAGGACTAATTTTAGCATCAAGGACATTGTGTGGGGCTGGGAGCCAGGTGCATTTCAGTCTTAATGAGGTGGCACCTCCTTGATGCTTTTGACCTTGTCCATTGTAGGTGGGAATTTGTAGAAACCATTTAGACAGCTTAAAGTACAGTTGACAGAACTGTCTGCACTATTCATCCTTATCCATTTTAGCGCCGTGAGAGCAGGCTAAGTGCTGTTTTCTGTAAATAGAAAGTAACATACATTTATTCAGTTATGGAACAGACAGAAACGTGAGTTGACACGTCCTCTTGGCTCTCTCACCCAAAACCTGAAATCAGCATTAATAAATAAATCCCAAGCGGTCCTTATTTTGCTTAGAATCACAGCAAATTGACAAGTTTCTTAGAGTGCCACCAAACCTGTGGCCAATACAGGACAATAAAAACTGTAAATTAAAACTCATGAAAAGAAGGTCTGTGTCCAGGGTCGTTTCTTCCAGGTTACATCTTTGACCTCCTCCGCCAGAACCTGGCCTACACCTCATCCCAGATCTGAAGAATCAGAAGCACAGATGGGGTCATTCCTGTATATAAACCCCTGTTTGTTGACTTCGGTGGCCTACGTAAGGATTATTTTTTTTTTTTGATTTTTTTTTTTTTTTTAGCGTTTATTTATTTTTGAGACAGAGAGAGACAGAGCATGAATGGGGGAGGGGCAGAGAGAGAGGGAGACACAGAATCGGAAGCAGGCTCCAGGCTCTGAGCCATCAGCCCAGAGCCCGACGCGGGGCTCGAACTCACGGACCGCGAGATCGTGACCTGGCTGAAGTCGGACGCTCAACCGACTGAGCCACCCAGGCGCCCCAGGATTATTTTTAAAGTGTTCCGTGACAGGAAGGATGATCGATGTCTTTGATCTTTGCTAATACTTGACCGGTCCTCCTCTTGAGTGCTCTTGAGACACATTTTGACTGAGATGATTGAGGTTTACAACAGTCCTATGCCATCCATCCATCCATCTATCCATCTATTTATCTATCTATCTATCTATCTATCTATCTATCTTCTCCCTAAGCTATACCTCTATACCTCTCACACCTTTTCGATGATAACATCATAGTAATAACTCAAAAACTGTAAAACAAACAAATGAAACTTTTCTCCACTCTCATTTTCCTGAGACACTGCCTTAAAAGTGAAGTGGACAATTGGCACAACCCACTTCAATAGAAAAGCTCTTCAAGAGCTCAGCCTGTGTGTGGGATAAGTTCCCTTGAGATGAACCTGAGATAGGTTGAATAATGTTATGGTTTATGGCTGTTGGGCTTAGTGGTAAGTCATTGACATAACAGTGATGTTAAAGAGTTGTTAGTTTTATTCAGAACATTTCATTGACGTCTAAATTTCCCATGGAAGAAAAAAAAATCTTTCCTTTCTCTTGGTTATGAATAGAAAATCGTAGAACGGGAAGACGTGTGACTAGTGACAGAGTAAGGACTGGAGTCCGGGAATGCCACACCCTATTTTTGACTCATCCGTATAGTCCAGCCTCATTAGTTCTCAAGATGTCAGGAAGCCACTACCTGTAAAATGTTCGTGCCATTGCAATAAGTGTGTGTGCTGTGTTCACTTGAGAGGGGACAGCAATCACATGCTTTCACGTACTTATTTATCTTTTGGAAGTTCTAAATTCACTTCCCCAATGCGACACCCATGCCAGAGTTTTTGGACCACCATCCTTCCATTTGTTTCTCTTACCTGTTTATCGATATTTTACTATTTGCTCCTCACAGTTTCTTCCCCTCCGCACATACCCATCCATATCCCCAAAGCATAACAGATGCATGGGTGTGTGAAGAAAGGCACAGAGGAGCATTGATAAAGGAAATCACTTTACTGCCAGCACCAGTGATCACGTACTGTTGTCAGAAAGGCAATGGGCTCAGATCAGAAGGACTTAGTTGTATTGTCTCAGTTCTATTGACTAGCCGTGTTACCATGGACATTTTAAATATCTTGAGCTCAGTAACCTTATCTGAAAAAGATATAGTAGTACCTACCCGGATTAATAGGATGGGTATCAACAGCCACTATGTTAATATACTTGAAAATGCAATTGTAGATTATTTCAGGAACGATTTAAAATGAAAAGAAAACAATTAAGGACTTTTTTTTTTGTACTACGAAAGCAGCAATTTGAGTCTAATCCAGAGTATTTACATTTTTACTAAAGGTTTATAAACCACATGGAAAAAGAGGCCTTCTTTTTTCCCCTCCTGAGATAATAGTAGTCTTCCTAATGTGCCTTTCCCATGAGTTGTTCCTTCCTATGCTGTGTCAGATCACAAAAATATTTAGGACCCAACGATCAACCAAAGTGGAGTGATCACTGAAACCCAGGAGTCTGTCTCCACAGACCAGCGAGACGGACAGTGGGAAAGCAGGTCAGACGGTGCAACTCTAGCTCCTGGCCATTCAGTCACGTGGCCAACAGGACTGCAAAGAATTGTCCGCCTCTGAAGGCTGCAGTGGGCATGCCGAGAGAAGCACAGGTTGGGATACCTCTGCAGGTGTTGTGCTAGAAAAATGAGCCCTTTGGGGCGCCTGGGTGGCTCAGTCGGTTAAGCGGCTGACTTTGGCTCGGGTCATGATCTCGCGGTCCGTGAGTTTGAGCCCCGCGTCAAGCTCTGTGCTGACAGCTCAGAGCCTGGAGCCTGTTTCAGATTCTGTGTCTCCCTCTCTCTGACCCTCCCCCATTCATGCTCTGTCTCTCCCTGTCTCAAAAATAAATAAATGTTAAAGAAACACACACACACACACACACACACACACACACACACAAATAGAAAAATGAGCCCAGCACAGAATACTGCTTGGGTGTCGAGTGCACACGATACATCAGATAAAAATTAGTGTGATAGTTTTCCAGACCCCCGGGCTGCTCTCCCCCGCAACCATGTAATACAATGCATGGAAGTTCAAATGCACCATCCAACAGAGATGGGTAAACCAGAAAAGAGTGGCCGTAGAGGCAATAGCAGGAGGAGGTAAAGCAGAAAGTCTTAAGTATTACAAAGCGGACTTAGATGAAGTGATGGTCAACAATTACCTTTTGGATAGAGATCGAGAAATATTAGAGCTGTATAAGAACGAAAATTAGGTGGGGGTAATTATGGTATCTTAGTCTATATCAATGGACGCTACCTAGGACCACGAGCGAAGCCAGGATGTGATAATCTCTCAGTGAGAGAAGATTGGGAATTGTGGCAGAATCAGATGCAAATCAGTCTTATGTTACTCTACTAAAATAACACACACACCCATCTTTTCCTTCTTTTGAATTAAACTGTTTTCATTGTCTCTATGTTCCAAATTTCTGAATATCACTAGAAGAGAAATGACACTCTGAATGGATCCAACTAAGCTGTAGACAAGATTTTGGTGCCTAATGGATATTAACTGTGGAAGAGTCTGCAAAAATGTTTTGTTGCAACATTGACAATCCAGCTGCAACCAGAATAGGAGTTGTCTCTGGTGTGGGCATGCCAGAAAAGGGTCACACACACACACACACACACACACACACACACACACAAAAACCAATGTTGGAAAACATAAAATGGGACAAAAATGCAAGGTTTTGTTGCTAAAAATAACTCCTTACCACAAACACAGCAAGTGTTTCTTGAGCTGGGTTAATAAGCTGCCAATCGGCTCTCCTGCACCTACCCACTATGCCGCTTCTCTTACTGGGGGCTTCAAGAAATGAAGGACGTTAAATTTGTTGAGAAGTATAAAGGAGGGAACACATAACGAGGATTATTTAAAAAAATTTTTTTTAACGTTTATTTATTGAGAGACAGAGCATGAACAGGCGAGGGGCACAAAGAGAGGGAGACACAGAATCTGAAGCAGGCTCCAGGCTCTGAGCTGTCAGCACAGAGCTCAACGCGGGGCTCAAACCCACAAACCGTGAGATCATGACCTGAGCTGGTCAGTCGGTTACTGAACCACCCAGGCGCCCCCCTCCTTTTTTTAAAAATTTTTTTAACATTTATTTATTATTGAGAAACAGAGAGAGACAGAACGTGAGCATGGGAGAGGCAGAGAGATGAGGATTATTATTACAGCTACATCTAAAATAATCTTTGCCTCCTAACTCTTCTTTCCTAATGGAATCTTTTTTCGTCACTTTACTAGTTTGTTAGTTCCTCACCTGTGTTTGCCCTTCTTCATTCAACAACAATCATGACTCCCCCCAACAGGTGCCACGTGCTGTGCATATAGAGTCCCAGTCATGAGCAAAACAAATTCCCTACACTTCATGAAGCTGATGGCACAGGGAGGAGGAGAAATTACATGCATAAAATTATGTGGCTGGGGTGCCTGGGTGGCTCGCTCTGTTGAGCATCCAACTCTTGACTGACTCAGGTCATGATCCCAGAGACGTGGGATCATGTTGGGCTCCATGCTAAGTGTGGAGCCTGATTAAGACTCTCTCTCTCCCTCTGCCCCTCTGCCCCTCTGCCCCGCTCACTTTCTCTCTCTAAAATATATTAAAAAAAAATTATGTGACTGTGGTGAAGGATGCATGTATCATTATGAGCTGTGATAAGTGTAAAAAGGTGCAGGGTCCAGGAGAGGATGTAAGTAGGAGAAGTTGTTTAGATTGGGGGGATCAGGGAATGCCTCTTGGATGAAGTGGCATTTAATCTGAGGCCGAAAGGAAGGGTGGAAATGGGACAATGTAAGTGTGGGAGAAAGAGTATTTCAAGCACAGAGAACAATATGTGCAAAGACACAACAGGTGAGACAGACTAGGCACATTTGAAAAACCAAGAGAGAGCCAGTGTGACCCAAGTCCAGTCTATAAGAGGCGGTGGCACGGCCAGAGGAGAGGCTGGGCTGGGAAGCTGGGGTGGCCTGTGTGACAGCAGGACCAGGATGAACATGTGGGGCTTCTCTCCCGTGGGATACCCGAGTCCGCTGGTGTTCACTTTTCCCTCCATGTCATCTCTTACCTGTGCCCCGCTCTCTTCGTGATTGTTTCCAAATCCCTCACGTCCAGATTCCCCAAACAGTCTTATCTTCTGTTGGCTGTCCCCATTTCCACTTGTTTCTTTAGTATTTCATCCAAAGGTATCCGTAAACAAAAATAACCACGGCTGAAACACAGTCATAATAGTGATTAAAAAATGACAACGATGTAGCAACCGGACCCAACGCTGCACACAAAATGGAACATGTGTATTCAGCAAGTAGCACCAGGCGGTGGACTGGCTAGGCGGATTTGGGCCTGGGGTGTCTGGGAGCAATGGCAGGTTAGCCTCCGGGGTGATGGCTTTCCAAGCACTCCCAGGCAACCTGGACTAGCAGGAGACAGAGGGGCACACCTTTTATTTCTCCTCGCAGTAGGATAGGCTGTCCCCAACTCGCCACTCGCACAGTAGTCCGTCATTCAAACACACCACAGAGGATCCCAAAGCGCAACGTGTCTCCGGCGGATCTTGGCCAGCGTAGGCTCGCGCTTCCTTGGCCAGAGCCCCTGGATTCCGAGCTCCCGAGTCTGTGAGCCCTGGCAACATCTCGCGAGACTTCAGCGGAGGCCTCCCATCGACGCTCGGTGTCCTGGGGGGGGGGGGGTAGGGTTATTCTTCCTGGTGGATCTGCTCTTAATCTTTTAAATTCTCTCCTTCTCTCAACACCTTCCCCGGTCACTGCCTCCCATACTAAGATACGGGGTCCTTAGGGGAACAGGTATCAGCAGGTGTTGACAGAGAAGGAGCTAGACAGGGAAAACAACAACAACAACAACAACAACAACAAAAACCAACCACTTTTTTCCTTAAGGATATTTTCAGTGGGCACTTATATATTTTATTTATTTATTTATTTATTTATTTATTTTTAAGTTTATTTATTTATTTAGAGAGAAACAGAATGCTCAAGCAGGGGAGGGGCAGAGAGAGAGGGGAACTGAGGATCCAAAGCGCTGTGCTGACAGCAGAAAGTGAGCCACCCAGCACCCCCAGTAGGGACCTGTGTATTTTAAATCTCTGCCCTTAAAAATATCCATTCTGAAGAAATTAATCTGATTGCCATTATTGCCAACTTTGAAAGTTTTGAAAATGGTTAACTAAGGAACTCAAAATTTAGATTATAGGAATGAAAAAGCAATCCTGCGGTGAAGTGCATTTTAATCCAGAAAGAATTTGCCCGAAAACAATAATCAACTAATTAATAGTATTTTATTATTATCACTTTTCAATAATCAACCTTTTCAAGAATTTGCCTGAAATCAATAATCAACTAATTAATATTATTTTATTATTATCACTTTTCTATTCCTCTTTGGAAAATATAACCGTGGCAGTCTCAGCAATTGCTATAGTTTTTTTTATGGAGACTGTATCTGACCTCATTTCCTTTCTTTTGCCTGTCATTTGGTTATTTATATCTAAGGTGGGAATATTAGTGTAGATCCCATAGGGCACTGAACAGTAGAAATTATTCTCTAGATTTAAATATGTGAGTTTAAATACAGCTCCAGGTGAGACCCCTGGGGGTTTTGCAGCTAGAAGAATGTTCAGCCACCACTCATATTCCCCCCCCCCACCTTTTTTTTGCATATTCCACATTACTGTCTTCCAGATCTAACACAGGCTTCCCTAGAGAAACTCTCATAGGAATAAAAAGAGAACTAATAAAAATAATGCTTAGTAATATTATTTTTTGGCAGTACTTTTCTCTTAACTCATAGGTTCACACCAAAAACTAATGGCAAGCAGCAGGTGTCAGTCCCTGTGTAAGGAGAAATTAGCTGCTAACCAGAATCCCTGGGACGTGATCTTGCTGGGCTACAAATGTGCAGAATTGTTCTGGTTAAATGGTCATTCTAGGTCTCATTTTTTAAAAACATTTTTTTTTTAAATCGGGTAATAGCATTGGTTTGTTGCTTTCACAGTGAGTGGTTAACCACAGAAGCAGAAGACTGATGAGAAAAACAGTGACGGAGCCTGCGGTGGGGTTGAGGGATTGGTTTTCAGACTTCCTTTGGAAAATAAGATTGTCATAAATTCTAGATACTGAAAGAGTTCAGAAGGTGTGTATCTTTCTGTTCTGTCAACTGCTGGTCCGGCTTTTTTCTTTGCCTCCCTCCCCACCCTCACTCCTCTCTTGACAGAAGTGATCTGGGGGAGTAGAGCTCTACTTCACAAAATATTGGTCTGGGAAAGAGTTGCTGTCCTTCTCTGATGAAGTTTCTTGGCTTTTGGATGTAGTTATAGATGCACGCTTGGATTTCTAAGATCACCGTGTCTGTTCACAAAATAAAGCTAATGTCGTCGAAGATTTATTCCTTAAAATAGATGACCATATTCTATAGAGTCCAAAATAGAAAATTTCCAGTAATTAAAAAAGAATGAGAGTCAACCCATTTAGGAAGTTTGGGAAACTGAGTAATTACAAAGAAGATAGGGCAGTTAGAATAGAAAGAAGGAAACTGATCTAAGGGATATTCAAGAGGAGAACTATCTGGGCTTATTGACCATCTGCATATAAAAAATTAAGGAAAGGAAAGTGTTAGTGATGCTTGATTGCTTAGTTAAGTGGGTCCCATCAGCCAGAAAAGGTGTATCAGTCAGAGAAAGTAGGGTCATGATGTTGCTAACAAATAAGCCCCAAATCGCAGAGGCTGCAAACAGCAAATGTCTGTTTCTTGCTCAGGCAGTTTGGCAGCAGGATCTATGCCTCCCACTCGCTCAGGGACCCAGATTGGGTGGGGTTGCTATGATGCCACTATTTCAACATTTCCCTCCATGTACTAAGAAGAATGGAACATGGAGACTAATGCAGCGGCTCTTGAATCCGTTTGCATAGAAGCAACAGACACACATTCATCTGCTCATATTTCTGTAGCATGACCATACTTCTCATTAGTGGGTAGGGAAATGTGACCTTCCTATAGGTGGAACAGCAAGAAGACTCAAAACTGGTGGCTATGGGGGCACCTGGGTGGCTCAGTCGGTTGAGCATCCGACTTCAGCTCAGGTCATGATCTCACAGTCTGTGAGTTCGAGCCCCGTGCTGGGCTCTGTGCTAACAGCTCAGAGCCTGGAGCCTGCTTCAGATTCTGTGTCTCCCTCTCTCTCTGCCCCTCCCCTGCTCATGCTCTGTCTCTCTCTGTCTCAAAAAATAAATAAAAACATTTAAAAAATTAAAAAAACAAACTAGTGGCTATGAATGTTTCCCACCACCCTAGGTAGAACAGAAAAAGTAGATAGATTGGACAGGGAGACCACAGTGATGGAAGTGGTCTTAGAGGCTGGTTTGCAGAGTGTGGGGCAGCATGCAAAGGAGAGAGGTACCTTGCATGTGGTGAATTGGGGGTTTGCTTGAGTCAAAATAAGGATACAGCATCCAGGTAAGAAGGAAGGTACTGCTCAGTAGCTCAGGAGAGGAAATCTGGCTGGGGGCAGGGGCAGGGGTTGTGATTTTGCATCATCAGATACTGTGGTACTTAAAGCCATGAAAATGTATGGAAGTTCACAGAAGGAGTATGTCAAAGGAGAAAGGAAGAACAGAAACATGACTTTGGAAAACTCCAATATTTAAGGTACAGCTAGAGAAAAAGAGCCAGAAAAAGATAGAGGTGTTTAATTAATAGTGATATGGAATATATAAAACATTTGCCAAATTAAAAATAAAAAGAACATGGAGGTGTGTGCATATTCCATATTTGCTTGGGTAAAAATAAGGGCCTAAGGGATCCCAGTTCTGCCACATGTGATTTCCAGCAAGCATGCTACACATGGGTATCCATGGTCCCTTGGAAAGTAACCTTGAAATAATTCTGTCTGCCAATCAGTCAGCAGCAGAACAGAGCTAAAAAGAATTAAACAGCTCACACAGTGAGGGAAGCAATCTTGTTAAGTTGGGTTTCTAAGTGACCCCTGACTGACATACCTCAGACTTGGGAAGTCTTTGGCTTTCACGGTGTGGAGGCTGATATCTAAAGAGCAGCTTGTCTTTTTGGTTTAATGATTACAAAAACTACAAGAAAAGTGAACTTTCAAAGTTAGGCTTGAGAGAGCCTCCAAAAGCCATCCTTGCTGCTATCAAAAGCCAGTTACTCTGATGGGCTGAGGGCTAGACACTGGAAGAGGTCATATGATCCACAAGGCAGAGCCAAGAGGTCTATGATTTAAGTGGAGATGGAAGTTCTCAGAGCTGGGCAGCCTGGAAAAATCGGGTAATGAGATAAAGCTATTATGTTTGTGATTCCTAGGTAGACTGTTATTTCAAAGAGGTCATTAATTATGCCACGGGAAAGCCTGGTCCTTGGGGGGCCAATCCTAGGCGAGATACTCTGGGGACCCCACCCACAACTCTCCCCTCTCAGGCTGGGGAGATGATCTTCTATTCAGTTTGTTAAGAACGGCTGTTATTTGGGTATATGTAGTTCTAATATTATAAAAGCTAAGAAGCATGATGAAGTGAAACACTAGTCAGGAGGCAGCAGAGAGGTGCATTTTCACAAAGAGCCTGGGAAGTAGGTGGCAAACAGAGCTGGGCTGACACTCTTGACTTTTCACTGGGGTCATTGGTTAGCAGTCATCTCTGCTCCGTGACAGTCATCCCCACACAGGCAGTAGGAACTTAGTAGGCAGGCAAAAAAAGAAGAGGTGCTCTAAAACACCTCTTAGGTGGGAGGGGAGGGAGATTTTCTTTCCATCTTCAGACAGTGCTGGCCTGAGGAAGGCAGCAACCAGAGGGCAAATATTGTCCTGCAACAAAGCTGTGCAGGCGGTAGTGAGATTCACTTTAGATGGGAAATGGAAACCAAAGGTGGAGAGGGCAGACTTTCCAAGACAGAGCGGATCTAAAGAATAGACTGGCGACTGAGTTCAGTGAAAGAAAAGTGTCAGCCACCACCCCAGGTCCTCATGGGTGAGTCTATGATTTGTCCGTATCTATGGGTTAAAATCCTGCCCTGGTTTCATACCCAAGTTCACGAGAGACAGGAAACGTAGTGGTAAGCTTGGGCACCTATCTCACATGTCCCTGCTCAACACATACACAGGAACATAGAATAAGGTCTGGGCCTCACTGGCCCAGTTATGATTGCTCCCTTATGATATTTCTCTTGGAGGTTTCTTGCTGCCAAGAAAATGAGCCATCTGGCATCCCTAGGTATAAATCCAGGGACACAGGGTCTCCCCTAACTCACTGTGCTTCCTTTTCTGGCCTGGATGGGCCTGTATACTGGCTCTCTCTAGCCCTCAGGATGGACTAGGTTATGTTCAAGTAATAAACTACTCCTAAATCCTAGAGGTTTAATAAATGTATATTTATTGTTCCTATTAGAACCCATTTCAAGGGCACCTGGGTGGCTCAGTTGGTTGAGCATCTGACTTTTGATTTCAGCTCAGGTCATGATCTTGCAGTTCGTGGGATCGAGCCCCACGTTGGGCTCTGTGCTGACAGCACAGAGCAGGCTTGGGATTGTCTCTCTCCCTCTGTCTCTGTCTCTCTCTGTCTCTCTGTCTGCCACTCTCGCATTCATTCTGTCTCTCAAAATAAATAAACGTTAAAAAAAATGAACCCATTTCAGTTGCCGAGAGCTCTGCTCCACCAACTTCCTTATTCAGAGATGAATACTACAGAGATCTATACCATCTGGAACATTACCAGTCACTGTGACACAGCAGAAGATTTATGTTGAATAGTGCACTGGCATTTGCAGGCTTTTTCCTGGAACTCACACGTATGTTCTCTGTTCATACTGCTTTCCTCAGCCAAAACAATGCCCATGGCCAACATAACTTCAATTCCAGTGGGGTGATAGAACCCTAGCCTGCACTCAGAAGGAGCAAAATTAGAAATGTTGTTGAACACCATAACTATTATCTCAGCTACTGCTTTCAATTTCAACTAGACTTTTTCCCACAGGACAAAAGCTATGCCTTGACACCTGTTGGGGATTCACTTTTGCTTCTGTATTTTTCTTATTGCCACCTCTGTGCAGATTAGCTGGAACATGATGAAATGCCTGTCAAGAATTGTTTGGATCCTTTATCATTCTGTTCTGCCCACTGTTGATAACCCTTGTGACTTGGAACTTTTAACAGCAAAAATTTTTGAACTCCTGGAAGAATATAGTGCCCCCCATGGACATAGTGCTTGGCTGACCTGGTTATATTTCTAGAGTAAGTCTTTGCATTGAATTGGTTCTCCAGGCTCTGCTCTGTTCTTGAGTGAGTCCTGAATTCATTTTACCCCCTTCTCTTCATTTCTTTCTTGACTGGGATGACATGTAATGCCTTATATCCTTGTCGTGAATTGACCATAAACAGGGCAGAGAGATACAGGTGCACAGTGGAGTTTGGAAACCAACGACCTTTAGAGAGATGTCCAGAAGAATGAACAGAACAGGGAAGGATGGCTCAATCAGTACAGAAGAGAAAGTGCCTTTAGAAGCACTCTTCAAAAAAAACCATTTAGAAGATGGGTGCCATTTACATTTGCACCAACATCAACAATTTCTAATCCAAGTCTGAGTAGCTTGGTCTACTTATCCTAGAACCGTGATTCTAGAGTGAGCTCCCTGGACCAACATTATCAGCATCACCTAAGGACTTGTTAGTAATGCAAATTCCTAGACCCCTACTCAGTCCTGTTGAATCAGGAAAGGCAAAGAACTCTCACACTTGGGTCTGTAAACTTACCGGTTGGCAATTTCTCAACCACATCCCCATAAATGAAGGAAAATATTTTCTACTCACAGGATGGATTAGCAAAGAGACTGGAGAAGCATGCCTAGAGAAACAAGATGTGAAAGTAAAGAGTGAGGAGTGTTCAAGGATATTATCACTTCCTGCCTAAAAATTTCCCTCCTGAACTCCTTTGCAAAATGTTCTTGCTCCCCATACGTCTTGAACAGTCCAAGAGAAATATTTTTGCTGGCACTTTAAGGCTGGGGTTTGGGTATTCTTTATCTTCTGTCTACATCTTTGGCCCACCTCTTTGCTCTGGTCATTACTGCAGGAACCGGTTACTACAAATGTAGAATGCCAGAAACTCATCTCTAAAGCAATGCCTTCCTTTTGCTTTTTACCCTGAGAATTCTTTGCCATGTATAACACTTGCAGGGGCTCCACTGGGCCATTCTGATACATATTCAGGCTTGGAAGTATAAGAACATCAACTCCCACTTGGGACATTTGACAAAGAGAAGAAAGGAATTGGAGGGCAAATGCTCCCTTGGTCTCTGCTTCGGGTAGATACTTTTGGGAGAGATGTATATTTCTCAGGAAGTCCTTGTTGGAGTTAAGTCTTCATTTCCCAAGGCAGTTTAGTTTTTACCTAATGTTCTTCTTCTGTTTCAGGACCCCATCCAGGATACCACATTACATTTAGTAGTCATGTTATCTTAGGCTCCTTTGTGAGATTTCACCATTGTAAAGTTACTCTCTTCTGAGACAGTCAATGCAACAGTCTGGGGACAAACCCTGTGGGTTTGGAGTGCTCTCCTTCAGGAATCGGTATGTACATTGAACCAACAGCTGATACATGAGACTGTGTCCCCAATAGTTAGAAACATGGGTCAAGGAATCAAAGGGTGAAAGTAGGATTGGTCCCTCTCACAATCTTTCCCAGTGGCCCACTTGTGGAATTTGGATTTTCCATTTATGCATTCTTATACATCATTGGTTTGGAGCTCCCAGTTCCCATAGAAGAAAACATTTACACAAGGGGATGAGTAAGGTTCCCTTTGGAATGGAATTGACTCTGATTATCAAGAGAACCTAGATCATTACTATATATAGTGGCATGGGGTGTATTCTATGAAACTTAGTGGTTTATTGGGTGTCTCTTTCTGTTTCCGTGCTTAGTAGGAATGATGAGTGGACAGTTGTGGCCACCATGGCCTGATAAATGTAAGGCAATAAAGGCATAAAATTTCTCAGGAATAAAGGTTTGTGTTACCCTATAAAGGAAAACCCTTAAGTTCATTGGAGATCTGATTGAGTGTAAGGAATATTTGGAATGGATGGTGGAGATAGGAGATGATAATACAAATTTTGGATTTGGGACAAACTGTAGCAGCAAAGACTGTAGCTTATTCCACTAACAAACTAATATTGATCTTTTGTGAAAATTGAGCTTCCTACCATACTGAAGGCTCCATGATGGCATGAATTTATGTAGGGCATGAGTGGAGCCAAGCGATTCAAGGGATGGATTGTGTTAGATTTCTTTGGTAGACTTCTTTGTTAGATTTTTGTCTTACATGGCCTCACTGAACTTCAACTGCACTGCAGACTTCTTGGTTTCTGCCCCAGGACTTTTCTACTACTGTTAGGATGTTAAAAGGCACCCTCTCGGCCTTTCTGGTACATGTGAAAATGTGGACTTCCACTATGAATTGAAATCTCTTGGAACAATCATTTACAACAGGACAACAGATCTCCACTGTGTCTCTAGTTGACAATTCTGACAATTGTAGGTTTCTTAGAAATTCCCAGCAAAATCAAGCTCCTATTACCCACATGACTGACCTTGATATATCATATTTATATTAGGTTTTCCTTTTTTTTTTCTGTTTCACTCTCCCCCCAGATTCTCTGTCTACCTCTCTTGGCTTACCAGATAAACTGCCTATTCAAACATCCTTGCATCAGGCTCTGCTTTTGTGGTAATACAAGTCAAAACAGATGAATAGGTTTGCAGGGGCCTGAGGGAGGGGGAAAGAAAATTTCATGAGTAGAGGAGTTTGAAATTACGTGAAAAATCTCATCGTAACTCAGGAATTAGGTTAAAAATCTTTTCTCTCAAATTCTATAGCTTAGGTAGATTTTTTCCCTCTTTGCTTTCTTCCCTCCACAAATTTTCATGAAATCCCAGGTAGAAGTCAGGCACTATATGACAAGTTCTGAGGAATACAGAGTCATGATCTTCATGGCCTCATGAGATCTTGGCACAAAGAAGAAATGTATGGCATACTGTGTGTATGCACACACACCCCAGTGCACTGAGAACTTGGTGAGGGAGATGGGGAAGACAGGAGTCATATTAAAAATGACTTTCAGGTCTTCTCCCATCTGATCTTGGGTTTATACTAAAAGGCCAGGTATGAGCACAGGGCAGCTAAGTGAAAACAAAAATCGCTTGGCTGTTGCTAAATTGCTCTCACTAGAGAGACAAAACCACAGACACACGTATGATTGGCGTATTCACTCTTCTCTCTGATGAGACACCTGAGACCTAACAATTCTCTCTGCCTTCCAAGCAGGCTCCCTGCAATCCACTGCCCTTGCCTAGATCACTTAGGCTCATTAGCCCCCAAAATGTGACCATCATGCACAATCATCAGTTGCTCTGAAATAAACTAACAAGGAAATAGGAAATTACTCTTACAATTTTCCGTATTCTTCAGAGTCAGCAACTGACTTGTAATCAATCAACAGCATTAGTAACTAAGGTCAGATGTACTGACATTTACCAAGTGGGAAAAATCATATGATCAACCGAAAGCATTTCCCTGTGGCGCTGTGTCCACACCAAAGCAAGTGAGTATGAAGATCCACCTACACATGTCTCTAATCAGATATGTGCGCGCACACACACACACATACACACACACTGCCTTCTATTTTAATGGGAGAGAGAATAGTGTTATGGAAAAGACAAGATTCTCTGGAGTTAAAATGTCTGGTTCTCTACTAGCTTGGCCCCTTGGTAGGTCGGTCTCTCTCTATATATATATAGGTATATGTATATGTATATGTATAATGTATATATATATTTATATTTAATAATTCACTGGGTGTTATAAGTATTATTATGTGTTTCTACAGGACATATAATATGTTGATAAGTGATAAATGTTATTAAAACAACTGAATGAAAATGTATTTCATATGCTACAGAATCTTATAAAAAGATAGATGTAGGGAGAAAATTGCGTCTTGAGAGAAACACATCAAGTAAACTTGCAGAAGATGGAACAATCCCAAAGAAATCACAGGCCTAGGGGAGAATCCCACATCCCACCCAGCACTGGGAGCCTGGGAACCTAATTCTGTTTCATTTATCCTTTTTTTTTTTCACTATTACAATTGATAACATTTTTGCCCATTCTTAGGCTTTCAAATTTTCCTGAGAATGGAGAAACTGTCTTTGCCTTCTCTTTTTCTTTTCTCTTTTTCCTTTTCTTCCACTGTTTGGTTACTGGAATTCTATATTTTTTTTAAAGTGCTCGTTCAAGTATCATGTGCTCTGAGAAGTGTGTCCCAACCTGTAGCCCTCAAGTTCGCTTCCCCTCTGGCCTCCTGTAGCATTTATGCCCTGCATCACCACCCCTGTCGCCCTTCTCTGGTGTACTTAGTGAAGACATAAAGAAGGTCTCTCCAGTTGGGCTGTTAGCATATGAAGAACAATATCTTATTTGTCTTTTCTTTTCTGATGCTAAGTATAAGCCTTCACATGTAGTGGGGGCTCCATAAATGATATATTTTGCTATTGAGGATGGTGATATCTCCAGGAGATATTATGCTGTTAATAATCCCTTCTGAAACCTTCCCAATGTGCATCTCCATGGAGATGAGTGGAGGGCACACATCTACATTATTGCCTGCAATTGATGTAATAAAATATCTGACTTTCGTACGGTCCTTAATATGATTTATCTCATGTCACGTAGTATCTATAACAAAACACTAATAATAGGATCCTCGAACATATCTGTGAGGTAGGAAAAAAGTTATATTATTCCTATTGGACAGATAATAATAACATTTAATGAGGGTTTACTGTATTTCAGGCATCCTTTTAAATGTGTTTCATCTGAAAACTCATTTAATCTTTCTAACGACCTTATGAAGTGTGCACTATTATTATCAGTTTTATTTTACAGATGAAGAAAGTGAAATGCAAAGGGTAGATCATATTTTGTACACAATTATTTACCCTTTTCCGTGTAAGAGGATCATAGATCCCTGCCCTTTGCCATTTGACTCGCTTATCCTTCTCATGGTAGGAATATACTTCTTAGCACATTGATACCATCACTTAAGTCAATGAAATGTGAGTAGAAGAGACAGTAGACCTGTTTCAAGCATTTGCTTTAAGAGTCATTCCCTGCATGGCCATTTGCTTTCTTATAATCTGCTATGAGACAGAGACACAGACTCTATCTCAGTCTGTATTACTCAGTAAGGAAGACGCATAGGGTGGAGCCACCTGTGCCATATAGCACAAGTCCTATAAACTGCCCAAGACAGGAATTTTAAGTAACTTGCCTATGGTTACGTGGTTACCAAGCGGCAAAGCTCAGATTCAAAATCAAGCCTTTCGGCTGGCGAAGCCACCTATTTAACCACCACACAATCGTGCTTCATAAGCGATAAAGATTCTGAGGCCTGGAGAGGTAATCCTTTTTGCTTGTCTAAATCATACAGGAAGTATTTTACAGAGTTTGGACTGAGACTCTAAGTCCTGAGCTCTTCCCGTGACCCTGTCAAGATTGTGACTTGGTGAGGTACTGTCGCCATGCCTGGCAGGCAATACTTTGTTCCTATCACACTAGGAAAGTTTGGAATTCATTCTTATTCTTCGTGGCCCAGCTGCAGAATGATCTAGAGTCAGCAGCACCACCTCGTCAGCATTCAGGCTCTGTCTCTGTGGCCGTCCTCCTTCTTGGGGATTATTTATGAGGGATGAAGGAAGAGGGGTTGTGCAGAGTTATTTGTTTTCTGCGAAGCTAGGGGATTGGAAATGTTTTAGAAACATAACTGGTTGACACAAAGGATAAAAAGTTAAACATACAGAGCCCAACATGTCCTCTCCGGGGACCCCTGTCTGGCTAACAGCAGGATTCACTCCGACAGCGTACTGCAGACTGAATGAGGGAAAAAAGACAACCCTGTTCAAACAAAGGCTTGGATACAATGGTTCTGAAGCCCTCATACTGAGTTCTGCGTGAGTGTTCAAGAGAAAATGCAGTTTGAGTGCTAGTTTGAGTCAAATGCAGTGACAGTATCTGCTGGTGTGGGGTCAGAACACTTGAGAACTGAATTCAGGACAAATAGGCATCTCCCTCCCTCTGCCCCCACAAGTGCGGGTTTCAGGGGAATACGACAGAGAAATGACCACTGCAACAGTTTACTTTAAAGCCTTTTTCTATTTTTACCCTTTTGTGATACTGAATACAATGGGAAGCTTTTGATAATATTAGATGATCAATTTACTAGTGCCTTGTAGGTTGCAGAATCAGAAAATGGGAAGGTTCCTTTGATACCCCATCTCTTATAGTGGAAATTTGGATCAGATGGTCTGTGGGCCGGATATGTTCAGTGGGCTTGCCTGAGACATAGTTTCAAGCAAATAGCAAGTTGGGACCGGTAAACAGATTCCCAGGGCAATGAACTTTGTCTCTATACCTTCTTAGGGAAAGCAAAACTGATGGCCTGTTGGAGTAGGAATCATCCCATCACATAGCACGGATAGAAAGAAAACCATTTTGCACCCTAAGATAAACTTAGCAAGACCACCCTGTCTTAAACTATTTCCCCCAAATCCGTGAAGCCCTGGGCTCTGGTTAGATGCTATTCTGTAATGAAAACAAATGAACTTTTGCGATCCTGACTTCTGTAATTCTGTGATTAGCCTTGCAGTCAGGATAATCACATGATGGCACTGGTGTTTCCCCACTGAAAACAGACGAATTGTACCTCGGTAGGTTAGTTTAGGTCTTTGAAGAAGCAGGTGTGAAAACCGGATTAGAGGTACAAGACCTTTCTTTTGGGAAATGTCCATATGTGATTCGGGATAAGGGAACAGGAGAAGCCAAGGAAAGCCTTCAGAGCATGATACAAGTGTGACACCCATGGAAACAAGGAGGGAAGGAAGGAGTGGGAACAAAATCTCAGCCTGCAGTGCAGTCCTGTGAAAAGCTTGCCCACACTGATGGGGAGTCCCTGAGCCAAATTCCTGTCGAAAGAATTGTCCATTGGGCAGAAATTACCCACTTCTAGTCTACTATTATTCTCAGTGGCTGGTGAGAAGCATCCCAGGGGAAGCATGGCTTGGCGTAGACACCACAGTGGATTCAAAGATGTAGTGTCTGACTACTGTCAACCATCTATCTTCACTGCACTGGGTTCTCTGGAAGGAATACTGAGCCTCCAGACTTTGGGAACCTAATGATTTTTTTTCCCCTTAAAACCTGTGGTAACCTTTATTTGAGGATCCACTTCTTCAAAGGCTAGAATTCTTTGCAAAGCATCACAAGGAAGAGTACTTTAATGCCCTTTATACTTTTGTCTCTCATATTTAAAAATAATTCAGTAGGTGCTTATTAGGAGTCAGCAGTTGTAGACGCTGGATATAGCAGTGATAAAACAGAAATGCCTGCCCCCATGTAATTCTCCACATGGGAGGGGGCAGACCATAAATTTATCTATGGCTTTGAAGTGATTTGTAATTATTCTGGAACAAAATAAAACAAGTGGGTAAAGGGTGCCAATGGGGCATATTAGAAGAGTAATAGAATGTTTGAGGTAGATGTCTCTGAGAAGTTGGTATTTGGATAGAAACTCAAAGGAAAAAAAAGAACCATGTGTTAGGAGAAACTTCTACTGATATTTACACATATTTTGAACTATCTTTTCAAGGACATTAGAGTAACAAACAGCCTCGGAAGCTAGAAATCACATGTCCCACTGAATTGGACAGATTCATTTCCTCAGTTGTATAATAAAGATGGACCATATCTTCCTTTCCTGGAGAATTTCTAGAATAATGAACTCTCTTTCCTCTCTCCAGAAAAGACTTGCTTTTATTCCAGGATAATAAGGTAATCTCTCTTTCTGGGGGGTAGGGTGGGCAAATTTTATAGCAATCCCCTTATAAGACTAGGAGCCTCCTACACTGAGTGTTTCTCAACTGTGACGTGTTCACTGAAGCAGCCTGAGACTGTTCTCATGGCCCTCGTGGGACTTGGGTGAGGAAGGGAACTAAGGCCAGCATCACATGTATACTATCTGCTATGTGCTGTGAGTAATGAACTGTCTAAACCCATTTTGGGCTTGTTTCCTTACTGGCCAAATTTATGGGCGTGAGTGCAGAATCTCTGCTGCTGCTTAGGGATTGCTTGACCACTTGGCACCATGTAGATATTTAAGGGAAAAGCATTCCAGGCAGAGGAAATTGCTAGTGCAAAGCTCTTGAGGGGTAAGTATGACTGGTTTACTTGATGAATGGCAAGAAAGCCAATGTGGCTGGAGTCAAATGAGTTGGGAAAACAAAAAAGAGAGTCCAGAGAGGAGGGGGGATGGGGCAGATTGTTTAGGACTTAATAGAACAGTGATCGCAAGGGCTTTGATTTTCCAACCTCGCCAAAGCAGAAGTCCATTGGAGACGTGGAATGGAAAAATCTGGCATCTTACAGGAAGTTCTGTGATGAGAATGAAGTATAGGAGGGGAGGATAAGAGGCAAAGAAACCAGTTAGGTAGTAATGGCAATAAGGACGGGAGCTTTGACCAGCACGGTATCAGTGAGTACGGTAATATGTGGACAGACCTGGGATATCTTTTGAAGGTGGAATAAACAGATTTGCAGGTGGATTGGACATGGATTTTCTATAAGGAGTAGATAAGATCAAATAATTATTTGGCCCCAAATTCAAGGATCACAATTGCCATGCATTAAAGTGGAACAACTGTGAGTAGAATATATTTGAGGAGAAGAAACATCAGTAGTTCAGTGTGAACAGTTTGAAGTAAGACATCAATTAGACATCCACAGGCAGCTGTTGAGTCAGGAGACAGGTTAATGGCCCTGTCTCAAGCAACAAGTATCAATTATAGTTAGAAATTTGTGAGCTATCATCATAATGATATTACATAGAGATAGGGTAACTTTTTTTTTTATTAACAACTGTGAGGCACGATTCACATATAATGAGCCACACATACTTAAATGTACAAGTTAATAAATTTCAGAATACGTATATACCCTCATAAAACTATCATCACAATCAGTAGGATGGACATATCCATTACCCCCCAAACATGTCTTCATTCCTTTTTATATTTCTTTTATCTGCCCCACTCCTATTCCCAGATCAGTGGCTACTGATCTGTTTTCTGTCATTATGGATATGTAAATGGAATTGTGCAATATGTTCTCTTTTTTGTTTGCCTTCTTTAACTCAGTACAATTATTTTAGGTTCATCCATGTTGTCTCATGCATCACGATCTCCTTCCTTTTTATTGCTGAGTAATTTTCTAATGCATGGAAATAATACAACGTGTTTATCGGTTCACCTTTTGATGTATATTTGGCTTGTTTCCAATTGGGAGTAGTATCAATAGGGCTGCTATGAAGATTTATACGTAAGTCTTAACTCCTTTCTTTTTTTAAAAATTTTTAAATGTTTATTTATTTTTGAGAGACTGAGAAAGACAGAGCATGAGCGGAGGAGGGGCAGAGAGAGAGGGAGACACAGAATCTGAAGCAGCCTTCAGGCTCTGAGCTGTCAGCGCAGGGCGTGATGCGGGGCTTGAACCCATGAACTGTGAGATCATGACATGAGTCAAAGTCTGAAGCTTAACCTAGTAAGCCACCCAGGTACCTGTTTAATTTTTATTTTCTAATTTGATTTTTTACTATTATTTCTAAACATAAGACCTTTGCCAGATTCATAGTTTGTGAATATTTTCTCCAAATCTATAGCTTGCTTTTTTCCATCTTTTAAACAGGATCTTTCATGGAATTATTTTTTTTTTAATTTTGATGAAGTCCAGTGTATCATTTTTAATTTAATTTAATTTATTTTATTTTATTTTATTTTATTTTATTTTATTTTTATTATTTTATTTTTGGATCATGTTTTTAGTGTCATGTCTAAAACCTAGTTCTGGGTCCCAAAGATTTTGTCCTATGTGTTCTTATGAAGGTTTTATAGTTTTACATTTTACATTTAAGTCCACGATCCATTTTAAATTAATTTTTGTATATGGTATGACGTCTAGATTTTAAGATTCATCTTTTTGTATATGTGTTCCAGCACCATTTGTTGAAAAGACTGTCTTCCCTTCATTGAATTGCTTTTGAGATATTTGTCAAAAATCAGGTAGGCACATATGTGCTGTTTTTAATTAATTATACAATAAGTCTTAACATTGGGTAAAATAACTGTAGCTATCCTAGTTCCTTCACCTTTCCATATAAACTTTAGAATAATTTGTCTACATCTATTAAAATCTTGTTTAAATTTTGATAAGTTTTCTTCTCTATTACTGCATTTAAGCAATTTGATTATGATGTGCTTTGCATAGTTTTGTCCATGTTTCTTGTTTTTGAGTTTCACCTGATTTCTTGGAACAGTGTGTTTACAATTTGCATCAAATTTAGAAAAAGTTTTAACTATTACTTCTTCAAATGCTTTGTGTTTCTTCCTTTTTATGGTTGCTAATTGTCCATATATTAAGTCATTTGGAGAATGTACACTTTTTTTCACTTTTTAAAAATTTATGTCTTTCTCTCTCTGTCTCATTTGGATTAGTTTCTATTACTGTGTCTTCGAGTTCACCAGACTTTTCTTCTACAATATCTAATCTGTAGTTAATCTCATATCATCTCAGTTGTATTTTTCATCTCACATGTAGTTTTCACCTTCACGTTCTGTTTGAGTGATTTTTATATCGTCCATATCTTTACTTAATGTTTGAAGATGTGGATGATAGTTACAGTTGCAATTTTAATGTCCTTGCTTGTTCCTTCCAACATCTGCATCCATTCTGGGTTGGTTTTGATTGATTAATTTTGCCGTTCACTCTGGTTCATACTTCACTGCTTCTATGCATACACAATATTGTGATTTTTATTTCAGGGGTGGTGGCTATTTCTGTATACTTATGTGTATTTTTGAACTTTGTTCTGGGATGTAGCTAAATTACTTGGAAACAGTTTGATCCTTTTGGTTCTCCTCACTTTTAAGATTTGTTAGGTGGGACGCAAGGAGTGCTTGGGCCTAGGGATAATTATCCCCCATAACTATCTGAGACCTTTCTGAGTGTTCTACTGCATGGCCTGTGAATCATGATGTTTATCAGTCTGGATAGTGGGGGTAGGTACTATTTCTGGGCTGAATTTGAGAGCCCAGATACTGTTTCCTCTAGCCCTTCTGGGTGGTTCTTTTCTCAGTCTGGGATAATTTACTCATACACATGCACTGGTCGGGGTGACCCTCTGGAGATCTCTGACATTCTTCGTCTGTGTAGGTCTCTTCTCTTCTAGCTACTTTGATGTCCTAGGATTCTCAGTTCTGGGTCCTGAACTCAAGGACTATGCCAGGCTTTGCCTGGGTTCCCCCTCCCTGTATTGCAGCCTGGAAAATTTTCAAGGCAATAAGTTTGGGAAATTGTAAGGCTCCTCATGTTAATTTTCATTCTCTCAGAGATCACTGTTCTCATAGCCTGATGTCTAGTGCTTGAAAACTTGTTTCACATATTTCGTTCATTTTTTTGCTTGTTTCAGGCAGGATGGTAAGTAAAATCCCTGTCACTTCATTTTAGCCAGAAGAAGACATCTAGGTAATATTCTCCCCTCACATCTCACTCCCCTTAGTAGTTTGTAACTTTGGTAGAATAGGACAAAGAAAGTCAAAAAATGAGAGAATTACCTTTAAGAATGACACAATCTTATTCACATTCTCTGTTCTCTAGGGTTTCCAGGCTACCTACGTGAATAGAAGAAGGTAGCTAAATAAGTTCGATTATGAGATGTTTTCTTATCTCAGAGGTGAACAAATAGAAAGATCAAACAACTTTATGAAGAAGTATCAGAAAGAGGTAGTATTCCATCTTTGGGGGATTTTCTCAGTCACTGGCAGTCTATAAGAAGTTTTTTTACTTTGGCTGCAAAACTTGTCCATTGGACATCCATATTTGCATGTCCAAAATCAGTCAGCATAGTCAAAACTGAATCTTCGTTTTCTACAGAATGTCTTCAGAGTGTCCCCCTTCCTTTCCTCGAGTCTGCTTTCTCCAGTTTTCAAACATTGACATCTTATTTTTTGCTTATGCTTCGAGGTGTATTTATTCATTCACATTGTTCTGTTTTTCTTTCCTTAAAATCCACACATACACACTGAAAACTCCCATTATCACGTTCCCATTGTTCCAGACTGATTTGCTTTCCTCTAATTCTTAACAAAGACTCCTGGTTAACCTCTGTGCTTCTTGAGTCCTCAGCCATAATCCATTTGTAGGCAGCATTGATATATCAGACTTCCCTATTTTCCACTTTAATCATGCCACTGCCTTTTCTTAGCATTCAGTTCCCACCAAAATATGACCCGAACTTTCATTAATTTTTGTGCCAACTCCTGCTACTCTGTTTTATTAATGCAGTCCTTTATTTATTTATCAATTCAACAAATATTTATCAAGTGCCTACTCCGAGCACAGTGCTTGGCTTATGGACACTAATAGTATTCCCTACACTCATGGGCTTTGTATTCTAATTGGAGAGCCAAAATAATTCATTTATATGTGAGTTTTTTAAAAAAAGGTATGTAACAAGCCAGTATGTGTTTGAATTCAAAGGCTAGTATAGAAAACAAATACAAGATGATTTGGTAATTTGGTAGGAGGGCTCACTTTGGACTGGAAAGGAGGGGGCTGGAGACTTTATTGAGGATGTCAGTGACAAGAAAAATGTCTTGAAGGATAAATAGCATTTGTTCTAGTGGGAAGAAATATGAGGGGAAGAGATCTCATTTATGGCAAATAGTATAAGGAGAAGGAATATGGTAGACATGCTTGGTTATTGTATTAAAGTAGTCCAGAAACTACAGTTGGAAGTTATTTCTTGAGGGAGTTTGAATATTCTACCCCATCTTATAAAAAGAAAAATAATAGTCATTGCAAGAGTTGCTAGTTATTAAGCTCTTATTCAGTGCTGGGGTTTTTACATATTATCTCATTTAAATCCTAACAGTATTTCTAAACAGGCAGTATTATTCCCAGTTTAGAAATGAGAACAGAAGAATCTCAGAGATTTTAATATTTTTTTAATGTTTATTTATTTTTGAGAGAGAGGGAGACAGAATGCGAGTGGGTTAGGGGCAGAGAGAGAGGGAGACACAGAATCCAAAGCAGTCTCAGGCTCCTAGCTGTCAGCACAGAGTCCGATGCGGGGCTTGAACTCATGAGCTGTGAGATCATGACCTGAGCCAAAGTCGGACGCTCAACTGACTGAGCCACCCAGGCACCCCAAATCTCAGAGATTTTAAAGGACATATAATGATATTGGGATTGAGACTGAAACCCAGTTATTCATTATTTTAAGGCCAAGATAGGTGCTTTTTCTGTTCCAGTTCACCACCTTCCTCTGAGTGATGAGTTTCTGGTGAAAGTCAGAAGGCTGGAGAAAGGCTCTAGAGGGAGAGAAAGTCTGGAATAAAGTAGGGAGACCAGTTAAGAGTATTTCAGAGTGAATAAAGACTATAGCCAGACTAGTAAGAGGGAGATGAAATATATGAGAAATATAGAGGTTAAGATGAATGGGACTTAAAAAAAAAATAGCTCACCTGGCTGATAGAAATATCTAGGTAAGGGAAAGGAAACCCTTGTAGGGAGTAAGTTGTTAAGATTGATTTACACCCTTAATTTAGGGAAGAGTGAATGAAAATATCCAAAGACATTGGGGACAATATGACTGCTGTTTGAGAAAAAGATTAGATTGGCACTGGGTGGGCAATGATGTGTCACAGATTCCATGGGCTTGTGACTGGAATAGTTTCCTAGCAGAGAGGGGGGTAAAAATGAATGCAGTTCTGGAAGCTAAGCCTTGGGAATACCTTCATTTTGGAGACAGAAGAAGAAATAGTATATATAAAAACAAACAAGAAGCCATAATAACAACAGATGCTTTGCCTAGGGATTCAGACTAGTTTACTTTCAAAGATGAGGCTTTAGCTTAAGAATGACTTCATCGCTTTCATGGGCTCTAATAGTGACAATATAATTTCTTCCTCTTTTGAAGTGCTATGGTATAATTATCAGTTCTAAACAAGTTAGTGCTTGATTATATTCTGCCTTGCATTGTTCTCTAATTATTTTTTTTTCATGTATAACTCTTGTCTCCCTAGTCTCAAGACCAGAGAACATGTCTTCTGTTTTTTATATTTGCTATAGTATTTGATAATGCTGAGCACATAGTATGCACTTAGTAAATACTTATGTTAAAAAATATTTTTTTTAACGTTTATGTATTTTTGAGAGAGAGAGACAGAGTGCGAGTCGGGGAGGGGCAGAGAGAGAGGGAGACATGGAATCCGAAGGAGGCTCCAGGCTCTGAGCTGTCAGCACAGAGCCTGACGCTGGGTTCGAACCCACGAATGGTGAGATCATGACCTGAGCTGAGGGCGGATGCTTAACCGACTGAGCCACCCAGGCACCTTGAGTGAATACTTAAATTTATATGTAGGATGTAACTGAATAAAAAGATCTATATCGATGTAGCCATTTCAAGTTTTCTAAGTCCTGAAAATAGACAATAAACATAAGTAATAATATTCTTCATTTATAAGTGATGTAAATAAAGTGGAACCATCAGTGGTAGAACCAATGCTATTATTTGGTGTTATTTAGTCAAATCAGATATGTGTTAAACTCCTATAAACCAAGCACCAGGAAGCATAAGAGACATCTCCCCAAAACTACTCTTGTAGCAAGAAGATGTGAAGATTTACTTTAACATGTAAATTTAGATATCATTCTTGGAAAATTGAATAAAAGTGTTCAGAAGACATTAGGAAAATATTATCAGAGCTTAAGAAAGAGGTTAGATTGGCAATTAAGCAGTCTGAAGATGGGGACCATAGGCCCCATGACATAGATAGGATAATTATTTATATTATAAATAGTTATTTATATATATAGTTGTATATATAGTTATTTATATTATAAATAGTTACTCTTTATGTGCATATGATACTATGGCAAAGTCTATAATTATTTGAGGACATTGATTTATAAGCAGCAGTTCATGGTAATTTAGAGAATTTAAAGGATTTCTTTTGTACCTGTTGAAACTACTTTTCAGACAGCTACAATCTTTAAGAAATTTCATCCTATTTAACTTATAGGTCCAACAACTTGAGTTAAAATACCACTAGCAAATGATGCATGATTGTGGGGAATCATAAAGCTGCAGATTAAATCTAATACTCAGGGGAAAAATGATCATCTGTCTGGCCATATGTATTCAATCAACAAACACTTACTGAGAATGTTTTATGTGACAAGTATTGCTTGTATAGTATTGTTAGGTACTAGGACCATGAGGAGCCCAGATATTCTCAGCTACCAAGTTTCTGAGAATCTAGAAGAGAGACAATCAAACGAATAAACTTTATAGTACAGAGACTTCTGATACAGGAGAATTCAAGAGGCACAGACTTAGGAAGACACAGGGACTTTGCCTTTAGTCAGATGTGAATATGCTATCTGGTTTTACCTCTTCCTGAGTTGTGTGAATTTGAGCAACATATTTAACCTCTCTGGGGTTCAGATTCTTACTGTGACACAAGGAGAATCAAGAGTACCATGCAGGCTTCTTGGGAGCATCAGAGACACTGCATTAGCTTTCACAACATGCTGCCTAGTATAGGGTGGATGGACCCAGTAAAGATTGCTGTCCTGCAAATGGCAACAATGATGGTGGTGGGGCTGATGATGAAGCACACAAAGACATTAGGGAGGGCTTCACAGAGGAGGAGAGGATTAGTTGCCATAGTCCAGACCTGCCTAAAGAAACATATCCGCATGAATGCAAATAAATTCAAAGTGGCTGGAATGAAGTTAACTGTAGGATAAGGATTATTTTGTTACTGTTTTAAAATCAGGCCTCTAAAGGAGCTTCCGTATATATAAAGTTAATTTTTTTCTTCCTAAATAATTGAAAAATTGTGTTGGACAAAATGTCAACAAGAAATATTATTTAGAGCCCAGAAGGACCTTAGAAATCCTCCAGCCCTACCTCCTTACTTTATTAATGAGAATATTGAGGTCTGGAGTCGGCGGGGGGTCTTGGGTAGGGTCATACCAGCTTGGGAGTGCCAGGGCTGGGATCCGAACGGGAGAACCCTGATTTTGTCTGGTGCTGTTTCTACCATACCATTCTGCCTGGATAATGAGAAAGGAGTGCCCATTAGCACACGTAGATTGTTATTATTGTAACGGCATGTCAAATAACTTGCCATTTCTTTGACATTGCCAACTTTTCACAAAACTTTCACATCTTTTATCTAATTTGATGGTCACAATAGCCTGTGAAGTATTTAAAAGTAATTTCACTTGAAAAATAAAAATAACATGTACAAATTAGGGCAGGCCCTAAAGAGAATATGTCCAATTAGATGGAGGAAATAGTCATAATTCTCCAATACTGTCTTCTAGGCCAGAGATGGAAGAAAATATGATAGAGAGACTTATGGATAAGGTCTTCAAACATTTTAGATTCCTTGAAAAAGTCACAATTTCTAGTGTTGAATACATCAAGGGTCACAAATTTGCCATAGTGTGACTGATGGTCAGAGAACACGTACCTTCTTCATTTTGCCTATTCAGGTCTCATTCTGATACCACACTGCTGGTTAATGAGAACAAAAATTAATTTGGGTTCAACGCTATATAATATTTGGCCCATACTAATGATTTAAATCTTCCCCTTCGGTAATGCCAATTCTCTCTAGAAAATATGTGGTCCCTCAGTTCCCTGTACCTTCACCCGGAGAGAGTACCTAAGGATATGAGGGGAGAAATGTGGTTTACACAGACTTGGGGTAGAATTGAGGCTTGGGTCTATGGAGAAGTGCCTTCTGGCTCTAGGGAGTTATGGACTCATGTTCTTATCTGCTGGGCACTGTTTGCCTTGCTGGGATTCATGATCGGAGTCTGTGACTGGTGTAAAGAGAAGTCTGGTTGGTTACTCTTGGCTTGGTTAGATCAGGGCCTGTGGGGAGGGGAAGTTCTGGCTGCTCAGGCCTCAACTTCATTTTCACTGGCATTATGAGTCCCTTGAGGTCTGGCTATAATTGTCATTCAGCTCCAGCTTGGACAGGCTAAAAAGCACCTGTGGCAGATCGCAGTGATAGCTTCAATGCCTTACCCTTCCTATTATCCAGGCCCTTTGCCATTGGCTTTGTAATTGCTCTCACTAGGAGGTGGAGTCTATTCCCAATGCCTGCCCCCCTCTGCCCCCAATCTTGTGGTGACTTGTGGTGGACCCTTGTTGTAAATATAGGTTCTTTTCTTTTTAAAAAAATGAGGCAGAATGATGTTGTGTCACTTCTGAGCCTAGGCCCTCAAGAGGCCATGAATGTTTCCTCTTGCTCTGTTGTGTCCCTGCCACTACCATGATAATATGCCAGGGCTAGCCTGCTGGAAGATGAGCGCCATATGGAATAGAGCCAAGGTGACTAATCCATCCAGCCCAGCCTACATCATTCAGAAATCATCTTATCCCAGAAATCCTATCAAGTGCAAATCAGCAACCTAACTGACCACCATATTAATGCGTTACAACTACTAATTGCCTTGGGCTATTGAAGTTTTTTGTTGTTGCTATTTTTGTTATACGGCAAAAGCTAACTGATAAACCATCTCACCCCCAATATGGCAGCTCTCTCTGGAAATCTTGCCAACTTCCCTGCTTACTGTTAACGTCTTTCAGCTAGATGCCAGCAGGAACATACTTGTAGTTGAAGAAGCTGTATTTATTTCTTGTTGTCGTGAGGAAAGTACGGAGTGTCTCAGTAAAAGGGTGTTTGAAATAACCTATTACAGAATTTGGTTTCCATTTGTTAATAAGTAAGCAGAGGCTCCTTTTAGATTGGGTATGAAAAAGCAAATGCAATTCCATGATTGGGTATTTCAAGACATCTTATCTATAGAGGAGAGACTACAATGAGAATAAAGCTTTAATTGTAAAGAAGTAGCAGTCACTTGGGCGCCTGGGTGGCTCAGTCGGTTAAGCATCCGACTTCGGCCCGGGTCACGATCTCGCGGTCCGTGAGTTCGAGCCCCACGTCGGGCTCTGGGCTGATGGTTCAGAGCTTGGAGCCTGCCTCCGATTCTGTGTCTCCCTCTCTCTCTGCCCCTCCCCTGTTCATGCTCTGTCTCTCTCTGTCTTTTAAGTTTTAACTTTTTAATAAAAGTTAAAAAAAAATGTTTAAAAAAAAAAAGAAGTAGCGGTCACTCATTTAGCACAGGGACATGTTAGGTGTTTTGTGTTGCACAGTGACCTTGTTTTTGTCTTGCTGTATCATGGTCTCAGAGCACTGTCCCTTGACATGGTATTCTGGGAGGTCATTTGTATCCAAAAGTAAATAAACTGGCCTGCCTGTGAGCATCAGACCAGCTTGTAATAACACCAAGGTCTGGTTGTAAATGTCAGACGAGTTCTGGATATCAGCGCCTGGCTTTTCTCTTTCTCATTAGCTTGGAAATCCTTCCAGGGGACACACAGGAATTTGTGAATTCTATTGAAGCCATATTTGGGCCAAAGGAGATTCTGGGGGGTTAGATTTCACATACCTTCTCTTTTTCTCAACTCTTTCATTTTTCTCCGTAGCTTTTACCCTGATGGAGGCACTCGTGGGTGGGTATGTGTGGAAGCCTTGAGGTGATGTTTGACAAGCAAATGGAGTGATAGTGGGGAAACACTCTTCCTCCTCTTTGCTGGCATGATCCTCTGTTATCTAATGCCCCTCTCCTGTTCTAGGTCACAGGCAGGAAAATGAGGGGCCCTTTCTCTCAACTTTTATCTGCTTTTGTCTTGTCCCTCAGCAACTCTTGAGCTACGAAGGGTGTTTATTTTATTTTCACTTTAGAGAGGCGAAATAGTGCAGTCTTATGAGCTCCTAAGACTTCCTAGCTCTGCCACATGCTAACCAGATCCTGGACAGAAAAAGCAATCGTTTTTTCAAAATATTACACCCCTTACAAATATCAGTGATTTTTTTCCTCCTCTCAGTGACTGTCTCTACTCATTCTTCCTGCCAGTTATTTCCCTGAGGTGTCTAAGGGGAAGATGAAGTTGGGGGAATTATCTCTGGTTTTGTAAATATGGTACTGAGTAGAGACCCAAAAGTGTCTGTTTCCCTAAGCTGTGGCTAGTCTTTCAATAGACCCTTTAAAATCCATCGTATCTCTCTACTAGGAGGATTAGGAAGAGTGGTTTCCTCCTGAAACCCTCTCTTTATGATCTACAGAAAAAAAAAGATATTTCTCCTAGTACTATATCTTTGACTCTATGTAGGTCAAATAGACTCAGAATGGGGACAGTGTGTTGTAGCCATTAGAGTGCTGAGCACAAGCTCTGGAGTTAAGCTGCCTGGGCTCCATTGGTGACTTCACCAAGAACGTGAGCATGAAACATTTCCTAACCTTCCCACACCTCAGTTTCCTGTATACAAGGTATATGTGTGAAATCAAAACCTGCCTTGTACATGAATGCATTGTGATGATCACATGACTGATCTGCCAAAAGCACTTAGAACAAAATCTGATACCTAATTAATAAAAAGAATACAGCCTGTGAGAACAGTGCCTGCCATATAATGACACAATATAGATATTTACTATGGCTATTATTAATGCTTTTATTTATAAACTAAGACTCCCGTTCTATTAAGACAAGGTTTCTTGCTCTTTCCCTGACCTGTATCATAAATATTCCTTGCCTAAGAGCCCTCTCTCTAGAGTAGGGAATGGAGCATGGGTGGTGGGTCCATTTTTCCATTTTCTAGATCTTTGTTCTCTGTGGTGAACAGCCCCTTTAGGGTACTTGCATGTGATGGATGCTTAATAATTATTTGTTGCATGAATGAACAAATAGTCTATTCTATAGTTCCTGACTTTTCCTTCCTTTATTCAGGGCTTAGAACTATTTAGTAAAATATTGCATGAAACTGTTTTTTCAACTCTGAGAATACCATTGTAGACTGATTTCCAGTCTCCTGAGAGACAGTGGCAGGAAGGTGGCTGGTAATAAGTTTACTATACAAACTCTGTCCTTTGCAGAGAACAGGAGAAATGTCAAGTGGATTTGAATTCACTTAAACTGCAAAGTTATTTGTCCATCCTGTCCATTTCTTCCTCTCTTCTTCCTGCCTGAAAATAATAAGTATTTCTCCATATTTACACATAACAGAGGGACTCACTGATGGATTGATTCCATTTCTATTACCTGAGTAAGAATTGGTCCAATTACTCCTCATTTAATGAAAATTCAATGTTGGACAGTAAATGTTGGAGACTTAGATGCTAAGAGTATACTAGGAAGCCAAGAACCAAGTGAAACAAGAAGGGATGCCTGAGCATCCCCTGAGCTTACTGCCTGGAGTAGGAGAGGTCAGGTGGATTGAGTTCCATCTCTCTGTCACTGCTGTCTGTTGTCATAGCACAACACACATTTTTGGGAATACTCTAATGTTCCTGGCTGGGAAGAAGTTAGGAAGAATAATCTAGAGATTAAAGAAGAGAGAGGGGAATTTCTAGTTTCACTTAGAAGGTATAGCATCCTCGAGCACCTGGGATACTTGGGTGGCTCAGTTGGTTAAGCATCTGACTTTGGCTCAGGTCATGATCTCACGGTCAGTGGGTTCGAGCCCTGCATCAGGCTCTGTGCTGACAGCTCAGAGCCTGGAGCCAGCTTCGGATTCTGTGTCTCCCTTTCTCTCTCTCTGCCCCTCCTCCCTTGCTCTCTCCCTCTCTCAAAACTAAATTAACATTAAAAAAAAAAAAGATATAACATCCTAAGCCAACATCATAATCATACCCTTCAAAGCCAAATGTGTGTCATCCTGGGCTCAAGAGAGCAGTAAATGTACTATTCTATCTGTAGCTGACCTGCCTCTCTCAGGCCCCAGTCTTTCTCCAGGGCAGAGCGAACTTGCACCACTGCTTTTTAGGTGGAGGGACAGCTCAGCAGCGCCACAGGGCGGGCGAGGGATATCCAGTAAGTGCAAAGGTGCTCTGAGGAGCTGTGTGGTTCCCAGCCCACAGGGCAGGAGTGAGAGGGAATGGCAGCATGCCTCTCCTGGGGACTGGGTGCTGGCACCACAGTGCCACCTGTGGAAACCCAGAAGGTCTGAGGGAAACTAGAGCAGTAGTCTCTGTAGCAGATGCTCATGTTCATTGGCCTGCAGGGAGAATATATGATTATTCTCTTTATAGTTAAGTTTTAATTCATTTAAATACACACACACACATGCACACACACACAATATGTTCTAAAATTTTATACCAATCATTTACTCTTAGGGTAGGAAAGGACTTTCAGTGTTGTTCATCTTGTTCAATGCTATCTAGCCCAGTGTCTGGTTGGGTAACTATGGCTGTAAATCAAAACTCCCTAAAACTCGGGGGCTTAAAATTAGTAAGTGTTTATTATTGTACATGAGTCTATGGGTCTGTTAGTTCTGCTGGTCTAGGTTAAGCTCTGCTGATCAAAGTGAGTCTTGTTTATGGTCCGTGTTCAGCTGGCTGGTCTAGAATGGCCTCACTTGCATGTCCTATTGTTGGATGACAATTAGCTGGTGTGATGGAGGTGATTATGGCTCATCATCCAGGAGGCTGGTCTAGGCTTTTCCTCATCGTAGCTGGTGAAGGTTGTAAGAGAGCAGGCTTCTTGAAGCAGAGGCTCAGAACTGGCATAGGTTACATCAACCATATCCCATTGGCCAAAGTAAAGTCACAGCATCAGTCCAGATTCAATGAGGTGGGAAGGGGGAAGACTACTCTCTGATGGGAAGCGATGCCACGTCATATGGTAAGGGGCAAGAATATAGCAAGGGGAATAATTGGGGCCATCTTTATAATTGGCACAACATAGACGATGATTCCAAATACCTTTTTGCCAAATGAATCAATGGCCTTAAAGGACTCCTAGTCTTTGTCACCGTGTGCTTCAGTGCTCTTTACTACATCTTAACCAAATGGTTACCCAACCTTTGCTTGAGCAACCAGGTATACTAGGAAATTTTGCTTTCAATTGTAGCCCTCTTCTTCTGAAGCCAATAAACTGAATTAAACTGAAAAAAAAACAATTATTTACCTATTTGGAGCTTTGTTTCTCTGTGGAATATTGGGAAGGTCTTCAAAATTCCTAATAGATTTAACAGTATATATTCTTTAATGAGATTCTGTGCATGGTTTCTGAAACAAGGATCACATTTCCTCATCTTTCTACCTCTCCCCTCCATTTAGTACAAAGGCATCATGTATTTATGAGGACGGGTGCCTATGAAAACATCTACTCAGTTTTTGTCAAAGACCCAGAGGTCAGAAATTGATGAGCTCCAGACAGTATATTTTTTATATCACTTTCATGATGGTATCGGCTATAGAACATTTCTTGCTGCATGAAAAGAGATACTTCCAAAGAAGTCATTTGGCATTTCCAAGGGGCTCTGCCGACATTCTGAGTTTCCCCTGTGGCAATTCTATGAGGTCAGTAAGGGTTTTCCTTCTTCTTAACTTACAGATAAAGGTGTAGATGCAGGTGGTATGGCCTAGTTCAGAGGATATGTCAATGGTTGAACTCGGATAAAAGCTCATGGCCTGGGGCTCCTTCAGCTAGCTGACCTGTGTTTATATTGGTAGGCAAAGGCAGATTGAAGATTAAGTCCGTGGGCTTGGGTTCTACCCTGCAGCTCTGACACAGCTAGGAGTCAGAGCCTTAGCCTGTACAGCAAGAAGGGATTACAGAAACCTTCCGCTTTAGGTTCTGATCTGGTTGTGAAATCAATTTAGTGGATCGTAGGTTCACATTTTTAAAAAGTGATATAAAATATAATTAAAAAGAATAAAATAGAAAATAAATTGAAATCATATAGTAAATGTTAATAAAATGTATTTTATATAAGTAAATGTGTATTTTATATAAATAAATATGTATTTTATATAAATAAATATGTATATATGTAATAAAAATTTTGATATAAATAAATATGTACATATATGTAATAAATACATATTAAAGTAGTGTATACCTATAGGTATATAAAGTATTATCCTTTAAAGTATGATTTCTTGTTATAGGTCATGTTCCAAACATTTTAAAAGCCATTGGTGTAGTCTAGCCTCCCTTAGTTTAGAACCCAGGAAATTTAGGCTCAAGGACATGAAGTGACTAGACCCAGGTCACACAGAAGTTTGGTGGCCAAAGGTTGGCTTAGAATTTAGGTTTCCTAATTCCCATTGAAGAAAACATAACACAGTGGAAAGAGCAGTGGACTTTGGTTCAAATAAAAGTTGGCTCAAACCTTTGCCCCATTATATACTGGTCATATAATGATTGACAAATAGCTTATCTTTATTTTACAAATGAGAAATCTGAGGCTGGGAGAGGTCGAATCTTACATCTTAGGGTTTAGGTTGGGGGTAAGTTAAATAAGGTGATATAGATGAAATAACTAAGACCTGGCTCATTTGGTAAATAATTTTTCAGTCTAGGTATCCCAAAGACTACCATTACTCCACTAGAATTCATATTTGAATATGATGATTTTAATACTTATTATGCCAAGGTTTAATGATTTCATATAAAATCATATAAAATATGTAAATAAGAAATAGGATATTATATATATATTATATACATGCATATATATATTTGATCATTAAACCTTGGCATAATAAGTGATCAGGAAGCACCTGAGTAATTCTAAATTGAACCTTATGCAACAAATATGTGCTAGGACTTCTAAAGATTATAAGGAAATATAAAGTTAATCTAGTAGAAAAAAATGAGACATATACACATGAGAAGTTACTCTGCAAAACAAAACAGGACTTGATAATTGTATTATATGAATGGCCCCTCAAATAGATGTTGTAACATCTCTGATGAAGGAGAAATATAAAGGAATCGAGGAGGGCTGCCTGAAAGGGTTTGATTCTGTGATATTTGCAGGATTAGTAGAATTTTGAGAGTCATGGGAAGATAACATCATGGGAGTGAGGGAGGGGATAAATAAAGGTACAGAGGTGGGAGACTTAATGGTTTAAGACATATTCAGTTTGGGCAAATGGAAACTACAGACACAGAGGCAGGAGTAAGGAAGCCTGGGATCAAATTGTGGGTGGCCTGGATTGGAGGCTCAGGACTTGGGATGCCATTCCCCGTCGTGGCATGAGAATAGAGTATTTAAACGTGATGAATTCCGAATTCAGTAGGAGCACATAGTTTCTTGGAGATGAAATGTCTGGTTCAATTTTTAGCATGGTAGGCTAAAACGTCACCAGTCATTGTAGCCACATATCACTAAAAAAATAAATCAATAAAGGGTAAGATTTTCAAATTGGCTCAATTTGAATAATTCAAGTTTGAGGCCAGACTGGCTAACGACGCACCTCATGGATCTTAGGTAAAGCAGATTTGGGGCAATTTTTCTGAAAGCGTTAGACAAGAGGTGGCTAAGATGCTAAGCTCTGGAGATCGGTCAGGACGGAGGAGTAACCCAGTCCTGACGGGGGCCAGCAAAATGGTTGGGATGGAGGGTTGATCAGGACCCAGATGAAACTGCGTGAAAATAAAGAGGTTTGTAGAAATGGTCCCATTAGAAGTGACTGATGTCCCTTAAAGTCTTTTTTTTTTTTTTAATTTTTTTTCCACGTTTATTTATTTTTGGGACAGAGAGAGACAGAGCATGAACGGGGGAGGGGCAGAGAGAGAGGGAGACACAGAATCGGAAACAGGCTCCAGGCTCTGAGCCATCAGCCCAGAGCCTGACGCGGGGCTCGAACTCCTGGACCGTGAGATCGTGACCTGGCTGAAGTCGGACGCTTAACCGACTGCGCCACCCAGGCGCCCCATGATGTCCCTTAAAGTCTTAAGAAAATGACTATTTGGAGCTCAGCATGGGCATGGCAGTGGATAGCCTGTGATCACCAGGAAATAGGTGATTTGTGGCTCTCACACTTAACCCAAGGATACAGATGTCATTTCCTGGGAGCGCAGTGCAAAGCCAGTAATTAGTACTTTCTCATTCTTGAGGCTGTGGTCTTGTTGCTGTTCCCATATTCCAGACCCATCCTTCCTCTGATATTATCCAAGTTTCAGCTCTTCTGCTCAAGATAGGACTGTAGTGAAAACAAATATATATATATGATATAAATATTCTCTGTGCTTCTCGTATACAGTATGTGTGCAAAACAATCATATTATTTAATTATTGTTACTGCTGTTCTCATTATTAGTGTTTTTCTTTTTATTACTTTGCAATTTTTATCTTCCTCCTGGAAATATCAATATGTGTTGTCAGAGGTAACTGATGGAAAGCAATAGTAAAAATTTTATTAGCATCTCTGAATAAGAAACACACTTTGTTGATAATATTTGTGTTTCCTCCAGCTTTATTGAGGTATAATTGGCAAATAAAAATTGTGTATATTTAAGGTACACATTGTGATGTTTTGATATATGTGTACATTGTGAAATGATTACCATAAGCAAGCATCATCTCCAAAGTGGAACTCATAAAAGCAGAGTATAAAATGGAGGCTGCCAGAGGCTGACAGGTGGGAAATGCGGAGATGTTGGTCAAAAGGTACAAAGTTTCAGTTATGATCCTATTTGTATTTAATTAGCCTGTCTTCAGATTCATATTTCCAGACTTTTCAGTTGAATTTCCAAATGACCCTGTAATATAACAGCTGATAGAGGGGCACCTGGGTGGCGCAGTTGGTTAAGCGTCCGACTTCAGCTCAGGTCACAATCTCTCGGTCCGTGAGTTCGAGCCCCGCATTGGGCTCTGTGCTGACAGCTCAGAGCCTGGAGCCTGTTTCCGATTCTGTGTCTCCCTCTCTCTCTGCCCCTCCCCCATTCATGCTCTGTCTCTCTCTGTCTCAAAAATAAATAAACGTTAAAAAAAAATTAACAGCTGATAGAGAATTTAGAGATCATTAATTGCCTTCCTCTTCCTCCTCCTCCTTTGGCACATACTCTAGCACCTACAACAAGTCCTACACAGTGTGTTTTCCAGACTCTTCCCGATTATGGCTATCTTTATCTTTTTATGTTCTTGTCTTGCGCTCATCCTTCCTCTTATATTAGGACAGTAAGAACTGAATACAATACTCTGTCCCTGGTTTGAGTTTAGTGAGTCACAGAGGGGTGATTATGTGACTTGTCCAGGACATACAGTTTCTACTGGTACAGTTATATATATTAGATTTGTGACACAAAAATAAAAGTACAAATGATATCATACCCAAGGTAGATATCTTTCCAATTA